>NC_139765.1:24477076-25088922 GCF_965231275.1 Zosterops lateralis
CATTGTCTTGTTGAAAAAAATTAAAATACATCTTTTTTCTAAAAGAAGTTCAAACTTGAAAAAATCCTGATATAAATATCTACAAGGCAAGTTTGTTTTCTTCCTTAAAATAAATCAACAAATGACATCTTCCACAATACTGCCTTAAAAATTTGATAGTTCAACTGATCACTTCATTACTTATCACACTCATTAATACTTCTTCTCATGAAAAGATAATTTAATCCACTAATGATGAGAGAAATGGCTTATAAACAGGCTAGAAAACAAAACCAAAAAAAAGAAGTCAAGACTCCGTATGGCATTTGCATTGCCAAGAACATCAGGCATTCAGGATTAGAGAAATGGAGCACAGTAACACTAGAAATGAACTAGGAAGCCATCTGTAACAAGTCACCTACAACACACAATGGGTAAGCTTCAGACTGAAATCTCACATTCATCCCCTCATCTGAGAGAAAACTGACAGCAAATTTCCCCTTCTGCTGCTCAGTAATTTTGCCAGCATCAATTTTCAGTAATAAATTCTTCATATCTCACCTTACTTGTCTCCTCCATGGAAGCACTGGCTGGAGCAGGTGGTATTGTGCCTCCCATACTTTTCAGCAAAACAGAGAAAAGACAAAACAAAACAGTAAGATTATCAAAATAGCAGTATGTATTTCATTGATTCAAATGCTGATAATCTCATATTTTTGTTGTAACACAAAACATGATGATCCATTTAACTTTCAAAGCAGCAAATAGAGTACACATCCCCTCCTTTTCCCAGTGTAGTGCAATGCACACTGTCTGTTGTACAGCTCCATTGAGACTTGTACTCACTCACATCACCCTTCACCCACCCACTCACCCTTTTTCACAAGGGAAAGCTGCCCGGTGGCTCAAATGGATTTTCTCCTTTAAATGTAACTTACGTTCAAATCAAAACTAGATACTATGATTATAGCTATAACTAAAATTAGAATTATTTATTTGAACAAAGGTCAAACAATTAAAGACAACAGCCTAAAATGCCAACACGATTGAAACTGCTACCTAGAAAAAAAAAATTCTCTTATATGTTGAGATACTCCTGCCTCTCTTTCGCCACAATTAAGGACCATTCTTCGTTGGAGACAGCATTCTGTCAATATACAATAAACTTCCACATGCTACTGACTTAGAATAGCAGCCAGGAATAAGCAGAGGCTGAATTCTCCAGCTGTTAGATAGAACATCTAATCATAACTATGACAGCACGCCACAAGGAAAACCATTCCCAGCAATCCCCTGCCCCACATTTCCTCCTACTGATAGTTTTCAATAAAAATGTTTTCATGAGCTCAACAACCAACTCCTCAGGGCTCCACACAACTGGTTAGATGAGATGCAGGGGAGGGAAGGAGACGGGTAAACAGGACTGGCCAGGAGGAATTGGAAGGACTAGCTGCTTTCAAGAATTAGTGCAACATAAAACTGTATCCCAAGGATGACAAGTTATAGCTTCTGAAGTCAAGCTACTGCAGCCCATTTGCCCCTCTTTCCTCCCTCCTGTCAGCAGCACCTCAGAGTCAGGCCTCAAACTGGCTGAAAACAAATCTGAATGAGGCAGAACAGGACAGGAATAGGGATGAATTTGGGGAGAAAGGGCAGAAGGAGTTGGAGAAGGAGTTGATAGGATTGACAGGTCTTGGTACAAGGCCCTGCAGCAAAAGGCAGGCAAACAGCACTAAAGTACTTCCCATTTACAAGGAAAAACTGTCAAAAAAAATCCCCCAAACCAGCCAACCAACCAACTACCAACAAGTGACAAACCAAGCATGTTCTGAAGCTATTGCAGCAATCTCTATGTGTCTTCAGGATGCTGACATTACTTGATCGAAGTTATACTGCAAGGACTAAACAACTGCAGTCTGAGAAATCATTATCCAACCAGGCAGAAACCATGGAATGCAGACTAACTGTTCCTCCTACATTTTTGCCCTAACTGTTCCTCCTACATTTTTGCCCTCATAGGTTGACAATAGAACACATAACTCTTATTAGTCTCTAAAAACCAAGGAGAGGACTACAGGGACCATCTAGTGAAGCCTTGGAACTTTACTTCTGCATAAAGAAAACTACAAATTACAAAGCATTTTAGCAGAGCTAATAGCTAATATCCATGGTACTAGCTGGTTTTAAGTCTGAAACCTTAAATCACTGCAAGACTGAAACAACTTAGTCAGTCTCCTCTGTTCTCTTCATATCCCTCTGAAAATTATCCAAATCTAGTTCAATTTGGGAAATGTTTACTAATATATATGCATGTCTATATACACTATTTCATGAACTGGCAAGGCAAAACAGTTTCACTCACAGTACTTGAAAATATTTTTGCTATCCTGGTAATCTCTATTTAAACTACAGTTATAATCCCAGAATAGCTCAAAGCGAGTTACTCTAAAATCTCTTAACCCAGTATTTGATAACAATGATTGAATACACAGCAGGGATACATCAAAGTTTGCAATGTATTAAACCTCAGCAGTATATGGAAACACAAGACACTCCTTGTACAGAAAGGCAAGCACAGAGACATAGAAAAAGCACAGACACACACAAGACACATGAAGAGTTCAGAGTGTGTGATGCTGGTAACAACTGGGAGTTGTCAGGACTCCAGTGCAACAGTGACCACACATTTCCACTCAACACTGCCACGAAGTGTCACATTTATGACTTGTTGGAAGAACTGCAAACATGATTTCTGCAACCACTTTTATTATTAACAGCAAAATTATAGTTAGAGAGAAACTGGATCACCATGAATTCAAAAGGGTAAAAACCTATTTGAACAAAACAATAACAACCAAAAAAAGGCAGAAGGCCTTATTCATCAATTAGGGATTCTGTGTTTTATTTTTAAGGACTGCTCTTGTTTCTTTGTTCAATTGCTGGGTTTTGAAATGTGTTTCTTTTAATGACTCATTTCATATTAATTCAAGTAAAACATTTTTATTTTTATGCAATTATGAGAAAATGGGCTTTATAAAAGGAATGTCAAAACACTTTCCAAACACACTCATGCACTACTCTATGCTTTCTCTACAAAGAGCATCAATATTAAAATTAAGTACAACAGCTAGGCAGAATAAGGGTTAGAAAACAACAAGTGCATAAAAACAGGTAAGACTTAAGGTTACTGATGCAATATTAACAGCTAATCAGAAATAAAGCATCCCATTCTGGCTTTATGAGTAGTTAGCAAAATTTAAATTATCACTAGGTTTAAGGAAAAAAAAAATCAAAGCAATTAGCAGAATTTTAGTCAAAAAATTTAATGATGAATTTTAGTATAATTTAGTCATTATTCTAATCACTCACAACACTACCTAGATAAACAAACCTATGTCATTCAGATTAAGACAGGTAAACCAGACAGAGACATGAGTTATCAAGTTTATTTCCATCTGGAGGCAGGCCATGCTGTTTGAAGCAGTTTCCAAAGAATGATCAGGCCCAATAATGCACTTAACAGCTCTATGGCATACAGCACTATTATGTAAAGGCAGAGGGAAATCCACCAGAATTCCAGACAGTTTTGCATGGTAAGTAATTTGGGTACCACTACTACCATCCAAGTATATTACTTAGGCAAATATTTAACTCAAATACATGAAAAAAAAAAAAAAACCAGAAAACTTGGAGAGCTGTAGGAGGTTCTGCTTTTGAGATAAAGACATTCAGTGAAGGTTTTACATGTAAAAAATATTCCACGGTTCTAAATGTAATTACTGTATTTCTACAACAAGCACCAAATACAAATTCTAAAAATTAATCTGGAAATTATAGCCCTTCCCATTAACATGGAGAAAGTCAGATCTTTCCATTCATCTTTCAATTCCCAAACACTTTCTTTGACAAAAAGAAATCAGCGTTCCTCCTCTCCCTCTTAAAGCAGTGTAGAGAGCAGTTTTCCCAGGAAAAAAAGAGAACCCTGGGAAAATGCCTTGGGAAACTCCATTTGTAGTGCCATAAGAAAAAAGCTGATTGATGTGCTCTCTATGCAAATTGTTACCAGCAAGTTCGCAGTTCTCTGTGTTATCATAAGTTGATTTTTGGTGATAAAAGAATTTTAATATTCTTAATCACTGTCCCCCATTGGAACCTTCGCTCAGACCACACCTTAACTCCTCACCCACAGCAGGGTGCATAAGTACCTCTGTCTGACCCAAAATTCCACCTCTGACCTCCTGCCTTTTGTCCCTTGTTACTGCCTTGATGCAGTTCGGTCCAATACAGTGGACGCCTTATTGTCTGTTATTTTTGTATTATTAAAACTACTTTTCCAACAACTGGATCGAAGCTGTCTCTCTCTTCATTCAAGCTGCCGTCGGGCTGAGCCCCAAGGAAGCTCAAAGGGGTTTGATAGTCCGGGCCAGACCCCACGAAAGCTTAAAGTAGTCTGTCCACACCTTCATACGTATGCATGCAACAGAAGTACTGGAAGAAGCCTAGGGTAAGGCACTGAAGTATGTTATGCACAGCAAAAGGAATAAAGACCTGCAGTAGGATGAGACAGATATCGATCTCCTTCCTAGGCAGAGGTACATCTACTGTCAGGACTGCAAAGCCAAGTTCAGTTAAATACCAGTGATTTTACAACCACAATATTATTCAGAGGCGTAAAAAATTTAAATATCGCTGTAAAAAAGCCATGAATAAACACTTCATTATAGCTATTTTCATTATAAGACATATTGTGAAATGCCAGTATTTACTTCTTTAAATATATGTACATCTATACACACAAAACCCTGCTGATTAACACAAATTTTCTAAATCAAATCCCGGTTTGTCACTAGATAAAAATGTTTCAAATTCTCTTTGCTTAACACGTGCATCTGAACATAGGTCCCTCAATTCTCAAGAGTTTTTTATCACAGCAGACATAAAAGCCGAGCAGAGGCACCGTACCTGAGCACGGGGGTTCTGTGGGTTCTCTGCCAGCAGCAAAGAATCCCAACCCTTCCAGCCTCGTGCCTCTGGGTGCCCAGGGTGGAACCCAAAGAGCATTTTTATTTGTGAAGCACCTGTTACGGCAGGCCCCGCTCACACGGAATTCATGCAGCGTAAAGAGCGGGTTCGCAGGGAGCGGAGAATTGGGCTGCTTTTGAGACATTAAACCTCACAGAGCAAACCACGTTTTGGACAGGAGCTGTATTTGTATTTGGCAGGTATTTTGTGCTTTGGGTACCAGGACGTAAATCAACGTCGCTCAGCTCCCCACAGACTCGGCTCCCTCTTAAGACAGGCCAGCCAACTCTGCTGCGCAATGCCAGAATTATTAGCTCAATGTTACTCTGGGGCTTTCCGGGCTGGAGAGCTGAGCCACTGAGATGGCCGGGGGGCAGGCTTTCTGCAACGGGAATAGCCAGCGTTAACGAAACAAAATGAAAAATTAACCAGCCTTTTTAAGGCGCCAGGAGCAATCCCGGCGAGAAGGGAAGGGGAGGGGAGGGCGGGAAGAGGAGGGAAGAGGAGGGGAGGGCGGGAAGGCCGCGGCGCCGGCAGGAGCGCCCCCCCCACCCGAGCGCCCGCACGCGCTGAGGAGACACGCCCCCTCCCCCACCGCGCCCCGCGCCACAACACCCGGCACCCCTCGCCCCTCCCCCTCCCCCCCGGCCGCCCCGCTGCGGGCTCGCACCCACCTCTCCACCCACTCGCGGACAAAGGCCAGCTCCGGGGTGTGCAGCAGGCCCGGGTTCTGCTTGCACAGCCGGACGAAGGCCCGCAGCTCACTCAGCTTGCGCGCGTCCATGACGGCTCGGCGGCGGCCCAGGCGCGCTCCTTTCCCCGCCCACCCGCCGCGGAACCTTCCAGCCCGCGCCGCCCGCCAGAGGCCCCGCCCACAACCGTTCTGGCCCCGCCCACCACCATTGACTCCGCCCATGTCAAACGCTGTTCCGCCCATAAACTCCATGGACGCGCCTATAAGCGCCGTCTGCTCCGTCCATCCTATTCCATTCCGAGGCCCCGACGTCGCCCATGGCAGTCATGGCCCCGGGCCCCCGCGACGTGGCGGGTACAGACGTTCTAGAAGCGGCCGCCGCTCCCCCGTTGCCCTCCCCCGGCCCCGCCGTGGCGCTGGTTCCCCGCGGGCGAGGCAGGCAATCTGCGGGGTCTCCTAAGGCGCCCCGGTGCCGCTGATTGGCGGCGGGCCGCGCGCGGTGATGGTGTCACGGGCGGCGCCGCGGCGCAGAGAAGCCCCGCCATGCGCGCTGGGCCCGGCCATGTTGCGCCTCTCGCTGCCGGCGCTGTTTGTGGCGGCCCGGGGGTGGCGCGGCGCCGCAGGTCAGACACCCCTTCTCCCCCGCACCCCGACATCGCCCGCGGCTCCGGGAGCCACAGCTGGCTGTTTTCGCTTACACACCCGCTTCTCAGGTCGCGGGAAAACGGCTCTCCCCGGCGGCGCAGCGGCAGCCCCGGTCAGGGCTGAATCCTAGGGAGGAACAGGCAGTAACTTGAATAATTAAGCAACAGTAGAAAGCTCCTCGCTGTCTTCAAGGTGTTGCTTTATTTAGCGTCCGCTGTGTCGTCTCGTTGCGAGCTGCCTTGTTTGTCTGCTGTGTATGTGGAGAAAAACAGTAGAAACACCAATTTTAAACTAGACTGCGAAGAAACCTGTAGTTAAATTTCACCACTCGTGTCTCCAGGCAAGCATCACATAGTGAATGCTTCATGTTATGGCTATTAGTTGTCATGCGTAAATGATTTTCAATTAGAGGCTGATCATACTGGCTCTCACAGCAAATCCACGGTCTGTATGTTTTGCTGTAAGCCTCGGAGTCTCAGCCACCTGAAAGGCAGATGTTTTGCTTGTTTTATCCTTGCTTTTGCTGGTGAAGAGTTAATAGTATTTGTTCTAAGAATGGCAGCACAAATTGGTTTTCTGGTAGGCACGTGGTAAGCAACATAAAGAGCAACCCCTTTCCAGAACATCAAATAGATGTTTACCTTCTGGCTACCCTCTCCTTCCTGCAGGTCTGGATGATTTGTATTCAGGCACAAGCACTTCAGTTGCAAAAGGCTGTGACTGAGAATTCTGAAGTTTCTGACAATTAATTTTTGATTTTGGATTTTGTCTCATCGTGCCCATTCCCAGCTCACCGATGCATACTTATAGTTGTCTTTAAGACTCACCTGCTTTGGCTGTATGTGGGTTTGGAAGTGGAATACATAACTATTCAGTTTGGCTAATGCTGCTGACATGGAAGGTCAGTACATAAACAGGGACTCTTGGGTATCCTCCAGGAGGAAAAGAAAATAAATTCCTATGTAAACTTGTGTTATTTGATGGTTTCTTTGCGGCATTCTTAGTAAAAAAAAAACAACTGGAAAGGCCTGGAAAACTTTATAATTTTTCCAGATGAGAGAAATTTTTTCAAGACTTAGCCAAAAAGAGCCAATATACAGGTGTGGTGCTTGGAGCCCTGTGGTGTTTGAGGGAAGCAAGGGAAGAAGAGTGCTGAGTGCCTCATAAACACCAGTTGTATGAATTGGGATGTGCAAACCAACAGAGCTTCTTGGGATTTGTTGTTGGATTGCCAGATCTAGCATGTGTTTCTTTCTATCTGTTCCCTGAGTATTTGACTGTCATTTGAGTTGTGTGCATGTTGTTTCATAAACTCTTGTGATCCACAGCAAATGGAGAAGTTAAGGAGGGATATTTTTGTCATATAAGTGCAGGAATGCTGCTAAAGGTCAGATGACTAAACTACAGTTCTGCAGTTTTCTAGCGCTAAAGTTCTGAGGTTTTTTTTTTACCTCGACATGGTGCATTTCTTTTCCTCTAGTTTGCAAGTCATGTGCTCTCCGAAGATTTTCCATCCAGCCTGCCCAGCAGAAGATTCCAAACCGGTATTTGGGCCAACCCAGCCCCTTTACACACCCACATCTGCTCAAACCAGGTGAGGTTTGGGCCCTGCATGAGCTAGTCATTGATATTTTCTTGTCTCTGTTTATTTGAGTGTATTGATTTGCTGTATCATAGAGTTGTCTGTGGTTTCAGCTGTTTATGACTACCTTTGTTAGCCAGTAATTATATTTAGTAGCTAATTTCCTTGTCTGAGATAATACTGATTCCAAAAATAGGCTTCACATGTGATGGCTTTCATAGCTTCTTTCTTTTTTCTCGTGATATACTCAGAGTTGTTTACTTGGGTGCTGCAGACCTTTTGTGGCAGTGGCATTTTGTGGGATCATTGTCCTGCAAATAAATACGGGTTTTATCAAGAGGGAGTCTTTTGTGCCAGCTGAACTGTCAGAATGGTTCATATTCCATGTCTCGTGAGTCACAAAGCAAAGGTGCAGTTTGGCAAAGGTGAATGGGGAGGACATTGATAGATGGACACCCCTTGTCTAAAGAATGTGCCTGCTCAGAGGAGTGTTCAATATTAGGAAAAGCAGAAAAAGAAACTTGTGACTATGAAGTTAGACAGTAGTAATAGAAGCTGGGGTTGTGCTTTTTTTTTTTTTTTTTTTTTTTTTTTTTTTTTTTTTTTTAGATGCATGAAAATGAGCATATAGGCATGAGATGGATGCAATTAAATGTAAAAAACGCAAACAAAAAATGGCAGCAAAATTCAAGAATATGTCCAGGAAAACATTCTGTGTTCTTCCATGGATGGGTATAAGGGGAGAACAGGTGAATGTGTGTGTGTGTATGTATATATACATGTGTACACCTCTGTATTTAATTTTAGAATAATTCAGGTCAGAAGGAACCTCACACAGTTGACACGCTCCCCCTGTGCTCAAAGCTGGGCTAACTTCAGTGTTGCAAGAGGACACAAAAAGGACACTCAACCATCAGGTTGAGAGCAAGAAAAAGAAGAACTTTATTTTTAGATTCAGGATTTAAATAGTTTGGACTTTGACCAGCGACTGGGGGGATGAGGTTGACACCCCTCAGACCCCACTGGTCAAACCAGCAGTCCATCAATTTTTCCTTCCCCCTGGAAGGAATGTATTTACAAAATATCAATCTTTGTTTTTGATACAATGCCTAAGAACTCTCCAGTCCAAGAATGAAAAAATCAAAAAGCTAAAAAAATCAGGGCAACACTTCAGCATTAGATGTGATTAGAATGAGTGCTTAGGGCACTCATTGGCAGCTTACAATAAATGGGGCTAACTCCTTAAAGTGCAGCCACAGCACTGGAAGTGAATTCTAGCTATCCAAAGTATTTTTCAATTTAATAAAGTAGAGGTGGTTTCCTTGAAATAATGATATTGTTTTGTTGCAATTATTATTTTAAAAAGCAAATGCCTTTAATGCAAAGAGAATTTCCAGGCCTCAAAGCTGGAATCCTCATGTTTGACCCCATTGCAGCTTCTGAAATTCACTGGACTGTGGCAGTTAAAAAGCTGACTGGAATGTGGTGGAACATAGGAAATTTGCAGTATGACATGTGAGGCCAGATTGCATTAAAACAGCTTCTGTGTCTCTGTCATTTCTACATTTACACAGTAAAATAAATGTGGTGGGTTTTTTGGGTTTGTCTGGTTCTTTTTAAAGACTTTTACATCTAACAGGTATTGAGGATATAATCAAAAAGGTGTAAAAATTAATGCAAAGAGAACTTCCCCCTCCCACTGTCCTCATGCAAGAATCCATTTGCAGTACAAAAGTGTCAATTTTTGCTCTAAAATTGTCACTGTGTAATACATGAAAGAGGAAGAAAAGATTATAAAAGTGGAACATTAACAAACAGTATCAAAATTCAATCTATGTTAAAGTAGAGTATTAGCCAAAGTACTGATTAAGGCTCTTATATTAATTTAGATCATAATTAGGGAGTCTCACAATTTTAAAAATACATACTTCAGCTGTTGCTGGTTGTCCTTTGGACTTCAGTTCTGTTTTGGTGAGTATCTTGATTGATGTACTTCATGTCTTTTGGGACTGGAGCAGCTGAAAGAGTACCTTCATCTGAGAGATCATTTGCTTAGTGTTATTAGAAATACAGTATTTAACTTTAGAAAAATTTGAATTGTTAAATATTGAGAAAAGCTACATATGCCCTGGAGAAGATCCCTTCCCTTAACAGGAGTCTGATGGCAGCCTGCCATCCGTGGTTTGTTTATGCCTGAAATCTAGTGACTGGTTAGACTCTGCAACCTCTGTTTTTCTGCCTGATATCCCTGAATCTCTGAATCTGCCCCTTGTGGTTTAGAAATAGTCACTTTATGAGTTGACTTAGTGTGTATTTGAACAAACATTCTAGCTTTATTGGCGGCAATTAATGCTTAACCTCAGGAGGCAAATTTCTGTTCAATGTCCATGCTGTAAAACCCATCAGTTTTTAGCAGTCAAAGTTCAGTTTGCCTCGCCCCTTCCCTCCTTTTTTTTTTTTTTTTCACACGTTCTATGCAAACATTTGGATGTTTGTTTAAATCTATCAGATTTTGTGATTTCTACCTTTGCACAGAAATATGTAACACAGCATCCAATTGGTTAAAACCAATGTCTGTCTTTGCATGATGGAGAAGCAGCCTGAATGAGGATGTGCTGAAGGGATGGAAGCTGAAGAAGAGCAAGGGAAAGGCTTGTGAGGGATAACAAAGGAGCCATGCACATGTAAGGCATCAGGGAGTAGGCAGGAATCAGGCGTGTGACTAGTAAAATACCTTCAGTGCCTCGAATTTCTCCTTCTGGTTTCTTTTGTATTCACAGGAGAGGTAACCCCAGGATTGTCACAGGTGGAATATGCTCTTCGCCGACACAAACTGATGGTGTTGATCCAGAAGGAAGCCCAAGGCTGGGATGGTTTGGACCACACAGTGATTCTTCTGTCCAACCCCACATACTACATGAGCAATGACATTCCCTATATTTTCCATCAGGACACTAATTTCCTGTACCTCTGTGGGTTTCAGGAGCCCGACAGCATCCTGGTGCTGCAGAGCATTCCTGGCAAAGCACTGCCATCTCACAAATCCATACTTTTTGTGCCTCGGAGAGATCCAAATCGAGAGCTGTGGGATGGGCCCAGATCAGGCCCAGATGGAGCAATTGCTCTTACAGGAGTAGATGAAGCGTACACCGTTGAGGAGTTCAGGCACTTGGTGGCCAAGCTGAAAGGTAACCAAAAATAGAGAAGGAATGAGATGAGGTGAGATGTGGTCTGCAGAGTCTGAATGGTACAGGTTTGGGAGGTGGTCTGTGACATCACTTTGAGACTAAAATGAGCTTGGGGAGGGGCAGGGAGTATGGCCGTGGCAAAGGCAGATGGAAGTTTGTGTTGGCTCTTTGAGGGCTACCAATGGAATATGTAGTTTTGAAAATTTCTGACTTTCTTGTGTATCCATGTGAATGCCAGTCTGTATATCTGTGAAATATTAAGGAACAGGATAAGCAAGGCTGTGTTCCTGTTTTGGTCATATCTGTTTGCTGACAGAGCCAGAACCAGATGACTTATAGGAAACTTGAAAGCTTTTTATTTATTATAGACTTGGAAAATGACCCACACAGGGAGCTTGTCAGTCTACTCAAATTTAGCTAGATGATTACTTGCTCCTGAAATACAAACATTACTGTCTTTTAGAAATATTCTTCTGCATCTCACATCACCATGTAGCCTCAATACTTATAATCCAAGGGGAACTTAAATGCATTATAAAATAAAGCTGAAGAAGGTTCATGGCAATATAATAAAGGCAAGTGTGACTTTGGAGGGGTCACACAACTAGAGGGAGAGAATTCTGGAGTATTAAGTACCATCTTGGAATCAGTTATTTCAAAAAAGAATGTCTTGAAAATACGTAAATCACAGGGCAAAGGCTGATCAAAGAAAGCATGAAATGTGTGTGAGGTACATGCTGAACAAACCTACTCAGCTTGAAAAAGAGAAAACAAGGCAAGGTATGAGCTGTGTATAGTTGGGGAAAGCACAGAGGATGACTGTGATCGATTAATTGGTGGTTTTCTTAATTTAAAAACAAAGGGAACACTGAATTAAATTATCACATGACAGGGTTTGGCGCCTCTTAAGTTGTAGATCATTCATGGAAGTTTGGAATATCAAAATTAAAATGGAGTCAGGAGTTCGTAATTTTGTGGGGGAGAGGTCCATAAAAAGCAGTAAATCAGCTAAGGGCAGTTCTCTTTAGTGAATGCCCTGTTTCTTAGACACTTTCAGTAAGCATCTGCTAATGGTTGCTGTCACCAAAGAAGGAGGCCCTGGGTGGACGTCAGCAATGACTCACCATGACTTTGCTACTCATTTGCACTTAAAATGTTCTTGTGAGAAGAATGTTGGTGCTAACTGATGTTCTGAATAAACTCCACTGTGAGTAAATATGTTTGTTCTCAGTAAGCTCATTTTCTTTGAATGGCTGAAAGAAACAGTTTTTTCCCAAAGTGTCCTTAGCTGGTGTTGATAGATCTTGATTCCATGCACAAAAGTAAATTGCTTTCCTTGACAAGCTGAATGGGAGAACGATTCAGAAGGTGCACTGTGGTGTGATGGCTGCTCAGCTTACACAAGTGCAACTTTGACGTGTGAACTCTGGATGGATGTGAGCCAGATGCATATATTCAGTGATAGTTGTAAACCTCATTATTTCCCCAGAAGTGGAGATTTGTCAAATCAGTATGCTATGAGTTAGTAATCTTCCAAACTTAGAAGAAATTGCTGGTATTCTGTGACAGTGGAAGTGTCTATATAGTCTGTCAGTGTAGATACAGAGAAAAATTTTTCTCAATACAGCAACAGATCTGGTTTAGGAGGAGTGGGTTAATTTAGTATGGGGAGAACATTTCTGCATTTATTTTAGTCTGTGTCAACTTCTGTTTTGTATTCCAGGTGAGTCAAACATGGTTTGGTATGACTTGAGAAAACCAGTGCATGCAAGGCTGCACTCTGACTACATGCAGCCCCTGACTGAGGTAAAAGCTCGGAGCAAAAACCCCATCCAGGGTGTTCGACATCTCGTGCAAAACCTTCGTCTGATCAAATCCCCTGCAGAAATTGAGAGGATGAAGATAGCTGGCCGGGTGACAGCAGAGGTAATGAGGTTGTGTACTCTCCTAATGAACCACTGCATTTCCTTAAGGAGGTGACATGAGTTGGAAGGAGAGCTTTGGTCTAATCGTTACTGAACTGCTCTGTCTCAACCACTGGCTGGGCTTGGCTCCCTCCCGGGAAGAGAGCTTGGACTACCAGATTCTCTCCATTAGCATAACTCCATTGAAGAAACTCCACTCCAGTGAAGAAAAGCCAGCAGCTGTTAGACTTTGTTTAAAAGCAAAGGCTAGCCTTTTCACTGTCTTTCCAGCTTCCTCTTTGCTTTCCAAAATAATTTTCTTTCCCATCTATTCTGTTTATTTTGAGGAAACAGGATTTTCATGATGATGTTTCCTATGTATGTGTCTGCATTTCCCCTTTACCCTCAAACACCTTTTGAACTTATTGGCCACTTTTAAACAAATCTGACAGGTACCTCAAATGCTGTTATGTTTTGTAAACCTTTTAAAATAGCCATGTAGACAAGAGAGGCACAGGATGTCCTTCTCTGAAAGAAAAGCTGCATAAGGCAATCCTGTTATACCTGAGGGAATCCATAGGTGAGACAACTTCTAAAGTGCCAAACCATGGGATCAGCCTTGATAATCTAATCGGGGTTTTTTTGTTGTTGTTGTTTTGGGTGGGGTTTTTTTGTTTGTTTGTTTGTTTGTTTTTGTTTTGTTTTGTTTGTTGTGTGTTTTTTCTGTTTTGTTTTTGTTTTTGTTTTTTTGTTTTGTTTTGTTTTGTTTTTCCCAAAACCTAGAGTCAATCATCCCCTAAATACTGTTTCTTAGGGTATAGATTTTAACTGATCTTAGTCTTGACAGCACTTTCACCAAAGAAGTTGGTGAAACCCTCTGGTTCTGGGCCACTGATTTTGGGCCTTCCTCAAGAGACAACAGGTGGAAAAAAAACCAGTTCAGACTCCTTTACTAACTGAAAGTCCCTTTTTTTTCACAGGCTTTCACAGAGACGATATTTGCCAGTAAATCCTACGTGGATGAAGCCTTTCTGTATGCAAAGGTGAGTACTTTGTAACTGGAAGTGAGATAGAAGGGCTGGATGTTGGTTATCCTTCCAGGAAACCAGAAGTATCAGATCTCTTTATCATGTGTCTCCCACTGTATGCATTTATTCACCCAACTCTTGTGGTTGCTTGGACATGCAGAAGAGTCAGTCTGAGGAATTCTTCAGCTGTACTTCTGTACCCTTGTTTAAGGAGTGTAGCATTTGTCTAAGTTTCTCTCTGTTGATGTCTTTTTGTACTATGTAGAAATGCAAAACCTGCTAAACAATTGGAGGTAAAGTTATTACCTTATTCCATAATACACGTTTGTTGTACAAAATTTAAGTAGTTGTAACACCTGTTTGTAGAGGCTGCTTCTCTGGCCTCTAGCCTCTTACTACATCAGATTACCACAGCCATCTTGAAGCAGTTTAGATGCCTCTCAGTTAGCAAATAAGGACTAATTGGCCTGCACATTTGGTAAGGAACTTTGTAAGGAATTGCAGTGAATTGCCTGTTCAAGAAACATCAGCAGGATTTGACCCTCTGTTAAGACATGGATGGGCCTGTGCTGACATGGCACTGGCAGCACTGAGCTGAAAAAACTACTTTAATTAAAGTGTATTTTACAGATCAGTTTTTCAGTCCAGACCAGGATCGTAAAACCTTTGCTCCATGTAGGCATCCTGGAGTGTTTCGTCCCGTGTGATTTTGGTAACCATAGAAAAGACATGTTATTAATATGTTGAAGGTCTTTATAGATGTAAATTCATTCATTTCCATGCTTTCATCAGCTTCATCATTCAAGAAGGGTAAAGATCTTGAGGCTTATAGTGCTTTTTTTTCTTTTTTCCCCGTAGACATCAAGGTAGTGCATGCTTTCAAACCTCTTAGTTCAACAGTCATGAAAAATAGATACTGCTGTAAATGTGCTGGTACTTTGCAATTTTAAAAGACAGAAACAAACCATGATTGTTGTCATGCTGACATACAGGATCTTTGAAAATTTACAAAGTCATATGGCAAATATAAGAACAAATCCTCACTTGGATGTATGACGATGTAGTGGATGTTTGAGACAGTATTGAACCATTTGTACCAGAAAGAGCTTCCTGGAGACCTGCTAAAGCCTTGAAAAACTCCCGCAAAAGTGGATGGTTCTGTATTTTTTTTACCAGAGTTCTTGAAAAATATTTAAGACTGCTTTCATGTAGTCAACTCACTTTCCAGGTTCACTTTGTGTTGTACAAATTAAGGAAACAGTTGTAGGACAAGAAGAATTATGGTTCTAGGGCAGTTAATCACCTGAATCAGTACTAATGGTTTCCTCTTCTCCATATTGTTACTCCAGTTCGAATTTGAGTGCCGGGCTCGTGGTGCTGACATCTTGGCATACCCCCCTGTTGTTGCTGGTGGCAACAGATCAAACACTTTGCACTATGTGAAGAATAATCAGCTCATCAAGGTAACCCTTGGGCTATCTGGTAACTTGAAATGCAGTGCTGTGACACAAATAAACATTCCCTAGCTGCTGCTTGTTTTGACTGAACAGATCAAAGCACTCAAATACATTTTTTTTAAGTGAGCAAGGGAAAAGATCCTGCCTTGGTTAATTTTACTGTCACTGGCAGATTCAACTTGTCTTTCTTTCCTCTCAGTTCTTGTTACAGTATTTTCTGAACAGTGCAAGGACTTGCAAACAAGGTTGCAGATAATTTAGTGAAAATGTCCGCTCTCACAGCAGCTTGCAGTGCTGAGGGCCTCACTGAAAAGGGAAGCCACTGTTGCAGGTAGAGCAAAGACACTGGCAGGGATCTTCTGCTGTCACTTGTGTTCCTTGGCCTTGCTTTGCAATGTAAGGGCAAAGTGCATTCCTGCTCTGGTAAAGCAAAAAAGCATTTTGGTTCCATGTAGCCCAGCAAAGCAGGGAAGGGAAACAAGTAGGGAATGGATCAGTGTTAAATGTCAGGAGGTGGAAGAGTAACGTGTTTTGTCTTATTTTGAAGATTCTCATTGAATTGAAGCCTCTCTAGCTTTCCTGACAATAGGTCTTTAGATTCAGATACGTATTTTCAGGGGCAGTATTCCCCTCACTGTTCTGCTCGTTGTTTACTTTTCAGAGGAGCATATTTTTCCTCTGTTTTAATGCAGAATGAAACTTTCCCACTCTCATTGTCTTTTCTTGAAACTGCACACTAGCAGACCTTGAACAGATCTGCAGAGACAAATGTGCAAAAGATATTACAGGCTGCTTTTGGCCTCCTTTGTTGTACTGTCATCCAAGGTCAGCCACACTGCTTTAACTCCAGTTGCTTGTGTTAAAGTTGCTCTGTTAAACAACTGTCAGTTGTTTTTCTCCAGAACTATTAAGTAGGCGGTTAAACCCATAAACTTGACTCTTCTTTTGTGTACTGCTTCCTGTAGATCTTGTTTCCAATAAGATAATAAAGTGTCTAATTTGGAAGGTATCTGAGTGTTTTAGTCAGTCTTTTACTTAGAGGGCTCTGCTTTATTGAAAGAGGACAAGCACAGCATAAGGCATTTAGTGGATAATCAAATCACAGGCTGAATTCCTTTAGTCATAAATTATTACTTAGCTTGTTTAATTGCTTGGAAGATGGCAAGTGCTATAATTTTATGTTTGCTTTGAAGAATTCAACCAGCTATTCTGAAAAAGTTAAAATGTACAATTTAAATGGATAGTTAATGGCCTGTCTATTCAGTGGGATAGTGAGGTCTGCTCACTGCTGGTTTATCTGCTGTGTGTCTGTTTGTGTCACTTAACTGTACACAATGATAGCAGCTAGCAGTGGAAGCAGTGAAATTCTGCTGCTTTATTCTTTCCCTTAACATGCTGCAATTACACCTTGTCATTCTGCATCATGTCTGCTGACACAGTCGTGGATTTGTGGAATAAATCTCTGTATGCAGTGTGAATATAGAGAATTTAATCCAAACTTCTTTGACATCTTACTGCTCTATTTGTTGTTAGCCCCTTTAAGGAGGGAAAGCGAGGCAGTGGTTTTGTTCTTGGCCCTTTATCTTTCTTCTGTGTGACTTTTTGGGAGATGTATAGTCATTGATATGGTACAGTTTTGCTGAAGTGAATTGGAGATTCACATCTCCAAAAATGTTTTCTTCATCACCAGATAGATCCAGAAAAATAGGTTAAAACAGTCAAGAAAGTCCTAGAAGAGAAAGGGAAGGTTGTACAAGCTATTCACCAGTGCATTTACAGCAGTGATATGCTGTCAGATTTTGTGATACAAAGTGATTTTGCTGAGTCCTCCTATTCTATGACAAGGGTAAATTTGTAGCTGTTAGTGATCCTGTGGGGAGCTCAGAAATCCTATGGTTTTGGTGCAAACCCCCTCTGTCTCAGTCACTATAGCTGAGAACTTCTAGTGAAAGGAATCATAAGCATAATTTGCTGGAGTAATCCAGGTGTGAATAGGACTCATGTCTCAGAGAGCAGAATGCTTCAAGGGAAATGCCTTTTTTTTTTTACTCCAAAATCTTAAAAAGTTCTACATTTTACAGACAGTAGAGAGGCATAACAGAGACTATCTTGCAGAGAAACAATCCAACTGGAATAGGCTATTTATAAGCAGTATTACCTGGTATATTACTCTGGAATTCATATTTTTACAATTCATACAATGCGGTTGCATTGTGAAAACAGAAGAATAACCTCCCTTCCTGCTCTCAGACAGAAAAATCAGTTAATAGCTGGACTGACCCACAGAACATTCTTTCCTGTTATTCTCCAGGATGGTGAACTGGTCTTGCTAGATGGTGGATGTGAATTTTCCTGCTATGTGAGTGATGTCACGCGTACCTGGCCTGTCAATGGAAAGTATGCTGCAATAAGTTTTTTGAAGAATTTTGATAAATTCTTAAGGAATTGATGGATTGAGTGTGTGTTTAATCATAGCCTTACCATGTCCCATTCTGTGGTGCTTTAGAGTAATCAAATTATATAAAGTAATTGTTCAGCTGTATTCCCCATTGCCTCATTAATTACTGCATGAATATGTGTGATAATTGCTATTTTCAGCTATTACAGCATGCTTAAAGTGCAGAGAGGGCTTTTGTATATTCAGCTGTGGCTGACTAGTTGTATGTAAGAAAACAGGCGTTTCAGTTGATGTGTACATAGCTCTGCTAGTTGTGAATTTGCTGGTGTGGCCTTTCATACAATGAGACAGTTGCTTTGCTTTCTCGTTTTCCCTTACTCCGTCCTTGAACTGAATCTGTCCCCAGAATAGGTTCTGGGGACAGAACCTCTTTTCTCTCGGAAACAGAAACTTAGTTGTGAGATACTCCTTTACTTCAGGTTCACCAAACCCCAAGCAGAACTGTATCAAGCTGTCCTGGATATCCAAAAGTCCTGCTTGAGCCTCTGCTCCCCTGGCATGAGTCTGGACAATATCTACAGCCTCATGCTGAGTCTTATTGGACAGAAACTGAAAGACTTGAGTGTCTTGGAGAGCAGCATCACTGACAGCCATTTCTTCAAGGTACTTCAAGTCTTTTTACTCTAGTTTATCCTGTTTACTCTAGTTTACGCCTATTAATCCTGATAGTTTTATCCTTGGGTAGTTTTAGGGCTTTTATTTGGGTCAGGAATGTGGTTTCAGGATGTCTCTTCTATTTGCTGCTACATGGTGCTTTAATTCGTATTGTGGGCTGGTCTCAGCCCACATTATGACCTGGTTTGCAATTAGAGAAGTTTATCTGGTGACTCTCACCGCAGAGCTGCGTGACTGCTGATGCCAATACTGCAAAGATGGCGGAACCAGGTGACGGCACTACGGCTTTTGGCAGCCGGACAGGTTCCTGCCGGATTTAGGCGCCGATGCCACGGCAGCCCTGGCTGCCGCCTGCGGACAAAGAGTGCCATGCTGGATTCTTCCAGCAGGTGGAGGCACAGCCAGACGGGAGCAGCGCCCGCAGCTCAATCCCCTGGGAATGAGGAGCATGGAGCAGGGAGGAGTTCCCGCTGATTCCTGCTTTGCAGGGAGGGAGATTGGGATGGTGCGGGGGGGAGGCGGTGTCTGTGCCTTGTAGAGGTGAATTGAAATCATGCTGTAGCTACTGAATGAAACAGGCACAGCATTCACTCTCTTGTGTGTAGGAGACCATTTTCACAGCCCAGAGCAGCTGTATCTGCTGCTGTCAGTTGTGAAGGTCTGCTGATGGAAGTCGTGCAGGGATTGGATGTTTAAGGGATGGAAAGGGTTGGGGCAGCAAAGCTCAGCAATTTGCAAACTGACATCTTGCCTGACATCCTGAGATGGTGATGGGTTTGGGCTGTTCTTTCCAGTGCAGAGGAAAGGCAGTCTGCAATGTTCTCATTAAAGGCACCTGGTACTGGTGGGTTTTAAGGGCTATCCAGTTCTAGTAAATGGAAGGCAGGCCCTGGTGACCTAGGAATGGCAGTAAGACTGCTAGTAAAACACATAACTATTCTGTCTCTCTTCCCTATATTTTCTATTGGAAAAAGTTGGGCTGTGTTTAACTGCTTCTGTGACATTTGTTCTGTCTCCTCTTAGGCGGTTCGAAAGTACTGCCCTCATCATGTGGGCCATTACTTGGGCATGGATGTTCATGATACCCCAGATATATCCCGATCACTCCCGTTCCAGCCAGGCATGGTGATAACCATTGAACCAGGTAAAAGCACTCAGTGGTGGATAAAAACATACAACACTGAGAGTAATGGTATTGCCTTTCAATAATTCGCTGGTCCTGCAGACCAAAGCATTCAGATCTTTTCTGGTGAAGCTGAAAACTAAAGCAGTATTGGAAAGCCTTAAGTTATTCCCCCTCGCCCCCCCCCCCCCCCCCCCCAGTCATTACAATATTAGAAAACCCTATTTCATTCTCAAACATAGCCAAGGTAACACGTAGTGGGAGTAAACTCAGGAAGCAGAGTAGTGTGGAGCTCAGGCTGTGCAGCATAGGTGAACTGCAGTGCAGAAATCGGGGTCCATTCACTCGTGCTGCATTCTGTGTTCCTGCCACTGAACTTCTACCAGTCACTGGTAGTGTCTCAAGCATTGCCATCTGCAATTACAGGGATTCACAACTTAGCTTTGGAAATCAGGCATACTGTGAGGAATCTTTCTCCTTGTCACTAGATTTGGAGCTGTCAGCTGAAAACTTATATTTAATGCTTGCCTCTTCTCTCTCTCTATTCGGAAAATTGTTAAAGTCATGACTGTGAATGTAACACTGAGAGCAAAAAGTGTGAAAAGGCCAGGTGCAACTATGGAAGTTTTTATTATTGTGCTGATGTCTGTAGGCACAGAGGGACACTTTCTTTGCCCACCAAAAGCCATGAGTGAGGAGAAAGGGAGTAACTTGCCATATTAAAAATTCTCATTTATGTTGCTGAAAGTCCAACCCTGCTCTCCTGGTGGTACAAAAAGGGAAAGGTGGTGTTCTGGAGAGTGCTGTGTTTTAATTTCCTTTCTTCTTTCAGGCATTTATATCCCTGAGGATGATGTGAGTGCTCCAGAAAGGTTTCGTGGCATTGGTGTGCGCATTGAGGATGATGTTGTCATAACAGAGGATGCGCCTCTTGTCTTGTCTGCTGACTGTCCCAAGGATATCTACCACATCGAGCAGATCTGTGGCCGCAGCTCATGATGCCCCTTCTCTACCTCTTTCATCCTCCTTAGGAGACACAACCCCACAGGGATGCAGATCCCTTAGCTGGATGTAGTTGTCAAGTCATGAAAGACATTGACAGTTGATGGCTGTTTCCAAGACTGGCATTGGGCAGTGGAATGCAAAAGGCTGGGGTACTGAGGGATGAAAAAACAAAGCAACCATTTCTGTGTGCAATTTTCTCCTGATTTGAGCTGATGTTGAACTGTTGTATGATGTGGGAGTGGATTCATCCCTCTGCTGTGTGAATCCATGTGTTCTGGGGCCCTTGGGGGAGGTTGAATTTTGTCGGTGCCACCAGATGCATAGGTACAGCATCTGAGACCAAGGCCCCCTTTTTTTCCCCCTTGGCAGCAGTTTCACAACAAAAATGAGGCTTTTATAAATGCTAGTTTGGGATAAGAAAATGTGAGCTTGAATTTTGTAGAACCATGTAAGGAGAGAGTCTGGTAATCAGGAAGATGGATTTGGTGGAGAGGTAGTTGTATCTGAAGCCAATGGAGAATTCTTTTAAGTATTTTAAGGATAAGGATGTGTTTAGGCCTTGTTCAAGCATATGCAAAATAGGCCTGTAGCAGGGAAAAATACCTTGCCTTTCAGCTTATTGGAATGTTTGGTAATTTAAAAATGTACAAATAGGGCTCAGAAGGTTAGACATACTTATTCTTGCTGTCTTCCACATTCCCTTCCTTTTGTCCCAAAGGTCCATTCCTTTTTCCTGCTCTGAGTTCCTCTCTACTCTAGGAATCAGGGCCATATTGATTATGCTGGACTCCTCTGGTGAGCTGTTGGTTGCCACCCAGATGTGAGATGTCCAGTTCTGGAACAGTCACAGCACCTTTCTGGCTTATGTTTGCTGTGGGCTCTAAGTGCCAGCAACTTCAGCAGTGTGGTTTTGAACAGTCTGCCCTATGGTAAGTGTCAAGCCTTTAGATAGATTTTATACTGAATTAATTTGAATTAAAAGTAATCCTGCCTTTCTGAACTCTTGAGGGCATGATAAGAGCTGGCTTTTTGGTTTTTTTGAAGCAGATGTAAATGTTACTGGGGCTAGGCTGGATGAGGTGTAAAGAGAAGAGTTTCTACTCTGAACATCATCATACCACCCAGGCCATTGTATGCCATAGTAAATACACCTACTAAAGGCAAGCACAGCATCTGTGTATTTACTGAAAATATTTAGACAGCTACTTAACATGTCTGAAAATTGCATCTCATCAGAGCATCTCTTGTTATTTACACTTGCTGTTGCATCATTTTTCTTCCTTTCTTATGGTAGCTTTCAGTGCTCTTCATCTGTTACTCTAAATTTACTTGCTCTCTTCACTCTTCTCTCTCTTCCTATATTGTCTGGTTTTGACCCACTATGTCACTGCTTCCTAATCAATTTTACTTTCTTATCAATGTCACTGCCTCTTCCCTGGTTTGGCCTAATTCCCTACAGTTAATATAGCCAGAAGCATGTGGGGGAGGGTGGTCAGGGTTCTGGAGTTTGACCTCTGGCTCTGTTGCTGTGTAATCTCTAGCAAAGTCTTGTGGTTTTTGGGGTTTTTTCCCCTTCCCCCCCCCCCCCCCCCCCCCCTTTTGGTTTATATGTTTCACATAGTGAAGGCTAAGTGGGCAGTGTCTTGCATCCCCCACTGCAATTAACGTGCTGCATGCACTGGGGTTTGAATTTTGGCACCTGAAAAGCAGCCAAGCCATGCCATAATTTTATTTTCTAAACATGACAAAAATAAATGTTTTTACAGGGTTTAGTGTATCGAGTTTCACCTGTTTAAGGGAATCTGCTAATCTCTGATGGCAGTGCTTGTTAAATACTCCTGTGTTGCAGTGATAGCTAAAGCCTAAAATGCTAGAAGGGAGGCCTCCTAAGTATGAACACAGACCTGATTAATACTTTTAAAGTTGTTCTGATCTGTAAGACATTTGTTCCAATTACACCTGTTAAAGCCATATTAACTGGGCCAAATCTTGGGGATTTTGGAACTATGTAAGCAGCTTAAAATAACATTAATCCGAGAGATACGTGTGTGGGTTGATCTGCACATCTTCCCATGCATCTAACAGAGTTAATAATGGTACTTAATGTAAATAAGCCTTTTAAATGCATATATACCAATTATTTTTAAAGTAAAACAATATGTAGGAAGTAATTTCTCAGCCATCAAGTTGCATGCTGTTGAATAGATAGACACACCTCCAAAACCAGCATTATTTTTCAGGGAGATTTATAAATTGTGTGTGACCCGTCTTGAACTTGAAATAACATTGTCAAATGTAGGCACACACTAATTCCTACTCCTCTCAGGACAATCCTGCAACTTGTAAACACCAATAGATCTTAGGAATGCTGCGGATGAATGTTTCTATTAATGAAGTAGTGTTTGTGACTCTGCTGAGTGGAAAGTAATGGTTCTGCTAGGGCTGCTGACTGTGTCTGATTTAGGCCATGCATATTCTATAATTCTTCCACTGTGTTCAGCCATTTTTTTAGCATAAACTGCTGCTGGTTTGAATCTGTTGTTCCATGTAAAGAGTGCATTTTGCAGAAGGTATTAAATCTGCATCCTATGAACCTAAATTTTTGAAGGCTTTTTCTCACTTGTTGCAGAGATGAATAATCTGTGACCTACCTACACACAGGCTGCAGTGTCCCTTTCAAACAGCTAAATCCTTGAACATTTTGCACAACCTTCATTAAAAAACCCTAAAGAGCTTGGTTCTCTGGCTGCAGGCACGGCACATACTCATAATGTGTCTCCTCTGTTGCTGATCCCATCCTGCCAGACTGTCTGCTTCTCCCACAGAAGAGGCTCCTCACTCCAGCCACTTGGGTGCAGCTCTCAGTGGTGGCATAACTCGACAGCTGCTTGATGAGGGTGTTGGTGGGATCATGGGCAGGGAAAGAGAAATTGAGGTACACACAAGTTCACATGGGGAGAGATTTTATTTCATGCGGCACAGGTCTTAAGGATATCAGAGTATTAGAGAAAACAAGAGACAGCCATCCCTATGGAGAAGCTGCTTTGCTTCCTGAGGAACCCAGAGAGGCTTTTTGTGGACTCCTTTGAACTCCTCAGGGAAATCCCAAAGGCCTAACCCTGGAAGAATACACCACAGAGCTTCCACCTAA
Organism: Zosterops lateralis; assembly: GCF_965231275.1. Taxonomy (NCBI): domain Eukaryota; kingdom Metazoa; phylum Chordata; class Aves; order Passeriformes; family Zosteropidae; genus Zosterops; species Zosterops lateralis. Next base: position 24,500,928 of record NC_139765.1, read on the forward strand.
TCTGAAAGAAAAGACTTCCCCACAGTGCCTTGCAACACTATGTGATCTACCCCAGTCTCGTTTTCCCCTATGCCCCTAATTCTCATGTGTCTCCTTTCCCTGTTTCCTCATTGGTTGTGGTATCCCTGATGGCCGGCCCTGTCTTCCCTATATGGCAATTCCCTGTGCCCTGCCCTTTGTACTGCCCTTGTGCCCTCAGATCATTGGCCACTGACCCCTTTTCAACCCCTGTGCCCACCACATGGCCGGGTCTTCCGTCCCTGATCCCCTTTGGCATGCTGGAATAAACCTTTGCTGGAACTTCTCATACAAAATGTCCTTCTTGCCTCTCTTTGCTGAGCTAGCCATGGTGTATATGATGTATGGGTTTGACTGCTTTGCCTGAATCCTACTCAAGCAGCCTTTCTGCAGGAGATGCTTATTAGGAAATAGGTAGCAGCACCACCGTCTAAACCCCACGTTGCTACAGCTTTTGGCTTTCTCACTTCACCTTCCACCAGGGGACTGCTTTGCCTTGCAGAAAACTAGTGAAGTCCTGTTGTTCAATACAGTCTGAGCAGAGGTACCAATTTGCAAATTTGCTTGTCATCAAAGTGGAATGAAATTTGACATTTCACACAATTTGGCATTCTACCTCTATGTAGAAAAATGCAGTATAGCTTTCCTAAATGTCCTAAATAATGTGTTCATTATTTTGCAAAGGAACATATGTAGGAAGTAGCAAACTGAGGTAGCACAGTAAAGAGAATAGAGATGGAGAGTTTTGGGACGATACAATGCAATAAGAGAAGAATCAGGAGAAGGTTGTGATTTGGAGCTGCAGGGATGTGTGCCAGGAGGATGGGAGAGCAAGGAGAGAACAATGGGGCATAAACTGGCTATTCAGTGTGATGTCAGAATGGTGCAATAGCTCCAGAAAACTGGTTATGCTGTTTCATAACCCTGATTGATTTGTCCTACTCAGTAGGGAGGAACAAAAGAGTCAGATTGGATTGATTAACTTGTTCTTAGCAGTTGGTTTAATTATTTCTTTTTAAAAATCAATAGAATTATCATATGAGAAAGTTTTATGCAGTTTCAGGTTATTGATTATGTGTCATATTTCAAATAATGCAAAGGAAATAAGTATATTGTTGGTAAGGATGAAGGTTGGACAGGAAAATTTCACAGATATGTATGCTTAGTAGAAGGCTCTTTGAATGTGGAACCTGAGAGCGGAATAGAGATGGAAGCAAGTTTTGATATAGAAGAAAAAGATGTCTAAATTAAGAATTGCTGAGCCAGTTGTTACTGGACAACTAAGAAGGCAAAGGTTAAGTCAAGTTGGAAGGAGGTTTTATGGCTAGAGCAAAGGATATGTTGACCACAAACAAAAAAGATGTTTTTACCAAGCAGATATAGGTCTTAGGAAAAGCGAAAGATACCATAGGCAAACAAAAACATGTTTTTACAAAGTAGAAAAAGGTCTAAGAATTTTCCACTGCAAGAAAACAGAAAAACAACTTTAAGTTAAACCTGTGATGCTCATTGGTTTTTATGTATTGAGATGCTCAGTAAGAAAACTTTATAATGCATTGTAACCAGAACTAATAGTGGCTTCAGGCTTCCCTACAAGCTGTAGCTGGCAGCTTTAGGTGTGGCTCTGTCACTCTGCTGTAACATCTTCTATACAATAAACAGCATTTTGAAGAGCCACCTGTTGTCCAAACATCCTTTGTTGACATAACTTCTACAATATGTTTCTAGGCAAAATCTTCATTATGGATGGAGGGAGCAAGGCTGAAGTTACATTCTCTTATGCTATCCAAATTACTGCTGTGGAAATTGAGTAATTACTCCTAGGAGAATTACCATAAGATCAAAAGAGTTATGGTTAAACTTAGAAAAATAATCTTTATGAGATAAATTACAAAAATGTTTTAATTGTGATATTTTATACTTTATGTAATTGGATAACAAAACTCTGCACTGACATAAATTGATGTTTTGAAATTTCTTTTAAACTGAGTTGTGCTGAAGCCTGCACAAACATTTCTTTATTAGTATGCAGATCTAAAGTGCATTTAAGTTTATAATTTAAGTGTATTTTTACAGTTTATATAATTTAATATAAAGTGCATTTAAGTTTATAATTCTGACATCATTAGCACATCTGTTAAATGTGCTCTCTACATGTGTGCACAGCCTCCACTTGAATAAAAATCATCCTTTGGACACTGTCACAGTGCTGGCTTTAGGATTGGGTCTATAAAATTCACTGTATTTAAGAGATATAGCAATAAATTACATTTTAAAGCAATATTTATAATTGAAATGGACAGCGAAGCGCCAATGGCACTCAATTTCAGCTCCTTTCTCCTTCTCAGCTCCTTTCTCCTCAGTTTTTCTTGCTGTCTTAACTGCTTGGCAGCTCTGAGCTTTCTTCCTTAGCAGCAAGTGGAGCACTGAATCCCTGTCTTCCTGGGACAGCTTACACCTCAGCCTACCTGGTTGTTTCTCTGAAGCACTACCCAGTATTTGGCTAACCAAGAACAGGCTTTTCAGAAGATGGGCAGAAAGGAACAAGGAAGAATTTCCAGCTCCTCCATGTGTGCTTCCTTCACTTGCTAACTCGTACCATGAATGCCTTTTTAACAACCGTGACAGAGTTGTCCATTAGCAATGGCAAAGGAAAAGAAAAGATCTTGTGTGGTGTCTTGGTTTGGATAGACAGGTATCTGCTAAGGAAGATTGGAGTCTCCCTTGGAATGTAAGCCGCCCTCTCCCCCTTTTCAAATTATTATAAATTTGCAATTAAAAGGCTGTCAGGCAAGATTTTGGGAATAGGTATAGCAGTTCTTTACTAGGGATATTAAAAATACAAATGTTGTAGTACAAAAGAATAAGCAAACAAACAAACAAGAAATCCCAGAAAACCCTGACAGAGTCAGATATGCAACCTGACGCCCTGTTGGTCAGGGTGTTGGAAACAGTCCAAAAGTCAGCCCTCCTGGAGTGGCAGATGTGGTCCTGTTGGAAGCAGAGATGATGATCCTGGGGAGCCAAGGGTTCAGAGGTGGGTCCAGACTTCCTTTGGGAGTCCCGTGGGAACACCGGAGTGCCTGGTGACACTTGTGGGCTCCTTTTTATCTAGGTGGAAATGGTTTGGCTCCTTGTCCCTGGGTGGAGCATCTCACAATAGGATGATGAAATGTGTCATGCCATTGGTGAGCTTTAATGGTCCATTAACAGAAGATATTCCCATGGGGGTAGTGGAAGAATGAACAGAGATAAGAAACACTACTCCATCTGGTTTTAACAGCTGGCTTGGGAGGCAGTGGAAGACTGAGCAGAGATCAGAAACAATAGCCCACCTGTTTTTTAACAGCTGGCTTGTTATCAGAGAAGGCAGTTACCTCTTTCCTTCTGGAGTTACAACAGATGAAGAAAAATTTCTCCAACCGAGCTTTGGCCACCTCTTTGTTTTGGTCAAGTACTCTTTAAGTATCCAACACTTAGTCTCCTTGGTAACTGATGGGGAAAAAAAAAATCTTTAAAGTAAAAACGAGCAAGCTTAACCCCCAACATTATCCACCCTGAATTTTTTTCCCATACCAACATATTACATTGAGCTTAAACCTTTAAAATATATACATATATACAAGCAGATATGGATATAGGCACAGTGTTGTGGGTAGTTCACTTTAAAACAAGGTCCCCTTGAGGTATGCTGTAGGGGTGCTTGGGTAAAATTGTACCAGTTAATGGCAATGTTTTTGCTATGTTCCTGTTGTAATGGTTTATCCCCTGTACCCCCCTCCTGTTTCTACTGGTTGGTCCTTTCCTCCTTTGTTTGTTCAGTTGTCAGTCATAGGTTTGGAGCCTGCCGACCCTGCCAGTTACCCTGGAGCCTCACCCCACGTCTGGAAAGTTCCAGGAGAGGCTTCAGGGGATTGGCTAGGGTCTGGGAGTTCCCCTCCCTGTTTTATTCTCTTCGTTCCACAGTTGACTGTCACCCCATGAGCCACTCCCCAGTTTCTCCCTATTGGTTCTTTGTACTGTTCCACCCCTGAACCCACCTCCCTTTATAAGTTGTTGCTCCCAGTGGTTAGGGGGTCTCTCTCTGAGGCACCACCCTGGGAGCAGGTCTTTCCTGCAATAAACCCAGTTGTGTTGGCTCTCTGGAGAGTCCCTTCCTTCTTCTGTTTTGCATCTAAGCTGCAGCACTGCTCTGAAGGCATCAAGAGCCCCAGGATTGCTGCAGTGTCAGGGCTGGCCGAGGCAGGCATCCGAAAGGGCACTGCAACAGTATGCATTGGGTCTTTCCATCTTTTTGCATCACCCCCTAGGTGCAACCTGGTCTTTGAGCTAAGACAACCCCACGGATGGGATTGTCTTTGCCAGAGGCAGAATGAACCCAAGCGGGTTTTCCCAGCATACCTCTCGTGTACCACTGGAACTTTATCTCCATCTGTTGTTTGCAAGGGCTCAGATTGGGCAGGACCTGCTTGGTTGGTGGAACCTCAAATACTCACCAACCAGATGGCCTTTGCTAAATTAATCTCCCAGTTTTTGAAAGTCCCCCCACCCAGTGCCTTCAAGGTGGTTTTAAGCAGTCCATTGCACTGTTCAACTTTCCTGGCAGCTGGTGCATGATCAGGGATGTGATATATTCATTCAATGCCATGTTCTCTGGCCTAGGTGTTTATAAGGCTGTTCTTGAAATGGGTTTCATTGTTCGACTCGATTTTCTCAGGGGTACCGTGTCTCCACAGGATTTGTTTTTCCAGGCCCAGTATGGTGTTCTGGGCAGTGGCATGAGGCACAGAGTAGGTTTTCAACCATCCAGTGGTGGCTTCCACCATGGTCAGCACATAGCGTTTGTCTTGGCAGGTTTGGGGAAGGGTGATGTAGTCAAGCTGCCAGGCCTCCCCATACTTATATTTGGACCACCGCCCACCATACCATAGGGGCTTCACCCCCTTGGCCTGTTTGATTGCAGCACATGTGTCACAGTCATGGATAATCTGGGAAATACTGTCCATGGTTAAATCCACCCCTTGGTCCCGTGCCCACTTAGAGGTGGCATATCTGCCTTGACAACCTGAGGCATCATGGGCCTATTGAGCTAGGAAGAACTGTTCCTTGTGTTCTCAATTTAAGTCTAATTTGACACTTCTATTTTCACAGCTTGATTTACTTGTTCGTTGTTCCAGTGCTCTTCATTAGCTCGACTCTTGGGAACATGGGCATCTACATGGCAAACTTTTACAGGTACTTTTTCTACCCAAGTGGCAATGTTTTTCTATTCATGAGCAGCCCAGATTGGTTTTCCCCTACGCTGCCAGTTGGCTTTTTTCCACTTTTCCAGCCAGCCCCACAGAGCATTGGCTACCATCTACGAATTAGTGTAGAGGTAGAGCTTTGGCCACTTCTTTCTTTCAGCAATGTCCAGGGTCAATTGAATGGCTTTGAGTTCAGCAAGTTGGCTTGAACCACTTTCTCCTTCAGTGGCTTGTGTGACCTGTTGTGTGTGGCTCCATATGGCTGCTTTCCACTTCCAGTTTATCCCTACAATCTGACAGAAACCGTCAGTGAAAAGAGCGTAGCGTGTTTCTCCTGCTGGCAGTTGGTTGTATGGAGGAGCTTCTTCAGCCCTTGTCACTTGTTCCTGCTCTTCTTCATTGTGAGACCAAAGTTTTTTACTTTCTGGCCAGTTGGTAATTACTTCTAAAATCCCAGGGTGATTTGGGTTTCCAATACGGGCGCGCTGTGTGATGAGGGCAATCCATTTGCTCCATATGGCATTGGTGGCGTGGTGGGTAGAGGGAACTTTTCCTTTAAATATTCACTTCAGCACTGGTAGTCGGGGTGCCAGGAGGAGTTATACTTTCATGCCAAACACCTCTGAGGCAGCTTGAACTCCTTCATAGCAGCCAAGATCTCCTTCTCTGTGGGAATGTAGTTGGCTTTGGACTCTTTGTAACTTCGGCTCCAGAATCCCAGTGACCGACCTTGAGTCTCCTCAGGCACTTTTTACCAAAGGCTCCAGGACAAACCATTGTTCCTGGCTGCAGAGTGTAAAGCACATTCCTCACATCTGGTCCTGTCCTGACTGGACCAAGGGCTACTGCGTGAGTGATCTCCTGCTTGATCTGAATAAAGGCTTGTTGCTGTTCAGGACCCCAGTGGAAATCGTTTTTCTTGTGGGTAGCCAGGTAGAGAGGGCTCACAATCTGGCTGTACTCAGGAATATGCATTCTCTAAAAGCCTATGGTACTTAGGAAAGCTTGTGTTTCTTTCTTGTTGGTCAGTGGTGCCATCACAGTGATCTTGTTGACGACTTCAGTGGGAATCTGACGCCATCCATCCTGCCACTTTACTCCTAGGAACTGGATCTCTCAGGCAGGTTCCTTGACTTTGCTCTTCTTGATGGCAAAACTGGCTTAGAGGAGAATCTGGATGATCTTCTTTCCTTTCTCAAACACTTTAGCTGCAGTCTTCCTCCACACAATGATGTCATTGATGTACTGTAGATGTTCTGGAGCTTCACCTTTTTCTAGTGCAGCCTAGATTACTAGATTGGTCCATGGCAGATGGTGGGGCTGTGTTTTCACCCCTGGGGCAGTTGGTTCCAGGTGTACTGCAGGCCCCTCCAGGTGAAAGCAAATTGAGGCCTGCATTCTGCAGTCAGAGGAATGGAAAAAAATGCATTAGCAATGTCAATAGTGGTGTACCACCTTGCTGCCTTGGCCTCCAGCTCGTACTGGAGTTCCAGCATGTCCAGCACAGCAGCGCTCAGCGATGGTGTCACTTCATTCAATGCACGATAGTCCACAGTCAGTCTCTATTTTCCTTCTGACTTGTGCACAGGCCAGATGGGGCTATTGAAGGGTGAGTGGGTTTTTCTGACCACCCCTTGGCTGTCCAGCTCACGGATCATCTTGTGGATGGGGATCACGGCATCTCAATTCATCTGGTACTGCCGGCAGTGCACCATCGAGGTGGCAACAGGTACTTGTTGCTCTTCTACCTTCAGGAATCCTAGTGCCGATGGGTTTTCCTGTAGTCCAGGCAAGGTGTTTAATTGCTTAATGCCTTCTGCCTCCACAGCAGCTATCCCAAATGCCCATCTGAGTCCCTTTAGGGTCTTTGTAATAGCCATTCCTGAGGAAGTCTATGCCCAGAATACATGGGAACTCTAGGCCAGTCACAATCGGATGTTTCTGCCACTCCTTCCTGGTCAGGCTCACCTCAGCTTCCAACAGTCAACTGCTGTGATCCCCCTGTCACCCTGGCAATGGAAATCAGCTTTGCCCCACATGTCCCAATGGCATTAGAGTACACTGAGACCCAGTGTTGACCAAAGCTTTATATTTTTGTGGCTCTGATGTGCCAGGCCATCAAATCCACACCGTCCAAAAGACCCGATTTTCCCATGCCTCTTCCTGGCTAGAGGCAGAGCCCCTCTAGCACTGGTTATCATTCCCTTCCTGGACATACATCGTAGAAGTTCCTTCAAGGGGATTTGACATGGCATTATCTCCACCTCAATAATACTTGGCAGCTTTGTCATGAGAGGCTGAGGCTACCTTCATTTTAGTGGAACCCCCTCAGTGAGTGCTTCTCTATTTGAGCTCATGTACCCGTGCTGCCATGACAGAAGTGGGTTTCCCATGCCACATTCCCATGTCTTCCCCGTGGTCATGCAGATAAAACTACAGGTCAGCTTGTGGGGTGTACCCTCTTTCTCTAGCTGGGGGACGTTGGGCTCTGACTGTGGGGCCTGTGACTTGCACCGGTGCTGCGTGGGAACTGTTCCTCCTCATCTCCTCCCTCATCTCCCCCATTTCCTCTCTGAGTTCCTTTACCATGGCACAGACCTGAGCCTGCATTGGGCCATTGATCATACTTTCGTAATTCCTGAGTTTGTCAGCTACAGAACCACTGTCTCTCGGTTGTCCTCGGCATTAATTGTTGCAATGAAGGTGGCATATTGAGATGGCCCATGAGTTGCCAGATCCCCCAGTATGTGCCCTGTGCATCTCACCTTGTCAGGGTCATTATCATGCTGTCCAGTCCTCCCAAAGAGTACCTCCAATACTGCCACTTCCCTCAGCTGTTGGATTCCTTCCTCAAGGGTCTTCCAGCTCATTCTATTGTGGTACTCCCGCACTCTTTCTCTGTGGACAAATCTCTCACTCACACTCCTTAAAAGTCACTCCCAAAGGGAAAGGGGCCCTTGCTCCCTTAAATTACCTGATTTATACCTGAGTCCTGGGTCAAGGGTCCCAAATTCCTTGCCTCACCACTATCTAGTTGCATACCTGTACCCATAAGGTCCCAGACCTGAAATAGCCAGGCTGTACAAGCCTCATGTCCCTGTCATACAATATCTTTTTGCGGATTACGTAGACTTTCATATGACAGGGAGTCAGTGATGATCTCAACTTGTGGCTCCCCTGCAGGTTGTGCGGGCTCTTCTTTCTTATCGTTACTACCAGGGTGTGCTGATTTCACCTTAGACTTCCTTGTTTCCACAGGGGCAACTGCTGCTGGCTGTGGCTGCCCCTGTGGTTCAGCTGGAACCTGGACGGCTGTAACATCTGTGGGTTCCATTGCTGCACCTTCAGACTCTCCCTTTTCAGGGCAGGGGGAGGGTTTCTCACCAGCTGGGGCTAATGAGGGCACCACTGGGGAAATGTGCTCCTTTAACATCCGGCCTGTCTCCTTCACTAGAACCCCCACCCACTCCGGGTGTGTCCTTTCTGAGGCAGGCTGTGGGACAGGGCAGGCTCTGGGGTTGCATCCCTATTCTGTGGGGTAGGTATCAGCGTGGTTATCCAGGCCAATCTTCCCTTATGTCTGAATGCTAAATAGAATAGGCCTATAAGCAACACCAGCCACTGAATGATATCATTGGCATTCAGAGAAAATTTAAACCAGGTCAAAAACTGGTGGGGTAGATCCAAAGAGCTGGGTGAAGGGTTGGGAAAAAATTTCCCCCAGTGTCATTTTCTCACAGTAGGTACCATTGTTAAAGCAACCCCAAAAACACACAGATAATCTTGAATCCATATGTCTACCTTCCAGAAGAAAATTAAAAATCCATTACTTCCTTATTAACCCATAAAATAAACTGGGCTACAGCCACCGTAGCCTTAGTTATAAGGCCCATGTTTAGATAAGAGCCTGCAAATGGCAGAAATACAGCTACAATTACGTGCCACCCAAACCAGGGAAAATTAGACCACATGATGCTGTCCAACAAGGCTTCTATATCCAGTGCACAAGAACTTAGGTCACCCAAGAACTGAACTGTTACTCTTTTTTCTCTCAATGCCCTCATGCCCCATATTGGGTGCCAAAATCTGTCTTGATTTGGGAAGACAGGTATCTTCCAGGGAAAGCTGGAGTTTCCCTTGGAATGGAAAATGTAAATCCCCCCTCCCTTCTAAATTATTATAATTTTGCAATTAAAGGCTTTTCAGGAAAAGTTTGGGGAATAGGAATAACAGTTTTTTACTAAAAATATTAAGAATACAAGTGTAGTAGTACAAAAAACAAGCAAACAAAACAAACAGAAAATCCTAGAAACCCTGACAGAGTCAGAAATACAACCTGATGCCCTGTTGGTCAGGGTGTTAGAAGCAGTCCAAAATAAGCCCTCCTGGAGTGGCAGGTGTAGTTCTGTTGGAGTAAAGATGGTCCTGTAGAAAAGGGTCCAGTAATGGTGAGATGGGTCCAGTCCTCCTTTGGGAATCCAGTGGAAAACCAGTGTCTGGTGTCCCTACATCTCAGTGTTTATCTGGGTAGGAATGGTTTGGCTCCCTCTACTGTGTGGAACATCTCACAGTGGGATGATGTAATGTGTCATGTCATTGGTGAGCCTTAATTGCCCATTACCAGAAGGTATCCCCATGGAGGAGATAAGGAACACTGGGATGATGTAATGTGTCATGTCATTGGTGAGCCCTAATGGCCCATTACCAGAAGGTATCCCCCAGAGGGTGGAAAGAGATAAGGAACAATCCCCCACTCAGTTTTAACAGCTGGCCCATTATCAGAAGGCAGCTCCCCCTCTCCCCCCTGGAGTTACAAGAGATAAGGAAAACACTCCCCCAACCAGTTTCAACAGATAGAATAGATTAAACATTTTTTGTGGTTACATAACCCAAGACACTGGTAAATAGTGTCATCTCCTTTTTATTTTTTTCCCCTCTAGTACTTAACATAATCTTGGTGTGTTTAAAAAACTAAGTATAGTGATACAAAAGGGGCTGCAAAGTGACTCCTCTGGACCTGCATCCATACTACACTGAGACATGCCCTGTACCTGCCCCTTTTTTTGCCATCATGTTTGTTCCCTTAAATAAGCAACTCTACAGGACACGAATATTGTCCAGACATTATCTAAATCTTCCCTTTATTCCCTGAATCATCTGGCTTTGATCGCAGATTACTCATGCCAATACAAAGTGAAAGAAAAGTCCAAACCTGAAGAGTAAGTACAAAGGAGAGAACCAAGTAATCCTGCGAATCGATGTTTCCTTTTGGGTGACATTCTGCTTTCACAATTCGGTGTTCCAGGCAAGGCCCATCCTTGTGTGTATTCTGTTACTTTTGATCACTTTAACCACCTCAATAGCAAAGGTCTTTCCTTAAAATCCTCATTGTTCGTTGCTCTTGCTTTACATTTGAAATCTAACAGGCCCAGTACAAACTTTGTGAATCTCCAACTTTTCCCCATGCCACTTGGTATACTTGCATTGATCTGGCTACAATATATTTAACAGATAAGAAATATACTGTGGCAGAGATGTTTTCATCCTGTCACCTGGTATTTTCAGAACATTTCCATTGGAAAGCCTGCTCTAGATTGTATGCTGGAAGATATGAATACCACTGAGTGTAGTTAAAAGGAGGGGTGACCTTTTACAGGGCCCAAAACATGCATTTGCCCTGGAAAAAATTTTGGGGAAGGTCTGATGTGGGTACCTTGTCCCAACCCCAAACAATGACCACGAGGATGTCTCTGTGAAACATTATTCCATACCTGGAGGAGAAGGGTTGTGAGCCTGTGTACACACACTATGTGCTTTTCTGCATACTTTCCTTTTCAATTCAAACAGGGGGAAGCAGATACACATTGACGTTCCTTTCTTTGGTAATTAATTTTTAAAAAGTGCCTAAATCACAGAGCAATTGCAAACTGAGCACCCAGTGATGGATAATCTCTATTGTTTGTTTTGACTTCATTATTTCCTCTATCTTCTCAACCCAGTCATGTTATTTTGCTCTCTTTTCAGTCTCTTCCATTCAGTCTCTTGTAACCTGCTTGTACACAAATAATTACTTCATTTTATCTGAAGATGACTGGACTGATGATAATATTTAATCCATTTCAGGAAGTTTTAGCAGTCACCAACATCAAGGAACAACAATTTCCCTTAGCTTTTTTATTAAGTGTGTTATTTTTTCAATAAAACATTATTTTACCTCAAAACAGAAGCATTCTTGAAATTTATACTTGTTGCGGATATTGTATCCTCTTCCACCAACTTTGAAATAGTTACATAAACCAGGAGATTAAAAACACTCTTTATAATAAAAATCTGGGCAAGGAAGAAGTCAATTCTTTATTTTTAGCTTTTTAATGAAATAAACACATTTTATAAAAGAGTAACATTTTAGGCAGAAGATGAACTGATTAGGAAAAATTAACAATATGAATTGCAATAATTTTATAGCTGTTTAATATATAAGTTTTAAAGCATCCTTTTCACAGCTCCCAGTGAACTGGCATGTTCGAGTCTCTGACTGGAAGTGTGATTTCTGTACAGGCTGCTATTACGTATCATACCCTCAGCTGGTCTTCATAAAAAGGCCAGCCGAATATTGCTAAGCCTGTGGAAATAGGAACAAGTGTTTCCAGTGTTATCCCAGCAATGTTTTAGTTGTTAGTAAAGGACTTTAGTTCCCATGAATTCCAGCTTTGATGGAAGTGACTGATGTTCTCTGTCATACTCCAATGAGTATTTGAAACATTAATAATTAATGATGCATTCAAATAACGGAAGAATAATCTTCCGGCTGATCTGGCCACCCCTTTACTGGAAGATCACTCTCCATGTGAGAGTGGCTGTGACTGTGCTGGTTGGGTGTAACAGGGTGTCATGGGTTAGCACAGCTTGGGTTTTAGTTAGAGTGGAAACAGTTTCCTCTCAGGACCTTGGAATTGTTTTGGAAAGACAGAGACCTATCAAAAGCTAATTCTTAGATACTGACACATTGTTTGACTACTGAGGAAGCTGAATGCAACTTTTGGGAATAGCCATATAAAAATCCTGAGTGTGTCCAAGCCAGCCCTTTTCCTTCTGGCCAGTGGAGCGTGTAACACTGGCCGTGCAGCAGCCGGGTGGGCCAGGCCAGGAGCTGCTGCCCCATTGGGCTTGCAGGGCCAAGCCATGCCCGGGACTGTTGGCAGCTGGCAGCGGGCAGGGGGAGGAAAAGCCCCAGCTACTAACATCTAGCAAGTTTTAAGCTTGACCCGGCTGCTGGCGAGGGCTGGGAGGGGGGAGATGTTCCACACTCCCCTCCCTGGGCCTCAGGGAGCAGCTCCAAGAGGGCCCACGCCATGAGATCGAGGAGTGGAGGGGAAGGCATCCACCAGCCTCCCCCAGAGGCATGGCTTTGAGTTTCCACAGCCATGCAGCCTAAAGCTGCAGCTCAACAGAGATCACATAGCCACTGCAGGCCTGGGCAGATTTAACTCTTTCCTAGCACAGATGAAAACTTCCAAAGCCCTAACCTTCTTGAGGGTGAGGAAAGGTCAGAGTGGGAGATATTTCAAGAGACGGTATGAAGATACCAGGGTCAGTGAAAGAGTTGTATCCTGAGGAAGAGATGACAAGTTGCCTTGGTCCTAGGCTGAAAATCTCCTATGAGTGTTGGTAACAGACTGTAATATGAATATGCTAGAATATTCCTTTAAATTGCAGACAATATGGATTGGGGAGGTGATTATTCAGAGTTGTGGATTTGAGCAAAGGTATCTGTGATTGACTGAGTGAATATTGAATTAGAATCTGTGATCCAGTGATCCCAAGAGATGTTTGAACAGACAGAGATGAGAAGCCCTCTGTGCCAGTGAAGAAGACATCTCTGCTCCCTGAGATGAAGAATCCTTTGCTTTTAGATTTGTTTATCTTTAAAAATGACAGCCCAGTATGCATGAGTCCGTGGCCCATATGTAGTCACAGGAAAGACAACTTGATATGGGAGGTCCACAACTGCAGAAGTTCCCAGGCGGGCTACTTTTGTGAGAGTTGGATGCCACAAGCAGACTGCTTCTCTTGTGGAAAGTTACCAGAACAAATCAGGACAGACTTCTCTCTCTCAAAAGACAGAATGAAAGACTATTTTATAGGTGGTACTGACCTAGAGTTTTGAGTTTTGTCTCTTTACATTGTTTGTGGGAAAGTTAACACTTTGTGGTGGGAGGAAGAGTGTTTTGGAAATTTCATTTTGATTTTTTTAATTTTCTTTTTTGTGTGTGTGTGTAAATAAATCATTGTAACCTTTAAGTTTGGGCTTGCTTTTGCTTCTCTCGTGATCCTATTGCACAGTAGAATTCTGGTAGATACCCAAACCATCATAAACAAATGGTGTGTTGGCTGGGAAAGGTCAAAATTGGTGAATGTGAAACCACTACAAGGGGCAACAGGCTCCCTATGAGCTTTTGCATGTGTGGAAGAAGGAAATATCTATTCTGTGAGAATGCAAGGTGTCTATGAATGTGATAGTGCTAATGGCAGAAGCCATAATTCCCTTTTTAATTAAAATGCTCAATGTTACAATAAAATGCTTTCTTCATTTATTCTGCAATTTTAGTTAAAATAAACTAGTGCAATGGGTTTAGCCTAAAGCATGTAATGTTCATGGAGAAACACTTCATCCCTTTGTTATATGGGCACTTTGTATCTTTCGGGGGAAAAAAAGAAGATTTGACAACTTGACAGCTTTCCATGTTTTCTGTGCCTCGTAGTAAAATAAAAATAATGATAAGAAAGAAATAATAATAAAAATCGTTGCATTTTTAATGTATTCTTTCCCTGATCATTCAGAAGTTGAAATGTCCCCAGTGTAAATTCAAAGAAGCACACAGATATGTATTCTGCCTTGCACACCCACTACTCTTTTCTATGTAATATGAATAAAGCATGCAAAATACTGCCACAATCATCTGTTAAAAATAATATTGTTCACAGCTATTTTATAGAAGTTCTTCAGATGCGTCAGCACTCCACTGCATAGCCACGGTGTTTAGAGGATGTAATGACATTTGTACTACTCATGTTCAGGTTCCTTGAATTTAAATTCAGAGGCAGTTTTTTATCAGGTGGGACAGAGGACTCACTTCCATCTCAGAGAAATATATCTTTGAAAATTATATGCATACCTTGGTGGCATATGCCTGTGAATCACAAAGAGAGAAAAAAATTAACTTTGCAAATTTGTATGCATGTACTATTTCTTGTCCTGGATATAATCTGATTTTTTAAAATATACTTTTGAATTTGCTGAGGGATGGTTTCTACAGAGTTCCCTGGTGTTAGTTACATTAGCATTTTATAGGCTGCTCATGTAAACTCTTGTGCTTTCATGGCTCTCATTATCAAATTTAATATAGCACAATTCATACTGGCTCTTACTGGCTGTCTACTTTTGGTTGTGTTTTTTATCTTGCTCCTCAGCTGCAAGGAACATGGCCTACACTTGTTTGAAACTTTTCTTGTCTGCGTAAACCCGTTATTGGTGTCCTTTCTTCCCCTGCATATTGTAACACTCTAAGAACTTAAGTTGCTTGTATTTGTCATGAAGATCAATTATCCTAGATAGCAAACCCAGATTTCATATTACAGATGGGAATCCAGAATTTTTGGAAGACAAATGGAAGTCTCTTCTACCTTTGTACCATTATTTTGGTTGCCCCACAGATACAGAAATCGGCGGAGGCCCCTGAGGCCACTACAAGGAAGGGTGCTCTGTCACGGAGCAAAAGCAGCGTGTGAGTACACAAACCTCCTCCACAGAAGTCTCTCTGGGAGAGATACCTCGCCTCAGGGTGAGTAGAGGGTGTAAAAACCCCATGAGCACTTGCCCATATGCTAATCCCTCAGGCCCTATTTGTTAAGCCCCTAGTTCCTGGTTTTTCTATCTTCCCAATGGTTGAATTTGGATCCCTCCCCAGATTGGTTGTTTCCCCAATCCCTTCTCCAATTTGCCCAAGTGGCAAACCCCGCCCCCTCAACTCCCCATATAATTCCAGCACCCAAGAGCCTTAGGGTCTGTCAGTCAATGGCTTTGGGGAATAAAGGAAGCTCTGGAAGACCAGAAGGACTCCTGCCGTCTGTTTCTGTGCTGCCTTAAGGAAGCTGCCCGGCCGAAGGCTCGGTTGCCTCGGCAACCATTCACAGGAGAGCTAAATCACACCGGTGTGCCTGTGCTCCTGAGGTAGAGATTGCCTTTCTAAAGACGACTCACTAGGAAGGTCGTGGCACCCAGAAGACCATCTCCAGGCATCTTGACAGCTGGCAACAGAAATCCACAGCTGAATTGTCTAAATAAATTATTTTAGAAATTAGTGCTCCTTAGTCAAAGAACACATGCAAATAATTCCCAGCCAAATATGAGTTACTGACTTCTAAGTTAATGCACTTTTTTTAAGTGATCCCAGTATCACTCTTCTCTTTTGGGCACCTGAAATTGTTTAAAGTAACATGCGATTTCTCACTTTTCTATAGAAAAAAAGCAATTTCTACACAGGGTGAAGAAAAATGTAATTTAAATAAAAGTGTGTTTTATTTTGGATATTATTGTTTATAACAGCAGCTCTCTTGAACAGAGAGAAAACATTTTCTATCTAAACAGATCTTCTTAACAGTTATTCTTGTTACATTTCTGTGGACAATTCAGATAGTTTTTTAAAAGTCTGTATAAGATACTGAGCAAGCTTATGATTTCACAAGTCGTATGAGGAAAGGATGTTTTCTCTTGTGCATTAATGTGTTTCAACAGAATTCCTGGGGATCTGTCCAGCTATACATAGTAAATATTTCACATACCAATAAAGTGATTCCTCAGTGTTGGGGGTTAGATTTATTTCTTTTTTACTTGTAGAATTTTTCCCATAAGTTGCTAGGAAGCTATCTACTGGGTACTTATGGGTACTTCAGCAAAACAAAGAAGTGGCCAAAGGGGAGGAGTGCAGCACCTGGCTGCACCTCTTTTGGTCTCTGGGGCTTTCTCTCGCAGGGGGAAGATACACAAGTTTTGGGGGCAGGTAAAGGATGGGGCTGGGGGCAGCTGTGCTCTCTCTTCATCTCAGCATTGGAAGGAGGAGGGTCAAGCTGTTGCTTACTGCAGGGAAAATTTACTGTCACTACTGGACTGGAGTCCAGTCCTAGGGATGTTCCACCATATGCTCATGTGTCCAGGAATTCTAAGCTCACCCTCTCCTACGCTCCTGGAGCTGGGCCGCTGCTGTCCTGCCCCGGCTGGTTCTTCCACACTGTTCTGGGTCTTTGCTACACTGTAGCCCCGCACTCCCTGTCCTGCCTGGGACCTCCCGCAGCTCCAGCTACCACCAGGGAGCTTCTGAGACATCTCATCCACCAGCCCGGGATTTCTGCTCATTCCTGCAGTTCCAGCTTGGTGCTCCTCAGAGTCCTGCAGGGGCACCGGGATCAGAC
Source organism: Zosterops lateralis (assembly GCF_965231275.1). Taxonomy (NCBI): domain Eukaryota; kingdom Metazoa; phylum Chordata; class Aves; order Passeriformes; family Zosteropidae; genus Zosterops; species Zosterops lateralis. Next base: position 24,517,661 of record NC_139765.1, read on the forward strand.
TGCCCCAGGGTTTGTGAAGCAAAGCCTCTCCTCCATCCCTCCCTGTGTCAGCTGAGAAGGCCCTCACGAGGTTCCTGGTTCTGTTTTGTTGTTAATGCCATGGTTATTGCTGTTTGTTTGCCTTGTTACACATGCTAGTAAAGAACTGTTATTCATATCCTTGCCTGAGAGCCCCTTGATTTCAAACTTATAATAATTTGATGGGAGGGGGTTTACATTTTCTATTCCATGGGAGGTTTTTTGCCTTCCCTAGTACACACCTGTCTTTCAAACCAAGACACTCAGGAATGCAACCACTCAGCACATATGAGCTTAATTTATCATGGATATCTGCACCTGTTAAACAGTGAAATAGGCTCCTGACACAAGTGATTCATCATGCTGTTATTTCTCTAAATTTTTAAAAGATCATATCCACCTAGATTCACCCCAAGACACTTTTAAAGATCATGATTCCAAAAACATATCCACATTTCGAAATTTCATATTGAAGAAGGAATATATGTGCTTTTCAGCTAAAGTGTATATATGAATATTAGATCAACACCATTAAAGGTAGGCATAAAATGTGTCTATTACTGAATAAGGCATTTGTTTTGTACAGCCAATTATAAAATCAATATGAGGCTCCATCAGAGGAGAGATCCATCAGCCTCCATCTTGCTAGCATTCAATCAACAGATTGAATATGCAAACTTCAAGGGAGAGAAAATTCTCTATTTTTTGACAATATTACACTAATTCAGACAGCTTTTACACAGCTGCACCAGTTTACTCAAGCATTGCTTTCAATATCATTTCATTAAATCAATGCAAAAGGTTGTGTTGACCTTTTAAGTATATATTTAAATCTGATCAGTGGAGCTTAAATCGATTTGGAACTGATTTTAGACAACTCTTAAGGCAAGTAAGTGTGTCCACATGGGGTTCCTCAGCTGTTCAACAAATTGATGTGAAAACCAATTTAAATTAAGCCACCACAAACAAACGACTGTTGTGCTGTAGGTGAGTCCCAAATGTGCACTCCAAGTTCAAGAACTTTCTTTCTAACTTGAACAGAGAACACGAGGGAGATACAGTGAATTGAGTGAAAGCTGTTCATCCCTGTCAGGAAAGGAGAAATTACCAGAGAACACAGTAAGAAGCTTCCAAACAAACACCCAGGGTTCAGCCAAAAGCTATGTTTGTGAACCTGTTCCCTATTGTTTTTTATAATTTTCTCTTGGCAGCTGTAACTGTAGCAAAAAAGGCAGAAATGCCACCATTCACCACATTCTGCCAGGAAGAAACCTCCACCACATCTCACAAGTTCAAAAGATCCAAAGTGAGTTTAAAGGAAATCCCCTCTAGTTCATGTTTGCTAGGGATTGGGATAACCAGGGTTTTCAACTTTCAGTTTGCCTTTAAAGCAACTTTGGTATTTTCATACTGAGATTATTCCACTCTCCTAAAACATCATTGAAGAGCTTTGTAGGACTGCAGAGAAGCCCCTTGATTTTCACAGCCCTTAAGTCTACAGGGGGATTTCAAAGATTTTGCTCTCAGAGGAAAGAAATGCAAAATGAGCTTCATTTCATATTGATTGGTAATGCAAATAAGATGAAATAAGATGGGTATTTGTAGAAAGGAAAGATTACCTGATAATTTCTAACTTTCAACAAACCTCTAAAAAACCCTGGATTTTCATGACTGTTTAAAAACAACAACAATCATAAAATCATACAATAAAATAGGCTGTGAGAGAAAGCAGGGGTGAACGCAGTAAATAGGAGGAAATAGTACAATAAATTGAGGGGAAACTGATTTAGCATAAGCAAGTATCTGAATTATTAATCCAATAACATGGGAATGCAAGTCACACTCCTGAACTTCTGGAGGCTATTGGTCCCTCAACCTCTCCCACCCACCCTTATCCAGATAAATTATCATCTGCTCCATTTTACCCTGTCCTAGAACTGAGGAGAGTAAATGAAGTTTTCCTTATATTCTCCAAAATGTTTTAATTATTTGACAGTTTTGCTTTATGAAAGAAGAGTTTTAAGGGCTCTTCTTCAGTTTCACACCCCTTTCCAACTGAAGGTTGCTGTTTGATAGGCATTTTGGAGCTCTCTCTGCCAGTCCAAACCCCAGGAGGAGAGAAGTAAATGAAAACGTAGGTTCTTATATGAACAAAGGGAGGTAAGAGAATGGGCTTTTGTTTTGTCTCCTCCAGGGATTCAAAAGGGTCTGCTGGTGACTGCTAATGGTTTGGGGTGTGTGTGGTACTGGTAGATTTCTGGCCTCTTTCCAGCTTTACTGGTTCCTCAAAATGACGTACAATATTCCCATTCAAACTTGTGCAATTATCTTGAATGGCTGCAGACTCAGAAAAGGCGATATGAGTGAACTTGAACATAAGGATCTTCCATGATAAACTCATGAGTATTTCTATATATTTCTATGTATTGAGGTAAAAGGAATTAACTCCATGGTACTAAGTGGAGTAAACTCAGAACTATATATGTGTCTCGCTGAAATGTCCCCAAAGCTGTTGCATTTTGTTCTAGTCTTCTAGTTTTCAAAGTCTTGTTGACTGCAGGTGAGTGGGAGTGTATTCCAGTGCTTCATGTGGCCCTTTCCACTTTCTCCTAGCACAGGTCAGTGAATCACTAAACTGTGTTGAGAAATATAATTTATGAATGTGGTGAGCAGAAGGGAAAAGAAAAAAAAACTACAAAATCCCCACCATGACTGGAAGGGAGAGAAAAGGGACTATGTCACTTTGCAGTGGTAAATTACCAAAAGCAAAAACTACCAAAAGTAAAAATTATCAAAGCAGTAGGATATGCACTTACACTTGCTTCTCTGCTTGCTCCTATTTTCTGCATTTCCTGTGGCTGTCAGAATTGGGGAGCTCCTGTGTTCTGATCAGTGAAAGCTTGCTGCCTCAAATGGCCCTTCTTTCCACTGATGTTCTGGAGATCCAGTTGTGCTGATTTTGGAAATTAAAGGAAATAAATGGTGTTTAACACAGCAAGATATGTTCAAGGTATGTTCAGTATGGAACTGGCAGAGACACTGTCTCTTGTGGGATTTGCTGACCTAGATGCTGCAATGAACTTTCCAGTGAAGTCTAAAGCAAGGCTAACATCAGTATATTGTCTTTATCTAGGCCTTCATAACAGATAGTTGTAAAAAATGAGGTTCACTTTCTTGGTAATTCTTTTAAAAAAATAGTTTAATTAAAAAAATGTGACAATTAGGAAACAGAAATAAAGCAAAGGATCTCAGCCAGGGTGCCCCTGGCATGCAGCCAGAAAACACGATTTGCTAACAAAGACTGTTCCTTAAAAGCATCAACTTGTTGCATACTCATAAATTCTCATACATGATTGAAACATTCTTCTCATGTTTGGATGTTTTTCCTTAATTTCAACTTCCCCCCGCAACCATTGTGGCAAATCAATTCTCCAGTGGCTCCACGAAGTCTGACACTCCAGATAACAGAGGTTTGATAAATTCCTCCCCTCAAGCTCTGGTCACTATCATCTTCATCTGGATAAGATAATCCAGGAATGTGAGGGGGGTTTTCTGATTATCTTTCCATTCCTGGGGTTACATTTACAAAAGCAGTCTTTATTTTAATACCTTGCTATAGCCTAAGAAATACATTTATCATACTACTATTTTTAAGTTTTATTAATAAAAGAAACTATATTAATACAACAAGTTTTTCCAGCATAATACATATAGTATTAATTTTTAATATTTGCAAAAAGCCAATAATATAATATGTACTTATAACATAGTGGTTAAACGCCAGAAATAGTTCATATCCTGCCTTCTGAGGACTATCTGAGTTAGGTACCACAACTTTTTGTTCCTGCTGGTATGAGAGGCAGAGGATTGATGGCTCCGTCACTCTTGGCTTCTTTTGTAATATCCATATAGTTTTTGTACCAGAAATTGTCATGCCTGTGGGCTATTTTCTTCACATTTCTTGGTGTCTAAGAAGAAAGGATATAAAATTAGTAATTTTTTTTCCCCTGAAATCACATCTGAACTCACTTCAACATTCCCTCTGCCTAAAACCAAACAAAACCAACAGTAACAACAAAACCCATGTGGTGGTTTCACATTCACTGAATTTTGTTTGCCAGATGGGAGATAGGATTTTTGGAGAAAAAGGCAAAACAGGCCCAACTTAAAAGTAAACAAACAGATTTTATTAACACACACTAAGGAAAAAAGAAAAGAGAGGAAAATGAAACCTTCAAACACCTTCCCCCCAGCCACTAACTGTTCACTTTCCCACACAACATAGAGAGAAAATTACGATTTTCAGTCAGTTGCAACCATTTAAACATAATCTTCACTTCGGGAGAAGAGTCTCTTAGAGTTTCATGGAGACACGTACCACAAGAAAATGTCTGGTGGCTCTCAATATCACAAATCTGCAACCACACAGAATTTTACAGATTCTGCGCAGTCCCACCCATTTAACAGTTTCCCAAGCTGCTTAGGGGCCTCAGCATATTTGGGGTACCGTTTTAAGAATGCTTCTTCTAGTATAAAACAAGGATTCTCTTCTACCCATAAAATCGTCTCTATCTCAAAGGAAACAGAGACCTTCCTTTTGCCCAGGAGCCGGGGCGTCAGAATCACTTCCTCTCTAGAATCATCTTCATCTCAAAGGTTGAGACCCCAGGAGCCAGGGGGCTTACTCTATTCAAAATTCTCAATTAAATCTCAATTATATCAGTACACACAACCCTTTGGCTAAAACTCACATTCTCCCAAACAGCATTATGATATTGCAAGAAATAGTCCATTTCTCCATGATTTACACCACAGAAGTCCAGCTAAAAATATCCACTTCCTCCATCCCTTCTTCCAATAGTCTTTATCAGTCTTTATTTCATGCTGTCTCTCTACGTTTTAAATCACTCTGTCTTCCACGGAGGAGGGAAAGAGTTAATGTCTTTGCCCAGAGTGTTATTTCCCCTCCAGCTGACTCCCAGAATTTCAAGGCTGCGCAGGTGATGGGGGGAGTGGGGGAGCATGCTCAGGAACGTTGATAGATGACCCTCCCCCACCCCTCGTCAGTTCCAAAGCCACTCAAACTTAGATCAGCTCCCTGGAGCTCCGGAGAAAGATTCCCAGGATTGTCCCCTCCCTTGGAGCAGCGGCTCCGGCAGCCAAGCCACGAGCAGGGCCGCCGGCACAAGGCCGGCACTCCCGATCTGCAAACCCACCGGCAGCCGGGCGAGGGGGAAGGGGGGACACGGCCAGCCCCGGCAGCTCTTCCAGGCAGCAGCCCCTGGAGGCCTGGCCAGGCCCGGCCCGGGGGCCTAGACCCGAGCCTCGCACTTACGAAGCGATGTTAACTCCTTGCTGGCCGGAAGAGGAACGGGCCAAGTCACCTGGGATCTCTGATTCAAGCCCGGGCTGTGCAGAGGCGTGGACAACACTCCTATTGGTCAGCCAGAGTCCACCCCCAGCCTCACATCCGTGCTAAACCACCACAACCCACCAGAAAAACTTAGATCTTCACAGTTTTCAAGTGTCAGATTGATTTATTAAAAAACTATGGACATTGATCTAATACTAATATCCAACTATGACGGACAAAGACTCTCAAACAGTTTAAAGTTAGAAAGTGTATGTTTATTACGACGCCGGGCAGCGTGCGGGATAGCTCCCAGAAACACACGCGCCATTTACAGATCATCACAGGGCCTTTTATCTACAGAAGTATTGAATACACAAACTACAAATGCATATTCATAGCTTTGATACCTCCCATTCTCCGCTTCGTATGGTAATTAGCCCAAAAAGCCACCAAGCATGCGTAGTTTGTTCTTTGAAATGGGTCGGTGGTCTTTTTAATGGGGTGGGGTCCCAAAATGATGAAGTAAGATTGTCTTCCTCAGCTCTGACTTTTTAACCTTTACGGTTTGTGACAGCTAAATCCTGTTTTTCCCAGGACTGTTTGATTTATGATTGTATTGTGTTCATAGGGCCTATTGATTATTCAGGATGCAGAAGCCCTAGTTTGACAGTTCTCATGATTTATCAGTTCCTTATCAGTTCCTTCAGTCTGCCTTCTGTTAGCAAAAGGGAAGTCCTAGCTACATTATCTCAGCACTATCTATTTTGACTACAGTCTTCAATGCCTCATTTTCCCCACTTCTCTTTTTAAAGTGAGTAAATTCTTTTACTCAAAAGAGTCTTTCTCATCAATCTAATTTGTACAGCTAGTGTCTCTTAAGACCAAGCCATACGCTTTTGATAATGAGGTTAAGGCTGCTATTCGTCGTAGCATCCTCCAGTTCCAAACAAGCATCACAACAGATAAAACTAAACTTATACTAACCAAAATAAGCAACACAACTATAGGGTGGACTAAGGCATGTAGTATACCAGTTGCTGTTGGAGACCACCCAAAAGGCACATCCCACTAATGATGGGATAAATGTTCCTCAAGCCTCTTAAATACTCCTTTGATGGTTTCTGTGTTACAGTTAATTGTAATTAATGTCCTTCTTTCTTAATTTTCTTTAAGATTTCTTTCAATCTGGGATGTTCTTATGGATACAGGCAGTATCTTACAGGAGCCCGATAGGAAAAATCACATCCCTTAATTCTAACAAAATTGCAAACACACAAATTGAATTGGGTTACAACTTGGTTGTCTATTTTTATAATGCAGCATGCTGTCTTTGGACAGACACAACCTTGCCCTGTATACACCAGTGAAGTTTTCTATTTGTCTCAAAGTGACAGATCCTAACTGTCTTCTTGCAGTACAGGGCTCTAGATTAACAGTTTTCTTCACTCGGGAGTGATGGATCTAGGCCTTCTGTTCTTTGATCTTGATTGCAGTGAAAGTAGTAAGAAGCATCTGGAATGCTCCTTCTCACTGTGGTTCCAAGAACTTTTCTGCAAAAGACTTAATTTCTAGGTTGTCTAATTTTTGTTTTGAGCTCCAGCCACATATTTCTTAATTTCTCTATTTAGGGCCACCATATACTTGTGGTCCTTTATCTGGGGATATGGTGACTGGAACTCTACCCCCAGTACTTTTGCAACCGTGCTTTGGTTACTTTTCGGGCTTTAGCTGTTCTAGTAGGCAAGGCTTCTGGCCATCCTGAAAAGGTATCAGTTAACACCAATAGGTAACGATATCCCCCCTTCCTGGGCAGCTCTGTAAAATCAACTTGTTATTGTTGCCCAGGTCTACAGCCTTTCCCAATTTGTCTCATTTTAGGCTTTGGTGTATTTTTGGAATTAGTTTGGAGGCAAAGACTACACTGACGGGTTACCTGTATCACTGTACCTTGTAACTTTCTGGCCACAATTCTTTCTTTCAAATAATTATACAAGATGTCTATTCCCCAGTGTGTTTTCCCATGTTCTCTTTACACTAATGGCCATAACAAATAGGATGGTACTACAAGCTTCTTTTTCTCTGTCATGGCCCACCCTTTCTGATTATAATTTGCTTTTTCTGCTTTAATAAGTTTCTTACCCTTTATATTATATACTGGCTTACCTTTCAGCACTATCTATTTTGAAGTGCTGCCTCAATTGTCTCATCGGGTATCTCACCTTTAGCTGCGTCTTTTGCCTCTCTGTCCACCAGCATATTCTTCCAATTAAAGCTCACTTTTTGATGCGATCTGTGCCATCCTCTCAAGTAGCTGCACAGCATCTAGCAGCTTTAGGATTTTTTTTTTTTTTTTTTTTTCAAATGGCTCCGTGTGCAAGGACTACCTCAAAGGCATCCAGCCTTCTGTGCAGAGGTGTTGGTGGGCAATGGTCCAGACTCTATTACCTCTCTGCTGATGGTAACTGCATACTCAGCATGCCTCTTTCCACTGACAACGTAGCTGCTTCTGTCAGTAAACCAGGTCTCTTTCAGATCCGGGTGACTGGAGTAGGTGGTTTCGATGGTCTCCAGGCGGTCGTGGATCACTGGTTCTCTTACACTCTCGCTGAGGAAGGAAGCTGGGTTCACAATGTTAGTTACCACAATCTTCACATCGTCTTGTTCTACCAGTACAGCTTGGTACATTAGGAATCTCTGTGGGGAGATCTAATGTCCTCCTTTTTTTCAAGGACTGCAGACATTGTATGGGACAGACACTAGCACAGGCATCTTCTGGCCTAGAGTGAATTCTGAGGCACTCTGGCTATCCTTTAGGAGCTGTGTACTCACGTCTGGAGGTCTCAGGGCTGGAGCTGACATGACAGCCTTCTTTAGCTGGTCAAAGGCCTGAATAGCTTTCTTAACTCAGGTAAATGACTGTTTGCCTCATCAGCTGGGCTTTCTTCTGGGATCTGCAAGCCCAAAAGGTTTAGGAGGCTTACCGTCCGGTCCACTCATGTTCTCTGGATCTGGGTAGTTATTAGGAGGTCTTCTGCATACTGGAACAACTGTTTGCAAGCTGCTCCCCAAATATCTTTCACTTTGAGGTTCTCCTGTGCAAGGACCACTTCAAAGGACTCAAAGGAAAAGATTTTCTGGCTGGCTTTATGGAGAGGGAGGCAAAAGAAAGCATCTGCACATCTAAAACAGTAAATGAGTTAAGATATAAGGGTTAGCAACTACTGAATACAAGCCTTCAGTTATCTTGTCAACAGCTAAGTTATGACTTGTCAGGCTTCTTTACTGGCACGATAGGAGTGTTGAAATTAAACTGACACTCCTTCAGTATCTTTAAAAAGTTTTCTTTGCCTTGCCAGCATGTCAGGAGCCTACACTCCAGGAAACACCTAATCTATTTTCTTTTTTTTATTATTATTTTTTTCTTTTTTTTTTTTTTTTTTTTTTTTTTTTTTTTACATTAAACTTAACAGTTTTACATTCTTTACCTTTAAAATAATTTTTCTATTTTTAAATATTACTTTTGCCTCCAGCTGCTTTAGCAGATTTTTGCCCAAAAGTGCAGATGGAGCATTAGGCATATAAAAATCGATGGATTCTCTATTGTTTCTTCAATTTAAACTTCAATGGTTTGTAAATGTAAGCCTTTTTTAGGTTGGCCAGCCGCTTCTTTTATTATTACATAGTTACTGGTTACAGGTGTTAGGGTTTTATTGCCCCGGTGTCTTATCAAGAATTTTATTTCTTTTTTTTTTTTTTTCTGTTAGGGCATCAAGCAACAATTGGGATCTGGTAAATGCTGCTTGATTACAAACTTCATTTTCTTAGCAACCCTTTTCTCAAATCTTTAAATCACTCTCCATCAGAGGTACTTAAAAGAAAAACCCCATACAATTGCCTAGACACTTAATCCAAATTACTGGTTATTAATTTTTAGGGTTTCTGAAATTCCGTTTCTGGGCAGGGGAACTTTTTGAACCAGCTTTTCAATTCTTGTTCTTTCTATTCTTAAAACAAAAAGTTAGCAATATGTATTTTTTAAAACAAGGCTCGAAGCACCAGCTGTTGAAGAAAGAATTTGTGTTTACATAAAAAAGGAAATTTTTTTTTTTTTTATTTAAAAGAAAAACCCACGCGATTACCCAGACACATAATTCAAATTACTGGTTATTAATTTTTAGGGTTTCTGAAATTCCATCTCTGGGCAGGGGAACTCTTTGAACCAGCTTTCCAATTCTTGTGCTTAAAACAAAAAGTTAACAATTGAAGAAAATTTGCAATCAACTTCTTATACACTGTCCCCCTTCACCAAAACCTGTTTATGGGATAGCAATTTTTTTTAGGCTCACAAAACAATGGGTTCAAAAACACTCCACAAATTTTTGCACTGAGGAAAAAGCGGGGGGGTTTCTCGGTCAGGCAGTTTTGGCTCTTTTTACAATTAAAACTGTATTCCACAAACAAACAATAGTTAAAACAAACACATCAGGCTTTTCAGAATTTCAAAGATACAGCCGGAGGCGACAAATCCCGGCTCCCTGCCGGTTACCGGGACAACCCAGATTCTTGCCTGATCACTGTGATATGTCACAAAAAAACCACCCAAAACTTTTTTTTTTTTTTTTTTTTTTTTTCTTATAAACAACAAACAGCCTATTCACCTACAGATGTTTTTCTATTGAACAGCACACTGATTAAAATCACACTATCAGTTATGCGGTCAGAAATTACAGCGCTCTCCGTGACACCTTCCAGTCACGGCCCAAGCACATCTCCCTCGAATTCCTCTGCTTTTCAGCAGAGATATCCTTCCGCGGATCGGCGGGGGTTTTAAAATCTCTTAAAAACAAAAACACTTACAACACAAACTTTCACAATTCACACACATACAGTCACTCAATCACAAAGAAAACCCAAACAGACACGAATACACACACATCCAGCGTTCGCGACCGCAACTCAAAACGGGACCCTGTTCACCTTAAAAATTCAGGCTAGCCTCTCAGATTATGAATCGCCAAAGTGCACCTTTAAACCATGGATGGAGCCACTACGCTCCCGATATCAATAGCTCTGTGCTGCCGCTGCTTTCCCCCTTGAATGCAGCCCACAGTGACCAGCTTTACTTGGACAAACCAAAATTGGAGCCACTACGCCCCCAATACAGCATCTCTATGCTGCTGCTGCTTTCCCCTCCTGGAATGCAGCCAACAAGTGACCAGCTCTACCTGGACAAACCAAAGATGGGGCCACTACGCCCCCAATACAGCATCTCTATGCTGCTGCTGCTTTCCTCCTCTGGAATGCAGCCAACAAGTGACCAGCTCTACCTGGAACACAACAACACAACAACAATACTCCTCGGAGATTCCAAAACCCAGGCCTCTGCTTTGCATAAGACGTCTCTTATGACTTATAAGCCGCCTCTATTCAAAGGTACCTTCATTCAATACATTTTTCTTTAAACATACCTTTTGTCCGTAGTCCAGGAGGTTCCGGTCTTTCCCCGGGTGGACGGTAAGGTCTGAGGAGCCCTCACCCCGAAAACTTCCGGGTGGGCGCCCTGAGGGGTCCTAGACCCCACTGGCCCCACGGCCAGAAAGAGCAGTTCTCCTACCTGGCTCGCCAAAATGATTTATTAAAAAACTATGGACATTGATCTAATACCAATATCCAACTATGACGGACAAAGACTCTCTAACAGTTTAAAGTTAGAAAGTGTATGTTTATTACGACGCCGGGCAGCGTGCGGGATAGCTCCCAGAAACACACGCGCCATTTACAGATCATCACAGGGCCTTTTATCTACAGAAGTATTGAATACACAAACTACAAATGCATATTCATAGCTTTGATACCTCCCATTCTCCGCTTCGTATGGTAATTAGCCCAAAAGGCCACCAAGCATGCGTAGTTTGTTCTTTGAAATGGGTCGGTGGTCTTTTTAATGGGGTGGGGTCCCAAAATGATGAAGTAAGATTGTCTTCCTCAGCTCTGACTTTTTAACCTTTACGGTTTGTGACAGCTAAATCCTGTTTTTCCCAGGACTGTTTGATTTATGATTGTATTGTGTTCATAGGGCCTATTGATTATTCAGGATGCAGAAGCCCTAGTTTGACAGTTCTCATGATTTATCAGTTCCTTATCAGTTCCTTCAGTCTGCCTTCTGTTAGCAAAAGGGAAGTCCTAGCTACATTATCTCAGCACTATCTATTTTGACTACAGTCTTCAATGCCTCAAGATGGTACCTTTGCTATGACTACCAGGGACTTCAACAAGATGCTTTTACTAACAGCAGCATCTTTCCTATTGTGACGAAGAAGGATGGCAAAGGCTAATGAATTGTGTCTTACTGAGCAGGGCCTGCAGTTAGGAACTTGATTCCATTAAGAGATCTTTAGAGGAATTTTGGGATACTATATTTCTTGGGAAAGGAACAAAGAATTACTATAGGAAGACAAATGCAAAGCTACAGCTCAATGGTTGTCACCTTCTTTTCAAAAATCATCACAATCTTTGACTCAGTAGAGGTAACTTCCAGACTGCTCTTTTTTTAAAATATTTTTTTTGCCTGATTTTAGTGCTTGTTCCCTCTGTATGACTCTCTCTCCATGTTCAAGACTGTCAGGGAAAACTGTAGATAAGAATATCTGTAAACACTGTTTTAGTGTCTCCCACACAGCAGTCTGGAACTGCCTCCCCTCCTGCTTCTGAAGGTTTATGGATTTCCCAAATCAGTAGGAGTTTATTGATTTATACGTAGGCAAGCTTGTGTTACTACTTTGGTTGCTCTTGTGCTTTTTCCTGGCTACAGCTAAGTAGCCTGGCAGATCTTCCAGTGTTGCTTACATGCAGTAGTAAATGAATATAACTACTTGTATTGAATTATCATAACATGGGTTTTGGGTTTTTTTGGTGTTTTTTTTTTTTTTTTTAGTTTGGTTTTGTTAGGGGGTTTTTTGGGTTTTTTGGTGCTTTTGGTTTGGTTTGGTTTATTTGGTGTGTGGTTGAGTTTTTTTTGGTTGGTTGGTTGGGTTTTTTTTGTTTGTTTGTTGGTTTGGTTTGGTTTTGGTGTGGTTTTTTTATTTTGTTTTGTTTTTGTTTTTGTTTTTGTTTTTGGTTTGGTTTGGTTTGGTTTGGTTTGGTTTTTTTTGTATGGTCCTTAAAAGGAAAAAAGCCACTTTGAAAACCGTTATCTGAACAATGAAAATGATCCAGACTGTGACCTGATACTCAGATCGTGCAGTCTCCTACACTTGGACTATCCCATAGCCTCCTGCCACCTCATGCAGTTCTTCTGGGATATTCAGGTTAACAATTATCACTCCCTTGCTACTGCTTTCCTGTTAGTTACCCTCTGAAAGGCTTGTCCTCTCTCTCAATTACAATCCTAGCCTGTTTCTGACATTTCATTGGGATCCCAGCTCAGGTTAAACGTTGTTTCTCTCTTCCAGGCCCTCACTCTTCCCTGTGTATACATTTTTTTTTTTCTCAGTTGGTGTAGGCAGTCTCACCCTCTTGCTTCTTCAGCCTTTTGAGTAGCAGAGCTGTCCAGGCTGCAGCCGACCTAGAGGTTCTGGAGACTCTTGGGCCCACGTCTTGCCTCCCCAGGCTGCAGGCAGTGTGGAGAGTCCGGGCTTACCCCAGGCCCTCCGTGCAGGCTGGGAGCCTGGCTGTGGAACGATTCCTTTCCTCTGAGCAGAAGCCGGGGATGCTGCTTTCTCTCGGGAGGTGGCAGCACAGCCAGATGCGATCAGCGTATGCAGCTGGACGCCCAGAACTGCAAAGGAGTGGCAGGAAGGTGGGGTTGGGGTTGGATTCCTTCCGAGATGGAGCTCCTTAGCTGGGAGCAAGAATTAAGATGGGGAACACAAGGGTGCTCATGTCTAGGAAGGATAGCTTCAAGCCCTTTCTTGAAGGGGAATGGAATCAGCCCAGCAATCTCACGGTAACATACTGAGATCCCTTTGTCCTGACTGTGTTCCTCTGTATCAGCTGCAGCTGATAGGAATGGTATGGGGCCCGAGATGCCCACTGTGGGGACAGTGTCATTTGCCGAGCCTGCAGGCACAGCCCTAAGTTGCTTATTTATTCATGTGTGGGGAAGGCTCTGCAGGAATTTGGGCAGAGTCAGTACATATAGTGGGTTTTGCAAGCACCCACTTCCCTGCAGGCTGCCACAATGGTTGCATGTTATTTTAGCTATCAAGCAGTTTAAGGTAAAATGTCAGGAGACAGGAAGAGCAACAATCAGTCACCATCCCATTAAATGCTACAGCCTGCTCCTCTCTCAGAACCTCATCTGTTCTTTTTAGCCATTTTGGAGGCTCCCATTCTCTCCTGAGGTTTTAATAATGGATTATAAAGACGGGGCACTATATGGGGTTTATAAGGTGACCATCACATGGAAAGCATACACAGAGGTAGGGTGTTTGGATTTCTGCAGAAAGCAAGCACAGTCTGGTCCAGAAATCTATGGGATATATTGCTTAATCTACCCCTCGGGTCTGTTCTCTGAATTCAATTTCCCTATGTCAAGCACACTGAATCAACTGGAGATGCAACAGAGCCTTGTACAGAGCTTTGTTGGCAGGTTGTTTGCCTACTTCTTGAACTTTGAGAAAGTTTTGCGGCAACACAGAATAACTGTAGATTCAGTTTTTCCCCAACAGTAATTTGTGAATGTTCTCCATGGGCTTGTGCACTCAAAAGCAAAGGGTGCTGGAAATCCCAGCTTAGGCAACTCAAATAATTTTACCAGCATCAGCAACTGGAGGGCAGCCAGCCAGTCAGGCCTACAGTTCTTTTAGAAGTAATGAAGTGCACCTGATTTTTGCTCCTTGGATGGCAACCACTGGCTGGCAACTAGTCCAATATACCAGGTAATTCCTGCTTGATGCTGCTTAGGGCACCATTGAAACCACACCTTAAGCAGGCAGCACTGAGAGGGTGAAGCAGAGAAAAGCAAGAGAAAACCGAGGTTTGTAAGCACTTAGAAAAGGGCCACCTCCCTTTTTTTTTTCTCCTGCTTTGCTCCTGGCAGTCTTGGAAGGCCCATTTTTACTCTCTTTACTTGCTCTGAAGAGTGTTTGAAAATGCTGCAATTCTCTTTCAGAACAGTTTTTTCCCTAAGTGACCCAAGTGCCCCAGAAAGGTCCTGTCACAGTGGAGGACTGGTCATGATAACTGCTCATCTCTGGGGCTGGGAAGCAGAATGCAAACAGCCCAGGCAGTGAAGACGAAGCCAATCCACCTTTCCTGTATGCATTTCCCTTCTAACTCAGTTCTGGGGGATCCTCCTACTGCCATGTGGATCCCTCTGCCCTAGAGGGACAAGCTGTGTCAGTATGACCACCACCAGGCCTCCTGCCTGGGCCCTGTACAGGTGCAGAGCCAGGGCTCTGGGCCAACCAGTCATCCCTCCAGGAGCAGTTCTACAACAGTCCAGTAAGGAACACACATTCAAAGAGTGCATGTATGGAGGAGAGAAGCATTTGAGGGATAAATCCCACACAGGATAATGTTGGTGACTGCAGAAAAATAAACAACAAACCACAAAAAGAATTAATGTAAAGGACAAGGGCAGTGACCAAAATCCAAGACACTGGTTTCTGGTTTTGAAAGGTTGGTGATACCTTGCCTTTTGGAACAGTCTTTGACAATTGGGAGAGAGTTTGTCTCATTTTAACTGGGACTAACCATATTCACAAGTAGTTTTCACATGTCACCTAGTCTGTCTGTCTCCCTGCCTTTTCAATTTGGCAGTCTTCTCTTTTTCCCCTGCATGTCCCAGAGATTTGAAAAGTGATCCATTCTTCAAAGCATCCCTGATAATTTGGACGACAGTGTTACACTCCTTTTGAGACTGATGCCTTTCAAAGCTGCAGCCTTTTTTCCTGCAGCAGCTCCTGACAGCCCTCTATAGCATATAGCCTTAAGAGGGGAAAACAGACCTGAGGAGATACTTTTACTAGGAGGAAAGACATTAGAGATGGCACTAAAATCAACAGAAAAGAGATTATTTCAAACAAAGAAGGGTTTAGCCCTTTTTATGAACTGCAGGACTATACTGTCACTAATTTCACTTTGCAAAGTATACTGGAGATCTCTTAATGCACTTGTTGGTAAAATGTATCTGCATACACAGATCAGTAAATATTAATTAATTAAACATGCATATGTGATATGTGTTCTGTTCTGCACCATGTTTGCTATCTTTTTTTTTTTCCTACAAACACTCCCACCTTTTTAGCAAGACTTAACTGGAGATCTGTGTTGCTACCATGTTTTTGCTGCCAGATAAGGAAAGATAAACCCAGACCACATGATTGTTGGCTGCATGGCTTTACTGCATTGGCAACCACCTCCCCCTGGTGACATCGGTTGAGGTGGGGAGACTATAATTTTATACTACAGTAGTCACTTGAAGTGAAAATGAATGTTAACATCTCTCTGGTATGTGTATGCTCTAGTCTGCAGGTTTGATCAATATCCTGGTTTCTTACTGAGAAATGTCATACTGGAGACATTGCCAGACACATTTAGGAATTAGGGATAGAACTGATGCTTCTTTTAATAAGAAATCTTGCAAATTCTACTTTGAAAAGAGCTATTTTCTTGAAGGTGAAAAGTACATTTTCTCTAGCACCCAACTCCCACTTTCAAAATACTCCTTTGCAATAGTCCTGAATATGGAGCAACAGGACAGAAACCTGCATTTGTGCAGCTGCAATTTATAGCAATAGAGATGCCCCATAACAAGCAGCATCTGGGGGAAGGAGCAGTTCAGTGAAATGGAAGCTTTCCAAGTAGGTAATGAGAGACGTCAAAGGGTGTTTACATGGAGGAGGGCATCTTTCTTCTTCAAACTTACCTTTATTGTCTGTGCCACTTTCACAGTGGCACTAACACTGCAAATATTTAGGTATGTGCATAAATCAAGGCAGAAGTGTTACATATGTTTCAAATATTAATCCAAATCCAAATATTAAAATTATTCCAATACATTCAATGACTGCATCATCTCGTTCTTAACTGCAGGTCCCTACTTTAGGTTTAAATCTATTTGGAGACTGCCAGACACCCTACCCCGGCAAGCCCTGGGTCTCAGGAAAAAGCTGTATGCACACAGAAAGACAGGTACAAATGGAGCCTGACCAGAACAGTGCTGTTGGGCCCAAGGACTTATGAGAGGTAGAGTATAGATATTGCTTGCCTGTATCTATGCAAGAGAATGGCCTTAAAGTGCTTCTACAACCTCCTCGTTCTCACATCCGTGGAGCAGCACAGTGTACAAATGGATTTAGAAGGGGAGGCTCTGCAGAGACCTGCAAAGCTGGGTGAAATTTCCAGCTGTCCTGCAGGGGAGCGTATTGCTCTGTTTCCGTGTCATGGGGAATACTACCGCTGACCTTCCCGGGAAGGTGCTGTCGGAGGAAGCTCCCAGCACCAGCTCCCGTGCCGGTCGTGTCCGTCCTTGCGACAGGACAGGCAAGGCTGGGGCAGCTCCGGCAGCACCTTTGAATCCATGTTGATGGTAACTATTGTAAGCCCAAATCGCATGCCGTAAGGTGCGCGTCCTGTCTCCAGCGATTCCATATTCCTTTAAAAAAACCCCTGGACTGCGGGAGAACAAAAGGGCTACAGCAGCAACACCACCGGCTCCACCTCGTCACGCATGAATTGCGATGGGCGAAAACAAGTCAGAAGTTTACTGAGGGCTGAAGCTCCGCACGGGAAGGCGGCAGGGAGGCAAATGCCAGGAGGCCTTAGCAGACGCTGCACGGGGAGCCCGCAGGCCGGCCGGTGACAAAGTGACGGGTACCTCGGCCCCGCCCCGCCTGCCGCCTCAGGGCCGCGTCACGTGCCCGCGCTCACGTGACGGCGCGCGGGGGAGGCGGGGCTAGACGGAGTGCGGCCATGAGGTGGCCCCGCCCATCGCCCCCCGACCCCCTCTGCCCCGCCCTGCCGCGCACGCGCGCGGAGCCGGACGGGCCGATTCACGCACGCAAAATGGCGGCCGCGATGGATGT
Source organism: Zosterops lateralis (assembly GCF_965231275.1). Taxonomy (NCBI): domain Eukaryota; kingdom Metazoa; phylum Chordata; class Aves; order Passeriformes; family Zosteropidae; genus Zosterops; species Zosterops lateralis. The sequence goes on from NC_139765.1 coordinate 24,535,061, forward strand.
GGACACTCCCAGTGGAACCAACAGCGGCGCCGGCAAGAAGCGCTTCGAAGTGAAGAAAGTGAGACCCTGCCGGCGCGCTCCTGCGGCTGCTTCCGGAGGGACGAGGGGGCTGGGGCCGGCCTGATGCCGGCGAGCGGGACGGAGAAGGGGGCAACTTCCCGCTCCCCTCACGATCTGGGCGCCCGGTTCCGCACCGGAGCGGTAGGAAGGGCGAGGCGAGGCCTGTGGGGTATCCTGGCGTGCGTCTTAGCCAATGGCTGGGTCGGGCCGTCGCACGTGCAGCGGGAGCTGGCCAATCAGCGGGCGCGGCTGGCGGAGCCGGGAGCAGGAGCGGGGGCGCCGGCGGGGCCGTGCTGGTCGGGAGACGCCCCGGTCGGGACGTGCCCCGGTCGGGACTCCGCCGCTCGCTTCCCTCGGACGCTGCCGCCCCAACGGGCCTCGGCTACTCCGTACCTAGAGCCTCCGGGCAGCTCGGACCGGCGAGCAGCGCTGGAGTGCTTCCGCCTCCCCATCATCCCCGTCCTCTGTGGCTCAACCGCCTGGGCTGCCCCATGTGCTGCGCAAAATGCTTTCTACGAATGTCTGTGGCTGACTTTTTTTCTCCTTCTTATTTAAATCGAGCCATAACAACGTGTTAGTGAGCAAATGTTATGCCACCCTGGCTTTGCCTCCTCACTCAGAGCAGCCATAATATCGCTCTCCTATCCAGTGCCACCAGTTTGGCGGCTGGGTCACGGTGATGGTTCGAGGCTCTTCAGCAGGGTGTAGAGAAGCTGGGACAAATGTGGGCCTTGTACTGAGGTATAATTTGAGGAAAAGTGACCCCTGGACTGAATACCAGTAAACATTTCCAGTGATTCCTGCTTGTTAGATGAGTTTGTTTGAAATGCAGTTGTCATCAGTGATGATGGAAACCCCCGGATCTGTGGAGAAGGAAGAGTTTGGGTGACATAATTGCTTGTCCTTTGGAAATAGGAACAGATAATGAGAGTGGTAGGAAGTGGCATCATTTATGTGTCGGTGGCATTCCTCCTCCCCAGCAAGGTACCAAGACTTTTGTTGCATGTGTGGCTCAGTACAGGTGTGTGGGCCAGCAAAGTGGACCATGATGGCACAAGAGATTAAGTACTGGAGTGTATGGGAGAGATAAGGGTGCTGAAAACTTTTATCTGCCTTGAAGTGTGGGTGAATTCCATGAGAGATGAGTACCTCAGCCAGAAGGCCAGCTAGACTTGAAGTTGGAAGATTGGGAAAAAAATGAGATCACTACTGGTGCATGTCCTAAAAGATCTAGTAGTATTGTGAATACTTTTTTATATCAGTACGAATGAAAAATTGAAGAGCTTATCAAAGTCCAATACTGCCTGTCAATACTTGGAAGTCGCCTTTCCTCCTTTAGTGTCCCAAACTGAGGGAAAGCAATGAAAACATTGAGATGGAAATGGAACACAGTAAAGAAGATTTACTATAGTACAGTCAATGCAAATATATACTGAAAAAAAATGTAAGGGGAAAAAAAAATCTATACTGCTTAAGTAGTAAATGAAAATTATCCTCATTACCAGTACAATATTTTGGATTGCTTTGGATGTTGAAGGCAGGCCCATTTATTTAATAAGTTTACAAAAGACCTGATGGGTTTTGTCTGGAGGAATAAAAAGGTACCATGTTTTTCTGCATAGCTTGCCCTAAAGTGCTCAAACCCTTCCCCTGAAGTAGCAGAGGACAGTGCTATTACTTTTTTATGTGTATAAAGTAAGTCTTTGAAAGGTTGATTTGGTAGTACTTTGAAATTTTTATATCCAGCCTTGCTGATTGGTTGTTGCTTATTAACCTTTTGTAGGGAATATTATTCAGGATTCAGTGGAGAGTAGCATTAGAGATTTAGTTCTTGACCCCAACTACTCTGAAGGGTGATTACTAGAAGAACTGCCGCAAATAATGGGAATTCCTCTTAACAAAAATGGCATCTGAATTGTTTTTTTTCCAAGGGACTGTCCTTTCCTTCAGAATTGAGGATTTGGCATAAGCTGCATCCTTGCCATTGGATCTTGAATAGAAATCCAAATGTTTGCATTTGTTTCACAAGAAAAAAGAAGGAGGGGGAGTGGTTTGGGACTGTGGGAGTTACCTTGTTTTTGAAGTGGGCAAGAGACATTCTGTGTGGGAGGTTTGTGAAAGGGAATGTACCACTGCTTCCTAGTAACCTGAACTCATGATGAAGAATTAGTCTGGACTTCTAAGATTTGGTTTTTCTTAAATATCCCAGCTTTTCTATTTCAAAAATACATGGGATCTTGAAGAATAGGGATGATTTCTGTCCACTGTAAATTGAATCAAAACTATGTTTTTCTTTTTCCCCCTCCAGTGGAATGCCGTAGCTCTGTGGGCATGGGACATTGTGGTTGATAACTGTGCCATTTGCAGAAACCACATTATGGATCTATGTAAGTAAATGGAGGGAACACAGTTTGGACTTGTGTGTGATAAACAGCTGAAATTACCCCAGCTGAGGATATAATTCAGTAAAGTTTTCAGTTACTAACTAACTCTTCTGCTAATCGCTATTTTATGTAATGCTGAAGTCTCATAATCTATTTTGGTGACCTTTGTCACCATACTGCTTCTCCCTTACCCTTTTCTTGTAAAGGGTAGGATCACTTGATGCCAGATCAACAGACATGATCCTGCTGAATGTATTTTGAATGGAACAAAGAAGAAAAGGAGAAATAATAAAGAGGAGCTGAAATTATTCAGGGTTGACAGGTATTGTTTACAAAAAGAGGTATTATATTTCAGAGTTGGGGAGGTTGCTACGAGTGTCAACTTCTCAATTATACTCATTAAGACAAAGTCGTGTAACACTCTCTGTGTCTGTGGCAAGGAAAGGCATGGACCAGCAAATTAATTTGACTCCTCATTCTGTAAAACCTACTTTGCCTAACCAACTTAGTACTTAGTACTTACTCACTTACAAAGGCGAATGATCAAATGCCAAAATAAAAAGGCATTCATTGCTGGTATTGGTTTGTTTTTATGCTGTATAATCCTGATGGTTCACTTCTATCATGAAATAGGTCTGTATGCATGATGTCGCTGTTTTCAGTCCCTTGAGTATTGGTAATGAGTACAAACCCTTTTTTTTTTCCTCCTCAAAAATGAAAAAGTACTGTTGGCACCGTAACTGTTAATGTTGCTTCAATCATGAGGGACAGAAGGCCTTTTAACATACTCCAGATAGACATCTGCCTCTATTCCTAAAATGTGAGGCTGGTGAAACCCCTCAAAAAAAGCCTAGTGCCTGGGCATGGCCTGTCCTATTCCCATTGGAATAGGTTGCACTTTGGTTTTATGTGGTCACCATTGGAACCATTACTATTGGCAATCTCCTGTCAATAATATGACTGTATGGAAGTAAAACACTTCAGAAAAATGAGACTTCAGGTTTATAGGAACAGCTACTGAGGGATGCACCTGATTTTACTTCATGTTTAAATAATAATTACAAAATTACTTTCAGAAGCTTTATTTGGGGGTGGGTTTTTTCGTTGTTTTGTTTTGGTTTTGTTGTTTGGTATTTTTTTTAATAAAGAGAAAACACACCATAACACACTGGTCTGAAAATGGGTTAAGCCAGGTTCACTTCTCTTCTTGGGAACAGATATGTTTGTATTTTGAGCCAGCTACTGCCTATCCATGCTTCAGTTAAGTCTTGGTTATTAGACAGGGAGTGATAACACTAAAAAGAACAGGGATTATGAAATATGTTGAGGTCCTTTGATGTAAAAATTTCCTTTTTTAGTGTCTCTAACCTGTATAATCTTGGAAAGAAGTTTCAGAAGAAGGTGGACACTGGACTGCTACTTAGTCTCTCAGGTTTATAATATATTAGAGAGGAAAGCATTTTGCTGACAGGCAACTGGAATTTCAAAAATTTATTAGAATATAAGTTACATTTACAGAATTTACAAATGTATAGAATAAATGCATAAAATCCTGTAATTCAAGATAATTTCTCATGGTAAGAGGAATGTATTTTAAGACAGGAGATGCCAGTGTGTTTCATTCTATCAATCTGCCTCAAAATTAATTGTACCTTCTGTGACCAAATATAGTCTCATATATTTGCATTTTTGTTTTTTTTTTAATAAATAGCAAATAGGACACATGGGATGAAGAAGAGGTGTGGAGGAGCTGGAAGGAGAATGGACAAATACTATTTTTCAGTAGTAAATTTTGTTTATCAGTTCTTAAAATATTTTTAAAAGTCCTACCAATATGTGGGTGGGTTGAGAGTATATAGGTAGATTAGGAAAAACAGTAAAGGAAAAAGGCACTGGTAATTATTTTTTCTTTTTTGAGTTGCTCAAGCATAACATGTTATTATATTGTATGAGCAATGTTATGAGTAGCCTGGACTGCAAATGATGGACTAAAATTGACAGCATACAGAGTAGAAAGGATATCTAAATTGGTATTCCGAGATCAGTGTTGGCCCTGGATTTGCTTACTTCCTTGTTACAGACCATTAATGTTGTTAAAAAACTCTTTAATTAGATTTTCAAACATAAGATGTGAAGTGATGGCAAATTGAGAAAAAATTAATAGAATGTGCAGGAAAGAACGACACAAGATTCTATTTGATAAAATATATCACTCCTAGCAACGAAGAGAAACCTAGAATGGGGAAACACTAGAAGAATGATAAGTAATGCCAGTCATGGTAATGAAAGTTTATTAATGCTGTGAAGTCAGGCGTCAGTGTTAAGGTGTTGTGCAGTTCTCCCCATGCATGTGCCTTATGGCTTGGTAATAATGTGATTCAAAGGATATCCCTTGTCCTCAGTTTGGTTTGTATTCAGTGTACAGAAGGAATGAGTAGATTTTCAGTATTTTGATTTCATTCTTCTCTGGAAAGACCCAGGTTCTCTTTAGATTTTACTTTAGTCGTACTTCAAAGGCTTGCTCTCTGGTGCTGTCACTGCAACATGGTAAGTTAGGGAGTGTTAACAGTGTGTTTAGTATATTGGATTATCTTCTGGTCTAACATATGTAATGCCTTATTGTAGTAAAATGACCAGTATAGCTTTGAACTGTGTAACGTGTCATCAAAATACTGTCCCCATGCTTTGATGGTAACATGCCAAGTACCGTGAATCCGGCTTCACAAAGATAGATATGTTTCATAGAATCCAGAAAAGAATCTGAAGATGTTTATTAGATTGATTTGGTTTGGATTTATTTCTTGTTGTGTAAATACACAGGTGATTTCTGTAATAGCAAATGCATAGGAAGTGGGCTGGTTCTTACAAAGTCAAGATTCAGAAGCTGCCATATAAGATGCATTTCTGCAACTCCCTGAGTTGAAATGCTTCTATTGCATCTTTCACAATTATTTACAGTTATTTCAGGTTTTAGCTGTAGCTTTCTGTCCTCACCTACAGATACTCTGTCAAAAGCAAGGCAACGGAAGAGTCATTCAGTATTCGTCCAGTACCTCCTACTATCTGACTTTTACGGCTTCTTTTGGGTCAGCAGATGGTAGATAGCTTCTCTTTCTTTCCAGAGCCAGGATCATCAGCTTTCATTCTAGGATGGAGATTGTCCGTGTGTTTTATTTGTTTTTTATTTGTTGATATATTCTTCTTTTCTGAAATGAAGCAAGTAGGAGACCAGAAAGTGCTTCAGCTTTTTGGAGGCCCTTTTTTTGGCAGCCAAAGGCAGCAGTGCTAGCAGTGGTCTCCAGCATGTTTGATGAGGGAGCTTAACCTGGGTGTCTTATTGGAAGGGCATTCCACCACCACCAGAGAACTCCTCCTCAACCACTTCCACAAAAGTTTGTCTGTCCTCTTAAACTTTTGGGACTGTCATGCTTTAGACTATCAGTGAAAAATTAGGTTTGTCAGTGAAAGTTCGAGTAACACTGAAATGAATGTCAATGCTGCTTCTTTTCCTTACCTAAACCATCTTTCTTCCCTCTCACTCCCAGGCAAAATACAGAGTCCTTTTAAATCCTGAAAAATTAAAAATTGCGTCCATGCAGCTCTAATGTTAGGGCCTCTTAGAGAGGAATAATAATAATAATAAGAAGAAGAAGACAAAATGACATTAAAAAGGGACTGATAGACTTCATGTCTAATATGCCCAATACTTTGTTTGCAGCAGGGAAAGAGAAGAAACAAAATAAATATATTGTGTGCTCTGGAATATTTTCCTTGCTTTCAACAGAGGCTTTCTGAGTTAAATTTTGCTTACTCTTTGACTTTTCTCCCTTCGGATGAATTTCCTCATGTTTTCCTACTACTCATCTTCTCACCATTATCTGTCACTCTGGCCAGATATTTGAAAGTTAATATACTATGCCCCATGACCTTGAGTCTCTACTACAGTAACAGTAAGATTGTTGTTGCAATGATCTCAAATGTAGAATTTTATACAAGTATCCAAAGTAATTGAAGTTCTTCAAGGGTCTTGAGCATCTTCCATATTCTTAATCAGATTTAGTTTTATTGCTGTATGTATTGAGGGATTCTGGAATTAAGACTTCAGACCTTTCAGAAGTACTGGATTTTGTTTTCTTCTATAGACAGGCAAGGGATTGAGCTTTGGACTTCCTGTTGCGGTATATCACATCTTTGATGCAAACCGTATGATAAATACAGATTCACTCAAATCTTGCAGAACAGCTGTTGCTACTGAGTTTCTTTAGACATCAGTCTTGAGTAGTTCCTCATGACCAAGGTTAATTGACATCTCTTTCATCTCAGAAAAAATGGGCCTTTCTTTTATTTTGTGCACCTCCGTGCCTGAAAAGTGTGATAAATGGAGAAAAGGACAAATGGAGCAGAACAAATAGAGATCACATTTTTCAGCCAAACCTGTGAGATTTGAAAGTTTTCGAATCTTTAATTGGTGAATCAAATTCCTTTTCCTCTAAGCATGTTATGTTCAAGCACACAAAGAGTGAACAGAGAATTGGAGCTCATTCAGACATCTTTGCCAGGAAAAAAAAATCTGCAAAACAAGAAAGCAGCAAGCCCATGTATTGAGTTCTAAGCTGATAATTTATCAGCAAGTCTTTTTAAATCATTTGGGCTTGACTCTTAAAGAAGGCATCCTTTAGCAAGAAGTAAAATGTTAGTGTTATAGGTTTGTGCTGCTGATGGAGGAGTTGTTGAAAATACCTTTTTTTCCCCTGAAGTTTCCTCTTGAGCTGGAGCAGAAGTGAATTGTTCAGGTCTTAGAATGGAGAACTAGCTTGTAGGATTTATTTTCTCAGTGTTGTTCTTCTTTCCTCGCTGTTTTTCATCTCCTTCATCTGTGCCATCTGACACAAAAGCCCAAAACATAACCCAAACTCATAAATAGTTAAGGTTGGGGATCCTCCTGGGTACTCAGCTCCAAGGTATAAAAAGTCCAAACCATACTGTATTTCCTATTGTGGATTTTTGGGATGTACTTACCTATCACAGGACTATAAAATAAAGACAGACAAACTCCAGCATTACATGAGCAAATTAATTTGCAAATGAAGTACATAATGTCTGACAGGAACATAAAAGAATTTGTATTGAGAGAAACCTGGGTAAGAAATTTAAGTACAGTAATTAAACTTAAGTTTATTTCCTGTCAACTCATCAAAAGACATCTCTGTGAACACAAGAGGAAAAAATAAAAATATTCATCCTTGAAATTTGGGAAGCAGACACATGCTGCCATCAGATAAGCTATGTACTCTTGCCCTCTGGAACTTTGGGAGACTAAAATAGTAGAGGAAGGAGGAAATCAGGATGAAGTATGTTTTGATATGATACTTTGGAAAAATAGTACACATTAAACCATAGCTCTTGATACTTTCTGGTGTGTTAAATACCACAAAAGAGTTCCTCCTCCCCTGCCTACATTTGCTATTAGGAAGGAATCTACCAGTTAGTGTTGCATATACATCTTCAACTCCTGTGTATATTTGTTCGATCTTTGTTTTCACAGGCATAGAATGTCAAGCCAACCAAGCATCGGCTACCTCTGAGGAGTGCACAGTTGCATGGGGCGTCTGCAATGTAAGGAAAACTTTCATTGTGTGGGGTTATGCTCTCCTCCTTTTCTGAAGACGTGGGACAGAATGAGTTCTGTAGCATGTTTCACATAATCACAGAAATAGGAATTTTAAAGTCCTTATGTTTACTAGAATGTAGAAAGGAGAGAGAGAAGAAAATGAAAGATGGAGAGATGTAATAAGACACAGAAGCAAAGGGAGGAAGATAAGCCATAATTATTTTTTTAAAGGAATAGTAGATCTTTCATTCTGAGCATGATTTTCCTGATCATGGCTTGCCTAAGAGTTATACCTTTTCCTTTCCCTTTCCCCCAGTAATAGGATTACTTGGATGTCAGCCTGGTTGATTTGTCTGTGTGCAGGGTGATTCAATGAGTCAGTCTAGGGTAACCAGATGATTTGTTTCTAGTTTTGGGGGAAGATCAAATCAATTGGTCTCACTAGCATGTGAACTCCAAACTTGAATACCTCACTAGCGGGCCTGAGTTGAAAAATAAACTATTTCGCAGTGGAACAACTTCCTGATCCTCAGTCCCTTCTTTACTGTGCTATGGGATTGAGTTACAATGTGATAATACTGAAACAGGACTATAAATGTTGCGATTCTGTTTGCAGAGGACAAGAGCAAAATTTTTAACCATGTCACGATATTCTAGTGTCAAAATTATGTTGTGTGTGAGAGTCACCACAAGTGGAACCTTGGTTTTAAGTAGCTGTATGGGGTAAGAGAAAGAATGCCCTTATTAAACACATAAATGAGATTTTTTTTTTCTTCCTAATTTTGCAAATTCCTTTTTATTCAGGCTCTGGTCTCTCCTGCAAACTGACAGAAAGATTCCTTCAGCATGTACACATTCATATTATCCCTGCTACTCACTCTGAAATCCTCTATTTTCTTTCTGATTATGCTTCTTATCAGCATCTGCTCTGCCAATTTTAGCAGCTGCTAAGCTCTTCACTCTCTCCTTCATCAGAAGCCAGTCGGTTGCCACTGCATGCACTGTGGAACAGGCTCCCTGGTGCTGTTTCACTAATGTTTCCTCCTCTCTGAAAATTCCATGATTTATCAGCTAATTAATCAGCTGTCCCCACTTTTGCTTGCAAACTCTTGCTACTTTCTTCTTACTGTGACACTTTCAGTGGTAGTTTTCACACTGAGATGCATTCATACATTCTGAAATTATGTGATCTGAACTTTGTCTTCCAGCATGCTTTCCACTTCCACTGCATCTCTCGCTGGCTCAAAACTCGCCAAGTATGTCCACTGGACAACAGGGAATGGGAGTTCCAAAAGTACGTATCCTGCACAGATTTCAAGATGAAAAGTCCATTTGTCTTGTAAATATAAGTTATCAGTATCAGATTGGTGTGTCTGAGGGCATAGTTGCTGTTCAGAGGGCTTCTTTCCTTAGTCAGATAGTTCTAAGTGAGCTCTGAAGGAAGTCCAAACAGCTGTGGGTCTGTGGGAGCTGTTAAAAAGTAGTGATTTCTACTGACATTCTCTCTAAAGAATGGGGAGCAGGAGAGAAATGGAATTAGCTAGAAGTGGAGTCTCAGGTGAATACTGTGCTGCTGCATGAGCAATTTGGGTTTAGAGGATGACCTGAATTCAGCTGCTTGGGTTCCAACATGTTTCTGCCGAGGTGCCAGGCATCTTATTGGATCCCCCTGTTATCTGGATGATTTATTTTATAACTCTGGTAGCCTCAGAGATTAATACAGCTGATTCCTTGCATTTGGAAATCAAGTGTCCATGTAGCCATTCCTGCAGCTTTGTCCCATTTATTTATAATTACTGTATTGTTTGTTTTATTTAATTTTTTTTTAAATTCTCATGTTAAGAATAGTAGTAGGAGATTCAATAATGGGTTTTTGAGGGAGAATCATCTTTTGAGAGGTAATTGTCCATTGAGAATAGTTAGGAAGTTTGCCTATCACTTGCTTCATTCTGCACCTTTGATCTGGTAATCTTTTCTTAACTGTGGATTGTTCCTCTCCTCACCCACTTGAAAAAAAAAAATTCCAGTCAGAGTCCAGACTGAAACAAAGCAAAACAGGTATTATAACTTGAGGATTGTGTTTCGGCTCTGGTACACAGTCAGTTGTGCAAATCATCATTGACATGACAACTGAATTACCACAGTTTTAATATTAAGATGTTTTCCTGAACACACAATGAAAACTGAGTCCATGTTGCCTGGCTAATCACTTCATATTGCATGGGTAGCATGATGAGAAACAGAGACATGAATTAATATCTTTTGATGCGTGCTCAGTGTTACTTCTGGGGCTGTGACAAGCTTTGGCCTTGTTTCATGCCGGATATATTTGAAGTGGGATTCAGGGCAAAAGGTAACTAGTACTGAGATCTCTTGCACATGTGTTGTGGATTGTTCAGGCTCTCTTCTAACTGGTGTCTGGGTAGACTTTTAGGGAAAGTGAAATGTGGAGAACTTCCTAAGATTTCCTTAACAGCGTTTCACCTTCATCCCATTTACATGTTAATTATACTGTGATAGAATGAAAATAAATCCACCCAAACCAGCACTCCTATGAATTGTAATTTTTAAAAAAGTATAACATATTATCTATTTACAGGTATGGACACTAGAGAGATGGTCACACGCTTCTTGTTATGTCATCAAACTCAGTTGTTCTTGTCACTATAGGTTTGTTTTAGTGACTTGGAAAGTCAGTAATATATATGATTCTTCTTTCATGCTAATTTCTTCCTATTGTATACCATTGAATAAAGTCTTGCTGAAACTTCTGTCAAAGTTTTTTGTTTTGTCTTCAGGAGCAGGCAGTCGGAGCATGAGGGAGGAGGAGAATTATCTGCAGACTGGGAACTTAAGCTAAGCTTAACTCTTTAGCTGGGCAGTTTTCCTTTTTTGCTGTGCCAGGCTTTTGACAGTGAGTTTGGTCCTACTCCCACACAGCTGAGAACCACACCTTTGGCTCACTGAGGTCGGTATTAAACTCTGTTGTGTAGTGCAGTGGGTGCAGGACTTGGCCTGGATAAGAGTAGTTTATGCAAATAGTTTTTTGTGTAGACATGCTTTATTACAGCAGAGTTGAAATGATGATCTATACAATTAGGGGTTGTGTCATCATTAGAAACTATCCTCTCACTTCTGCTCTTGAGTTTACCACTTTCCCTGCAGAGGAAATTTTCACTAACTTCCCAGTTCCAACTGTTTAGTTTTGGGGAACAGAAATGGGATGTCACTTTTTGTCAGTGTTCATAAAGCAATTATAAACAACGTAAAGCAATAGTGTTCATGAACACTATTTCATGTGTTGAGTGAAAGTAAACTAGGAAATTCGTGTGCTAGATTGGCTAGAAAGCTAAAAGTAAGCAGTATATAAGCAAACCAATTCTTGATTGGCTTTCTAGTGGTATTTTCCCCAGTTCAAGTCCAACTGGCCAAAAATCATTCCTTTGAAAACTACATGATATTCTCTTTGGTGTCTCCTGCCAAATGGCCTGGTATCCTGCTCACTGCATCAAATTTTGCCCTCTGTCAACAGCCTCAGCAGATGCTGGGAACTGAAACAGCATCCAAGAAATTATTCCTGCTACAAAAGGCTGTCTCTTTATATCAGCAGTGGTAGATTTCTGTCATTGGCTATTCATGATGCCATCTTTGGATGTCATTTTTTTGCTAGTTACTGAGGATGGGAAATTTGATAGCTGATGTTAAACATTAGTGTACTGTACTGATAGCAGATAAAGATGACCATTGACAGAACCAAAACTTGCAGGTTTTTCAGTAATTGCTGGGGCTTTCTCTAATCTGCAGCAAGCAAATGTCAAGATTATCTTATCAGTTGGTGTCATTGCTCTGAAACTATATGGCTTGCTGTTTTCCACCCTTAAGAAGAAAACAGGAACAAGTAGGACTAGGAGAGTTTATAGCTAGACAGTTTATTTACCATGTTTCTTGGTAGAAAGCTCATCCTGAATTTGCCAGGTAGTTTTGGTGATGGAGGCAGGAAGGGAAGAGAAGAGGAGGGGGAAGATAGTCTCAACAGTGGTCAAAATACTCATCCAGGCAACAGGGTATCCAGGTTCAATGCCATTCCCTGAAATTTGAACTCCTATTTAATGTCCTGTTGAGATGAGTGAAATGTCAGGTATCCCTGGTTTTGACTGTCCATTTTGTTTGCAGTGTTTGGTTTTTCAGGACCTGGTACCCAGATGCTCACCAATTCATATCCTCGAGAACTTTGTTTTGGGTCCAGCTACATCATTCTGATCGATCCCCCTTTTGTCTGTGCATATTGCCCTGAGCATATTTCTTTTAGCTGGGGACAGACACATTTTCCTCCCCTCTATGGCTTTGTGTGCATTTGCTTGAGGCTGTGCCTGCAGAAAGACAAGGGATTTAGGATATTTTATTGCCTTGTTTTTTGTTTTTTTTTAATGTACCCTCCAAATGGCTGGCTACAAGCACTCTCTGCTAAACACCTTTGAAACTCTGCACTGCTGCTGTGCATAAAACTCTGTTAAATTTGATTTCAGATTGCTTTTGTAGTTTCTGTCCCAAACACAGTTTTCCCAAATGGAAAAATACAGAGTGTAAAGCACCAATTACTTACATGCCCAGTAAAGAAAATCCTTTTTCAGCTGCTGCCCATTGCAGTGGCCATGCTGCCACTTCCCCTGCTGCAGAGGTGACAGGCCATGTCTGCTGCAGCGTTGTTTTCTGTAGTGCATTAAGGGTTGTGTTTGGAGAGACAAGAAAAAGCTTCAGCAAGTGAGCTCAAAGAGAAGCTGTGTGGCACAGACAGCACCAGGTGAAGGTACAGGAGATCTCTTTTATCCAAGGGCACAAAGTGCCCCATTTCCCCAGGGAACACTTGCTTGCTTGGGCTGGTATCACTCTGTCCTAACTTTTACTGTTCAGCCTCTCCGCCTCTGCTAGATGTAGGAGAAAGCCTATTTATTCCCACTGCCTTTTTTCCTGAAGCAACAATCATTTTTGACTACAGCTTCCCCTTTTTGCAAAATACAGAGAGCTTCTTGGGGAGGAAGGAGGAATAGGGCACATTTCTAAGTATCCCATGGGGAAAATAGTTGCACAAGGGAGAAAAGACCATGTGCCATTTGCCCATCCTATAAATGGAGAATGCATTTGAACTGTGGATTTGAAAATAAAATTGGGAGAGAATGACAGTTAAAACTGCAGAGAACAGTGTATCCTGCAGCTGCCCGGCTTAGAGAAAAATCATTGGTAGACCTGCTGTGGAGCAGAAGGTAATTTTGACATTTCTGATTCCACAAGTCTGTCAGCTGAAGCAGGCTGCATCACTGAGCAAGCCATGGCAGAGAACAGCCAAAATGACCAGACAGTGATTTCCTTCTCTGCCTTTTGCAAAAGAGACAATGAGCTCCAGGTGTTGTGTGGCATTGGCTGTGCCTTGCATGCCAAATCCCTCAGTGGTCTTGCATTAAAATGCCAGGATCAGGACACTGTTACACCATGATGACACAGCACCTTGGGCTGCTTGAAAGTAGAAGAAAATGGATAGGAATTTTCCTGTCAAAATCATTACAGATTGTACATTTTAAAAGGACTAGGCTGCCAGGAGTCTTTTTTTTTTTTTTTAATGGGGGTACATTTTCTGGTTGAAAAATGTCAGATATCTGAGAAAAATGGCTGAAGCCTCAACCAGTTTGCCGGGTTTGTAGTGACACACTATGGAGTGAGCTTCATCATCATGTCTTCCTGCCACAATCAGGGATGGAGTATCTGTGGAGATGCAGCTGTTTAGGCTGGAATGAGGAAGCTTTGCAATTGCTTTGTGTGGTCCCGTGCAAATAGGACAGGACCCTGCAGGGGAGCCCCAGGAGCTGTTTAGACTTCTCTGTGGTCAGGTGTGATGGTGAAACCCCAACCACACATAAGAAAATACACCTTTGAGTGTGGAGTTGTATGTGTGCAGGTAAGAAAGGGGCCCACAGCTGTCAGCCCTCTCCCACTATCTCCCAGTAAAGAAGCTAATGGCATCCCCAAGTGGTCTGGGCTGGGACCACATCAGCAGAGCTGATGCTGATGTGAAGATGAGCTAAGCAGCAGTGGTGGTGTGTGAGCTCCAGCAAAGTCTGTGCAGGTAGAAAGCCGAGCTTCCAGGAGGGCAGCACCCACTTGGGAAGATCTGCACTATTTCTGAAAAACTGCCTCCTCCAAAGGCAGAGAATGGCAGTAATGCCACTTTCCTGACTGACTCTGCCGTGAGTTTCATTCCTTGAGCTGAAAACAGCAGCCTGGAATGGGGGGAAGAACTCAGAGATGGGCAGAAGCAGAGACCAGGACTAAGTCTCTGTGTTTGCTCCCATTGTCAGGCATGCAAGGAGATGTTCTGGAGGATGGGGCCTACCCTGGGTGAAGAACACAAACCCTTCCTTTTGTCAGTGTGGAGGTGATCCCACATTATATTTGGGCAGCAGGAGTGTGGTGCTGTCATGGGACAGCAGAAAGGCACTTTTAAGGTGCAGAGCTGATGTCTGTGAAGCGTTGCTTGGCCAACACACTGCCAGCCCTTTCCTGGACCACCATGAACTCCCATCCTTCGGCCCTATGGCAGCTGCTTTGCCGTTCAACAAAGGGATGAACCCCTTGGCACTGTAAGAGGAGGCACTGGCACCCCAGGTTGCTCACCCCAGCCTGGGTGACAGCCATCACTACCTGGAGATCCCCAGGCCGTAGCTGGAGAAAAGGAGGAGGAGATGACACTGCTGAGGGTACTTTCCTAATGCAGGTTCCTCTAGGGCCTGGAGGGGAAAAGGAGGATGGGTATAGAGAAACATACTTTGTCTCCCTGGTTTGCTCACCACCTTCTTCCCACAAAACCTGTGGGAAGAGTGAGCTCTTTCCTGCTTTTGCTTTTCCTGACAAATTCCCTCTCCCAATATCACTGCCAGTTTAATCTGCTGTGAGGAAACACACTGTTCCCCCACCACAGGCTCCATCCATTGCTCATTTTTCCTTCCCAGTGCAGCAGGGTTTGCAGTAATCCTTGGGTACCTTGGCATATGGACGGTTTCCACATGCCCTTCACCCCACCAACCAACCTCATTCCCTGCTGTTCACTCTGGTCTGTTCTCTACTCTCCTCTTTCATTTCCCCTCTCTCTAATATGGTTCCTATGGAGATCCAAAGAACCAGTGATGCCCTTCCTCCACAGCCTGAAGGAGGGGGTTAGTGGGGTGGTTTTGGGCTCACTTGGTCTGACATTGCATTCAATCCCAGAAGTCACAGAATCACAGAATGTGTAGGTTGGAAGAGACCTTCAAGATCATCGAGTCCAACCCAGCCCTAACACCTCAACTAGATCATGGCATCAAGTGCCACATCTAGTCTTATTTTAAACACATCCAGGAATGGTGACTCCACCAGCTCCCTGGGCAGACTATTCCAGTGTTTAATCACTCTTTCTGTGAAAACTTCTTCCTAATATCCAACCTGTATTTCCGTTGACACAGCTCAAGACTGTGTCCTCTTGTTCTGTCAGTTTCTGCCTGGAGAAAGAGACCAACCCCCAGCTGTCTACAACCGCCCCTCAGGAAGTTGTAGAGAGTGATAAGGTCACCTCTGAGTCTCCTTTTCTCCAGGCTAAACAACCCCAGCTCCCTCAGTCGTTCTTCATATGGCTTGTTTTCCAAGCCCTTCACCACCTTTGTTGCCCTTCTCTGGACATGTTCAAGCATCTCAATGTCCTTAAACTGAGGGGCCCAGAACTGGACACAGCACTCAAGGTGTGGCCTCACCAGTGCTGAGTACTGAAAAATGATCTCCCTTCTCCTGCTGGCCACACCATTTCTGATACAGGCCAGGATGCCGTTGGCCCTCTTGGCCCTCAGGGCACACAACTGGCTCATGTTCAGCTGCTGTCACCAGAGCCCCCAGGTCTCTTTCCTCATGGGCACTGTCCAGCCACACCATCCCCAGCCTATAACGCTGCAGGGGGTTATTGTGGCCAAAGTGCAGAACTTGACACTTGGACTTTGTTAGAAATCAAGCTACAGGGTGCCGGAAGTTCTGTCTGTCTGCTATTTGACTCCTTCACAACAACAGGACATTGGCCTGTTCTTGCCCTTTTTTAGCACCTTTCTAGCCTCTCTCCATTGGACATAGAAGGGGTAGCTTGCCAGGTCTTTGCATCCTGCCATACCCAGCAATGGTCCTGGTTGTAAAAGAAAACAAACAAACAAACCCCCCCCCAACCAACCAACCAACCAACCAACCAAAAAAAAAAAAAAAAAAAAAAAAAAAAAACAAACAAAAAAACAACACACCACAACATTTGAGGTTTGATTTGAAAATCCATTGGAAATTAGCACCAACTGATTTTGGAGAAGACAAATCTGAGTGTGGAGATGCACCACTGCCTTGAAGAATTTATCCACTCTACTGCAACAGCCTGGAATTTGCCTGTTTGCAGCCTTTTCTTTACATATGACTGTGAATATGGCTCAGTCACCTGATTTCTTGGTCCTTGCATGACAGGTGAGTCCTGACCTCACTGCTCTGACACATAAACCAGGAGCACAGCAGAGCAGTTTCCTCTGGAAAGGAATCAGACATACCAGTATGGTAGGTATCAAAACTCAGGAGGGGAATACAAAGTGCCAGGGTTCTGATGGTGCCCTTGAGAACATGTCCTTTTCTTCTGGTTGTGCTGTTCTTACTCATGTCCTCTTCATCTTCCTGTGCAGTGTCTCAAATGGATGCTTATTTGCTGGGAAGGAAATTAAAGGGAGTTTTCTTCTCTTGAAATGCAGCCTACCTAAAATCTTTTTCATCCCCCTTGCTCTTCCATGTCCTAGAAGACACCACTTTCAATGCAGATCAAAAAGGGCATTCATCTCTTATCCACTCACAGAGGGAAGTGGTGTGCTATTGGAGCAGTCTCTTCATTGCAGTTGTATTGGATGCATTGAAATGATTTATTTTGATATTTTAGACATGAAACGTTATGATTTTTTAATGAAAAACCTGGGCTTGGATGTTTTGTGTGCTCCTTCCCTTCCTGCCCTTCACCAAATGTCAATATTGTTGATTTTTGAAGGGTGTGTGCTGGCCAAAATCGATTCCACAACTGCAGCCTTTTCTGTAAAACATTAGTTCAGTTTTGTGTGGTTTCAGTGTACAAGTCATCATGCTTGTCACAAAGCCCTTTTACTCATGTTCAGTTTTGGTGATGAGAGATGGCTCCAGGTGCCAAGTCTCTCATGTCTCACTTGCTCCATGCAGTGAGTGGCTATCTATCTTCCTGCTTAGCTAAGTGGAGATCAAATATTTAAATACTCATAAATCACTGATCTATGTAGTGTTCAGAGACTACAAAGTTTCAAAAAGTCTACAAAGAAAGACAACAGCTCTGTGAGGATTGTCCTGAACCTCTGGTTCCTACAGAAACCTTCCAAGACTCCCTAAAGTGACTTATGTGAGAAGCAACACAAACTTGTCCTCACAGTGGATATTTTGGGTGTCTCTTGGTGCCACTGTGTGCCTTTCCAGTGGCAAGGAAGTGTAAGATGGCAAGGAGGTGTTGCTCCCAGGTAGGAGGCAAAATGAGATACCCCTTCCTTTTTGAGCCAATATTAGGAGAGACATTATTTTATCCCTGTGGAATCTTCTTGAGATGTTTCAGGTAAACATGAATCCCAATGAGTCTATTGGATGCAACTTCCAGGAAGGTAAAATTCAGAAAAGAGAGGGGCCCATGCTGAATTTGTTTCAGGGGATTTTTACCTATTTCCCAGACCCTGTTCCTGTGCCCCCGATGTCACCTATGAGCCTCAGCTTAATTTCAGACAGTAGTCAGCTGATGATAAATCCAAACCACAGTCTCTTTTTGGTTCAGGCATTACCCACCTTAAAAACCTGAGACAAGCACCCAGAGATGCTCCTTCTGCTCCCACATTACATATGACGTCTCTTAAAAATTTGTTTTTAATGTTTCTACAACCACTGTGCTCACAGAATTGTTCTGTCCTGGGTTGTGACTGCTTCCACCACCTCACTGGCATGGGTCATCCTGCTTAAGGCTGGTGACCTCCAAGGGGCAGGATGGCATCCATGGGAGAGGGACACAAATCCTCAAAATCACAAGCAGCTGCAGCATTTGTGCTGCAAATCACTGTTGGAACCTCAGCTTGTTTTGTGGCCATTTTCTCACCTATGTTGTAGGTTGCATTGGCAGAATGGAGCTACAGGTGATGACAGTGGCCCTGGATTTGAGGCCACTGTTGATCAACCATATACTGAAGCACTTAAGGCAGCTCCTGGAAGATGAGGCAGCCTCATTTACTTTCTCCTTTCCCACTTCTCTTCTGGGATCAGAATACCAGTTTGGGCTCTTGAGTGTGTTGTCAAGCTCTTTGAGCTGTCTATAACTGTAGTATCTTCATTAGTATTTAATAATCCCTGGTCATCTCTGAGCAGCAGCCCATGAAGACATTGTGCTTCTGACAGGAGGCACCTGTGGCCGGTCCTTTCTGTTGTGGCAGCACCTGCTTATCAGAGCTTTGCACATAGAGCAGATGTGCCTGAGGTGAGGATGATGAGCTCGACCCAGCTCCTGTCTGGGGCCCACAAATCACATTAGAGTAGATCAAAGCCGTGAACTGTCAGCGCTACCTAGATGTAAATACCGTAATTATCCTAAGTAAAATTAACAGTTTATCAGACTTCCTGTGTTGAATCTTTTTATTACCGAGGATTTTTTTTAATCTCAGATTTGATTTGCCATAGAGCTTATGTGACTCTGGATTATAAATCTCTGGCTTTCAAACACTACCTGACATCATGAGCCGTTACAGCAGCTGATTGGCAGCTGCTTAGAGGCTTATTTTGCTGAGGAGAAGGCTTCTCTCATGACTGCCCTGAAATTTTCTGGTCCCTTTCAAAAAAATAGTTTTCCCATGCAATGAGTGATGTTGGATACTTACCAAGGTCCTATGGGATCCAGGCACAGATGCAACCCTACACAAATAAAGCAATCAGCCTATGCCAAAGAGAACACAGGAGTGTGAGGAGCGGAAAGGGCTCGAGCCTTCCTCATGCGCAGCAAAGCAGAAGGCAGCAGCATCACACAGCGAACACGAGGATGGTCTCTCCAGCCCACCATCCCCACTGCCATCATGGGCTGCCTCCACATTAGGGGAGGCTGCTGAAAGGGGCTGCCAAGGTAGGAGCTTCAAAGAGGCACATGCACAAAGCTGTGCTAGTATCACAAGTTATTTATAACGCAGTCAAATCTTCCTAATGATTGTATCAGATTTATATCTTTGATGACTGCAAAGTTCAAGTCATATGAAATAACCTTTTTTTCACCCTATCGGAACAGCCATTGAGCAAAATTACTCCAGTAACAGGGAAGCACTTCACAAAGCCTGGTGCTGTGTTTTCCACTGCCCACCTCCCTGCAGCAGAAGACAGAGGACAGGCATTTCACCATGAGTTACAACTGGCAAAAAAAAAAGGGGGCTATATTTTGAATACACTAAAAAATGAGCCTTTTTCCACACACACCTTTGCACAGCATTAGGAGACAAGGAACGTTATTGCTTTTGTCCCAGTGGATCCTGGCATGAGAGGTTCATCTTGGAGTTTTTCCTGCCTGTTCAGTGCCTTTCCATCAGATCTACACTTCCTGAAGATGATTCAGAATATGAAACATGACAAAACAAAACTTATTTTAATAGCTTGTCTTGGCCAAGGCCAACTAGGAATATAGCTGTGTTATTATCGTGAGCTGGAACACAGAGCTACTTACTTCATTCACAGGAACAACAACAAAATAGCAGCCTGTGGTGTTAGCATGGTTACAGCCATAACTAAAATATTGCATACAAAATAGAAAACGACCTGGAATAAACTCCTTATTATGGATCTAAAATATATTTTCTTGGACAAAATAGGCTCAGAAAGCTCCAACAGCTTGTGAGAGTCTCCTTGAAAAACAGAGTTTTGTCCAACATCTGACTGGAAACCTCTGGCAACCTGAGGATGAAAAATTGACACTCCTGCCTCCAGATGAAAGCTAGGGTCTGAACACTGGCACTACACTGATAAGTGAAAGCTTCAAGGCTGGAGATTTAAGGACAGAGCATTTAACCAAAGTGATTTTACAATTTGGACTGAATACAGTTCTGGAACCAGGGTGAGCATTGAATATGTATATCCATTCCCAGCCATTGGAAAAGGAGAGCTGTAGAGTAGAGCAAAAGGTAAAGTAAGAGTAGGCTGAATTCCTCATCACAAGACTAACATAATTAGGCTGGGGTTTATTTCACTTTACTTTTCTTTTTAAAGGCTCTCTGTAAAATTTTGACAAGTATTTTCACTGTTTATGGATAACTTGTTTCCAGGGACAGGTTTCATTCCCCAGCTGGACTTAAGCAGCTTCCCCCAGCAATAGGGACAGAGAGGGGCTTCATTCTCTGGAGACAGCACTTCATCTGAAGTACAAAACAGGAGGATATAACATAGAAATAACTATAGTAAAATCTGCTTAACTTTGAAAGAGCAACAGACTGTTTGTCTGGTTGTAACAACATAATGTCCTTCAGTTTTGTTCCAGATTTTCAATCTATCTTGGACTATCTTTTGCATCTTAAGTAGATCAATCTGTTCCTAAATGCCCCATGAACATACCTGAAAGCAATATATGCTTGTGCCTCAAGCATGTCTTCTTCAGCCCACTGGAGAAATCTTTTAAAACAGCCCTTCAAAGTGCCTTCCAAGAGAAGGAAGGATTCCCTCAGTGGGATTTCAATTTTCTCTCTCTGTTCGGGACATTTGATCCATCCACTCTGCTCTGCACCTCCCCATTTTCTCAGCATCCCTCTGCCTGCTTTCCATACACTTGCAGGCACTGCTGAGGGAGACTGGTGCCACCAGCTCTACTGAGCCAGGAGGTGGCTATGGGAGGCAGTACAAAAGGTCTTCAACAGCTCATTCAGGAAAATGGCTTGGGTTTGGAGTGATAGGTTCTTCCTTCCAAATTGCTGTGAGAGACATGGATACACGTGCTTCCACCAGTCCATGTATGTCCATGCCAACTTTAGGAGGAGATATAGAAGTTGTCAGAGGTGCCCTGGCTTCCTTCTTTCCTTGAATTTCCACCACCGTTTTTCCCCTCACTTGTGCTTTGGGATCAGCTGTAGTATAAGCCATACAGAGGCTTGAAGAAGACAGGGTAATGTGCATCTCCTGGAAAGTATGAGCTTCAAGGTATTTAGTCCATGGGCACGTTTGCGTGCAGAATGGTGTTCAGAAGGACAGCAGGAAGAGAAATACAGACGTGTCCCGGCTCTGCCTTTGTGAAAAGGAGCTAAAAAGCTCTGCCACACCCACGCTCTCTCAGTCTGACTCTGCAGCTTTTCCAGGACATCAGGCTCATCCTCCATCTCAGGTTTCTTGTTGGCAGGTCTGGGAAAGCAACACAAACATCTGTAACACAGGTTTAGAAGTGGTTACTCAGAGTCTACTATGCTTTGGATCAGAAAAGTACATGGCAAGCACTTTTATTTATTTAGGTGCTAGACATGTATGGTAATTACTCAGTCCTTGTGTGTTTGGGTGGCTTTCTAAGTTTGAAAAAACCAGACTGCCACAAAACAGTCACCAGTAAAGATGTCTCAAGGAGATGAGCTGAGGTAAGAAAGTTTCTGTAGTGAGCCATGGCAAGATCACAATTTTGTCAGTGAGTTCCCGTCCTCATCCTTGGCTGTCCAAGCCATTTCCCACCCCATTGGGTGGCCTCCAGACAGTCATGTGCTGCTGGTGCCAGCATCCAACATCACTGCGCATGGGTGCCGTCCTCACCTGTCTTCTGTTAGCAGCTGTGCACAGGCCCTACTGCACACGTCTGTGTTCATCTTTTCCCCCCTTCAAAATCTACTCTTTGGGGTATATTTCAAGGATTATCCAGGATGTAAAATATATATATTGGGGCTGAAATGCAAGCTCTTTTTTTATCAACCCGTACTGTTTTGGTACAAGGAAAACCAAAAATCAATGTACTCCCCCTCCTTCTGCACACACGTTGTTAGAAACACAGACTAAATTAATTGCAGGAACATCAGGCACCAGAGGGCTAGAAAAAAAAATCCAAAGCCTTGTAGTACAACTTTAACAGCATTTCATGTTCTCTAGGGTTTTCACTTGCAGTGACTCTGAATCAAGGTTTCAGTCACATAGAATTTAATGCAAATTTTTATTCTGCTCATTTCATGCTTGGGATGTGCACTTGACCTCTGCGAAAATACACTTTAAAGCCTCAATGCATCAGTGCTTTTTGAGTCTCGGGTATGAGCAGGCCCCCAAAATGATTTCTCTCTTTTGTCCTCTAATGACAAGCTTTTTCTTCCTTTCTTCTCTCTGGGTCTGGATTAACAGATAGACACTATCCATCTGTGCCAAGGTCCCAGCTCCTGGGATGAAATTGAAATTTCAGCTCCAGGAGCTGAGATTATTTCTTTTAATAAATGAAACTTTCAGTCTTTCATGATACTTAGAGGAAATTTGAAAACATCACCTACAAGATGTTGGCTGAAGTCTGTGAAGTTGCTGGAGCTGTAGATCAAACAAGGGATGTACTGCACCATGCATCTCAACTCAGGCTTAATGAGAAGGTTTATTTGTACAAAGGTTTCTTCCTGGTTTATGGCTGGGATGGCCTTTCACTGGCCTATAAATATGGCTGCTGGGGTAGAATGTTTGGCAGGGGTCTCTCTTACTCCCAGAGGCATGGGAGTGTCACAGCCCAATGATGTCATACCAAAGACAGGGGACATTCAACATCATACTGAGGATGGGAGACTCCACTGCCAGCAGAGGGTATTTTGGATCACCTTTAGAGGTGATTTGAAGGCTAGAAGATTGCAGAGAGCATCTGGCTGCTGGCACAGAGCAGTGAACCCACTAATGTGCCATATTGTCCCTGTGGCCTTCTGCTGCAGCCTCTTTTGCAGGGCTGGTATCAGGATAGGAGGACCTGACAATCTTCGAGAGCACCTGCTTCATGCCTCCCCATCAGGAGTGCTGTGATCACTGGAATCTCTACCTGTTTGTTTCTGGAGGTGAATTTTTCCAGTTCAGTCACTGAGGTGGCGGAGCAGGGAGCAAAATGCTCTGATAAAGCTCTCTAGGTGCTTGTGAGCAAAATGACTCTCTTGGAAAATAGATCCACCAATATTTTATGCAAGCAAACATCTTGAAACACATGATGCTGAACATTCCCAGTAGATCTCTATAGGATTATCTTCCTCTCAGAGCATGCAGGAGCCTGGATGTGTCAGTCCCCTGGCCCATGGAGCTTGGCTGAGGGGACACTTATTTTCTCAGCTCTGAGTGAGGAGCCTTGTCAGATAAAACTGCAGCAAGCAGTTAGCAAA
Organism: Zosterops lateralis; assembly: GCF_965231275.1. Lineage (NCBI taxonomy): Eukaryota > Metazoa > Chordata > Aves > Passeriformes > Zosteropidae > Zosterops > Zosterops lateralis. The sequence continues at coordinate 24,558,529 of NC_139765.1, forward strand.
ATTCTGATCACTTGCTCTGCCATCAGTGTGTGCACCTTCTCAAACAGAAAGGTTTTGCAGCCATCACTCGGGCGCTTTCAACCTCCATACCATGCCAATAGATTGTTCTGGCTTTTCTATAAGAAAGGAGCTCACTTTAGATCCTGCTGATTTCAAGTATTCACTTCCTCTTGCTATCTTCTTTGTTTGTTTGTTGGGGGTTTTTCCCTTGAGAAAGTGAAAGTAATTTGCTTGTTCTTGCAAGATCTGTTTAGCCCAGTCCCTTCCCCAGGACTGATGCATGGATGCTGGGACCAGGTGGTGACTAAGGGTTTTGTTGCAGCTAAACACCGAGCAGAGAGCCCTTTGCAAAGTTGTGTGTTATATAGTGGGAAATACTAAATATGACAAACAGTGTCAGTGCTCGGCATTTCAGTAGCTGATTACTCCCAGTTGAGGATGAATCACCCTGGAGCTGCTGCAACCTCAGGCAGGTCCCACCTCCAGAGCCTCCCACCACCTTCCCCATGGCTTTTCCCATCCCCTCAAAATGTTTTATCCAGCAGCAGCAGCAGAAGCAGCAGCAGCAGAAGCAGCAGCAGCAGCAGCCACACAGGCACTCTTCTCACTCAGCACTCTTCTCTCCCTTCAGTTCCAGCACAATTGCTGGAGCCTGTCTGGCATGAGGGGACACGGCCATGGACTTCATAGACAGCACCAGCAAAACAGGAGGGGGAACCTCTAGCTGGGAAGTTTTAGGGTCTCTCAACCATTTTCTAGGTTTCCCTGAGCCTGTGCAATTTCCTGAGAGCAGAATCTGCTACTGTTGGATATACTTCATTCTCTGGAGAGGCAGAGGGATTCAACAACCCTAAGAGCAAATAAATCCCAGCTGAAGTAAAAGGGGCTGTAGGGTCAGCTTCACTCAGAGAAGCACAGAAACGATCACAGGGTGAGCTTGACAGGGAGCTGATAATCCCAGTGAGTTCTGCAATCCATTCATATGCTGCCCACATCACCGTCAGCTATCCGGTCCTGGGGTTTAAGATGTCCATGGAATGTTTCTGAGGAACTCAGAATCCCAGCTCATCCCAGCTAATTTGTCCTGATTGCATAAATGACCCCAACATAGGTCATCTCTTGGGGCAGTAAGGGGCTGAACATATTCATCATCTGATCTCCCACTGGCAGTATTCTGAAGATGACTTCCCTGCTTAAAATAGGTGCTGCTAAACAGTGTGGTTGGGAGTTGTGTTCTCCTCTGCTTTGCACAGCACCTTTCGGATCCCCAGGGCTGTTCTTTGTCCCACTGTGCCATGAAAACTGGGATTAGCATCAGCTGCAGAGCCTGTCCCACTCAGAGGCATCACCATCCACTTTTGGATATCCTGCTCACACCACTCTGAGACCTACTTGTATCTCCAGAAAACAGATATTTGAGGGGCTGCTGCAGGGTAAGCTTGTGACTCAGTCCAGTTAAATGGTGGTTTGTGATTGAGCTGGAAACTGTTTGAAATTGGATCCATCAGCAAGGTTGGGTGACCAGAAGATGGTCAGTTTTATAGTTGGAGACAGGTTATTTAGAAACAGAAATAAAAAACCACCAGTGATGTGATATTTGATTGTTTTGTCCAGAATTCAATTGCTGTTCTTTCAATTCCCTAAGATGAAAATACAGTAAAATAGGTTTTTTTTCAGCCTCCTTTTCTTTATAGCAAAAGATAAGATCGATACTGAGCCAAGGTACTGAACTCTGCCATGAGATCCTAGACGCAAACCTGGCCCTTTGTTCCTTGCCTCAGGTCTCTTCCTATTGCCACACCGATGGCTAGACGAAAAAGAAAGGTTCTTTCCAAAGAGATTCAACCAAATAGATTCCAAATATTTTGGTTCTGTACATAAAACAGAAAGGTTTATCAAAACCTGCTGTTGAGATATCCTGTGCCATTTATGCACATTTGTTAAAGAATTCTGCTGTTTTAGAACACCAAATCTAAGAGCATCCTGTCATGCTGTATAAGTAAAAACATTAGGATATCTACAATAAAGTAGTTTATTTTGACTATCCAGAATGAATGAACACTAGCAACCAAAGCATATGAAAACACAATTAAAACCATAGTCCTTACTTTCTGTATTTGAAAACATTCAGTATTTCTCCCAATAATCTCTCGATTTCATGTCTATACATTTTTACTATTAGTCACCTGGCAGCTCTTTTTAAACTACATTTTGAGAAATAAGATTTCCTCATTGATAATCTCAAACCTTCAGAGCAAACCATGAGTTCCCAACCAAAGAGGTCTTCCCATGTCAGAACAAGATGTGAAATTTTGAAATGCAACAAAGGTAAAGAGAGGTATTTAAATTCCTTTGAAACAACTCCCTAAAATATTACTATCAAATGCAGAAGTACTAACATTTGTCAAAGCTGAACAGATCTTCACCTCCTAGGATTGCTGTGGCAGAGGGGTCAGAGCAGGTGGAAGAATACGCAGAAGACAAGGAATAAAAACTCTCTCTGACAAAGAGAGGCAGAAGTCCTGGAGAGGGATAACCCAAGAAGGATACAAATGCAAGTTGTGATCCTTCATTAAAATAATAATCAAATCAAAAGTGCTATGACCTGGCAGGCAAAAGCTTTAACTTATAAGCTGGGAGGAGTGACCACCAGGGTTTGAAATGTCCCTTGGTGATGAATAAGCAGGTGAGCAAAGGTGGGTGCATTTACCATGTGCACACTCCTAGGCTTCACCATCATTGCTTCTCTGTTTTGTTCATCCCCTAGCTGAATTGGGAGCACTAAGAAGACCTTCCTGGGCTACCCACAAGTCTGCCCCAGAGCAAAATTGCCTTTAGGCCCTTAAGGGTTCTGGTCCATCCTGCCAGGCTCCTGCTGGTCCCCCAAGAATCAAGGCAGGGGAGCACATAGACATCTCCTCTCAGTGCTGCTCCTCTCAGTGCCACAGCCACCCCAGCTGGATCATGGGGAGCAATTTGGTGAGTTTTGCAAAGCAGGGGGTGAAGTAAAAAATTTTCTTTCTCTCTGATGTTCTCAGAGCAGTATGACAAGGACACAAAATGAATATAAAATCAAGAAAAAGTTCTTTTTAATAATTCAAAAAAGAAAAGAGTGCAACAGTGAACCACATCGGTTTCTGGAAGCTTTTCCTTACAGTGTATAATTTCTCTCTTGAATTCAAAACCACCCACTAGTGAATTTGAATGAAAATCACTGAAAATGTAAAGGCTCAAGAGGCATTTCTGATTGAGAGGGGTAGACAACAAACAGATCATAAAGCTGCACACAGTCACCATAACGATGGGGCTTCCAAAAGGACGCAGAGGAGCCTCAGCCTTCAGGAGCATCACCAACCTCCACCACACCAGGAGAAGCAGGAGCATTCTGGGGAGACTGGGAGGTGTCCTTCAAAGGGAGGATGTCACTTCTCACAGCCTTCTCACTTCAGGGAGACAGGCGGGAAGCTTTGCAGACAGAGTCCCTCCTGCTGGACGCCTTGCCAAAAGAATCACTGAGCAGGTGTGGAGAGTTTGAGATCTTGGGAAGAGACCTTCAGAAACATGGCCTTAGGACAGCTATTGAGTTGTCTGGGCTTACCTCAAGCAGTGGGGATGGGAGGTGAGTTCAGTGTCTTTAGCAGTCCACATGTCTATTTGAGACTAAACCCTGAAAAACTAAAACAAACAAACAAACAAAACAAAACAAAAACAAACAAACAAACAAAAACAAAACAAAACAAAACAAAACAAAAAACAAAACCAAAAAAAAAAACAGAGGCCAGAAATCAACCAGCTTGGCTCCAAAAAATCTTCCCTGTCATGCAGTGATTAAAAAAAGACCACTGAACACTCCTGACTCCAGTATGTAGTACCATTCACAAAAGACTGCATCTCATATGGTAAAAACAAGATGAGCAAGGGAAAGGGTTGCTCTGCTACCCAGTAAATAGCAAAAGCTATTGATAAATATTTTCAATAAAGTCCAAGTCTTTAATACTTTTTTATTATCAGCCTACAGTGAATATATGCTGCAGGACAGGCAGCCAAGAAAGGGAATGAGGTGCAACCCTGAAAGAAAGCAGTGGTTAGAGGTGATGAGGTAAATGTCTTTGATTTTGTTGTGCAGGAGCAATTTCACCCAGCACTAACTGACAGTAGTGGTTAATTTGGGGAGTTAGTGATGGATATGCCAGGATCCCCCAAATTTAAAAAGGCCAAAGAGCTCCTATGAAGAAAAAAGAGAAGACAAGAGAAGCCAAGGGAATCATAGACCAGTCAGCCTAGCTGTAACTCTTTAGGACAAACAATGAATTTATTTTTAAACATCCAGGAGATAACAATGAGATAAGAAGCAGCCAACTTGGATTAGTCAAGACCAAGCCCTACCACACCAACCAGCTTTCCTCCCAAAGCAGACTAACAGCAGAAGCTCCAGAGGTGCAGCAGCTCAGCTCCAGACAGGCTGAGGCCCAGTCTCATGCAATATTGTGCTAAACCAAAAAGAAAACTACACTTGATAAAATTACTGGAGGGCTAGTGGCAAAGCCCTGTGCTATTCTGGACCTTAAAGGTGATTTATTTTCTAAATGAAAGGCTGGACCAAGTGAGGGTGAGCCAGGATCTGTCCTGGGCACAGGCCTGTACATGGCTTTCATGTAAATTATTTGCCTGAAAGATTAGGTTGATTAAACCTGCAGATGACCCAAGCTGTGTCATGTTGCACATAACACAGATAACTCTCCCTAAAAATAATACAACAGAGGCTTCATAAAATAAAATAAGATAATCAAATTTCAGTTATGCTTAGTAATAGCATCTTGGAAAGACTGAATATACATATAGATGAGATCAGTCAAAATCTTTAGCTACATATGACCCTAAATCAGGAAATAGCTTTCTACCAGAGCACTTGCAGAGCTTACTACCTGATTTGTGCTGTCTCTGCAAAAAGAAAACCAGAGCATATTTTATTTTACATCTTTTTTATTATTATTATTTTTAAGGCCCACATATTGCCTCGGGCATGATATAAGCTACATTGGTGACAAAGAAACGTGAAAAGCCTTCCACGACATTACCAGCAAGCCTGGGGCTTCCATGAACTGAGAATTCAGATACTTTTTGACCCTTGCTTGGACTGGACATTGTGGGATGAGAATAGACCCAAAATAGAGTCAATACTGAGAAAACTTTAATGGTCAAATAGTAATTAATGCAACAGTGTTTTGTAGGTTTAGATCAAAAGCCATGAGAGTAAGGGAAAAAATTTCCCCAAGTTAGCATCCCAATTCTTTTCCATTAAGAAATTCACAATATTTTAAATGTAGGAGGAACTAGCACAAGGAAATTGTACCAAGGAGAAAGTGTGCTGAGCAGGATGCCAGGTATTTTTCTGAAAGTTGGGAGATTTCCACTCACAGCATGGGATACTCCCTTTACCTCTGCTGCAAGACAAACTTCCACCTTTCTGGCAGGCTTCCTCCTACACATCTGTATTTTATATTACAGAAATATGATCAAGACTGATCAGGCAAAATTAAAGGTCACTTGCTGGTGGGACTTCCTGACACAGCTTATGAGGGACCTGGATGACAGATACCATCCAAACCACCAGAGTTCACAACTAGCCTGACAGCCCTACAGTGTGAACCCAAGGCTGATTTAAGTAGAAGTTATACCTGTACAAATGATAATGATAAGAGAAACATGATTCTTTTGTATCACCCACTACCCAAAATAAAAACATGAACATGCTGCCTTGATCTGAGTAAGGCACACAGAGGAAGATGAGCTAGACTTGAGGGAAGGCTCTCATGGGGCTGGGCAGGCTGCAGCCTGCCCTGGGGCCACGTCAGGCTCCAGGCTCTGTGCCCAGAGGAAGCCTTCAGTGCTGTGCTTGGTGTAATGAAGAAATATGGATGTGAATTAAACCCTCCAAGGAATGATGAAATGACATAGTTTGTTTTAACCTTTGTTTTAATGAATCAATTCCATCTCTTCTTGGTTTTCTGTTGGTATGAATGGGTGATCAGGTGTGCTTGTGTGAAAAATACCCTTGGAGGAATACTAAAATAAATTAGTAAATTAGTGAAGATAGCAGGTTTTGGAGCTGAAAACAATATTATTCAGAAGTAGCCAAGCTTACCTAACCACCTCTTCTCCTTTGGTAGTGGAGAAAAATTGAGCCACTTGTGAAACAGGGTGTATACATATATATATATAGACAAAAAATGTTAATACATTTTAAAGTAAAATTAATGTTTAAGAAAGATGTGTTAAAGGAAAGTTACTGTGGTGATGCCTGTCCTGTTACATCCCCAAACACAGTGAAAACAAGATTACCATATGACCTGAGTCATATGACTTGGCAAAAAATCCAAGAAGACTGGATATCCTCCTTTGAAGCACAAGAGATATCTCCTTCAATATTCTTATATCTTTCAAAGGCCTATGTTCTTCACTGCTGGAAAGCTCCAGGGTTTTAGCCTGAAAAGACTCTGCCTCTTCCTTGAAATCTTCCTAGACAAGATTAAAATCTAAGTAATTCCTCCAGTGGCAACCTCACAAATCACTTTGATAGACATACAACCTGTTGATCAATAATTTGAATCTACTGATGTACTGATTGGATCTTAATTGTGATCTCGGTGTGATCACTTAATTGATCTGCCTTTAATTAGCTTAGTAGAAATAATTAATTAATCTAGTGATATCCTTGCTCAGGTGTTCCTTCATGTGTTCATCCTTTTTAATCACCTCTGCAGGGAATATACAAGGTAGGTTTACACCATTAAATAGTCACTGAGATCACAAACCTGAGGGCAGGAGTAAATTTGAGTAAGGCATATGCTAGCAGCTCAGCTCTGCATCTCTCTAGCCAACATATCATACACCCTAGGAATAAACTTATCTCCAGGTATGTTTGGTCTCCCAAAGATCTTTCTGCATTGCTGAATGAAGGGCAAGGAGGGCTTTGTCTCAGAAGCAATCAAACATTTCAAGGATGCCTTTCTCCATGGTTCACAACCAAAGAGGGGTGGACAGGGCATCCTGGGCCCCACAGTGGATGATTTATCCTTCCTTAGCCTTTACTCATGAGCATAGAAAGCTCTGACTCCTTGTCCTGGGTTGTAGTGTAAAATGTACACAAAGTATTTATTTTATCACCATCTTCATGAACTGTTGAAACCAGGTGGGGCAGTGTTTCCCCAGGCCCCCTTCCTTAGGGGTGTCTTCTGCTAATGGCCCATCAATGCCTTGCCCATGACTCACAGGTAACTCCGTCCAGGAGTTATCTCTGTTTAATGGGCCATCAAGGACCCACTTCACGACTCATCATCCCATTGTGAGATGCTCCAGCCAGGGGGAGGAGCCAAGCATTCTCACCTGGATATAATCTGGTATGTGGGACAGTGCAAGCAGCCCTTACGTACTGGATTCCCAGAGGACCAGAGCTACCAGACCTTTCTACAGGATCACTGCTTCAGGAAGAGCACCTCATCTAGACTGCTTCCATCACCCTGCTCAGGTTGTATTCTGACTCTGTCAGTGGTCTTTTGTATTATTGCATTTATTTTATTTTACCTTTTTACCTTTCCTCTTATTAAATTCTATTTCTGACTTGGAGCCTCTCACTCATTTTGCTTTCAAACCACAACACTCTTAAAGTCCTTAAGGAAAAAGTAGCGACTGAATTAAACTGAAGGATAAGGTAAGATTTTGAACTGTGAGATTTTGAATAATACAGTACTGGGGTGACAAGCATCCCATTCTGTTCTTTTTTTGCTATTGTGTCAGTTCTTGGATACCAGAAGAGATCCCACACTCCTGTGGGATAGGTAACATACAAAAAACAAGTCTCAAGGGATTTTTATGTGAGGTGGATGGGTGGTAGGAGGAAATGAACAGCTGAAATCAGACAAAATCACTCAGTACCTAGATAGTTAAATTTTGAGCAGAAGAGCTGAGACTTTCTGCTTGTAACACATGAGTGAACAGAGAAGGAACTGGGCTGGTGCCCATGGAGGAACTCACCATCAGAGCCTGAGTTCCTGCTGCTCCCAGTGCCCAGGAAACTCTTCTTTCAGGATTGATGCTTTCAAATTCAGGTCAAATGTATAACCACAACAGAATGAGAAGAAGAAAAAAAAAAATTGAAAGAAGAAAAAAAAAAGCTCATATAAGCTTATATTACCAATTCTGAGTGAGTAAGGGATGCAGCTTTCCTGACCACTTATTTAGCTAATTTTGTTTTTTACAGATATTGCTGTTACCTTTGTGAGAAAGTCAGAAGACATCATCTGAACTGTCTTAGAAATTATAAACAAGCATTTTAATTTTTATTTAAACTGGAGAAGCCTGTTAGAGGCCTGTTTTGAAGCCAGTTTAAGTCCATGGAAGGATTTAATCGGGCTTTGTTTGCAGGCATGGTGGCAGCCTCTTTTAAAGTCATTCCTCTGCTTATAATCAAGCCTTGCCCCCATCAGATTTTAACCACTTCTTCCGAGGTTAGGGACTGCCATGGGCTGGTGATAGGCCCTGCTGCGGTCGCATACCACTTGTGTGGTGCTGGCACTTGAAGTCAGGCTACTTTACTGTTTCCACTGCTGACTGTTTGCAAATGCAGGAGAGGAGCTGGGAATGAACAGAGCAATGCAGAGTCAAGGAGGGAGGGGTTTGGTGGCAGGGCTGGAGTTAGTCACCACAGACTTCCATTTCCAGATCATGAGGAAGGACTCAGGCCATTTTAGGCATTTTCTTAGACTTCCTTCTCAGCTTTTAATTGAAATACCCCAGAGGGATGGAGGAATCCACAGCCCCATTTTGCACTATGTGGGATACTTCTGTGCAAGCACAGATGTGCTCCCCCTCCATATTGTAGAGTCAAGCCGCTGTTGCTAGTCCTTGGCTTGGTTCCTTTGCATGGCAACAGGGAATCTTCCACACATCTCACTTTCCGGAAGCTGATGCACTCCTCTGTGGAAGATGCTCACTGTGGTGAAAATAATATTTAAACTATTTTCTTGCAGGAGCTAACTATGCTAGGATGGCTTGAATATTCAAAACAAAGCACATTTAATTCCAATACCTCTTGAGGTATCTAAATATACATATACATTTATCCATATATATCTGTAAGTGCCACAGATAGGAAGACATATGAACCATGGCGAAGCCCCTTCACAGGGGGCCCAAATATCTGCACAAAATATCACAAGGTGAAAGAACCAATGTTTGTGGGCTTTTGTGATGCTGATTATGCAGCTCCAGCTTTGTGTTTTGCTTTCTTGAAGCTGATTCTTAATTAACAACAAAGTTGCAGTCATAGAAACACTGAGGACAGAGGAGTAAGATCAACCTTGAAATTGTTACTTTTCTGATCACTAGAGAAGCTCTCTACCTTCCCCAAAAATTTTCTTAAATGTTCTTCACTTCTAAACAATGATAAACCCATCCTTGCTGACAAAGTATCATGATAACTATGACCTTCCTTTCTCATTGGGGCCTGCTGGCATACAAAATGATGACCAGTCCAGCCATCTCAAAATATTTTAGTTTTACTCCCAGGTGGTTGCACTTTTATTATGGTGGCTGTACTGGGCAACTGGCCTTTCTCTGACACCCAACTCATGTGGTTTGTGACCACCTCCATGCACTGGATCTGGAGCATCCTGCGGCACCCCTCTCCCATGTCTCTCCTGCAATCAATGGGAAGGCATCTGAGATGCCAAAAGAGGTTAGAATAAATATCGCAAATCAGCCCATAAATCTCTGCTCTGCTAAAATGATCTTTCCAGGGCTTGAGGTTATGTAGGAGCACAAGGAGAAAAAGTGTGGTGCTGGAGGTGGAGGGCTGCCACAGCTTATGTATTCTGGCTGCTCTCTTGGTGGCTTTTAACAGTGTTGCACCATCAGGGTGAATGCTCCCTTCTCCAGCCTCCCAGGCCTTGCATGAGGGACAGGCAGGGAATGAGAACTGAACTTCTGGTGTCGCCTGATGTCAACATCCCTTGCTACAAGAGACCAAAAGGAAGAAAAACTCATAGGCAATGAAGTGTGAGGGTTCACAAGGAAATTTCTGGGAAGAGAAGTGGTAAGTCCATATAAATTAGAAAGGTCAGAAACTGGGGATTAACCTTATTGTTTTACACACAGTGGTTGCATTAGAATCAATTCTATTTTGGTGTTCGCGGTTAATCATTGAAATTCTATTTGCATGTAGAAGGGAAGAATTCATGCCAAAAAGCCAAAAATGTACAAGATATTTTAGAGAAAAGCAGAAAAAGAAAAAAGGAAAAAACAACTGACCTATATTCCCTGTGGATTTTTTTTCTTCCTTGGCAGCTGTAAAACCAGCTCAGATTGTGTTAACTAAGTGTATTATCTTGTGAACAACAGGGTCCCATTAGCTTTGTCAGAAGGCCAATACCCCCTATATTGAAAACCTCTTGATTCAGTACATTTCCCTGTCACAGATTAAATTGCTGCTTGACCCCATTGAAGAAAGCACTTTAAATTTGAAACATAAAAACTATTAAAGCAGAAATAAAAAATTACTTTTTCCCTCTCTTTGCATTTTGATTGCAGACATCAAACACCATGTTGCAGTTCAGCATATAGAAGAATGTTGTAGCAAATAAAAAAGAATTAAGAAATACTGAGGGAAAAAAAAGGCAAGAAAGGAAGGAATTGTATGGGAGTAATAAATTTATTCTGTTCTTTATAAACACATGTGGTGTGGATTTGTGTCTGTGGGACAATTCAGGAAAAAAATGAAAAGATAAGTTTTGGGTTTAAACTCAGCAGATTTCATGTTTATACCATCTGCAGTGCCATAAAGATTATCAAAAACTTTTCCATTGGATACAACAGTCTAAAGAAATAAGAGGAATGTGAACAGTATGCTTCTTTTGGGTTGCTACAATATCTCTAATTCTTTTAGAACACATTTCCTATGTTAGCTTAAAGTCTGTCTCACAACCATCACTTTTAGCAGATAATTGTAAATACTTTGCTGAGCTGACTGAGTTGTTCAGAAACTTGCCATCATTTCACTGTCCACAAGCTCAAAGCATGTGGCAAGTTCAAGGACCCTTAATTAAAAATATAATACTTTCATTCTAGAAGCTCTTGCAATACTCTGGGATAAATCAACTGCTGATGTAAATGCAATAATTTCAGTGTAATTTCATTTAGAAGCTACAAGAGTACTACATTTTTATTTAATTATTTGAATGTGCTTTCTGTAAGGGGGAGTAGGATCACCTTCCCCTTACAGAGGGGGAGAGCTGAGCCTGGGAAGTCAGAGGTGGAGATTTGACTGGCCCTTGGTGAAAGCTGGGAGAGCATACAAGCCTCTTGCTCCGATCCATGGTTGTGCTTTCAGCATGAACCAGGACACGGAAATGATGCATGAAGATGCACATATTGCAAGCACGAGATTTGGCTCTAGATCACCAGACCTCAAAGCTGCAACTGTTCCTAGGCAGAATGTACTTCTGCCCCTCTCTTAAATTGAGAGGTCAATTTTTGTCTTCTCCTATTTTGCTCTTGTAAGGGAAGACGGCATGGCATGTTTGTTAGAACTATAATGTTGCATTTGCTAATTAAATAAAGTGGGGGTTTTAGGAGAACTTCTTCTAAGCAAAACCATGTGTTCCAGGGAGGAAACATTCTTCTGGTAAACAGCTGAGCCCTTAGCATTTAGCAACATAACTCTGTGTTTGCAGCTATTGAAAACTGTGTGACCAAGGAAGCCTGTGTTTCTGAGACTGAGGACTGAAAACATTTTGCTTGCTGTCAGAATGCCAGCCCTTTCTTTTATGTATGTGCTAAAAGCAAGAAAGAAACAACTATTGGATGGTTGCTTCTTATGGTTATAATAAAATTTGTCTCATATCAAAATGCTGCTGGGTTTTAATGTTGATGGTGCGCTGAGCAACGTTCTCTGCTCTGGCACAGCTGGCTCTTGGTTTCCAGAAATACAGCTGCACCCTGGCATTACTTGCAAAAATTGCAGCCTTAAATCATTTCCTTATCCCTCTGACCTGTGCCAGGAAGGACCTTCCATGCACAGATCTCCTTGCTGGTACAAAAAAGAGGGTGATTCCTCCTCCCTCCCCAGCTGCTGTGTGAGCAGAATGCTGTGGTGGCAGGAGGTAGCTAGGGAACAGAAGCTACCTGCCAGCCATGAACAGCAGCCCTGGAAAGCTCAGGGGAAAAAAGATAATAGAGCTGGAAACTGCAAGCAGAAACAGGAATGAGAGAATGGGACTGCCCTGTCTCTGATTCCTGCTTTCCATTCCAAGAGTCCACATCTCTCAGAGACATCTGAAGAGCCACAGGGCTGTGGGACAAATCCTGCTGAGGGGGAGCAGGGAAGTTTTATTTGGTATAAGTGATTTCCTGAGCAGCACTAGGGGGGAGGGAGGATGAGACTTGGGTGACTTTGAGATCCTACATGACTTCTCCATCTGGCACCTGGAAGGGGAAGGCCACAGTCCCAGCTCCCTCTGGGCCAAGAGATGATTATTCCTCTGCCTGCTCATCTCACTGAAACTGGGCGGCTGAGCTCCAGGCATCACGATGACCTTTGCAGTACAAAGGGATTTTATCTTGTTCTTTGTAGCCCTCAAAGCAGCTGGGTATGCTTACAAATTTCAGTAACTACCAGCTAAGGCCAAACAAGATCCTACAATAAAAGTTCAAGGCCCTGCATTCTTCTCTTATTGCTTTCCTGAGCAGATTCTCATTTTAACTGGACTTATGGTACTTTCACCCAGTTATCTTAAAGTACATAATGACTACTGTAATTACTGACAATAACGATCTAATAATTTCTTCTAGGTATTATTTACAAGGGCCAAATATTACTATCCTTGCTGTAAGAATGGGGAAATTGAAGCAAAGAGGAAAAGTTTTTTGACAAATAGGTGTGTTTTACTTTTCATATTATAATATCCTCCTGGTTTTATTTGTATAAGTTAATATATTTGCTTCTTATATTTGCTTCTACAATATCTCTAATATGCTTTCTGTTCCGTTATTGCTTTCCAGTAATGTTATCTGTGATGGGTTGTGTGTGTGCACTAAAGTTCATTTAAGAAAACTTAGGTGATTTCAGAAAACTTAACAGATACTGAAGAGTTTTTTGTCATTGCTTATATAATATATATATATTTGAATTATCATAACCCTATTTTCCTGGCTTTTCCTTATCTTCCTCCTTCTTTTATTTTGATGCCTTCTTTTTTGGAAAAAAACTCGTTATTTTCTATTTATTTTCCGGATACTTCAGTTTCCATTTAAATCTTTAATATGGACACCCAATTGAATATGACCTTCTAATGTCTAAGGAACTATAGAATATCTTAGTTCCTTAGAACTGGGTAGGTAGAACTTCCTTCCTGGGTAGGAAGCTTGCAAGGCAGAACCATGGCTTTACTAAAGTATCAATTAATCATATATATAATTAATATTCAGAAGACATATGTTGGTATGTTGGTGTGGTAGCATTTATCTAAGAGGTTAAGTTTCCCACAGTTCAGGTGTGCTTCCCTGAATCCTTTTCAAGGACAGATAGACAGGTAGCCAGATCAGAGGCTAAGCTGCAGAAAAAAAACCAAAAAAACAACAAAACAAAACAAAACAAAAACTTAATTTTGTTTGTCAGCACAATTTCAGGTGAACTGTGTGGTAGGATCTAGTCTCTAGATAGGAACAAGTGTCACAAAAGTCTTATTTGAAACATTTTGTTTGCTCCAAACTTGTTGTTTATTAAGGGCCTAACTGCTAAAAGCATTTAGGTGTTTTTGTGAACTTCAGCATCTTTATAAAACTCACACTAATTCCTTATTAACTGTAGACTAAGAGCCTCCAGATAGTCTGACAACCTTATATTGACTTATTTCAGTCAACTTCTAAGGAGACCAAAAATTTAAAGTAAGTCTCAGCTGTGTTAAAAAATTGCTTCACAAACAAGGGAAACAGTCAATCTGAAAAAAAAAATGAGGTAATATAAAACCTCTATAACTGGAACATTTTGGGTAATTTAGAAAAAATAAAAGGCAAAAAAACCTGTTAGAACCACTTAACATAGTTTCTAAGGTGCCACTGTTAAGTTTAAGGCTGATAGCCCTGAAAGCTTTAATTCTGAGACTTTCTGCTCTACAGATTATTTTCCTGAGGCTTATTTGTCCCTGCAAGGCTCCCTTCCACCCCTCTTAGCATACTGCCTACGCCTTCAAGACTTTTCAGGAAGGGTAATCCAATCTTGGGGCATTTTTGGAGCGGTTTGTGCTTTCCGTTTTGTGCTGGGGGAGACAAGAACAATCTTGCTTAAAATAAAACTCAAACAAGGGAAGCTGAAGAGTGGGAGTATGTGAGGGAGCTGGTGGATAACTTACAGGGCTGTGACTCTCCTCCTGCCTGTAGGCTCCTCTTGCGGGCTGCAGTATTGATTCTGTGTTTAGTCTAGGCTCTTCCCAAGTACCTGCTTCGGCAGAGAGCTGACCCCGGAGGGTGAGGGCCAGAGAAGTCCTCCTCGCCAATGTCCGAGTTCGGATCAACACCCCCTGATTTTCCATTAAAAACATGCACGTGCCTGCATTTCCTTTCCACTCCTGTCCCGTAATGGTGTGCGACCCGACCGAGTCCAAACGCACCGAAGGGAAATGCCAGGATGGGGCATTTCCTCATGGATGAGCCCTAAGAGATTTGCGGAAAAGTCGTGGCGGGTCCGTAACCTCTGTGACGGCTCGGGGGCTGAGGGCTGGCGAAGGAGCGCGGCGGAGTCACCTGTGCCTGCCACAGCCTCTCTGAGGGGCGGGTGCGCTGTCAGCGCCCTGCGGCCCCTCCGCTCCCTGCGCCATCCCGGCACCCGCGGGGCCCTGGCACACAGCGCCCGGCTTGTGGCCGTAGTTACCTTGGGCACAAAAGCGTGGGGGCTTGGGCTTTTGTTTATGTTCTTAACGCCGACGGGAGCCTGAGGCAGCTCTGGACACCCCTGGACAGGCAGTACAGAGCGCCCCCAGATTAGGAGGAATTTATTCACAGAGAGGGCAATTAGGTATTGGGAGCTGCCAGGGGAGGTGGTGGAGTCTCCTCTCCGTCCCTGGGGGTGTTTAAGGAAAGACTGGCCGTGGCACTCAGTGCTACGGTCTGGTTGACATGATGGTGTTTGGTCACAGGTTTGACTCGATGATCTCAGAGGTCTTTTCTAATCTAAATTATTCTGTGATTCCGTGATTCGCGCTCGCTCCCCTCGGGGCGCGGGCCCCGCTCCCCAGTCCCTTTGCTGGCCGGCCGGGACCGCCGGCCCGGGCTGCCATGTCTGTGGCGCAGCACGGCCCGGGATGGGCGGCAGGAGCGCCCCGCCCGCCGGCGCAGCGGGGAACCGGCCGGGAGCCGCCAGCCGCGAGGGAAGGAAGGACGGCGGCGGCGGCGGCGGCGAAAGAACTGTGCTCTTCCCGCCAGTGCCTCAGGCCCCCGGGCCGGGCAGCAAGCATCGGGTGGGGGAAGAGGCCGGGACCGCCTCAGAGGACGACAGCAGAATCCGGCTAGGCGCACCCGACCTACGCCGCGCACTTTTGGGCCAACAGATAACGGCGTGTAGGGCGGGGCAGGAAGAAGGGGCTTTTTTTTTTTTTTTTTTTTTTTAATTTAAGGGAAAAACCCTTCGCCTTTAAGCGGCGGGGCCAGTGGAGTTTGCGGAAGAGCCCAGCGAGAGGCGAGCGCTGATTGGACGAACGTGGTCTCGTGACGGTGGCTGGGGCGGTCCCTCCCCCCCGCCGGCGCCCCGCGTTCCATTGTGTGCGCTAGCGCCGCCGGGCCCGCCCCGCCCCGCTCCCGCCCCCGGGCTGGCCACGCCCCCGCTGGCGGCCCCGCCCCCCGTGTGCTCTTGGCTCATTTCCGGCCGCCGCCGCCACCGCCGCTTCCCTCCGAGGGCTCGGGAGAGCGAAGGAACAACAGCCGCCATTTTGTTTGTGTGTGAGCGACGGAGGGAGGAGAAGGGAGCGAGAGGCCGAGCCGGACGGGGCGAGCCAGGGGGAGGGCAGCGCACAGAGGCCCAGGGGCTCGGATAGGGGACGGGGAGAGAAGAGAGGAGCCCAGACGTCCCCCCCCCCAACCTGCCTGTCCCCTCGCTATTCCCTTTCTCTCTGTTTCCTTTCATCTCTTCTCCTTTTCCCGGAATTCTCTCTGTCCGCAGTGCGCTCCGGCCCCTCTTTGCCCGCTCCGCACACACGCCCCCGGAGCGCCAGGCAGGGGCGGTAGGGAGCCTGCGCTCGGCCCCCGCGCTGCCGCCGTCCCGCCCCGGCCCCCCCCGCCGGCCAGCGCCGGGGACCCCTCCCCCGCCCGGCCATTCCGGGGCAGATCCTTCGATCCTTCGGCGTCCCTCGCCGTGGTTCTTCTCCTGTTTTATTATTTTAATTTTACTTCTTGCTCCTCTTCTCGGAGGGGTCGCTGCGCGGCCTCCCCTCCCACCTGGACTATCAACCTCTTCGCTCCCTTTCCCACCCTCGCAGGGGCGAAAGGAGAGTCCCCATCGCGCCCAAACAGCGACCGAGTCTCCTCCCTCGCTCATCTCGCCCCGCACCGCCCGTGGGTCTAGGGGAGCTGAGACAGGCAGCCCCCTCCCTGCCACCGTCCTCGGCCGCCCGGGAAGGGGGAAGGTAGGCAGAGAGGGCGGGAGGGGCCGGCTTCCTCCTCCTCCTCCTCCTCCTCCTCCTCGTTGTCCTGCCGCTGCTGTGGGATCGGCCCCTCTGCCTGCGCGGGAGGGGGGGCAGCCTGCTACTGCGAACGAGAGAAAGAGGAAGGGGAAAGAAGAGAAAGAGAGGGGGGTAGAAAGGGTGTTGAAACTCGCCCCCCACCTTCCCATCCCGCGATCGGTGCTGCCTCCATCAGGACAACAACACCTCCTCCTTCCCTGCACTACAAGATGTGAAGCGGAGGCTCCTGGGACTTATCCTCACCTTCCTCATCCTTACAGCTCCCCTTTCTGCAGCCATTAGCGACGGGCGAGGAAGACGCGAGTGGAGCTGGGGACCCCTCGCACGCCGTGCCACTCCCCCGGCCGCCTCCCCCCCAGCCCTGTCGCTGGCGGTGGGTATTTTTTCGCAGGGTGGTGTTGGAGGGGGAAGGAGCCGCTGCTAGAGGACGGTGATCTTTTTTCTTTTTTCCTCCTCCTCTCCCCTCCTTCGCCCGCCTCCTTGTGGCGATGAGGAGGAGGAGGACGGCGCTGAGGAGGAAGAGGCTGATGGCGGCGGTGAGGAGACAGCAGGAGGAGGAGATCCCTCGAAGGATGAAGATGATGATGGTGGTGGTGGCGGCGGCGAGGAAGCACCAGCACAACAGCCGGGATTAATTTTACTAAAAAAAAAAAGAAAGAAATATTGACCAGCTTTTTTTATTATTTTTTTTCTTTTTTTTTTTTTTTTTTTTTTTTTTTTTTTTTTTTTTTTTTTTCGGGGGCTTTACTTGCTTATCCTATCTTCGTTCAGCCCTTTCGCCTGGGGGAAGAGGCCTCACCCCCGCCCGCCCCAGCTCCCACCTCTCCCAGCTTCTCCGCTGCCGCCCTCCCGGAGCCCGAGGAGCAGAAAAAGGGGAACTTGGCCCCCCGTCTCCGCCAGATCCTCCTCGCTTGCTCGCGGCGTTATTGTTGTTCTTCAGCTGACTCGGGGCCCCAGAAGAACGTGAAGGTTTTGGAGTTCACCCCCCACCTTCTCTCTGCTTTGAGTGATTGTCTAAAAAATTTAAAATGGCCGAGAATGTGGTGGAGCCGGGCCCGCCTTCAGCCAAGCGGCCTAAGCTCTCTTCACCGGCGCTCTCCGTGTCCGCCAGCGACGGCACAGGTCAGTCTTGGGGCCCCAGACCCTCTCCACTTCTCGGTGCCGCAATTGCTGCCCTTTTCTTCCCTCTTTTGCCTAAATCTCCCCCTCCCTTTTGCTGCTGTTAGCTCGAGCCTGCCTTTCTCCTTCCCGTCTCTTTCGCCTGTTCTCGCTCCGCTTGAAGCTATTTGCATTGATGGCATAAGGGAGGGTGTTCGGGTGTTTTTGCCCTATTTTTTTTTTTTTTTTTGAAGTGATTGAAAGCAAAGCTGTTCAGTTTGTTGTGCTTTTGATCAGCTGCAGGTAGGACTTAAGAGCTCGTCATTTTCGTGTCTTTCACAATAGTAGCGATTACTGAGCTTGCTAAGCGTTAATGCCAGTTGCAGAAATACGAAGTCGTGCTAAAGACGATGCTTTTGTACACTTTATTGTTGAATTACGTGTGTACGCACAAATGTCTTGGTTTTGTATTTTATTTTGCGTATACGGGGCCCTTTTACAGCTTGTTTAGAAACCACAGTTTTATTTCTCTGCTATTTTTCTTTTTTCCTTCTTATGTGTGGTCTGCTTATATGATGTACTTTTTACAATCCTTCATTCTTCTTCCTTGCAGAAGTGTATCAAAATACTGCTTTTCTGATTCAAATAGACCATCGGCTTTAGGAAAAACAGCTAAAAGCAAAATCCAGGTGCCATGCTTGTGGCATAAGGTTTATTGAGACTCTTATCTTCTCAGAGATGAAATTTTATTTCACCTTATTTGCATTAAGAATCAATATGGAGTGTACTTCATCTTGCATGTTTCTTTGCTGCACGACCAAAATGTCTGAAATTCCCCTGTAGAGAGGAAGAGCTATGAAGAGAAAAGGGACATCTCTGCAGTCCTGCAAAGGTCTTCGGTGATGCTGCGAAGGCAAGCTAGAGCATGGAAATTTTAGGTGTCCCAATCCCTAGCAAATATGAAGTGTTTGTACTGGGAGGAGGGAGGAAAGGCTCTTCAGCTTTTTGATGCTTCTTGCGAAGCAGATGAGTATTTGGTGTCATTTTGCTATGAGAATACTCTGTTACCTGTCCCAGGAGTTTCTTTGAACTCACATTAGATCCTATTAGCCTATGGGATATGGAGGAGGCCTCCTCCTGCCAGTCTGGTGAGTGATGGCATTTCTGAAGGCGCCAGTGTTCGTGTTTAGTGCAGTTGACAACTGACAAGAAAAGGGAAGATGTGTGGGGTTTGTTTTGTTGCTTTTTGTTTGTTTGTTTGTTTTGGGGTGGAGGGTTGATTTTTTTTTTTCCTGAAAAGCTCTCTGACAATTAACACCAGTTTTTAATAGCAGGTCTTTGAGCAGTGGGTGTGATTCTGCTAGGGATCATCTCTAAAATTTTGATTTTGCCTTTTCTATTTTCAGTAAATGATGTATTAGTTTTGAAAAGATTGTGTGTGACTTTTAGTGCATATTAAATGCAGCCAATATTATGTTGTAATTGGCTGTTGTAATATTGGAGGACATGACTATTCCTAATATCAACAGGTCTCTGGTAAGGGAGTAGAAGAGTGTTGGAGAAGCTACTCTTTAGCTAGAACCAGTTGTTGACTGTTTTTGTGCTAGATTTGGGAAACAGCAGTTAAGTCAATAGTAACCGTTTTTAGTTTGTCTTGATAGTGGTTATTTTGCTCTGTCTAGAGAGGTGAAATAAAAATATTTTGTGAGAAAAGTTCTGATACTTTAAAAATAAGAATTAAAGGCACATTTTTATTCAAATGAACACACCTAAGCTCAGACATTTGTGATTGAGTAAGGGTTGAATAATACAGGAATGTATTTCAGTTTAACAGGTGCAGATTTTCACAGAATACTTAGTCTTTAGTTGTTGACTTACTGAGCAGCTTTTTATAGTTAATAAATGAACTTTTTACAGTTTTGGTGGAACACTAGGGACTGGACAGTTTCAGTAAGTTTCAGACAGTTTCAGTTTTTCCCAAAGTGATTGGGACTGTCAGCATCTGATGACTATGCAGAGGTTTATAGTGGCTCAAAGACTTGATATGTGCTACATAAGACCTATTAAAGAGTTCTTAATCTTCTGGATTTTTAAAAAATTGCCAACTAATTATGTGAATATGGGGCAGTTTTACGTTCTGTGTTTTTTAACATGACATGTAATATCTATTTCTGTAAATAAAATCCAACCTATGAACCAATGGATGTATTTTTAGGGTTAGATTGTTTCATTTGCTGCTTGAGACTGCAGTTTGTTCTGTCATACTTCTGTCGTGGGAAACTGCTTTGAAGTTTACAATTTTTAACCTATCTGCTGGTTAAATTTGCTTTGAAATCATGCAAGCAGCTGTCATTAAGTAAATTCCACTCATAGAATCTTGTATTGTCCCTACTCCTTGGTTAATTATAGGAAATAAGTAACGTGGTGCTTATGTACTTACTCAAGCACTCTTTTTAAACTGTTAGATTCTCAGCAGCATCAGAGAGAAGGAGAAAGGCAAGAAACTTGCACTGTTGATGAAACCTTTTGCAGCACCTGGGCATAGTGCTGGTTTTGCTGTTAACTTTTTCATTAGTTTCTTAATCGGAAACATTTTAGTTTGCTAGATATGTAAAAATGATGACTGACTCCTGTTAAATTATTCCCAAACTTGCAGATCTTAAGTATATTTATATTGACAACTAAGAGGAGTCTCATGTTTTCACTGTAGACCTGGATGATATGCATATTCTGGGCCTGGAATATACTAAACTCTAATGTTGGTGGCTTTCTTCTAAAAAGAACTAAGCAGAGATTGTCCTAATATACTTGATTTATTGGCAGCAGCCAAATACAGGTGCATTTCCCACTTCTGTTGCAGTGCTGCATCTTCTGTCTTAAAAGTTATAGATGGTGTTCCCTGCTCAGAATTTGCTTTGCCATGGAGCATACTGTGTTGGTGTGCCTTTAAGTTGCTTTTTTAATGCCAGTCCATCCTTTAGGAGGCAAACTAAAGCCTTTGTAGCACATTTTGTAACAAACATTTTGAAGTAGTTTAGAAAATCTTGGTACTTTCAATGTAGTATATCAGAATTTTTGAATGGTCTCATTTTTTCTTTAATGTTGTATAACTCTAGAATAATTTCAGAGACAGGGCCTTGTGGGATTCCTTTGAACTACACAGGTTTTTCTACAATTTTTTTTCCCCCTATTTAAGTATTACATTTGTTGCAAAGATGAATGGTAATGGTTTATGTATCTTGCCCGGGCCTTAAGTTTTCTTAAGGCCATTACAACTTTACAGTGGGTTCATCTTTTGGTGACAGCAGTGACTTTGTCACACTTCTGTACCAGTAGGGTTACACTGACAGATGAGGACATTGGCTACATTGTCAATGTAGCTCCTTTGCTTGCCTTTCCAAACTGGTAGCAACATTTTTGATATGTTGCTCTTACTCTAACAAGACTTTCTTAAACATTGTTAGCAAACTGATGCATATTATTCCCTCCACTATAACAGAATGACGTGAGTGCATCCTGAGGAATTACCTCTTGTTATAAAGTGAGTGAAAGTTGTTCATAAAAACAGATTTTTAGTTGAATGCTTTAAACCACTTGTTTTGGTATTTTTGGGGGAGTGCAGTGGCCAGGAGTTTTTTTATTTGTGGATCCCTCAACTTTTCCTGCAGTAAGGCAGACGTGCTGAAATTACTGTGTGCAGATTATGTTGCAGTATATTCAGGGCAGGAGAATTTAATGATATTTTACAAAACCCCCTCCACTACATACACTCCTCCTCCCACTTAGAAATAACCTGTTTTCTGTGAACCAGGAAAGTGTTTTGGGCCCTGGGTTCAGAACTGCTGTTTCTTCACAGAATAAAAATGGAGTACACCCCCTGCTGCAGTGGGTTTGTATAGTATTATGTCTTTAGGTTGCTAGATCTGAAAATAATATTTTAGGTGCTTAGTGTTTCAGGCTTGCTGGGATATTGAAATCAGTTTTCTACAATTAATTGGCATATGTGTTATATCAAAGATCAGAAAATGTATTTGGGGTATGTCCCTTAACATCCTTTAGTTTACTATATGCAGAAGTTATGTTTTTCTGCACAATAGCACATCTTCAATCTCCCTTAAGTATCTGTCTTTTGTAAAGTCTGAGTGTTCCTTTTTGTCAGGAACTGTTTCTGACCTTCAAAATTTTACTCTCTCTCACATAGGAGGTCTAAGATCTGTAACGAAACTTCTCTTCTGGACTACTGCAGTTTTGACTAAAACTCACTGGTATTTGTTCCAAATGGATCAGGATGTTTCTTTTCTCAAAATGAGTTGTATTAATCTTGCATCATTGCCCTTTTCAATTCTGTTTTCTCAGAGCTGTGTGGTTTTTGCTAGTGTTTGTATATACTACATTTAAAATTAACAACTTTTCATCAATCTGTTTTCTAGCTTACATTAAAGATTAAGTTGTTAGCTACATTTAACTTAGCACCATCAATTAAATGTTTTCATCCCTTCTTGTTAAAAGCCATATTTCTTGCTGGTTTTGCCTTAAAATGCCATTAGATGGATAGCATATACTGTAAGTCAAGTATCGCAGTGGTGGATGCTTGTGTGGCAAAAACAAGTGTCTTTTCTGTGTAAATAGGCTTTCAAAGTAACTGTATTAAGAATAGATATAAATCAAGAAAATTTAAGTCTGAGAGACTTTGTTAAAAAGTAAACCAGTTATTCATATAGTGCTTAATGATTTTTTAAAAGAAAATCACAAAGGCTTTTGAAACTTTCCGAACTGTTGTATCTGTTTTTTTGTGTCTTTCACCATGTAGACTCTGGCATAGGTAGGTACTTTTTATGAGCAGTGTTAGAAAGGTACCTATTTTTTTAAAAGAAGAAATACTCAGTCCAACACAAGTACCAAACACACCACACTGTAAAACTGAGTGTTGAGCACTTACAGATAAAAAGCCTTCGAGACTGGAAAACCAGTTTACAATTGCAATTTAAAACTAGATTCGCAAGTTTAATGTAACAGGGAAAAAACTTTGTCTGGGAGAACACTTGGAAATTTAAATCCTAGATTAAAAATGATCTACTAATTTTTCCATCTTGTTCCTCACAGTCCTAGAGCAGGACTTGCCTTGAATTCAGGTTATTGGTCACTTGTGCATTTGCAGAAAACCAAATTTCATCTGGGAAGGGTCTATCTAGGTTTTAGTATATGTTTTTGGGGGATGTGGATCTCATAAGATACTGGGGCTAAATGCTGAACATCTGCTGTAGGAATTCTGGTTTTTTGTAACTTTATATCTTTATAACTTGGAGAAAACCACTTTATTACTAAATTTGAATTTTGTATGATTTAGTGTATATTTTCTGCATCTTCTCTGTAGGCTACTTGATGATCTCCAGTGTGTCACCTCAATGTCTTGCTTAGCAGAAGCAGCCTTTCAGTGCTTGTTCCAACTGTGCAATGATACTACTTCAGCCTTTCTCATCACTTGCACTTTGTGCACCTTGTGAGAGGATTTGCCCAAAAATCACTTAGATTTATTATTTGAAAAATTGAGTCATTTTGCTGTGTAGATTTTACTGACAACTAAACAATGCACACCTGTCTCCAAGGGCTTTGTTTTTCTGTCTTTACTTAAATGGTAATGGCAGGCTGAAGTAAAATACATCTGTCTCTGCATATGGTGGTGTGCTTGATTAAAAACTTCAGTGACTGCCTTGAATTTGTAGAACTTTAAGTATAACTTAAACTAGGGCAGAGATCTTACCCCTGAACAGTATGTGAAAACCTATTGTTCTCTTCCTAAATAGCAACAAGTTTTCTTTAAATGGACCGGAATATGAATTTATTTAAAATTCTCTTAAAAACTTGATGTGCAATATTCTCCTTCAAGCACCTATTTCTTCCAAATATTTTTGAAGAAAATTAGGAGTGTTGAATTCTGGAGGACTCAAACCACAGTAACTTGTTGCTCAGTTGGTGCTGTTTCTGTAAACACATCTGACATCAAGCATGTGAAATTGGAGACTAGTCTAAGATTTTAATTAAAAAGCACAAGTTAGGTACAGAACCTTGAAAAACAGGTTATCTTCTATTAGTGGTCATTGTGAGATGGGACAGATAAAGATTTAGCTCTTTCCCATTTGATGGTGTGAAACATCTCTGTACTGCATCTTTCGTTGCATTCCCATAAGGGATCTGAGGATAGCAGTGTTGAATGGTCTCTGCTTGCAGAATCAAGATCGGCTATTTCCTTTTTTGTAGCACTTCCAAATACCACTGAATAGACAACTTCTCTTGTTTTAAGAGAGACTGTAACACATTCCTACTGTTTTAATGAATGAAAAGACACTAATTTTCAGGGGTTCTTCCTTTTTGGAATCCTAATAACAAGTAAAATTCCAGCAAAATGGTGGCATATGGCTTGCTCAATACAAATTTTGCTGAAGCTAAACTGCCTTTTACATGTTGCTGAATGTAAGTTCAGGCAATCTGGGGAATTACTGTTTTAAGATAATGAAGTCTGATCTGCTGACTTATGTTATTTTGTTTACTTGTATATTTTTTTGTACATAAATTTAGCATTGCTTTTTGCTTTTACTCTGGAGTAATGTTGAATTAACTCAGAGAAGTGACTTGCCTTTTTGGTAATTGCATATGCAGATTGCATCATTTCAAAGCCTTTGTTAACTTGACTATGAAATTAACTTTACTCTTTTCTTGAAATTGATTTATAAACGCTTCTAAAATGAATTCTGTGTGTTTTGTGCATATAAGGTTGTTCCCATCCTATCTGCATGTACCCAGTTTTTGTCCACCAGCTTCTCTAACTTTGTAGCCCTGTGCATACGCAGATGCCACTGGGAATAAGAATACTAATTTAGAGACTTTTGACTAAAGTTAAAGGTAGCCCAATGAAAGTTCAGAAGGAAATTATTAATTATGTGACTAAAGCATTTTGGAATTAAAATGTCAAAACTTTATCTTATGTGGCTTATCAGTGATGGCAGGACTAGTAGCTTTGTATAACAGCATGAATAAACAGGTACATAAATAAAAATGTCTCTGGAATTCCTCCTTAAGTAATATTAAATTTTTAAACATACCCTACTCCTGAATTTTGGCCCCAGTCTTTTCCATGTGATTGTACCACTTCTGTTTCCCTAGAACAGTTAAAATTCTATATTCCAGACTCATTGTGATTGCATTTTCACTGTGGTTTTCTCTGGTTAACTCCTACTATCATCTAAATACTCTTTTTTTTTAAAGAACTTTGAATATGAAACTGAAAAGTTTGTTATAAATACAATTTTCTTCTGAAGCTGCAAAAAACATGCATCAGAGCCTACTAAAACAGGCATTTCGATTGATAAAAGTTTGGGAAAAGTATGACTTAAACTTGCAGGTTATTGAGACATCACAAAATTGAGACTATCTTCCTTAAGCGAAAGTTGATGTGTTTGACAACAGTGTTGGAATAGGGATTAGAATAGCTTAAAAAATGGAGAGAGTGAGGTCCTAATTTTAGGGCTGTAGTAGATGTTGAATGATATGCTGTTGCTGCTTTAGAATGATTTTTTTCTTGTTCACGCTTGCAAAATACTTACATTTATGCTTGGTTGTTACAACTAATATTGGAATCACATGCATTCTAGATGGTAAATTGGACATTGGTCAATAAATGTTTGATTGTTTTAAAAAATATTTGTGCCAGAAATTGTGTGCTACCATAATGTGCTAACATGTTTTGAACCTTCATGTTTGTTGTCTTCCAGGTGTTTTGAATAAGGTTCTTTTAAATATGTTTTCTGTTTGTATGATTTACAGTCTTACCTCAAATGACAATGTTTCTTGATGTAGTGAAGAAATTCAGGTCTTTTCTGGATTGGCAGGGAAAGAAGGTGGCAGTGCATTCCCAGTTTCTTACAGGGAACAGAATTAATACTGAAGTCTAACACTGAAGACTGTTACTCAAATAGCGTAATACAGAACACAAATTCTCAGTTGTTGAGCAAGGAATCAGCCCCCACTAGGATTATAGTGCCATCTGATTTTGGAAGCAGTAGCTGCAATGATCACTCTAGACCTTAATATCTTAGGCTGATGTGGATGTTTTGCCCCTTCATTTAGAATCAGTTTTGTAGATGAATTTAAATTAATTCTACATTTTAAGTTAGAACATTTTTGGCAGAGCTTGTGTTACCATTGGGTAATTGTGGCTTCATAGAGGATCCACATGAAAAGCCCCCTCTTTTAATGGATTTGATGGTCTGATCTCGAAAGTGCGGTTTAGCAAAGTTCCTGCTGGGTTGGTGTGTGCCTCTTTCTTAGGCATGTGAGTTTTTCTTTGTGCTTTCTTCTTCTTCCCTCATAAACTGCCTGGACTAGTCTAGCTTAATTTTCTGTCATTGTAGAGGCCTTGGGAATTGATGACTTTATTAGCTCTCTGTTTCAAGTCTGTGCTTCACCTTTGCTTCTGCATTTTCATGGATATTTGAGGATTATCCTATGAGATTGTGTCTCCTTATCTTGTCTTGCCTTTTTTGGTTTTATGTTTTGAGTTCTGGCTTTTTTTTTTTTTTTTTTTTTTTTTTTTTTTTTTTTGAGGACATTTCAGACAGTGCATTTTAGGGCCTGTAATGCTGGTGCTTGACGTGCTTGACTGCAACCCTGAATGGCTGATTTCTCTGGAATACTGGTGGGATCTTCTGGGCACTTCCTCTGTTACTTGTAGGACCTGTTCAGTTATGGGTAGCTTTTGTATCCTCATGCACAGAAGATACTGACCTCAGCACCTTATTGTTATTCTTTGTCTGAAAGCATAGCAAAGGTGTTGTGTTTTCCATGTGGTCCGACATCATCCATGGTTCCTGTCAACCCTGTCACATGCAGGCTTTGTATTCAGTGTCCCATATTAAGCCTTGTCTGCTTGTTTCATTGTGAACCCAGTGACTGTGATATAAGTTGATCCACTAAGAGGTTTCTGGGCTTCAGAAATGTGTAAAAAGGTGACCGTTCTGCGACTTTCTAAGTTGGTGTGTCTCTATTCAGAATATAATAAATGGGAAACAGACGGAAACTGTTGAGTTTCTTACCTCTTTGCTGGTTTGACAGAGGTAGGCTCAGGAGTCAGCAGCTGTCTGACCTATCTGCCTTGCAGGGTTCTTGATCATCTGATGCTTTTCCTTCAGCTTGTACCAACTCTTCTCAAGACTGAATACTCGAATGTCTTTAGTCTGAGAGTTCATACCTGTGAGAATAAAGTGTTGCTATTTTGTAGCAGGTGAGGAAGTTCCTAGGAAACCAGTGTTATTCCCTGCAGCTTATTTGCTAGGGCCAGATTATTTTCATATAGACATAAATTTCTGTTTTATTCAGAAAGGTCAGTAAAGGTCTGTTCTCTTAATCCAGAAATGAGAAAATTATGGAATCCTGACTGTAGGCTAGAAAGCATGTAAAAAAAACTCGCATGTGCCACCTGAACACATGTCGAGTTCCTTGCTAAGTACTCAGTATTGATATATTTTTCCTGCTTTATAAGCAGGATGTTTTGTCATAAATTGGTGCCTTGCCTGCTTTGGGAGCTGTTGCATCACTGGTGCTGCCAGGTGCTCTTGAAGTAAAACTAACTTGAAATAAATACTTTGTAGCTAATTTGAGAATTGATCACTTGATAAGACACTGAAGTCTTCCTGACTTAAGATTGCACACTGTGCATATGTATTAGTTTAAAGTCCCTTTTGGTGCTGGGTGGCTTTTCAACCCAGGCTGGCAGTTTCCTTGCATCTTGCAGATTAGACCTTGTCAAAGACAGACTTTTAGAAGTAGAATCCAAAATCAAGAAGACAGTCCACAGTATGCAGTGCAGGTTAGTACACTGATTTTTGAAGTTGCCTTCTCACAGTTTAAGGCACAGCTCATACAACTTAATCCAGTCTAACTGAACTGCCTCCGATAGAGATGGACCTCCTCCTATTGTCTTTTCTGATTTTCTCACTACAGATCTAATGTAGCCAGGGCAAGTTAGGTCAGTTTCTTGGCCCCGCCCCCCCCTTTTTTTTCCCCCTCCTAAAGACTTGCTAAGTATTCAGTAGTAGTACAGTTCCTAAAGGGAATTATGATATGCTTTTGCTTGCTGAGATGATCACAGACTTTTGGATCTACTACTTAAATGTTGTTTGGAGGAGGTTTTCTTTGCTTCTTGGGTGGCAGCAGCAATCTATTCTATATGTTCTTGTTACCTGTAGAAGGAAATACACTAATGATAGCATAATGGGGAGTCACTCTGTGCTGCTCTACACAGATTAGGATTGAGATCAGGATTTAACTCTACCACTGCCACTTCCTTCCAGTGTATTACTGGATGGTTTTGGGCTTTAGGCCAGATACTGTCTGTTCTGTTACATCCCAATTTTTCTGTGTCAGGATCTCTAGAGATGATTAATAAGGTGGACAAACCTTTGCAGGACTAATCTTCCTCCTCTTTCTCACAAGCTTTTGTTAGTGAGAAATCTTTGTGTGCATCCTTAATGAAGCATTGCAAGAGTAGCAGTGGGCTCAGTGACTGGAAAGTCATTCTGTTTTCTGGATACTTCTCACCATTGTCTTAAGCTATGCCTTTGGCTCTTATGTGGGTATATATGATCCTGTTTTCACATGGTTTGTGAACTGCCTGGCTCAGCCTTGACAGTTTTTGGCTTGGTCATAAGAACTCTCTACAGTGGCCTTTAGGGCACCAGTTCTGTGTAGAAGACTGAAATGGATTGCAACTGTTAGATATGCACATGGTCCTATACATCTTTATGGTCATCTGAGATTTTGATTCAGTCCTGTATCAGAAAATTTCTGCCTCCCAGCAGCTGACTAAAAATGTAATTTTCATAGCTGACTAGACAATTGAAAAGTTTTTTCTATATATGACTTTGAGAGTTTATTTTTGGAAAAGATTCTAAAAAGAACAAACTCACACCAGAATATTGCATTCTTGGTAGTTACTACTTAAAATTCTGGCTAATAGTTAACAGTATTCTTTTACAATGAATTGTCATCCGTAGCATATTCTAGGATTAAAAGTCCTAGCAAGTTAGTTTTATGTGGAAAGTTTTATATGGAACATCTTAAATGTTTTGATATAAAGAATTAATCCAGTTAGGATTATTTCACAACCATTCAGGTTGGGGTTGGGTTTTGTTAATGTAGCTGGTACTGTGTTGTGCTTTAAGGCATTAATAAAAAGAATTAATGCCACTTAGAGTTCTTATAACATTTTTCTTCCTGTTCACTGATGTCACAGAATGACCAGGCCAAGGAGGTTGTACCTGGGTGCTCTGGTTAGTAATGGGCTAGTAAGCCTTGAAGCTGGAATGATCTCATTTATGAGAAGGGAAAATTTCAAGGAGAGTGAGGTCTTCAAAGAAGCAGATTAATATTTTCTTGTGAGTCAAGGTGACCAGATCTTTGTCTCTCAAAACAAGAATTACCCTGCCTCTTTGTGGCGTTACATCTGAAATCATCTGTATGGGTCTTCCTGAGAAAATACTATGTGGTAGTTTGAAAAACAAGTTAATTTTTCATACTTAAACATTTTCTGCTCACTTTTAAATTGGTTTTGTATGCAATGGGCTTTATATGCAATGGTCTAAACTCAAGAAAGGTGAAGCGAGGATTTTTGGTTTGGGACTTGCCCTGTACTGGAAGTTGTGTTTGTTCAAGAGCAGAAATTCTTTGCCCAACTACAAACAGTCAAAAACGTGGCCTTTGGACTGTGTGGGGCTGATGGGAGGTGTCTGGGCTGCCATGATGATTATGTTGTAGGTACAGGCTTTGTGCTGGGTCATGTTTTTTCCAGTCACTTAACTTTCGTTTTTAGTTTTGTTTGCTCATCGTTGAGGACAGCAGACTAATTTGTGAGTTCCTGATTGTATCTTTTACTCCTTCCTCACTCATGGGCTCTTTGTCAGATTATTAGCAGAGTGTTTTTCAGGCTGTATTGTTTCAACAGTTGCCTGTTAAATGTGTCCTAACAGGCTTCTTAAGGTGCCAATGGAAGCTGTTTTAAACAGTCATCAATTTTTTGATTACATTTTCAATTTCCTTGATCTCTAATTTGAGGATATCTTCTACTAACTCTTCCCATGGTCATCAAAATGTAATTCTTAAGCTAAACACTGAGCATTGTAAGTCGGGGGTTTTTTTTGTTTTGTTTTGTTTTGGGTTTTTTTGTGGGGATGTGGGTGTGTATGTTGTGTTTTTAGATCAATCTACTGATGCACATCATTAAATTCATCATTATAGATGACAGAGAACTTGGACAAAGATTTATTCTTGTGATTGTCTTTGCTGTTGAATCTTCAGAAATACCAGTCATGCAAATGAATAATCAGTTCTTGGTGTGTCTTGCAAAGCATAACTTCTAGCACAAGATACATGGTAATGAAGAATGGGCTACCTGATTTTAATAGTTTAAAAGTTCTTTAGTGAAAATTTTCAGTCTGTCTCAGGTGGTTTGTAGTAATGTGTATAAAACGAAAGTTAAAATCTCTGTTATGGTATACCTGCATTCTTGCCAATCTTGTACCTTAGTTTAAGAATTCTAAAGTTACAATCTTATCTGTAATAACAGTTGTGAAGTTGTGGAAACTGTTAGTCCAGAGTTTGGTGTTGGGTAATTTGGGTATAGTATCGTGTGAAACATTTTAAACAGATCCACAATGCTGATGATCTTTTATGACTTACATGCTGTTCAACTGTAGTCTTTTTCCACTTACATTTGGACCATTTGGATCTTGAGCTCCACCATTTCTGGTTGCTGCAGCCAAGGCTGCATTTGAGCTTTGCATTCCTCACCAGACACTTGTTGTTGGTGAGAAAAACACGCCAGCTCCTCACTCACTTGGAGATGGAAGTTGTCATTAATGCCTTCAGAAACCATAAGCTTTCCAAGTTATTTTTTGTTTAACTACCATGGATTAAATAGATAATAATAGGTACTACTACTGCAGACGTAAGAACTTCTTGTTCTCTTGAATAAATCGATTCTGGGTACTGTGTAATAGTCTTGTATATATGGATTCCAAGTAGCAATCTTTCGCCACTTAGTTACCTTGCGGGTTGCTTTGCCTGGGCTCTTGAGATGGGAATTTGTTTTTTCATCTTTGTGTTTTTCTCAGCTTTGTGGCAAGGAGGGTTACTTTGTTTTCTGACATAGTTTGTTGTGGGAAGATTCTGGATGTCCAGTGAAGTTCAGTGAAATTTGGCAATTCAATGCTGGTAATGACTGCATGTGGAAGAATAAAAAAACTGAACAGCTACGCAAAAAAAGAAACCAAAC
Source organism: Zosterops lateralis (assembly GCF_965231275.1). Classification (NCBI taxonomy): domain Eukaryota; kingdom Metazoa; phylum Chordata; class Aves; order Passeriformes; family Zosteropidae; genus Zosterops; species Zosterops lateralis. The sequence goes on from NC_139765.1 coordinate 24,589,678, forward strand.
CAACCAACCAAACCAAATTCCAGAAAACCCAATTCAACATAAAACCCTATAACTACACCTCTATTTATTGTTTTATAAATAGTAAACATTTTAAAAGTTATATTGCTGTATTAATTATTGCTGTTCCAAAAGTGACAGAATTTAGCAAAAGTTACAAAGACAGTGTTTTCCCATCAACCTGTAATTCTTTCTTGTAATTGCTGTTTAATTCTATTGGCTAACTCTTGAGAGATTTCAGTATGTCTTTTTCACTCCTGTCTTGTAAAAATTCTCAAGTTGAGAGGTCGTAGGCTGAGGTATCCTGTGATCTTTCAACACAGATTGTAGAAGGCTGAAGTAGAATGGTTTTCTCTAGTTTAGACCCCATAAAGTTTGGAATTACTTTTATCCCGATGAATTAGAGAGCTTTCAGTAACAGCTGATAAGGGAACTTTGCTCAAATATAAAAAGTCAAGTTTCCCTAGTTACTGGAAATTAAAAAGTAGAAACTTCAAGACACTATTAATTGCTCTGACCTCATATACAATCTGTTTTGGTTTTCAGATTTTGGATCACTCTTTGATCTGGAACATGACTTGCCAGATGAACTGATCAGCTCCACAGAACTTGGGCTCACCAATGGTGGTGACATCAATCAGCTGCAGACCAGCCTTGGCCTGGCACAAGATGCTGCCTCTAAACACAAGCAACTGTCTGAACTTCTACGGGCTGGTAGCTCCCCAAATCTCAATATGGGGGTTGGTGGCCCTGGCCAAGGCATGGCCGGCCAAACCCAACAAAACAGTCCTGGAATGGGAATGTTAAACAGCATGGTGAAAAGCCCCATGGCACAGGCTGGGTTGACTTCTCCCAATATGGCGATGGGTGCAAGTGGACCAAACCAGGGTCCTTCTGCTCAATCCACAGCAGCAATGATGCCAACAGTGAGCAGCCCAGTTAACCAGCCTGGCATGGGAATGACCACAGGGATGAATGCTGGCATGAATCCTGGGATGCTGGCAGCAGGCAACGGACAGGGGATGATGCAGGGGCAAGTCATGAACGGTTCAATTGGAGCAGGCAGAGGGAGACCCAATATGTCATACCCAAACCCGGGAATGGGCAGTGCTGGTAACTTGTTGGCTGAGACACTGCAACAAGGCGCTCCACAGATGGGAGGGCAGGCTGGATTAAGAGGGCCACAGCCTGGAGCCATGAACAAGGTAAGACAAGCTAAGCTTCATTACTTTTCCTCATTGTTGACTTTATTTTCTAAAATTAATCCTCTGTGGATTCTATTGGGTTTTTTCTTTAAGAATTCTGTATGATGGATTAAATAGTTTATATACTGCTAAAGTGGAATTTGTGAGGGTCATAGGAAGCAAAAACTGAATCTTGCACAAGAAGCAAGACTATGGCTAGATTAAAAAGCCTATTTTAGAAGTCTTGTGACAGTACAGATTATCCATAACCCTGAAAAGTAACTTGATCGTACTTTATTATGTGTTGTCTGCAACTTTATTTTTCCATCTAATGTGGTGCTGGTATTGTGAGTGTGATGGGAATCCATCAGGACCTTTTAGATGTTGTGGTGCTTTTTTCTGTATGACAGTTAATGCAAGTATTTTTTGTCTGAGATCAGCTTAGTGTTTGTGCTCCAGCAGATGCTGAGAAGCGCATGCAGGGCACTGTATGTGCTGGGTATTCGAGTTAATGGTGGAGAATGAATGCTTGTTTAGATGCCTGAACCCAACCCAATGTTGGGTTCTCAAGATTGTTAATCCAATTTGGTTCTAGTTTTAAAATTTGCAGTGGCTTTGTCTATTGGAGAATAAACCAGAAAAAAAATATAGTACTGAGAGGGAAATAAATGTGCTTTTGTAATCCAGGTGATTGGAAGAAAGTTGTTGTCATAAGCAACTGAAAAGATGAGAGAGGGCCTACTGGTTTAACTAGCAAAAGGGTGTCTAAATTTAATTTTTGTCATGCACAATTAGCCAGCTTAGAGTAGGAGACACTTGAGTAGTCTCAATTTCTTTTGTTTCAATCAAAAGCCTAGAAAGTACTTCAGTGTTTTAGTTCACTTTAAGTGCGTATTTTGGATTTCTTTGCTAATGAGGGGAGAATTTTTTTTAAGTTGCTTTGCAATACCTAAAACTATCTCAGAATGCCTAAAGTCAGTCCACTTGGGGGACTTGGAATGATAAGTAACAGTCTATAAATGTATTTGGAACATACATAAAAATTATGCTATGTATTAATGGTTTTGTCATGCTTTAATATATTAAGTGAAATTACTTTTGTGTCTTGTGAAGATTAATTGTGAAATTCTTTGGTCTTATTTGCTTGCTTAGGCTCAGTGTGCTAACTTTTGGGGGGGGGCCTGTATATATATACGTATATATGTGTTTAGTAATGAGTTGATTTTGTGGTCTGGTCATTTCACATATTTTTGCCTGATAGGAAAATTGATGCAAAGCTTGATTACTACTGTAGAAATTTTATATGCAGCTTAGAGTCGTAAGAAATATGTGGCTGCTTGAAGTATTTTTGCATTGGAATTATATAACACCTCATTCATTAATCCTTGGCTGGGGAAAAAAAAAAAAAAAGTTGATCTTCAGAAAGCTGTCTTCAGAGGTCAAAATTTGATGCACTGAGTGTTTGGATGAAATGCAACTTCATCCTTCCTTATCAGAGATAGAGTTATGCACTATAATAAACCCATTTATCTGAAAGTAAAGAAAGGACATAAAATCAAACTTTTGACCAATTTAGTCTAAAATGAAATTGTCTTCTTTCCCTAAATTCTCAAAGTTTTGTATATCTAAATTAAGAGCACTTTATACTTTCAAGAGTATTCAGACCAAATACACAGTAATTTCTGGTTTTTAGTTCATAGTCTCAGACTGGCTAAAAATACTTGGGGTTCTTTAATTACTGATAAAACAATCTTGAGACTTTTTCTGTTAAGTATGGGGAGTATAGTCTTCATAAAGGAGTTGAAACTGTCAGTTGAGAGAGAACAGTCTGAAATGGAGGCTGAAATTCCAGAATGTCTTCAGTTGGTTTAGTTGTTGGCAGGGAGCCTGTGTTTCACTTCATACGGTAGAGTTAGCAAATCTGACAACAGTAATGTCTGATCATTTTATCTCCCCACCCATCTGCTTTTGGGTTTTTCCACCTACAAATCTTCAAAAAGTAGATGAAAACAGAGGACCTTAAGCAGTTGTTTTTAAAAGCCAGTTTTTCTAATTGGTAAGTTTAGTAGTGTGTTGCTGTTAATGTGGGAGTTTGTGTAATAACTTCTGTCGGTTTCCTTCATTGCTACAAAAAATGCTCATTATCCAGCTCTCCTTCAATAGGAGGGAAAAAAAAAAGCCAGACTAGATGCTTTGGTTATGATTGTTCAACTTCATCATGTTAGCTTGCCAAAGGCAGCCCCCTCAGGTGATGGGAGGGTTGCTTCAGAAAGTTTTCTCTCCTAGGGAAATAAAGATGTTTTGTGCAGTGGTTTGTATGGAGTAGCTTAGGTTTTCTGTGATGTTGAGTAATTGGGAGGGAGAATGTTATGCTCTTCCAACAGGAAAGATGAGCTCCAAGGGGCTAGTCAGTTTGGAAAGTGAAATAGGTTATGTTTCTGTTTTGTTCTGTTATTTTGTGGAGTTACTGAAGTTTTTTTCCTCTCTTTCTGAGATGTTGATTAGCAATAGAGTGGGACACTTGCTTTGCTCGTTATCTCTGTACTGCCGATCTTCTCTAGTTGTGCGTGTTACTTTTAGGACTTGAAATATTAAATGTCACTGCAAATGATTTCTATTCATACTTGTCCTATCAGAATCTGATGCTTCCATCCTGTGGTTTAATGCTGTAGTTTTCTGTCCTGTTAGCACTCACCGACATATGAAGAAGCATTTCTGTCTGGATCTGTCTCTATCTCTGTGCCAGTTGTATGACAGGCTGTGTTGGGAAACTAAACCTGACTGAAATTCAAACTCAAGTGGTCATTAAAAAAACAATTAATTTCAGCTGTTTGTCAGGTCCAGTTTATGGTCATCAGTTGGAAAGCTAGTATCCCTATTTTAGGGAGGGGATTTTTTAAAGGAGTTGATCTCGCCTGTCAGAGGAGGGTGTGAATCCTACTTTGGTGGCAGTTCAGGCATAAAAACACCTGTGAAAGTCTACCCTGAAAAGAAGTGTTAGAAGTTTGTAGGGGATAGAATTGTAACAAGTTTTGTGTTCTTGAATAGTTTGTTTTTTTCTATGTGCTTGGTTTTGTGTAAGTTAAGCAGATAACAGACATGCCTTTTACTCTTGAAATAGTGTTGTGGAAATTGTTTGTAATGCTTGGGTTCTGTCATCATTTAGGTATTTTTCAGGCATTTTGTTTCATTAGATAGTATTACAGCTTTGATTTAAATGTAAACAGGTAACATTTTACAAAGCTTGAATTTGCTAAAAGCTGATTCATGTTTCCAGTTTTGAACCATTCTTCATTTGGAATTTTATCCAGTTAAAACCTCTGTTTTGTTCTTCCACTGGGTTCTGTTGAGAGTGCCTCATTAGGGTCTTAACTGTCCAGTCTCATATGAGGAGGGAAGATGGTAGTTTGTGTATAAGTTGCTCTATGCATTTCTGTCACAGCAATGCTCTACCACAGAGCAATAGGCCTGACCTTCAGGTCACTTACATTTCCTCTCTGATTCAAGAAATGTTCTGTTACTTCACTAACAAAGTGAATGTGTAGGCTGTTCAGATTAGTAAGGGCATTCCTACTACCTGCTATGTGAGCATTTAATTTGAAACGTTTAGTTCCAGTAGTAATTCTTTGTGACTGGTTTACTGTGTATTTCAGTATGTACAAAGCTCTCTGCTATTATTGTTCTTTATCAGTTTAACCTCTGATAAGAAGATTCAATGGCAATATTTTACTAAGACAAACATAATTTGTCAGAATCTCCTTAACTTCTTCTAAGTAGAACAATAAGAATTTTCATCATAAATTTCTGTTCAAAGTTGAAGAGATGGAAGGTGTCACCCACAAATTGTGAATTAGATTAAGAAAATAAAAGCATCATGTATTAGTGTTAGCATATTCAGTCTCACATTTTAGATAGATGGTCAGTGTTCTTGGTTGCCTTTCTTTTTTCAGTAGCTATTCGATTCAACAGCTAAATGTATCCATACTGTTCAGAGTCTATGACTAAGCTTACTATATGATCAAGCACATTAATCCATTCAAAAGGTAGTGTGAGTTCCAGTCTTTGGCTTTCTCTTCTTTGGTAAACCAAGGTGGAAAAAAAAATAATTGCTCACTTTACACCAGAGTAAGAGATGAATGTTTGTTTATGAGGGAAAAGTGAAGAAGTGAAGACTTGAAGTCTTAAGTTTCTGGAGTGGCATGGGGCGTTTCTTGTGGAAATAGCAGGGACATAATGCTGATGTCTTGAAATTGGCATCTTAAAATACTATGCAGTTAAATGTCAAGAATAATGATCATTAACAATCCTTGGAAAAAATGCAGCAGACACTACTGGCAAAATGTAGTTAAGGTATGCTTAATGAGTTCAGTAATGCTCTACCAGTCAGTAGAATGGCACTAGGAAGTGATGTACAGTAAATTCTTGTTTTTAAAGATCCAGCTGGAATTTACTAAAACTGCTGAAATTTACTTTCCTGCTTGGGGAAAGTTAATTAACTTTCACTTTTGAACCTGTGGATATAGAAAGATAATAGATATCATCAGTATAGCCTTAAGCTAGTCCATGCACTGCAGTTTCCCTGATAGAGATATACATAGTTGATACTGTGAATACTGGATTATTTGGAAGAAGGTTATTAAAACTTAATTCTATTTGTTTACTTCTCCATGCTTATAGTTACCTCTGCAAATCTAAAAGCTGGTCATGGTTCAATACTACTGCTGATATATAGCTGTCTTTCAAATATTAGAAAGTTAATGACACAGTTGTTCTTACAGAGAAATAGCAGAATATTTGCAATGTCTGTGTGCCTACCTATAGCAGGCACAATTTGTACTCTATGGTATTACCAGTAAAAATAGAAGCAGAGTTAGTCACTTGACATTCCTCTGAACTGAAGGATACATGTGTTTCATCTCATTAGAACAAAACCTTGGGGAATTTTTTCTGCTATTGTAGTTACTGCTCTTAGATGGTGAGGAGTACCTGAACAGCCCTGTCCCATGCTGTTTGTAAACTAGGATATTTCCTGAACTCATGTCATCCGTGGTGAGATACACACCTTCCACTATTCTGGTATTGACATCCCCTGCTTCCCCTGGATGCAGGAAAGTCAAGTTGTTTTCTATTGTGTATGTAAAAGGTAGAATCATTTGAGATTACCTTTGCTTTCTATTAGCTACCTATCATCATTTTATGATCTTCCTTGTTTTCTTCTTCTTTACTATGAATTGGATTTCTGTCTGCTCTTCCTTGTGTGCAAATTCTTGCATATGTGATGGAATTAAGTGGAAGCTGTGAGGTGAGGAGAGGAAGAAAAACTGGATGAATATGAAGAGAAGTAGGAAGGGCAGTGAAAGGAATTGGTGGCCAGGAAAAGTAAGTAGAGGTTGTACTTGCTGACTTGTAGCTCTACTCAAGCCATGTATGTTTTTGCATTGTATTGCAGACGAAGCCTTGTACTTCTCTTATGCAGTGATACTAACACCACCTTTCTTTGGCTGGTTCTTCTGCACTTGGTTGTTTATTTCTCCCCTCCCAAAGATCATTAATGTGCTGATGGACTGTGTCAGTCTTTCTGGTTGTTGCCTACTGAAAATCATACAAGATTTTGATCTTCCTTCTGTAGTCATGAGGCCATGCACTTCTTCCTGTTCTATGTTTTCTTTTATTCATGTTTCTCAACATGTCCTGCTTCTTGTGCAGGATCGCAAGGCCACCTTGTGCCAGGTGGAGAATCTTCCAAATGATCTGTCGCTTGACGCAGTCTAGAGTTGCACGCAGGTGATTGGTGTTGGGTTAGTCTGTGATGGCAGAACTGGGAGGCATTGCTGTGAGGTTCAGCTGAGGATCTGTCTGGTGTCAGTCCCGTCTGGATCAAGTAATGGCTGCTGATTTGTTCAGGGAGACCATGAGGAATTTGCTTTTTACCGTCTTAGGTGTTGCTTGAATTTCTGGCTTTGAGTCAGTTTGGTGTGCATGCCTGTCAACCTGGTGTGGGCTCCTCTGGTCTTTGCCTCTCCCATAACCTGAAAGGGGAAAATATTACCCCTGTAAGGAGCAGCTGGGCTCAGCTGGGCATGTGACGTCCTGCTGCCAAATCCCTTTGCACACTGGGGTGAAGGGCGAGGGGAGCCCTGTGTTTCTGCCATGGAGAGAGCCTTGTTGGAGGGGACTGATTTTACACCCCAAACCGTGCCAGTGGCTGATTGCTTGAGAAAGCATCAGAGATCCTTGTGCTGACCCAACTTGATGAGTAATTTGAAAAACATCAGAAGCTGCACATAAAGTTTGTGTTCAGCTTTGTTGCAAATATAAATATTGATTGGCTTGGTGAAACTTCATCTGTGAGTTTCATCAGAAAGTTGTTTTGGGTGACATAGCAAAAGTGTCCTTTCTAAGTCTAGGTTTGAGTTTCTTACCCTGTAGTGAGGAAGGAGCTGGCTCACAAGGCCACAGTTACTCTGAACCCTTTGATATTAGTGTGTGAAGTCTTCAGTTGTCTGAGTTGGGTGTCTTGATTTCTCCCTGTAACACCAAGTTGTGAAAATATGCCTTCAGCCTTGAATTCTGGATTGTTTAGTTTGGTTTTTTTTTGTTTTATAAGGCTGATAGCAGCATAAATTAGAGAAGTCAAATGAGGCTGGAAATAGTGATAGCCAGCGTAGTCTGTACTTCCGTGTACTCTCGCATGTCAACTGACTTTGGGAACTGTGATTGTTAATGAACTTGAAAGCTTGGTTCAGATATTTAGGGTTTTGAGGATGTCCTTGCTTTCAAAACTCTCTGGAGTTTTGAGATCCCCTCAAAGGGATCAGGGTATCTTACAGGAAAACATAGCTTGTTTATTAAAGGACTAATTCTCACTGTCAGGACTTCACTAAGTCTTGAAAACCTGTTTGTCAATTTGAGGTGACAGTGAGGATGGAGAATATTTCTGAAAGTGTATTTGCTGACTCCTTATGCTTTTCTTCTCCTTTTGCCTTCTGCTTAACTTGCGCATGAGATCTTACTAGTCTTTTGAGGGAGAAGAAGGGAAGTTTTGGGTCTTACCTGTCCTGGTTTTGGCAGCAGCTGCTTCATTGGTCACCATAGGTGCATTCATCAAGGTTGAGACATGGCAGTGGAAAAGAAGACTTTTAGTTCTGCTTGATCATTATGTAGGTAGTTTTTCTGCCGTGTGTAGAGATTATTTTTGTTGCTCTCTAATGAATTACTACTGTGTGATTATGGTTATTGGTTATGTGTGGAGGAGGGGGGGCTGTACTCAAGGGAATTCACTTGTGCATATCAGATGTCTAACATGGCAGGTTCTTTAATGAATTTTGTATTCCTTTTCCTGTAGCTTGAGTTTGATCCTACCTTATTTTGTAAGTGCAAACTGGAGACTATTATCATGGATTGGAGGCTGTTACAGTTTGAAATAGGGAAGTGTGACTAATTGCAGGTAATCTCGGGGCATGTTGGTTACTTCTAGTGCAGGTTGAAGAAGCTTGGTGAGCAAAAACAAGGTGTTTCTGTTAGGGGAGGATGCTTTGAGAATAAATGTAGAAGTGATTAGAAACAAGCCTACCATAGGAGTTATGTTTTTCTTTGAATGCAGAAAAATGCTTTGAACCAAAGAGCATCAAGGAGACTGGACATTGTCTAGTCAAATGCTAATATGACTTGAAACAACACAGCTCTTTAAAGTATTTTTGTGCCTTTGTTTTTGAGTTGTGGCTCCTTAAGCATCCTGCTTGAGTAATTGTGAGAACTTGATAATCTTAACAAAAATCTCCAGTTTTTCTGGTCGTCTATGTCTAGTTCTTTTGGTCCTAGAAGGCCAAATTTCCCATGGAAAATAAATGAGAATACAAAGAATGGAAAAAAATGTCAGAGGACAAATAACTTTTCTGGCGAGATTTCTTCTTGTTCTTTAGGTTCTGGGCATTCCAAGACAACAAACAGTATATTCTGGTGTGCCAAAACTGTTGAATATGCATCTGGCTTGAATGAAATATGAATTTATTTCCCCTGTGGGTGAATGGTTCAGTAGATATGTTTTGTTTGCAGACTTTCTACTGTCCTCTCCTTTGACCTCTAGTACTGCAAACGAGTTGGTGTGACTGTGAGGTGTTACCTATGACTGTGGCGTACTCTTAAATTGAAAATATTTGTGTACTGATAATGCAGACATGCATTGTTATGCCTGTCAGGAGAGGAGCTGCAGGAGTGCTAGCAGTTGGGTAGGATGTTTTTGGGATAAAGTCTGCTGATATGAGTGAAGATGATATTTGTCTCCATTTGGAGTCTACACAAGTGCAGAGGAGAAAACTCAAGTCCGGAAGAATTATGTAGTCCATGGTACACACTTGTGATTCAGAAAGGTGAAATGAGAAATCCATTGAACCAAATATTTTATGAAGAAGTAATCAGGCCACTTCTGTCCAGTCAGATCTCAAGGATAGCTAAGTTGGCTTTATGGTGTTTACAGGAGCTATCTAGTTGAGAAGTTAATGAGTTGTGTGATGGGCAAATCTGTGAACATGAAGGAGCAGGGGAGGCATGTGGATCAGTATTGCGTTGCAGCTGGCTCATGGCTGTGATCACTCTTGCTTCTCTGAAGTACAAATTTGCCTTTTACATTGTGAACTTAAACTATCTGACTTGAACACCTTACCATTTTAATTTTTAGATGGGAATGATGAGCAATCCCAGCCCTTATGGCCAGCCCTATGGTCAAAATACTGGACAGCAGATTGGAGCCAGTGGACTAGGCCCTCAGATGCAGAATAAAGGTGGACTGCAGAATAGTTTACCACAGTTTCCAATGGACAAGAAGTCAGTTCCTGCGTCAGGAATGCCTAACATGGTAAGTAGAATGAAAAGTGTATTCAGAAAATGTTGTGGTAAAGAGGAGCAATATGCTCTGGTCTTTCCACATTGTAAGTTTTTTGCAGCTGTCATACCCAGTGTGAATATGTGCTTGAAATCCACACAGAATGCACTTGTTTCAGCCCCTAAGACTGATATGAGGGAGAGGGCTGAGTTGTGTGAGTTGTGCTGAGTGTGAGAACTGCTATGATGAACTGCATCTCCACTTGAACCCTGTTATCGCCTTCAAACCCTGTTAACAGGGAAAATGAAATGGAGCTCCTTAACTGAAGTGAGCTTTGCAACCTGTTTGGACACCTCTGCTCTCCTGTCCCATCCTTTCATTGTTGCTGTATTGGGCCTCTTCTCAGAGTATCTCTGTCTGGAGAATTGTTTTTCTGCTTGTACTCACTGATGCTTTGGGAAAGAGAAGTGTCCCTTCTCAAACAGGTATTACCTGTGATAGGGCTTAGAAACCCCAGCTGTGTGTTCGTTCTTGTGGATTACATGAACACGTGCAACAGTCCTGATGCTGAAGGTGATTCCCTGGCAACTGTAGTAGCCTTGATACCTTTCCCTTTTACCTCCTCTCTTATTGCAGCAGGAGTTAAGGAAAGGGGAAATAAGAATAGTGGGAAGAGTGGATGACCCAAGCTTGTAAATGGCAGTGCCTCACGACATGCCTTAACATTAGATTCTCTGGCTTGAGCTTAATGCTGATACCTCATTTTCAAAGCTTAAATTAGTTAGGGGTTTGACATACAACATGTCTTACAGGGTTTTTCATGTATATATATATATATTTTTTTTTTTTAATTTAGGAAACAAATTCATATTTTTGAATATAACTTTGGTTTTTCCCTCTCAAATTTCACTCTCACACACTCCCTGGGAGGGTCCACCTATTGATCTTACTAACTGTTGCCAAAAGACCATTTCCACTTAACTTTAGTACCTTTAAATTAAAAAGAGCTCCATCCTGTGAGTTTTATTTAATGGTTTAAGTTGAGCATGAAACACTGGAAGATGAGCAAATCAGTTGCTTGTTTGAATCAATAAAAAGGCAACCAAAACTTGTTCAGAACCCCAGCTGTCAAGTTTGCGTTCAGTGCAGAACATAAAACTCTTTTGAACTGGTACCCAGCTGAACATAGCAACTTGAAGTTGTTGCTGTCTCAGTTGTTGTTTAGAATGCCAGGCTGCAAACAAGACATTTGCAGTGATACTGGAACATGCACAGTCCCTGAGGGCCTGACTAATTGGTGAAGTCACCTTGTAAAATGAAAGGTTAATACCAGTAGTCAGGAGCTGCAGGAGAACTGTGGTTTAGAAATACAGGTGGCTGGGGTCTAAAGATCTGGAGATCTCCAGAAACATCCTGTAGAACCTCTGGAAAGAGTCAATTAGAAACTGAAGTCTGTTGAACTGAAGAGATATAGGCAACATAGAGTACCTGAGCTTCTCTTACTTGAGTATTCCTCAAATGTCGCCTGAAAGGAATACAAAGAGTTCTGAACAAATAAACAGAAGCAGAGAAGACGAACTAGATGTTGCCATACCTGACATTAGTTCTGTGGTGTTTATTATCCTGAAGCTGTGCTTCATCTCTAGCAAGAGACTAGGAAATGCTTGTTTTGAATGTCTATGTGCAAGTTTGCTGACGGAAAAAGGTTTAAAGCTTCCCAGAACTTCCCTTTCATTCTCCTTTTCAAGGAGCAGTCAACTTGAGACACATTATACTGAGAGGGAAAACCCTATTCATTCTAAAATGTGCTTTCTTCCATTAATGCAAGAGTTCTGGATGCAACTTTTTAGCCTCCAAAATGAGGAGATTTGAGATCTAATGCTATTAATATTTTCTGGTTGGTCTAGCACTGCACATTAACCTGTAAGCATGTGCAAGGTGTGCCGGCCGTTGATGAGGCAAGAGCTAGTACCACTAGCTAATAGAGTGATACAGGGAGGAAATTGTGGCTGGCAAGAGAATTGCCAGGACTGTTGCTAAGGGGCATTTTTAATGAGTCCTCCAGAACTACACATAGATGGGTTGTTTCCTTAATCAGAGAATGTAGTAGTAGTTGTTTCTCTTTTTGGACTTTTTCTTGTGTTGCTGTTTACTTGCTAAATGAATTAATTTTAAAAATGGATTTATTTCTGGGAATTTCTTTTGCACCTTCTTCAGGGCCAGCAGCAGGCTCCCCAGGTGCAGCAAGCTGGGATGGGGCCGGCAGCTTCTCAAGGAATGGGGTCTGGAGCACCGACAGCAGATCCAGAAAAGCGCAAACTCATTCAGCAGCAACTCGTTCTCCTCTTACATGCTCACAAGTGTCAGCGTCGAGAACAGGCCAATGGGGAGGTGCGACAGTGCAACCTCCCGCACTGCCGAACCATGAAGAATGTCTTGAACCACATGACACACTGTCAGGCTGGCAAATCTTGCCAAGGTAAGTGGAGGAGTGGTTATGTAGATGAGGTCAACGTTTGAGGGAAAAGAGCTCCTAGAAAGAGATGGACTAGTGGGTGACTTGGGAAATAAGTTAAAGAAAAGCTGTCTTATTTGCTGAAGACACAGAATTGTAAGCAACTTCTGAGCCTCTTAAGTTTAGGCACGTTAGAGGGGACAAGACACAACAAAGAGATGAGTAAAAAAATCTTTTGCCTAACTTTGTAACTCACTGTAAAATCTTTTGGATTCTGCCTTTTTTTAAAGGTAGACACGAATCAGGAATCTGCAAATAGGTGTCTACCTGTCTTCCTTAAACTGAAGACATGAATCTCAAGCAGTACCAAGCCATGAATTTGACTGCTACTGGCACTTACAACCTCTTTCTGTCCTACTAAAATGCAATTTCCCTTTTTGATAGCCTTGGCTCATCTGCATTGTGCCAGTTGTTGACATCTCAGTTGCTTGGCATAGTTTGTCTAACACCTAAGCTAGATGGAGTTATCCTTCAAGCCACAGAGACATAGGCTTGGGGTATCACATAGGGATTTTGAGTAGGCTTTGATACTATTGGTGAGCCAATAGTACTAGAAGAAATCTGGATATGTTTTCAGGGCTAGTTAGTGCTGAACTATTTCAAATAATACTTTGGCTTTTTGTCAATGTAGTAAGAGAGGAAATGCCACTCTCTACCCAGTTTGTTATGACCACATGGAGATACTGACAGCAGTTTGTAAATGCTTTTCATTCCTTCTCTTTCTCAGTGGCACATTGCGCATCTTCCCGACAAATCATCTCACACTGGAAGAATTGTACAAGACATGATTGTCCTGTGTGTTTGCCTCTCAAAAATGCTGGGGACAAAAGAAATCAGCAGTGTAAGTCTACTGGGGAATTCTGTGTGTTGAATATACCATAAAATGCATGTTGAGAGTTAAACTTTCTTGCACCTATATAGTAGTGGTGATGCTCTCAAACCTGGGAACATGTTAATGTGATTTTTCTGTTGTTTTATTCTCAGAGTATTTTTCTGACTCTGATAGCTAGTGTTTATGAAAGCTTTCTAACTTAATTGTATTTTTCTATCAAGAGAGTGGTAAGGATGAACAAATCATAGCTCTCTCAACCAAATGATAGGCTTTTCATTACTTCTTCTTTCAGCTGGACAGTTTCTGGAGACAGGTGTGCGCAAACACACACCATGTCATTTCAGCCCTGATATTTGGTTCTGTCTTCATTCTTTGTTTGCATCAGATGTCACTTGCCCTTTCTCTTTGTGTCCTCTTGGTCTCCCTGACAAAATGTTTGGCAAGATTTTCTTCATTGTGTTGCCTGTATGTGGTTTTTTTTCTCTCCACTTTAATGTTACTGTAAGCTCTTCTCATGACTATCTCTTGGTTTAAGAAAACTAAAAAAAAAAACCCGAAAAGGCAGAAAAGGCCTTGTAATGGCAGGTGGAAAGCTGTATGTACACTTCTGCCTTTAGCTGCTGTGACATGATGTGCCTCTGTTTTCAGTTTAAAGCAAGCAGATGTGTCCTAAATACTTAAGAATGGGATTTCCTCTGAGCAGCCCAAAGGGAAAACAGCATGTTGGATTGGCTGGTTGGGTCAAAACTTGTCTCTCTGTTTTGTGACAGGTTTTTCAGATCTGTTCCCTGCATGCTTCCAGGAGATGTTTTAGTTCTGAGCAGCTAGTGCACTCTGTCCCTGTACTGGTGGGCATCTCTGGCCCCTTCTGCTTTCCTCACTAACTCCATGTGTCTCTCGCAGCGCTGCTGGGCGGAGCTGCGGTAGGACTTGCCAATACCGGCTCTGTGGGCGTGGGGCAGCAGACAACGCCCAGCATCAACACTACCAGTCAGATAGACCCCAGCTCCATCGAGAGAGCCTATGCAGCCCTCGGACTGACCTATCAAGGGAACCAGATGCAGACACAGACCCAGGCTCAAGTGAAGAATCAGCAACAGGGACAGTCACCCCAGGGTCTGCGCCCTATGAATCCTATGAGTAAGTTTATCTGTTAGCGTTAAAATGTAAACTACAGGCAACTTCCCCATGCTACATCTAATGCAAATTTTCTCAGCCTACTAGCTTAATACTGCTACTTAATTTGCAAAAGGTAGGACTTTGAGATATTTTAGACTTGAAATAGCAAGTTACTCAGTGGAACAGGAACATTAGAAGGCCCAGGTGCTTTCTCTTGGAAAACAAGTTCTCTGGAAAAACTAGTTTTTTTGGAAAAATGATAATTTTCCAAGGCAACTTTTTTTTTTTTTAATTTTTTTTAATTATTATTATTATTATTATTTATTTATTTTATTTTAATTTTTTTTTTTTTTTGGTAGCTTTATATGCAAGTTTCAGGCTATTAGAGAATTTTTAATTGGATATGCAGGCATTGGAATGCCAGCATACAGGTGTACTTCCCTGTCACTCAGAGTAAAGCATTTTACATTTGTATCTCAGATATGTAAAGTTTGTTTAAAAAATTAAAAATAGTAAATAACTGACATCCTCCCCAATCCTGTCATGTGATCTCACATAGCTCTAAATTGTCTAGGTGGTTTAAAGCACCTAGACAATTGAAACCTGGCTATCATTGGTGTCAAATGAAGTCACCTTTAATTGCCAAATCTAAGTTTAATAGTTTGAAATTACATCACAGACTTTTTCTCACTCTTAGCTGTTTGCTTCAGTTGCATAAGTAGGTGTGGCTTTTTTAGTGGAAAAGAGGAAAGAAGAGCTGGTAGTGATTTATCACAAGCTTGTATGGGATTGCAGTGATCATGACAAAACTTGTGTGCAGAATGAGAGACTGTGCAGAAACACACAAACTGCAGCTTGCAACCAACTGCTACTTTGCAAAGGGAATGCTGCTCCTGAGTTGCTCAGGAAAAGGCTGCTGGGTAGAGTAGACTGTTAATGAGATGACTGGCCCTTAGCAGGTTGCATGTGACTTGCTGAAACTTTACCTTATAGTGCGTAAAAACAGAGGAAAGGGCAAGGGTCCTGAGACCATAGCCTTAGGTTTAATTACATTAAAATAATATTTTCTATTGTGCCTTAAGAGTCTTTTCTGAAACAGAGTGATTCTTATCTTTTATGTATGTAATTACTTATGGACAAAGTTTTGCCTGTGCATTCCTTGCAGAACAGTGGGCATTCTTTCTACAGTTGCTAAGAAAATCCAATGAAATGGGATTGAAAAAACTCTAGGAGTGTGAAGAGCTACAGCTTAATGTAGAAAGGACAACCATGGAGAGTCTAGACTTCTAAGTGTTGCTTCCTTATTAGGAGTGGGTAGCTAAGGAGGAAATTACAACAGGTGAGGTAGGAATTACTAGGTCACGGCCTACAGGACAACAGGGCCTACTTTAGGAGAAACAGCAGGACTTGATGAGGACTGCTCTGTGAAAAGATGCAGTCCTAAGTAGCTCAAACAAATAGTGGGTTTTGACAGTTGAAAAAGGGAGAGTTAAGGTAAAGCTGACTGTTGTCTTGCACACCAGTGTGCTTTCAGATTTATGAAAAATCTGTTAAATACTTGTCTGTGGTATTAGGGGTATGTATTAGGCTCGATAGACTTAATTTCAGTGGGTTTCTCCTTTATGCAATGTGTAATTTTGTTTGAAATATGGATTCTGTAGGATTCAAATGTCCTAAACACATGTGAAGCCTGGTAATGACTTGCAGCTTCACAAAATTATCTGTTCGGAAGCTCCAGACAGAAATATGCTGTGTTTTTCTTTACTAATTGAGAGGTAACTGTAGTGTGTGAAGAAAATAGGCACTTTTTATGGTGATTAAGATGTGATATGATTCAGAAGATCAGATATTGTTGTGCAACAAATTGGAAGTGTTTCCTGCAAAGGCTTGTCAGATTTTCCTTCTTACAAGCCTTGGAGTTAGTTTTAAAATCATTAAGTGGAGTGGGTGTGAAGGGACCTCATCTGATGTGAGTGGTAGCTGACATTTTAAGTGTTTGAAGCCTTTGTGAATATATATCCTAAGATTCTGAATGAAAAGAAACACCCAACTGCTTCTAAACAAAAAAGCAGAAGTGGTTGGAATCTTTCATTAGAGAGTCACAGAAAGGGACTCTGGAACATAGTATTTGCAGCAAATTGAAATCACTTGTTTGTTGATAAGTTCAGGAAGGTGTGCTGTGGAATAATGGGAGTTGATGCTTCACTTGGAGGTCACCAGTGCTGTGCCTCAGCCTTTTTCTAAGTTTGTAAAATTTTGAAAGAGGGTGAAGAGAGCAAGGAGTAATTAAATTCCCTTCACAAAAGTCCAAGTACTTGAAAGTCTAAACCCTTGTTATTGCTGAACAGTTACTGATTTTGTGTGGTAAATGGGCTCTTCATTTTTTTCTTTTGTTTTCTAGATGCAAATCCAATGGGAGTGAATGGAGGAGTAGGGGTTCAACCCCCTAATCTGCTGCCTGACTCAATGTTACATTCCACCATGAATTCTCAAAAGTAAGTGGAATCCTTTTTACCCCAGCAATTTTGTTCTGATCCCATGACACTTCTTGCATAAACAGTGGAGTAAATGCCATTGATGGCTATCTCTCCCGTTGGATTTTGTATCTTTTGTTGCAGTTTTCCAAGTCCTTGGGTAGAACAGCATGTACTCTTTCATGGTATTGTTTGGTGTCTGTGCAGCTATTTCTGCAGTTTGTCCATTGATTAGGGAATAGCCAAACTAGCTCTTTGTCCTAACATTATTCTAAAAGAGGCTACGACTGTAAGATGATTAAGCTGGGGCTAGACTTTTGCACTCAATTCTTGTTCTGTTTTGAAGCCCCATGATGAGTGAAAGCGCCAACGTTGCCAGTTTGGGATCCATGCCAACAGCTCAACCATCCAATACCGGAATTCGAAAGCAGTGGCATGAAGACATTACTCAGGATCTCCGAAACCACCTTGTTCATAAACTGTGAGTAGCTAGTATCAAAACAATCACGTTAGGTGAGTTGCTGCCCCAGAGTTGTATTGGTGGCAGAGGGGTTGCAGAAGGAAGCCTGACTTGCAAAACTAGAAGGCCAAGGAATGAATTTTGTCAGGATGCATGAGAAGGGAAAGCCAGAAGCCCGAAAGATGGAGCTGCATCTGCTGGTTTGGGGCTGTTGTTTTGGAAGTTTCCCACTCTATACTCACACCATCTACTAGGACTCAAGCCATTTACAACATCTATTGCCCCTGGAAGAAATACCAGTAGCTGTAGTCTGTAGCAGACTTACTTGCTACTTTGTGTTCATACCACTAGGGTTAATGCTGGTCTGGGAGCATCCAATCACTTGCATGCATTTTTTTCTTCCTGCTCAGAGTCCAAGCCATATTTCCTACTCCTGACCCTGCAGCACTGAAGGATCGACGTATGGAGAATCTGGTGGCATATGCTCGGAAAGTGGAAGGGGATATGTATGAATCAGCAAACAGCAGGGTGAGATGCCAGCCCCTGTTGTCTAGTTCTGTGTATTTCTACCTTGGTCCTACCTTGGTAGTGATTGGAGAGGAAGAAGAATGAAAGTACAAATGGGACTCCCAAGCTGAGGAAACAAGTGTTTAGGGGCTGCTGGATGGGGTCTAGGAATGAGCCAAGTTGAAGGCTACTGCCTGGGTGTGCCAGGAGTTGAGGTGTGCTGTGCCCGAGACTTGTCACAGTCCCCTAAAAGGCACTGTTGAAGCTCTTCACTGTGATTGTCCCAGAGAAGGTTTGGATGCAAGAAGGGAAATATCTGGTCTAATAGTTGAGAGCAGTGCCCTTAGCAGTGCTCTTTTTTCCCCTCCTACCTGTCTGACAGTCCCTGCAAAGGGGATGACTGCCTCCTACCCCAAGCCAAACTGTGTACCTGTAAGGCCACTTTACAAGTTTGAATCACTGGGACCAGTTGACTTTTCTTAATGTGTGTCTCATCTCCTTTCTTGGCTTTTATTCCTCCCCAACAGGCAGAGTACTATCACTTGCTGGCAGAGAAGATCTACAAGATTCAGAAGGAATTGGAGGAGAAACGAAGAACCAGGCTGCAGAAGCAAAATATGATCCCAAATGCTCCAGGCATGCCACAAGCTCCCATGAATCAAGGGCCCAATATGGGACAGCCACAGCCAGGAATGTCTGCAAGTAAGAACCTTTGGGCTACTAATTATTTGGTGCAGAAAATCCTGTACTCCCAGTAGCCTGGTGACCATGTAGCTGTTCATGGACTTGTTAGTGAGCTACTGTTCATTGTTGTACCTTGATAACATGCTTCAAATTTGTACCCAGTTTCTGAAAGCTGACTCTTAAGTCAGAGGATATTTCTGCCACTGGGATGTACTTCTATTTTCGAGGAAGTTCTTGAGTTTGCCTCACACTTTGAGGACTCTTTAATAATGTTTAATTACTGTATATATTTACTGTCTTTATACATGAGTTTTGATGGGTAATTCTCACTAAAATGTTTGGTGGATAAATCCTGGTGGTCTTCTGAATAACACTGTCTTATTTCAATGTCTTTTTTTTCCAGATGGTCCTCTTCCTGACCCAACCCTGATACGTGCCAATGTGCCAAACCAGATGATGAATCGCATGCAGGCACAGCCAGGTAAATATTTGAAGAAAATTTGCTATTGTGATTTTTACAAGAATCTTGGATTTGGACAGCTCTTACTGAAGCATCAGGGGCCTTGCATCATATGCAGTTTTTACATTTGATTAAGAAAATAGCTATCTATATTGCATAATTCTTACGTAACTATATAATAAATATAAAACACTGTCTCTAGAAGCATTTCATCTTGTGATTTTGAGCTGCACATTAGCTGCTTGCTTTGTTAAATAAAGGGCTTGATGCTTTTGGAATTTCTGATCATAGGATAGGTGTGCCTAGGATGGTGGGATCAGTTAAACATGGTGAGCA
Source organism: Zosterops lateralis (assembly GCF_965231275.1). Lineage (NCBI taxonomy): Eukaryota > Metazoa > Chordata > Aves > Passeriformes > Zosteropidae > Zosterops > Zosterops lateralis. The sequence continues at coordinate 24,609,067 of NC_139765.1, forward strand.
GAACCAGCTCAGGTGAGGACATGCTGGTGGCAGAGGGAGTGTGGTGAGAATTACTGCTCAGGAAAAGGGGGCAGAACCTTTGTTACACATTCAAGATGTGTTATAGCCAACATGCAAAGTATTTGAGATTCAATAAGTGGATTTCTAGTATGTAATTAAGATAATGTGCCGTTCTGTGGAAAGTTGATCTTGAACAGCAGGTGTGACAATCAGTATTTGTCACGTGTTACAGTAGTTCTCAAACTTAATGAGTTTTAATAACAGTGGAAACAAATGTCTTGAGGGGGGAAAAGCTAGTCTGTATTCTGAAAGAGTAGGTAGTTTGAACACTATATTTAAAATTATTCCACGTAACTAGTTAATAGAAGGCAATATTTGATTGAAAGCCGGTTGCTAGAAAGAAAAATTAGAAAGAAACTGCATTTCTTCTCCAGATGTTGAATGGTGCCTAAAGGAGATTTCAGGCCTTTGTTTACATGTTTTTTTGTCACAAACTCACAGGAATTAATCAGTTTGGCCAGATGAACATGCAGCTGTCGCCGATGGGACCTCGACAAACCCCTCCTCTTCAGCACCCTGGACAGCTAAGTCAGGCTGGGGCTGTGAACCAGGTCAGTGTGCCTTCCCTCCGGGGTTGAGTTCAGAGATTTGCTTCTCTTGTCTGTGGCTTCCTTAAAATCACTAAATAAAAGAAATTTGAAAATAAATCAAGCATTGCTTCTTCATTCTCTTGGCCCTTTGGTTTCTGTCTTTTGCTTCTCCTCTAAGATCTGCCTGATATATAGATCTTTAGATCTTGGTGGTGAGAATTGCGTAAAAATTACGTTGAAGTGGCTTTTTGTTGAATTCTTAAAACAAGGAACCAAAATGAATCTTAAATCACTGTCCCAATCTGAAATCAATATCCTTTTACTTAGCTTTTAAGAGAAATCATCATGAATTTAGTCTTTTGAGAGGATCTATAAGCAGGCTTTTCACATTGTATCCTACAGATAAGTGGCAAGCATCAGCTTCTACAAGATAAATGTTTCTGGGGGTTTTTTTGTTTGTTTGTTTGTTTGTTTGTTGTAGGTTTTTGTTTGTTTGTTGTTTGTTGTTGTTTTTTGTAAAATGCTATGAAGGTGTATGCACATTGTGTGAAATTAATTGCTTTCTTTTCCACCAGATGGGATTCCCTTCACGTATGCAGCAACCAGGAGTTGGCCAGCCTTCTGGTCAGAATCAATTTCTACAACAGACCCAGTTCTCTGCTTCTTCCCCGGGAATGAACACAGCAAGCATGCCTATGAATCAGCCTGGCAATCAGACGCCAGTATCTCAAGTAAGTTTCTGATTTCTTGAAGTGGTGTCAGTGACCTTTGTCATATACTGGTTATGATTGTTCAGTTTGTAGCAATGAAGAACAACTTCTCTCCTTGAGACTTTTGGAATTATAGTCCACCAAATTCATTTACTGAGACTTTTCAGTTTCCTGGTGTAGCACTGGGAATGGCAAGGGTGAAATATTGTTGATTTGTTCTCAGGCTTAAATTTAAGTGTTAGAGTAGAATTGTTTTAGGTCTGTTTTTATGGAGCAAAGAAGAAATTGTGACTCAGCATGCAGTAGTTAAGATTCTCTTACTGAGCAGTGAAGCAGCAGAGCCTGAGAAATTAAGAGATGGCAGAATAAGTCATAAAAAGGCATGTCTATCCAGGCCTATGTGTTGCTGGCTTTGGGGGATTAGGAGGGTTATCACTACTGGAGATCTGAACTTACAGTCTAGCAGTTTCCTTTCTGTCCTCTCCCTCTCCCTTTTCAGCAAGAACCTTTCAGGCCAGGAAGAAGTAGGGAACGTCATTTTGCTTCTCATTGATGCTTCTTCCTAGTTTGCAGGCAAGATTATTGTAGAGTTACAGTTTTTTATCTTGACCAATAGAATTTTTTTTTGTAATTTCATAATGGTAGAATTACAGCTGTACTTGTTTGTGATGATAAATTCAGTTTCTAATCTTGGGGGTGGAGGCATGGGCACACTAAGTGTATTTGAATGCAGTTTTTCACTGTGGTGCATTGTCCCATATCCAGGATGTACAAATCTTCAGTTTTAGAAAGAAATGTTTTGTGAACCAGGAGTGTAGGTGTGCCATTCTTTAAATATATCAACAAGTATAAGTTATTCTATTGAAACATCTCTAAGAGAGATGAATAAACTATAAAACAGCCTTATGTTTGTGTAGAACAAAATAAATCAAGTAGACCATTTCTGCTTTTGAAAGAGTTCTTAAAAGTGAAGCATATGGTTTGTCCCTTTTTTTCAAGTATGCTGTGGGAAAGCAGACATTTGACAGTAATTTCTCTTGCTTTTCTATTTCAAGTCATTGCAAATGTTTACCTTTTTTCCCACAGGCACAAATGACCAGCGCTTCCTGTCCTGTGAACTCTCCTGTGATGGCTCCAGGTTCTCAAGGGAGCCATATTCACTGCCCACCTCTTCCACAGCCTCCCATGCACCAAAATTCTCCTTCTCCGGTACCTAGCCGAACCCCAACACCTCACCACACACCCCCAGGCTTGGGATCACAGCAACAGCAGGCAGCGGCAGCTGCTGCCACCACTGCCCCCACACCTGCTCCTCAGGCAATGCCACCTGGACCACAGTCCCAAACTATGCACCCCCCTCAAAGGCAGACTCCAACGCCTCCACAGGCACAGCTGCCTCCACAAGTCCAGCCTCCAGTTCCAGTTACCCCCTCTGCAGAGCAACAGCAGCAGCCATTGTCACAGCAGAGCACAACTGCATCTGTTCCCACACCAACAGCACCACTGCAACCTCAGCACCCCACAACACCTGTAAGGAAATACTTTTATTGTGCTTTCCCTGCAAATGTTTGTGTGTAAGGTTTAACTTCCAGTTGTGTGCTCCTGCCATGTTTAATATTAAAATAGGGGGTTTTTTGTATTTGAGGGGTAAGCTTTTTCCATCAAGACAAGTCTGTAGATCATCTATTGTTTCCAGAGAGGAAATATTTTACAGAATTCTTGTACATGTTTTGAAGTTCACTGTGAAGCATTGATGAGGTTTTTGGTTACATATACATATGCATAGTGCTTATACAATAGGGAAAACAATGTCATTTTCTGTAGACAAGGCCTTCTAGTGCATGCCACTGATAACATGTTTTCCAATAGTTGAGGTTGTGGGACACTATATTCTTCAGGGAAAACAAATTGAAAGACTAGAGTGCTTTTTAACTTGGTGGAAATACAGCATGGGTAAAACATAGATTAGAAAAGAAAAATAGGTTCACTAGAAGCCCATTTGCAATGTCTTTTGTTCACTCAGCTTTCACAGCCAGCTGTGAGCATTGATGGGCAAGTATCCAACCCTCCATCCACCAGCAGCACAGAGGTGAATTCTCAGCAGACTGTTCCAGAACAGCAGCAGCCACCCTTGCAGGAAGTGAAAATGGAGATTAAAACAGATGAAGGGGAACCAGAACAAACAGAGATGCAAATGGAGGAGAAGTCTGAGGTGAGATTGTTGACCAGACGTTGGGTAGAATACCTTCATCTAGTACTGCTGGCTGCTTTCTGTCATTTCTTCCAAAATTCAGTGAGAGCTATAGGTGCCGCCTGCTGCTATTGCAGTTTTGATTGTTGTCTTTTGTCTTATTCCTAAAGAAGGGTCTGTGTTTTCTAGTGAAATTGTAGAATTCAGTGGCCACAAGGAAGGACCATTATAATGTGGTTGCTATGAAGCTTTGCTTTGGTAAACGTCAGCGTAAGAATGCACTCTGGTCAGTCCTACAGCTGTTAAAATAGCAGATATTGGATGACGGGAAATGGCTTCAGGTTGGGCTGGGGGAGGTTTAGATTGAATATTAGGAAAAGTTTCTTCACTGAAAGGATTATCAAGCATTGACAAGGCTGCCCAGAGAAGTAGTTGAGTCACCATTCATGGAGGTATTTACATGATGTGTAAAGTCAGCACTTTAGGATTTGGCATAGCAGTGGACTGGGCAGTCCACATTAACATTGGACTTAATATTAAAGGTCTTTTCCAATCTAAATGATTCTATATGTACATGATGGGCTGCTTTAGTGGGCTTTGACAACTTGTCACTGAGGACAGCCAGTGGCTGCCAGTCGCATCATCCTGGCAGCTCTGCTTTATGAGAGGCTGTTAGAACTGCCTGAAGAGGTACCCATGCATCTACTTGCGGCTCAGAACTTGTTAGCAGCTCATCATTGCTACCACTGCAGTGTTTAAAGATGTGTTCTAACACATACGCTCAGGTTTTAGATGAGTTTTGACTTCAAGGGAGATAGAAGAGTAGGTGGCTAGCATGACAGAAATGTGGATGGTTGGCCTCCCAGCAGATTGAAGTGACAGGCTCCAAACTGCTTTCCAGGTTAAAGTAGAACCAGTCGTGGAGGAATGTAAACCAGACCCAATGGAGCAAGAAGAGAAGAAACCTGAAATAAAGACTGAAGTACCAGAGGGGGAAGAAAGGCCTACTACTCCAGCAACTCAGTCTTCTCCAGCAGCTGGGCAGTCTAAGAAAAAAAGTAAGCCAAAAGACTGTTTTTACTTAAATTCACTGCATCTCCCTAGAGAAATCTCTGCAGGGGAAAAAAAACCCTGCACTTTCCTTTTTGGTACTTAGTGGATTATGTGGTACTTATATGGATTGTTCTTTGTGGCTTTTAGACAAAAATATCTAATAATACATGTACTTATAATTGGCTTTGGGCAAGTTCTTTAAGCCTTTAGAATTAGACACTAAGCCTTGGTAAAATTGTCAATACAATGGAGATTTGAAATAGTCAGTTACAGATTCTCTAGAATTTTTTTTTTTCTTGGGGCCTCCAAAAGGGGATGTATCTGGAATTGAACCATCTCTACTCGTCGATGTCATCTTATGATAGTCTTTTCTTCAGGTGATCGTTTTAATATCCTCTTGGCAACTCAGTGTTGCAGAGGACAAACAAGCCATGCTAAGTACCTTAAACCTGTCTGTCTGTCTGTCTTTTTCCACAGACAGCACATTTTCTAGTAGGTTTCTTCCTTCCGGCTGTTTCTGCTATCTTTCTAATGTTGAATGTTTTCCAAAGTTTTCAAGCCAGAAGAGTTGCGGCAGGCGCTTATGCCAACACTGGAGGCACTTTACCGTCAGGATCCAGAATCTCTTCCGTTTCGACAGCCTGTGGATCCCCAACTACTAGGAATTCCTGTGAGTGTCTTAGCAAGATAATTTTCTGGTTTTAATTCAAAATTACTGTATTTTGACATACCTGTTTGAGAACAGCTTACAGGCTTGAGAACAGCTAACAAGACAGTCTGTCTTGTTAACATCTTCATATTGGTATGTTTGGGGAGGTTTAACTTAGCAGTAGAACATACAAGGTCTGACTTAGGAAAATTTGTTTGGTTCTATTTTCCTTTTACTAAATAAGCAGATGTGGTATGCAGTGGAATGATTTACCAACAGAACCCTAGTGCCGCATGGCCTTTTTATGGTTGTTGCTTCATGTTGTGATGCTCTTATTGTTGAATTTCATAGGTGTTTCTCATCATGTATAAATCTTGTCTGAAGATGTGGGAAATTAGGCAGATCAAACCCACTTAAAATATACATTAATGATTGTTATCTGTTATAGAAAAGGAGGAAACAGTTTAAGTTAGAGGTTTGTTTAGGTTAAATTTTCTGCGTGTTTTAGAATTTTATCTTGAAAAGACAATTATCATTCAAGGATCTGTGTTTTTAAAGTCTCTGAATTGGTGTAGTGGCTTGAGTGCCCACTAGAATTATTTACTCTTTTTCTGCTGAGAGATAGGATTTGGAGAAAAGCAAAGCAGGCTCAAAACTTAAAGGGTATAAAGAAAGCTTTATTAACAGAACTACAAGAGAGAAAAAATTAATAAGAATCAGAATAAAGCCTTAAAAACACCTCTCCTCCCCTCATGACTTTTCTTTCTCACTGACAATGTGCAGAGACAAAACTTGGAACCCAGGTCAGTTTACCACCTCTAAAATAGTCTTTTATCAGTTCTTTTAGAGAGAGAATTCTCTTTTGACATGCCATGGAAACTTCTCCACAAGAAAACAGTGCTTTTTGACTTCTCACAAAAAGCAACCGCCCAGCAATCTACATTTATGGAATCCCTCTTGTATCATGCAGCCTTCCCACAGCTGCATTATGAGCCATGTAAACTCATGGGGGAAGTACCATTTTAAAGATGAGCAGTTCAAAAGCAAAGGTTCTCTTCATCTCTCTGTGAGATAATTTTGTCTGTGGGAACAGTGGTCTTCTCTTCCTGGGAGCAGGTCTTCATCTCCATCTCATCTCTCTCTTGTTCAAGCTTTTCATAAGATCACAGCTACTTCAATATTTACTTAGTTCATGACAAATGCCTTTGCTCATATCTACAATTAAAACACGTCTTCATCTCCCCAATGTATGTTTTCCACAACTTAAATGGATATTCTAGTATATCACAGTCCATCACTATGGCTTTGCAAAAGAATTTCAGTCTAAAACCAAGGCATCTTGTTCTCCTTCCATCTAGAATGTGACTCCTCCTTCACTGACCTCGATGTCTTCATACTGTCTCTCTACATGTCTTCATTCTGTCCTTTTCCCTCACTCAGAGAGGATTCAATGTTTTGCAAGTTTCATCTGTGCAAGGAAAGAGTTAATATTTCACCCAGGGCCTGCAGAGGGTCATGACGTTTTTTTTCTGGGCAGTGGCTGAAGGTGATAAATTCAGACTAAGAATTTATCACTGTGTAAAGTCCTGTTATTTAGGAGTGGAGCTGGAGCCTAGACCCAGTAAGCCTCTCTGGTGGAAAGGCCGCTTGGGGAAACTCAGGCAAAGCAGTCAAGCTCACACATGCACACATGCCACGTGGCTAACTCAGCAAGGAGAGGCAGAAGGCATTAGATCAGTTCCAGCCAGGTTTATTTCCAGGAGCCGAAGGGAAAGCCAGGGCAAAAGGGCTGAACACATGCCAGTCTCAGGCTTAAGTATGAGGTTCAGCAACCAATGACCTTGAGGTATGAGGGTGGAACAAAGGTCCAGGTAAGGTCCTATAGGGAGGACAGGGCTGGTCACTGGGGTCCTGCAACCAACGGCAAAAGGAGAAACCAAAGGGCCAGGAGCATTAGGGGAGGGGGGAAAATGAGGCAAACCATCATGTACAGAGCACCATTGGGAAGTCCCCTCTCCTAGGCCAGGCAGGTAACTGTGGTCTGTCCTGCCAAGGCCAGACCCTAGGTATTATGTCAAGGAGCTGCAGGGACTGCACAGCACTGGGCTGTGCCAGGATCTTGGGTTCTAGGTGCATTCAATTTCAACTGTGGGGCCACTCTCCTTGGCTGCAGAGCCATTCTTGGTCTCGGTCCCATGATCTCTCACGTGGCTGGAGCCACTCCCTTGGCAAGGTGCCTTGGTAGAGGCACTGGGGCTTCTCTCTTTTCCTCTGCCCGGCAGCCACTGGCACTGTGGAGGGTAACGGCTTAGCAGCAGGATGTTAACAGCCGCTGGGGGCCCGATCCAGCCAGGATGGGGCCTTCTCTCCTCCCCCTGCCAGGACATGAAGCAGCAGCAGCAGGGCCCAGCCAGGCTGTGCCAGGCCCGGGGGCTACACGGCAGAGCGGGGCCGACCCTGCTGGTGCTAGGTTACTTCTTTCCAGGCTGGAAGGAAAGAGAACTTCCTGGGATTTTTCTTGATTTTTAACTTGTATATTTACAGAGGCATATCCAGCTTTCTTGTGGCCTAATATCAATGTTCAAAACTAGCCACTGATTGGTTTAATCACAGTTTTTCTTAGAAAAATCACTTCCATGGGTGTTTTTATTTCCTCACTGTTATATGTATAATTGTACTGTATTAGGTTTTGTTAATGGAGTTTGGAAAAGTGATGAGTGTATTTTCTGATTGTGACATAATGTAAGTGGTAAGAGGACTGGGTTCTTTCTTTGTGATATCTGAAGTGACCAAGCCAAAAAGTGTAGGGGGAGGTGGCCCTGCATGAAGGCTGCTGGATTTCTGGGTTTTTTTATCAAGATTAAAACAACCAAAAACCTCAAGAAGAAAATTTATAAGACCCATGTTACCAGACAGAGTGAAGCCACCCACAAATAACTCTACCAGATAAGATGATTGAAAGGACACAGCAATCCTTAAATATCATAGTCTGAAAGAGTGAAAAATGTGCTGCTGGCTGACTTTATGCCAGGCACCCTCGACCAAGAAACTTCTGCTTTCTGTCTCTTAATTGTCTATTTTTATCTTTTATTAAACTTACACATTTTTAAAAGAGAGTGGAATTGGTTTTTCACACTCACCAAATGTCAATTAATGCAAAACAAGCACAATTGACCCCACAAGTTTACAAAATATAAACAAATCCATAGAGGTAGAATTCCTTTTTAGGTGCTTCAGATAATGTTTTTTTGCCTGAAAGAGTTTTTATTTGCTATTGGTGTTTTTTTTATTTTTAAGGCAGATGCTGCAAAATTTCAAGGCCTAATCATAATCATTTATACACTTGGTAATATTTGTAACAATCTTTCAGTTGACTGTCATTCTGCAGACTTTTGTAGATATGGCACCCTGATTAATGGTGGATTGGAAAAAGGCATCCTTTAGAGGAGGCATGATAATTTTTATCATAGAATAAAGTTATTTATTTTTGTTAGGTTTTCTGGGCTACTGAAAACAGTCACTTTATATTAATGTTCTTGCGTATGTCTTTGGATCACAATGACTGTAAAAACATCTGCTATTTGTAATACTTGTTTTGCTGATTAAAATTAGAGTGATTTGATTTCATTAGTTGTGAATGAGCAACAGCACCTGAGAAATAAAGGAATAATGAAAAAAAAGCGCTAGGGAATTATATGGTATTACTTAGAGATTGCATTCTGTGTGTCTGTCACAAGCAGTTTGACAGTCAGGTCAGGGAGGAACCTGTTTTTCTTGATGAGAAGAATTTATATGCTGAGAATGCACATGCTGTCATGTCAACTTTGTTCTCTAGGAGGGTTTTGATGTGCTGCGTATTCTTGCAGGATTATTTTGACATAGTGAAGAACCCCATGGATCTCTCTACTATCAAGAGAAAACTGGACACAGGACAGTATCAAGAACCATGGCAGTATGTAGATGACATCTGGCTTATGTTCAATAATGCCTGGTTGTATAACCGCAAAACGTCCCGGGTATACAAGTACTGTTCCAAACTGGCAGAGGTGTTTGAGCAAGAAATTGACCCAGTTATGCAGAGCCTTGGTTATTGCTGTGGAAGAAAGGTAAGAAAGTACATATCTTTAATCTGTTGCTTGTTTCCTTGAATTGAAGGGGGAAAATATCGCAGTTGCAGTTGTTATCAGTTATGGTGTGTCAAAAATTTCTGAAGTTTGCCAGGATTTAGCAATTTTGAGTAATCTGAATTTGAGCATTTTGTGGGTCTTCTATCTAGTCCTTAAATAATCTATTGGTTTGTAAGCCTGTGGGAAAAAAGTCAGCAACAGAAGGCTTTTGATTAGGACAAACTTTTGCTATTGCTAATTATAAACAAGTGTGGTTTTATTACTTCAGAAATTCTGCATCTTACTGTATATTGAAATTCTGTTTCCCTTGTTTTGATGTGCCTTCTGTCTTCGGAGAAGAGTTAACTTGAGAATAACGGCTCACTTAATGTCTTTTGTGACTAGCACTTTGTACGCTTTGCTGTACAGAGAGATCTGTGCAGAGTAAGGTGGAAGTATTCACTGTCTAGGTCACACTTGCTTCCCACGGAGAGCAAGTGAAAATATGTGAGTACTAAGATGACCCATTCCTCTTTGCAGTTGGAGTTCTCGCCACAGACTTTGTGTTGCTATGGCAAACAGCTGTGCACTATCCCTCGAGATGCCACTTACTACAGTTACCAGAACAGGTAAGGAAAACTCAATTGGTGCAGTTTTGTGCATGCTGCAATCAATCTGTTATAGGCATGCATGTATTTACATAGACACCCTCTTTGTATGTATACACCTTTATGTTTCAAGATAAAATTTTTTGCTGGAAGTGCTCTTGAATAGTTTGCCTTGTATGTTAATAATGATTTCTTTGAGCAAAAGTTCACTGCAGCCTTTGCTCTTCCCTCCTTTGTTTGCAGAAATGTGATGTTTTACTACATTTTGATCCTGCAGTTAATTAAATCTTCAGTTACCTACAAGTCATATATACAAGTCTGTTGCCTTTGCTTCCTAATCTGCAGCAGTATTTTTCATGCAGAACACTGAGCAGACTATGCAGAAAGTGTATTAATGCTCATAATACATATAGGTTTTAGCAAGTCTTTGTTTTTCTCATGATGTTAATGCCAAAGAGGAAACTTACTTCCGTATTGCACATCTTAACTGGAAGATCTGTCTATTCAGATCTTCAGCAGACTGATGCTTGCTTTTTTTCACAAAGTTTCCTGAAGGGAATTGTCTTTGGCAGTAGCCATCAGTAGCTTTGTAAAATGCTGTCCCTTCTACAGCTCTTTTGAGTATCTTTTTTACTTGGGGTTTATTAAAGGATTTGAACTTACTTGACTTCTGAAAGGAGGTTTCTTGCTAGTCATCTCTGGCAGCTGGGGAAGTGAGGCAGGAATAAGAAGGCAAACACATGCTTTAACATTCCCATATTCCCTTGCTTGTCACCCGAATATGCCTATTAGAGCAGAGAACAGCTTAACTTCAAGATCCATCAATCTGTTTAATTCTTGCTCTCCGTTCATTCCAAAACCTCAAACAAGCAAACCAGCCCCAAAACAAGCCAGAATGACAAAAACGTGGAAGATTTTACCTGAAAGAGAAACTTATCCAAGAATTGTAGTTTCCTTAAGCACCTAGTCAGATGAAAGCACTCAAAGATTATACAAGTTATATCTTAACTTTTTAAAACTTTATAAAGGTTTATAGCAGCAAATGGTGTTTTTTAAGCTTCTCCTACTTAAGTCCTATAATACCTCACAATAGCTATTGTAGTTTTAGACTTGCATGTAGTGTAGAGCTTGTCATGTCATATCTTTTGTTTACGTTTGTCTGTGGGCAAATACTAGATGAACCAAAAGAGTATTGCTCAGAAATCTGACGATTGACGTGTTTTCAAATGCTAGAAGGGAATGTCTGCATTGTAACAGGTGCCTACGTGTGACTTGCAGATTACATCATATATACAGATGTATATATCTATAGATTTAAATGTATAATTCCAGATGTACTGTTCTCTGCATTATCTCAGATGAAAACTGGAAAAGGAGATTCAAACTTTAGCCTAACAGTTGATTAGTGTGGCTTTATAATGAACTGGTTTGAAAATTTTATTTTCAGCTGTCTTGTGCACTCAATTAGCTGCCTTATAATGGAGAATCCATAGCTTTAGAACATTTTTGAAGGCTAGGGTAGAATCTTGAATTAATGTCTATTTTATTGAAGTACAAATTAAATCCTTCTCTGTAATACTTGCTGTAGTGATGGCTGGACTGTTCTGTGTGCAGACTTGACTATGGCAGAATCATATCCATGTAGAGCATTATGTGTGTAGTTGATGTTAGTTAACATGGAGTTAGATAGTTCTATTAGTCTGTAAGAATTTTGGGGACAGATTTTATTGTTCCTAAAGTTTCTGGTATTTGGCTTTTCCTCTCAACTGGGAGAGAATTCTGTTGCCTTTCGGCATTTATACATTTATACAAATATAATATGGAAGACTACCTCTCTTCCATTGGTCTCCTGCAGATCCTTCTCACAACAGAATTGCTGTGCTGATGTACAAGTCAGAGTAGCAGTTCTTTCTTCCTTCTGCTCTTTCCCCTGTCTCATTTTAATTCTTTGCTGTGCGTGGCATGGATTATTAAAATGAAGAGGGTATGGGTATGCTAAAATGGAATACTCTTGTTTAATTTGTTTTTATCATTTGCTGCTTGTAAACCCATTTGAGAGATTTAATGCTAATCTGTGCTTTGCCTTGGCTTTCTGCTTTGTGTTGTCTTGTCTTGCTTCAATGTTTTTGTTTTTGTCCTGCAAACACCCATTTCTTTGTTTGTGTGTGTTATTTTTTTAATTTCTCCTTCATGCTTGTCATTGTCTGCACTTGGCTTTGATTGTGCAAAAAAAATCCAAACCAAAAAACCAACCAAACACAATGTGGGGCCCATAAATCTACATCATTGAATATCCTTGTCGCCGTTGATGACCTGCTCTCTGCTCCTGTCCCTTCATTGGCCTGCTGTGATTGGTGGCTCCGTTGCTTGGCTTGGGCTGTGTTGTGTGGACGGAGCAGTTCACCCAAATATGGCCTTCTTGCTGACAGGTATCATTTCTGTGAGAAGTGCTTCAACGAAATCCAAGGGGAGAGCGTTTCTCTGGGAGATGACCCATCACAACCTCAAACGTGAGTTATTTGTGTTTGCTTGGGCTGTGCCTTTGTGAGCTATATCATGGCCCACAGTGCTTTCTGTAAGGAATGGGGGTTCAGCTGTAGGTTTTTAGGCTAGTAGAAGGTGGCTGATACATCCTTCATGAAAGCCTGGACTTTTGTCTTTAAAACCTGGACTGACAGAACTAGTGAAAAATAAGCACTTAGTGCTTAAAATTGCAACTGTACCAATGGAAGGGAAAGAAGAAAATGCCTTTTTCCAAGTGGAAGTATTCTACTACAGAAAAAGAACCGTGCCTGCAGGCAAATGTGTGACAGACATAGCTTGAAATGTCAAGCATACTTTTTTCTTTATACCCTAGCTATTAAACTTGTATTCAACATCAAATTGTTTATCATCCAGATCAGAAACAGGCAACCTTATTTTGCCATACAAATATGTCACTACTGGAATGCCATCTACCTATGAGAAATGCTTTGCAGCTGTTGAGGACCCAATAAAAGGCTGTGCATGAATTTTACCATGTTGGTGGCAAACTGTTGGGGCAGTCTCTCATTTTGCTGTATCCTCTTCGTACCTCCCCCACAAAAAATCTTTGAACAGAATTTTTGGAGACTAAGGAGCCCTTGAGAGACAAATGAGTGACAAGCAGTTCCTCTTTGAGCTATTCAAGAAACCTCTTTGGGGGAAGGCAGTGCAACAACCCTGCAGGTAGAAAAGAAATGAGGAATTCAGGAAAGCCAGAGGGAGAGTTGTTGAAGTTGGTAATTGGACAAACTGAGTTAACTTTCATTTGGAAACCAGATCTTGGATGCACTAATGGATACATACAGAATAGTAGTGGAGTTATCTGTTTGGGCTTGGGATGATTTAACTGTATTGAAAAAGGGTAGATTGAAATTATATACAAGGAAGAAGTTCTTCACTATGAGGGTGGTGAGGCACTGGAACAGATGGCACGATGAAGTTCTGGATGCCCAATCACTGGAAGTGTTTAAGGACAGGTTGGATGGAACTCTGAGCAACCTGGTCTAGTGGAAGGTGGCCCTGACAATGGCAGGGGATGATAATCTCTTAAGGTCCCTGCCAGCCCAAACCGTTGTAGGATTCTGTGATCTACCTTTCTGGAAGGAAAAAGGAAGAAATGATGTTATATGCTGGTCAGTACAATGGACTGTGTCATGTTCCTGTGGATAGGTGGATTGCTATTCTAGTAGAAGCAAAGATCTAAAATGTAATCAATATAAAGTCAGTGAGTCCTGTTCCATGCACCGTATTATAAGAATAGTTTGAGGTAATTGAGATATTTAACTTCATCATTTATTTTATAAGGAGCTTCAAGTATTCTGCAGATGGCACTATTCAGAATAAACACTGAAATAAGAGGAGATAGGAAGGTTAATCCATCTCGGGCAAGTTGGAGTGGGTTTGTGTCATTGCTTATCATAGAGGGACATACTGATCTTCTCATGTTGTGCAGAATACTCTTTGGAGTAAATTCTCACAGATTTGAGTATTCTTGTATGTTCTGAACCAGGTTTTTTAAAAGACACTTGGAACCTCTCTGTCAAAAAGATGGAATTTTAGGTCTTGGAAGTAATGTGGAGAAGGTGAAGATAATGTATAGTAGTGGCTGGGTTGGGGTTGCAGAGTTTGGAAGCTGAAATTTATCCTTTGAAGTTGATGTAGGAGGATGGCTAGGGGAATCTGAAAAAAGATAACCTACCTTTCTCAGTAATTGAAGGTAATTGGAATTCTCTGCCTGCAGAATATGAGGCATATCAAGTAGTCTTTTTGTCATTAAATACTGATCAGACTTATCCAAAACTTGAATTGTCAGCAAGCTTTAATATTTATCCTGTAGTAAAATTGAATAAAGGAACAATCTTCTCTACAAGAGAAAAATAATGTTTTCCACAGACAAACTGGAGTGGCATACACTTCAGTTGTCTGTCACTGTGTAAAATACAATTACTTTCCTTGTGGTGCCAGTGAGTGTTTAAAAAATCTGCTTGAAGGTTTTGTCTTGGTTTGTGGATAGGTGTGGTATTGCATGAATGTTTGTTGTCTTGTGTTAAAATTGAGTTTTATTGCCTGTTTCTCCATAGCACGATAAACAAAGAACAGTTTTCAAAAAGGAAAAACGATACACTGGATCCTGAGCTGTAAGTATTGCTGTCACTCCTGAATGATCCTCATTTTATTATACATACTTTGTAAAATACATGTTATTCATTCATCATCAGCTTTGTCTTTGAATGTTTCCCAGTTTCACATAGCTCTGTTAGTTGGTAGGGGTTGCTCAGTAATCATCAGATATGGTATTCAGTGCTGAGAAGCCAAACCACTGTGGCTGTGCTTGAGAAATACGTAACACTGGATGTATGGGCTGAAATAACTCCATTTTGTTGTCTAGCATGTGGATTCAACAGAAGGATGAATGCAGATAGGTCTGCTTTGAAACTTTGTCGTGGCAAATGCTCTAGTCTCAGAACTGATTTGAGTCATTTGGCAGTAGCTCTTAGTGCTGTCGGCATTTCTAATTGCTGCATATTATAGGCAGCTGTAGTAAAAGGCAAAAATGCTATATTTTGAATCACTCAATTCTTCTGTACTGTTCTAAAAGCAGAGCTGTAGTCATTCAGTAACATTAAGATGATGGTGATTCAGCTGCTTTTTTTTATATTCCTAAGCATTTTTTTGAAGCTACTTTATATGGTCCTGCTTCATACACCTGTGCTGCTATTTTGTAAATATTATCTCAGTTCTTAAATGAATGAACAAAAAGGCTATTTACTGTTCCTACACCTTCCTTCTAAAGGCACAAGGGTCAGCCAGTTCTTCTGTTTTACAAGGGCTGTGGGAAGGAGAGAATAGTAGCTTGATTCATAACTTTTCTTTCCCTTTGTTAAGGTGAAGAGAGAATATAAGCCTAACTTAGCATGATACCACATGCTCTACATAGATTACAGCTATTCATTTGAAGTCTCAGACTTTTAGACAGGAATGTTCAAAAGGAGTCAGATTGTCCCAATACCTGAAGCGACCTTAGGTATTTTGGAGAATTATATCCACCAACATCTGGGAACTAAACCATACAACTTCTCTCAGTTGTCCTTAAATCTCTAATCTTCCAAAAGTGACTTAGGTATTTGCTTCTGTATTCTTCCTTCCCACCTTTCTGCAGTATATTTGTAATATACCCCAGGGTTCAAGCATAGTGGGGCAACTAACAGACAGATATTTCACTTAGTTCTTCCTTTCTGACATGTGTGAATCCATTTTCCTCTACTCTTTATAGCAAAGAGAAGTTTACAGATTTTATCCTTAAAAGGGCTTCACTTGAAAAAAAAAATGAGTGGATGGTGGTAAGACAAGCAAATGGTAATAATGTTTTCCTGCATAGACACCTGACTTGAGCTGGCGGGTTCTTAATTTGTTCTGAAGGCTGTTCTCAGCATACATGTGCACTCCATGTTAAATAGAATCGAACATCTAAATGCTAGAAGTGCTCAAATAAAATATTACAAAATATACAAGCAAGCAATGATACTACTAACCTTTGCTTCCCTTTGCCCTTTTTTTTGCCTTGTACAGATTTGTTGAATGTATAGAGTGTGGAAGGAAAATGCACCAGATCTGTGTTCTTCATAATGAGATAATCTGGCCTTCTGGGTGAGGAATTTCTCATTATTAAGTAGATAGCATATTTACTTATTTGGTAGAGCTTATGCATAAACTTCTTATATTTAAAAGACTGTTTAATGGAAAAAGTTATATTCCATGAAATTTTTACACAGTCTGTAGGGTATCAACAAATTTAGACAGTATATCTTACAGTGTTGTGTGTGAAGTTTTTTAATCTTTAATATTTCCAATACTTCTTTCTGTGGAAGATAGCATTTCAGCCTTTTATGTTTAGAGATGCTAGCCCCTCATAAAAAAATGTTTTTAGTTCTGGTAACAGTTTCAGACTGATCTGTTTTCTGTACAAATCATACTGCTTCCTCATCTTCAAAAAAATTTGTAACAAGGATGTAACAGGTGAATCAACTTTTTTCACCTCAGTAATCAGATGAAATTTAAAAATCAATATAGTTTTCTTTAGATGCTCTATGGTTCTTGATCGACAATAAGTGTTTTCTTCTGATTGATTTAAAAACTTTTAAAAGGATGATAAATTACATGTTGATAAAGCTTTATAAGAGCTTAAAAGTCCCATTTCT
The DNA here is from genome assembly GCF_965231275.1 of Zosterops lateralis. NCBI lineage: Eukaryota > Metazoa > Chordata > Aves > Passeriformes > Zosteropidae > Zosterops > Zosterops lateralis. The sequence continues at coordinate 24,625,696 of NC_139765.1, forward strand.
TATCAAAAAAGCTGTGAGTTTAGTGTTCTGTTGTCCCATCCACATTGCTGCAAAAGAGGGTAGATGTCCTGTAAGTGAGAAAGAATCATGGAATCATTTCGGTCTACAGTGTGCTTGTGCATTTAGAAAAAAAATCAGCCTTATGCTTGGTGTTGCAGTGTCTTAGCATCATCAGAGACAGAAGTTTGAGCCTATTTGCTCCAAGAATACTTTGAGCTGATATTGTCAGACATGCCAGTAGAAACTTCCCTGGGCTTTCCAGTGGTGATATGGGTGACTCATAGGGCATGCAGCACTTGGAGCTTAGATCCTCCTCTGCAGCTCTGAAACAGTTGGGCTGTTCTTTGTGCTTTTATTTTGAATTTAAGGTATTTTCCAGACCAGATAAGATCTGGTGAAAGATCTTGCTTCTAATGGTACAACACTAGAGAACTTGGTGGTCTGACTTGGGGTGACTTCACTTTCTCTTTTTTTGCCTCAGCTTTGTCTGTGATGGCTGCCTAAAGAAAACAGGACGAACCAGGAAAGAGAACAAATTCTCTGCTAAAAGTAAGATCGCACCAGCAAATTTAAATAATATGTTCAGAATGGGGAAGAGGTGGCTTTTATGCTTGTGTTGTATGTAAGTTTTTTGGAGCTCAATTTACTTCTTGTCCCAAGTTTTGTCAAGATACTTCTGGTCAGTTTTGACCATCAGTTCTATAGTGTGCCGAGTATTTGCATTCATGCGTGGTAGTGTTAGTTAATAGTCTGTTTTAGGGGGCTAGCATACTGTTTTAGAGCACTTCCATTATTGAAAGATATTCTTTGGTAAGCGGAGATACTGACTTTGCTAGTACAGCTTTATAGACAGAATATAGCTCCAAATGCAATGTCTGCTTGTGAAGATGTGTCTGAAAGAGATGTTTTGTAATCCAGTTTAAGTAACTAATAACATCTATTCAGGAGAAATCTTAATTGTGATTGACTTTTAAGACAAGATAGAAATTGGCTTGAAATAGATTATTTATTCATTTAAATAATGTATAGGCCATAAATGTGCCTGCAGGGGAAAAGGAGCTCACCCCATCTAGAAGTGGTAGGGTTTAAAGATAAAGCTTTAATGTATGTTAATATACTGCATGTATTTGAAAGTAAGTTTTCATCTAACATGTGAGTAGAGAAATCACATATGAACAGTTGAGGTTTGTATATATTTAGAGCTGTATTTTCCTCTTGCAGGGTTACCAGCTACAAGACTTGGTACCTTCCTGGAGAACAGAGTCAATGATTTCCTAAGACGACAGAATCACCCTGAGGCAGGAGAGGTCACAGTTAGGGTGGTACATGCATCTGACAAAACTGTTGAAGTAAAACCAGGAATGAAAGCAAGGTATGTTTGTTTCTAATTTTGCTTTCTTTTGGCAGAAGTGGGAGCTGTTTGTACTTACATGATACACTTAATTAAATAAAATCATTTAGGTTGGAAAATAGTTCTAAGCTTGAGTTCAGCTGTTACCCTAGCACTGCCAAGGCCACTGCTAATATCCAGTCAACAAAGACTGTTGTATTCAAAACCTCATCACCATGCAGTTTGTGACAAACAGGTGTTCCAGCAGCATAATAATTTTTTGTGATGAGTGTCTTTTTCCACAGTAAAAAGTGGGTGGCTCATATTTGAGTAGTCTGTAAACGTTTAACTTTCAAATTGCACTAAAATTACACTTAGAGTAGCCCTCATCTTTGTTGCCTTCACCTAGTAACATGCAGTCTCTGATACGTGAATATTTTGGTATTCCTCTTTACCCTCTGGTCTGCAGGTTTGTAGACAGTGGAGAGATGGCAGAGTCTTTCCCTTACCGAACAAAAGCGCTTTTTGCCTTTGAGGAGATTGATGGTGTAGACTTGTGCTTCTTTGGGATGCATGTGCAGGAATATGGCTCCGACTGCCCTCCACCCAATCAAAGGTGAGGAACCCCATGAAAGTCCATTTTACCTTAGTACTCTCTTGTTTGGATGAACTTCCTGTAGTTTTGTATAGGGCTCCCCTGTTGCTTATGTGAGACCCCTTAGTGTGTTAGGTTCTAGAAACAAAGTAGCTTCTGTAATGTTAGAGTTGTTTCAGACTGGGGATGCCGGCTGGCAGAGGGTGTTGCCTTAAGGATCACTTGTCTGTGCTCTCAAAGTTTAATAGTTTTAGGGAGATGGTGCTAGGATATCAAAAGAAGGCTAAATTTCTAGAGGTAAATTAGGATCAGGGGCATTGCAGATTGCTGTTGTAATGGATACTTCAGATGTATAAAATAACATGAATGAACTTGTAGAATTACTTCAAAATCTCTCCTTTCTCATGGCTTTTTTTTTGTTGTGATTTTTTTTTAGGCGAGTGTATATATCTTACCTTGACAGTGTTCATTTCTTCCGCCCTAAATGCTTGAGGACTGCTGTCTATCATGAAATACTAATTGGATATCTAGAATATGTGAAGAAACTAGGGTAAGTATCTCATAATATTTTCTTCTGTACAGCATTTCTGCTGAGTAGTTCTTGCTGCAAATTAAATTAAATTACTTCATGCTATAGTAAAGACTATATCAACCTGTGATAGAATAACTTGATAATAACTGTGTATTGAAAAGTTGAAAAGGAGAGAAAAAGGGGATTGCACACTTTTCAGGGAAGATCTCTGCTTTAGATATTTTTCTTTCCAAACTCATGTAAAACTTAAGTCTAAGTAGAAACAGTGAGCCTCTTCTCCAGTCCATAAAATGTCGTCGTCATTGTGTAATGCCATGGCTTTAATTAGGTCATTCCTTTGGGCTGGCAAGTAAGTTCTTACCCTTGTTTATAAGGAGGAAGTTGTGTATTTTGTCAGTACTGATTAACTCTGTAACAGTTGTATAAGGCCACTAAGAAGTCTTGAGTAGTTGAAATTGCAAGAAACCAAAGAGTTAAGAAAGAAAGAAAGAGGGAAACATACTTGGACAGCACAAAAGAATACAGAACAACTGCAGTAACAAGAAAGGTGGAAATTAAATTACTGTGATTACAGTAATGTGAAGTAGAAAGGCCAGTGAAGTAAACATCACTGTATTGTCAAGGTACCTAGTGTAGACTGGAGAAATTGTTAGGGACTATGTTTAAATCAGTTGATGAGAAAAGTTAGAGGAGTTGAAATGAAGGTAAGTAGTACTATCTTCAGTACCTCAGTGACGTGCTGTGCTCTTTATTACTTCAAAAGCATACATTAAGCTTCTTTCTGCTTTCTTTATTGTCTAATTTCTAAGCTGTGAGTCTCTACATTTGCTGCATAGAGCTCAAGCCTCAGCTTTACTTAACGCTGTTTTGTGTGCTAATGGGTAACAACAGGTTCTCATTTTGGGAAAACAATCTTGGTCGTGCAGTATCATCTCTCTATTCTCAGGCAGAAGGAATGGCAACTGACTGCAGCTCCCAGGGCTTAAGGGAGGGTTCTGCAGGACTGTTTCTCAACAGGTCAAGGATGGCTATTTTTCTCTAACTGATTATTCCTCCTACTAGAGTTCTCTTCAAAAACTAATAGAGAAGAACTGAGGATGAAGAAGTGATCTTAGGTGCTACAGTTGCTACAGTTGCTGCAGCTGCTAATTGGCTGTCATCTATCTTAATAATACTCTAGATTGTGTACCCAGTACCATAGCTTGGCAGTGCCTGTTTATTCCCAGATGTAATTCTGAAACTTTTTCAAACCAATTCTCAAAACTCAGAGGATTTACAATAGAAAAGTGAATTCTGTCTTTAAGTACGTCTGTTTTTAGAATGTTGCTAGATAAAGTACTACTGCTCTGTCTTGAGATTTCACTACTGAAATACCTAGACTCCATCTTTCTCCCACTAGTTAATTGGGAGATGGCAGTTGAAGGTTTGTGTCAGGTTTTGTTTTTTATATAGACTGTAAAATGTGCACCCTTAACATGTAAGTGCTCCATATATAGTGCTGGGTTTTGCAAAATTAGTGAAAAGATGGAAATGTTAGGTCTGGGAATAGCTGCCAAGTCAGTGGTGGCGCCACCTGGTCTCAGAGAGGAGAGCGTGCGAGAGTCTGTTGTCAGGGCCCACATGTCCTGGTTTTGTCTGACCACGCCAGGTATACTACTGGACACATCTGGGCCTGCCCGCCCAGTGAAGGAGATGACTACATCTTCCACTGCCATCCTCCTGATCAAAAGATACCCAAACCCAAGCGACTGCAAGAGTGGTACAAAAAGATGCTGGACAAGTCTGTGTCAGAGCGCATCGTCCATGATTACAAGGTGTGTTAAGTGTGTACTTGGGCGATATTGACCAATCTTGTCTTGATTTCTTCCTTGCCTTATGCAAGGCCTTTCCTATTGCCTTATGCATTGTGCCTCATTCTTGGTGTTTATGGCATTAGTTTTAAGTTAATTGAGCACCAAAAGTTTAGAGTTAAAATACACTCTCTTCAAAACATATAGCTTCTGAAATCATTCTAGCAAAAGACTCAAAATGGTTCCTTAGAACAAATTAAATTCTTGAGGAATACTGTAAAAGAGCAAAAGAACATATATGGAATCTTAAATCTTTTTGTGTTAGATCAAATTGCAGGGTTAGGATACTGATGCACTTTAGAAGTGTGTAAAATCTTGGGAATTATCAGGACTTAAATGAGGGTTGAGATTGTGGTGATTACATTATCCCAATTGGTAAGAATGCACATTGAAATCTAGCACACAGTAATGATTTATTTTGAGTGGGAATATTAGAAATATATTTGACCAACTGTAACTGATACAGTGTTAAATTTGCACTTAGAATATCCTCTCCAAAAATGAATTGAAATATTAAGCTTTCCTTTGTTTAGTCTGCTAATGCCTTTTTTTGTCACTCATTGAGAACATCATCTTTCATTATGTGACTTGTAAAAGTGATAACTGAAAGTCTGTTTGTTGTTTTTTAGGATATATTTAAGCAGGCAACAGAAGATCGTCTAACAAGTGCAAAGGAGCTCCCTTACTTTGAAGGGGACTTCTGGCCTAATGTCCTGGAGGAGAGCATTAAGGAACTAGAGCAAGAGGAAGAAGAACGGAAGAGAGAAGAAAACACTAGTAATGAAAGCACAGATGTAAGAATGCTTCTGCTTTTCATGATCAAATGTAAAAATTTTGATTATATATGGCAAATTATTAAAAAAAGAGGGGAGCAAGGCACTTGGGTTAACTGGGTTTTTCACTTTTCACTCTAATATAAATTTCAGTTTTACAGTTTTTAAGTTAGACCTAGTAAAATACCACTAAGCTACATTTCAATGAACAGTGTGTGTTCATATGGCTATAAACTAATTACCAAAGGCATTTTTTGAAACAGCTAGCTGAATATTTTGTTGTTGAAATACAGTTCTATCAATGATCATGTTGTCACCTCAGCCTGATTTATAAGTTTTTTCCTTAAGCATTAGCTTTTAAATCATTCTTTTCTTTCTAACTTAGATGTTATAACACCAGTCTTAGCAGAATGTTCTGAGAAAGTAATGGAATGCCATGACTTAGTACTTGACTCTCAATAGGCTTGTTTAGTAGCTTTAAGGCATTGAGGATACAAAGCACAAATTACTGCTGGACTGTTGATGGGCTACTTTAAACTAGAGAAATTTCTTGCTGGTGTGTTGTGCAGTATTTTTTGCAAATGTACAACTGTGTTATCAAGTTCCAAAAAAAACCCTCAAAAGCAATGCCTCTTAATTCAACAATAAGTTTGAAAGTGAACAGATGCAGAATTTATGCATCTGCCTATCCTTGGATGCTCTGAGCATTTATGGAAGAGGTGGTGAATCTAGAATAAGTTTAGTAGTTTTGCTCATGCAGTAGTACTTGTTAGTTAACTCTTTAAACACTGCTGCTTCATCACCTTATCAGATACTAGATTTTTTTGGGGGGGTAGAATTTTTTTGCTGGAAGATCTTTGGATCAAAAAAAGTTAGATTTAATGTTACAATTACAAGTTGTGATTCTCCTGTGCTGCTCTTTGAAATACATTTTTTCAAGGACTTTGATTAAACAAAGTGCAGGAAATTAGGCAGTATGATATCAAATTTGCATTAAGTAACATCTTTCATAGGAAGGTATTGTTTGCTTTCTGCAAGGCATAGCTTCAAGTCCTCATCTTTCTAGTATACCCAGAAACCACTTGTGAAGAATCGCTTAGCTCTGTGTGTGAGGTTGGTCAATATTAGTTGAACCTTCTCAGAAGTTTGGCGTCAAAATCCTGAGGTAGAGCAAGCTTAAAGTACACTACTATTTAACTTTATTATCATTATAATAAATATTTTTAACTCTTTATCAATGCTGTGTTTCACTCTTGAAGAAGGGCTATAATAAACTGTACTGTAAAGTGACATGATAGTCATCCATGTTCACTGGGAATTTCCATTCTTGCAGAGTTATTTTAAGCTTAGGAAAAATGCTTGTTTGGCTAACAATTATTTTGATCCTTGATCATCTTATTCTGTGGGGTTTTGAGGGACTCTCTGAGCAGCCCAGAGAGGAATAAATTGCTAACAGAATATAGGTGAAATTAAGCTGACCTGTTTTGTTTGACTGTTGCAGGGTATGACAGGTGCATGATAGAAGTTGCACTAATAATGCCTTTGGGACTCAGAACAACAGCTTTATACTAAAATCAGTTTAATTCAGTCTGTTAAAAGTAAATTTGTCAGAACTGTAACAAACTAAATCTAGGTGGTTTAAGTCTTTCTTACCTTGGTTTAGTGTGATATCAGTTGCACTTTGCAGTTACTTTTGCTTTTGAATTGCATTGAGATTCATCTACTGAACCCCTTTGTGTTTGTCCAAGAGTGTGTAGCTGTAACAGACAAACAAGTTTCATTATATAATGTTTGCTTATATGTCCTGAGCATCTATGCTTTTAATAATTTTGGATGTATGTATTGCTGATCTTGATATCTTTTGGAGTAATTTTAATGGAATTAATTTAATGTTTCTGTGTACCCTAGTATGTGTCTTCAGAGTTAATGATTGTGAAGTGTGTTTTGTCCTGCAGTTATAGAATATGTAAAAATAATAAAATGGTGATGTGGTGTTGCTTAGATACCTGACATAAAATGTCTTTAAAATTCCTAGGTGAGCAAGGGAGACAGCAAAAATGCCAAAAAGAAGAACAATAAGAAGACAAGTAAAAACAAGAGCAGTTTGAGTCGTGGCAATAAGAAGAAGCCTGGCATGCCCAATGTGTCCAATGACCTCTCCCAAAAGCTGTATGCCACTATGGAGAAACACAAGGAGGTAACAGTGGATTTAATGAAGAACGGTTTTTTCTTCAATAAAGAGGTGTACAAAGCTTTTATACTTCAGAGTCATGCCCTGTAAATTGTACAGGTTTGGCTTGAGAATTGAGTGGCTCATCCAACGAGACCAGTACCAGTAGGTCTGGGCACTCTTTGCTGCAAGGGCAGTGGGAATAAATGCAGCTGTGGTCATGCAGAACTTCCTAAGAGTCTAGATTGCCACGCAGTTCTACTGTTACTGTTCAGTCCTGTGCCCCTTGCCTATTTCTTCAGAGGAAAGTGAACCTGCAGGACACCCAGAGGTCTGAGATTTCCCAGCCTCACAAGCACCCCACCTGGTGGCAGGTCATTCAGTGTTAGCTGATCCTGGAACTGTACACTGTAATGAGATTTGGTGAGCAAAACATCTTGATATGTGCTAGCAGATTAAGCCTTTTTATTTTTCAGGTCTTCTTTGTCATCCGTCTCATTGCTGGCCCTGCAGCCAACTCCCTGCCCCCCATCATTGAGCCTGACCCGCTCATTCCATGTGACCTGATGGATGGGCGTGATGCTTTCCTAACCCTTGCTAGAGACAAGCACCTGGAGTTCTCCTCGCTACGAAGGGCACAGTGGTCAACCATGTGCATGCTGGTGGAACTGCATACCCAGAGCCAAGACCGCTTTGTTTACACCTGTAACGAGTGCAAGCATCATGTGGAGACCAGATGGCATTGCACTGTCTGTGAGGTATGTTTGGCAAAGTTTTCCTTGCTTCTGTTCCTGTATCTTTGTGCCCAGAGTGCTCTTTACCTGAACTGATTTCACATTATTAATTGATGGAAAAAGATCTGTGCAGCTCATCTGCTGGCAGTTCAGAAAGAAAGGAAAACATTTTCCTTTAGAAGTGTTTCTACTAATGTGCTGCTTGGGGTGCGATTTCTGCCTTGTGGAGAGCTGGAATAGAGTTGTGTTTTCTGTAGTTTATTTAAGGTGCTGCTGCCTAAGAAATTTGGAACTGTAGCCATGGCTTGAGCTGGAATGGTAGGATCAGCTGATTTTTCTGAAGAGCAATGCCTACATTTTCCTTCCAGAGTCAGAAGTGTAAGGCTGCAGTATATCTGTAAAGAGGACTCTGTTGGTTTACTGGCACAGAAGTTTTGCTGTGCTGCAAGTCAGATCCCAATATTTTGACTCCTTCACTACTGTTTAGTAGTTGTTGTGTCTCTCTAGAATGCTGCAAACAGCATTTGTGTCTTCAGAAATGTTTGAAAAACCAGTGTATTTCAAGATTGAGTCCAGGGGTTTGGTTCAATGCCCACTGGAAGCTGGATTATTATTGTATCTGGCTTCTAACTTAGTTTTTTAGCCTGCTGGAAGGAAATGACTGACTCAGATTTGATCCTAATTACAATTTGATACTTCCATTTGCTCTGGTTATGTATATACAAGCACGTGTGCTTTTACCCTTTTGGTAAATACCAGAAAGTGAATTCTAAAGTTCCTATGGTTTAGTAAATCCTAAGAACTTAGGTCTTTTTCTTAACAATCAATTATTGAACCCAAACTTGTATGCCTTCACTGAATGCATTCTGTTCTTTCAGCACTCTCTGTTGTTTAACTCAAATCTCCAAACTGAAAATGCAGCTTTCATTGTTTTTTGGAAGCTGGTACCTCTTCTGCCACTTTTGCCCTCTTCTTTTGAAGCAGGAGCAGATGAGCAGCTATTTGTTCCTTGCCTATTTTTTCTCCTTTCCTGTTGGGATTTTTCTGGCCCAGCTGAATAATGTGTGATCTACTAGCTCAGAGCCAACTTGTTTTTCAAGGTTTATATATTTGTGTAGCTTTCAGACACCCTTCCACCCACACACTTTCCCTGGCTATAATTTGGATTTATTCCTTCTTTAGTACCTCGACATGGCATGAAAGATTGAATTTTTCCCTAGAGCAACAATTTGCCTGCAACAGAGTGGGAGTAATTTGTTGACATGGCATGACATCATTTATTCATTTATTGTATGAAGTTTCAGGAACACTGATAATTTATCCTTTCTTGTGTTTTCAGGATTATGACCTGTGCATCACCTGCTATAACACTAAAAACCATGACCACAAGATGGAAAAATTAGGCCTTGGTCTAGATGATGAGAGTAACAACCAGCAGACCGCCACGATGCAGAGCCCTGGCGATTCCCGCCGCCTGAGCATCCAGCGCTGTATCCAGTCTCTGGTCCATGCCTGCCAGTGTCGCAACGCCAACTGCTCGCTGCCATCCTGTCAGAAGATGAAACGGGTTGTCCAACACACCAAAGGCTGCAAACGCAAGACCAACGGAGGGTGCCCCATCTGCAAGCAACTCATAGCTCTCTGCTGCTACCATGCAAAGCACTGCCAGGAGAACAAGTGCCCTGTGCCCTTCTGCCTCAACATCAAACACAAGCTCCGTCAGCAACAGCTCCAGCACCGCCTGCAGCAGGCGCAGATGCTCCGAAGGAGGATGGCGAGCATGCAGCGCACGGGTGTGGCAGGCCAGCAGCAAGGATTGCCCTCACCCACACCGGCCACGCCAACAACTCCAACAGGCCAGCAGCCCCCGACACCACAAACCCCACAGCCCCAGCCTCTGCCCCAACCTGTGTCACAGCCTCAGCCTGCACCTCCCAACAGCATGCCACCCTACACCATGCCAAGAACTCAGCCCCCCAGCGCTGTGTCCCAGGGCAAAGCAGGTGGCCAGGTGACGCCTCCAACTCCACCTCAGCCACCACAGCCGCCAGTTCAGGGTCCTCCTCCAGCAGCAGTGGAAATGGCCATGCAGATCCAGCGAGCAGCAGAGACCCAGCGCCAGATGGCACAGGTTCAGATCTTCCAAAGGCCGATTCAGCACCAGATGCCCCAGATGCCACCAATGGGAATGAACCCTCCACAGATAGGCAGAGGTCCTGGTGGCCATATAGATCAAGGAATGGGGCCAGGAGGAATTCAGCAGCAGCCACCATGGGTGCAGGGCACTTTACCCCAAGCTCAGCTGCAGCCAGGAATGCAGAGGCCATCCATGATGGCAGTAGCTCAGCCGGGTCAGCCAATGAATATGGCCCCTCAGCCAGGGATGGGTCAGGTACCTGGCACTGGTCAGCCCAAACAACCACCTCTGCCCCAGGCGGCCTTACAAAACCTACTGCGGACTCTCAGGTCTCCCAGTTCACCAATGCAGCAGCAGCAGGTGCTTAACATCCTTCACTCCAACCCTCAGCTGCTGGCTGCTTTCATCAAGCAGCGGGCAGCCAAGTATGCAGGGTCCCAGAACCCGCAGGGCATGGCAGGGCAGCCTGGGATTCCGCAGGGGCAGCCGGGGCTCCAGCCACAGCAGGCCATGCAAGGGCAGCAAGGAGGTGTGCACCCCAACCCGGCCATGCAGAACATGAACCCCATACAAGCAGGAGTGCAGAGGCCCAGCATGCCGCAGCAGCCACAGCAGCAGCAGCCACAGCAGGCCATGGCTGGGATGAATCCTCAGGTGCAGCAGATGAATATGAATCACTCGGGGATGGCTCCCCAATTCCGAGATCTCCTGATGAGACGGCACCAAATGATGGAGCAGCAGCGCCACCAGCAGCAGCAGCAGGGAGCTGGACCAGCGCTGGGGCCAGGGATGGCCAACCACAACCAGTTTCAGCAGCCCCAGGGTGTTGGGTATCCTCAGCAGCAGCAGCAGCGAATGCAGCATCACATGCAGCAGATGCAGCAAGGAAACATGGGACAAATAAGCCAGCTTCCACAGGCCATGAGTGCAGAGACAGGAGCCAGTTTGCAACAGGCTTTCCAGCAAAGGCTGCTGCAGCAGCAGATGGGGTCCCCAGCTCAGCCCAATCCTATGAGCCCCCAACAGCACATGCTCCCCAATCAGGCCCAGTCCCCGCACCTTCAGGGCCAGCAGCTCCCTTCATCACTCACCAATCAAGTGCGTTCTCCGCAGCCTGTACCCTCACCGCGGCCCCAGTCCCAGCCCCCTCATTCCAGCCCATCCCCTCGGATGCAGCCTCAGCCTTCTCCACACCATGTCTCCCCGCAGACCAGCTCCCCACATCCAGGACTGGTAGCTGCCCAGGCTAACCCCATGGATCAAGGGCACTTTGCCAGCCCAGACCAGAGTGCAATGCTTTCCCAGCTTGCTAGCAATCCTGGCATGGCAGGCCTCCATGGTACAAGCGCCACGGAACTGGGGCTCAGCTCTGAGAACTCAGACTTGAATTCAAACCTTTCACAGAGTACACTAGACATACACTAGACACGTAGCATTTTGGGAGAAAAAAAAATAATTACTAAAAAAAAACAAAATAAAAAAACTTATTTTCGCAAGACTTTTTGTACTGAAGACAAATTTTTTTGAATCTTTCTTAGCTAAAACGACATTTTTCCCTGGAACACATCTGAACTGTGCAGCAGTTTATGGTTTTAAAAACAAACCAACAATGAACCTGAGGGACAGTAGAGTACAAAGAATATATTTTTGTTATGGCTGGAAACATAACCAGTCCTTTTTCTTGGCTTTTTTTTTTTTTTCCTCGTGTGTGTTGGGGAGGTTGGGGGAGGAAGGTGGTCTTTTGGTTGTTCACCAAAGGATGCCCTGCTCATGCCTCCAATAGGTTTTATTTTTTTTAAATTAATGAAAATATGTAATATTGATAGTTATTATTTACTGAGGCAGATGGTAAACATTTTCCCTATTCTGGTTTTTCTTCATGTCACTGTAAAAAAAAAACACCACAAGAACAGAAAAACACAGGAGAACCTTTTCCTAAAACCAGAGGACAAAAGGGGTTAATGTTGCTTTAAAAATACATTACATATATAAATATATATATATAAAAATAAATACCAATCTTTTCCTCTTTGGTTGGAAATATGTCAATTCTTTGAAAAATGTAAAAATATTAAATAACTCAGTCCCCTCCTGAAGTCTACTTTTGTCCTCCAAGAATTTTCTATACAAGAGTCTGAGCTTAAAAAAAACTTCAAGTATTAAAGTAATTTGTACATGTAGAGAGAAGACAACATTTTTGGAAATACACAGGGGCAGCTGCCAAATGGATGTAGTATATATATTGTGGTTTCTGTTTTCTTGAAAGAATTTTTTTTGTTATTTTTACATCTAACAAAAGAAAAAAAAAAACATAAAAAAGAGGGTAAGAAACAATTCCAACGGGATTATTTCAACCTGAGAAAAAATTGCTGGGGTTTCTTCTTTATGCTTGCTTTCTCTCTCCCGTGCCTGTTTCCCACCCTCTTCCACTTTCAGTAAAACTTGAAAATAGAAAGCAAAAAACCCTCAAATGTTGTATATCATGCAATTCAAGTTGGTTACTTATAAATAAGAACTTTCGATCACTGTATAGACTGTTAAAATTGATTTCTTATTACCTATTGTTAAATAAACTGTGTGAGACAGACAGCCTGTTTTTAATGTTTCCCTTCTCTCCCACATATGTTGCTTGTTCTTAAAAGGTGGGGGTAGCAGAATATGTGCTACTTCAAATGTTTGCTATCTAGACGTGGGAGAGCTATTTAATGTATATGACTGTTTTAAAATGCAAATCTCTAATAAGGGATGTGGAGTAATAATTAGTCTTCTAAATGGACTCTTTTGGTACAACTCTGCATTCACGTTGTTCCTGGCATGTATCTTACCAAAGAAACGAGGTGTGACCTCGGCAGTTGTGCCAGTCAGCTGTGTCCCGCCCTGCTCACACAGCCTGGGAGCATCTGATCTTCAAAGGACCTATTTTGCATTTTGAAATGAGGACTATTTGTTTGGAGATGTGATATTAAAAGATCCTATTTCATTTGGAGTATATTGTGCACCTTTTGGCACTGAAGTATGAGCATGAGGTAAGCTTGTGTGGATGTCCTGCAGGCAGGTGCTGCACTAGGATGGTGTGTGGGTGCCCAGTCACCCTGTGTCACATCTGGTGACCTGCTGGATACAGGGACATTCCTCAACAGAAGTGCTGTTGCCTTGGAGCATGCATGCAGTGACCCCAGTTGTGTGCTGCCCACAGCTGTGCTCACATGGAGTTAATCCGGTCAGTGTTGTGTATTGCGCTCAAGCTGTTTGTGGTGGATGTGGCTGGTTCATTGTGGGCTTTCCAAAATCCAGCCTTATGTGCATGTGTGCTTACTGCCTAGGGAATAACTCACCACGAGGGCATTATGTACCTGGAAAACCCAGACAGGACCAAGGATGTGACCAGAGACGACTGTAATGCTGGCTGTGTTGGGAGCATCGGCATAGCCACAGATCCGAGACAAATAGCACAAGCAAGCTGACCTCTTGCTAGTGCAAGATGATGGAGGGGGTAAGCATGGAGCAATGCAAGCTCAGCCAAATGCCAAACAAAAGTAATGGTGTATTACAATGTGAATAGGTGTTAGAGATCTTCAAAAGCTGGAGTAAAATGCTTGGGTTTTGAATATAAACATAATTACAACAACAAATCTTGTATTTAAAAAGGAATTGGTGGCAAGCCTTCAGCAAGATGGTGGAAAGTTTGTGGCAGCAAACTTCAGCAGCCCTGGGCTTTGGTGTTCACCCTTGGCTAAACTTCTTACTGCTTACCCCAACATGGTGCAGACCTGCTCTGCACCAAGCCCACAATTACCCTAGTGCATTAGGAGGGACTGCTAACCTAAAGGAGAGCAGAAAGCAAAAAACCCCCATGTGTTGAATGCCAGGACAGCAGCCTGGGATTGTTTAGGTTTGTGCTCTCCACAGTAAGCTTTCCTCTTCCTTCCCTGCCACCAAGCAAAGCCTAGTTTTGCTTTCAGCCTTGCGAGGCTTCTCAGAATGGAGCATAAATAATACTGCTTCTGACCACATAGGGCTGGTGAAGTGAAAAGTGTGCCCAGCCTTCTGACTTACATGCTTCTAGTGCAAACAGCTTTCATTTGTGCCAATGAGTTAGCATACAGACTGTGGTTAGAACCTGTTCTGACCTGCATCAAAGCATCTGAAGTGGGGAAGTCCTGGGACCTTGCAGAGCACAGTACAGATCTTCCAACTTCAAATGCCAACATAGAGACTTGCTTGAAAGATGCCATGATGCATTCTATGTGACAGCACAGCTGCTCTGTCTTTGTAGGTGGTCTGAGCCAAGTTCAGTTTTTGAGGTGGTGTGGATGATCAATAGTCTTAAATTTGCATAGGGTTTCTTTTCCTGACATCTCTCTACTTCTGCTTTCTCTGGTTCTACTGGAGAACCAAAACCCACCATTTGGGGAACTACTATGGCTGTTTCAAGTAGTGGGAGGATTTCAGGGTGACAACAAAATTAGGGTGTCATCTGTATCTCTCTTGCTATTCAGTACTGCCCAAGTAGGCTGTTTCACTCCTATTTATTAGACTCTCAAACCAACAAAAAAAATCCACACCTAAAGTTCTAGCAATCCAGTCAGATATTGATCGTTCAGTTACAACAATGCTAATGGTTATACTCAAATAATGTGTACTTCAGTGATGTAAACTTTCTAAGTCTGACCTTCCAATGTCCCAGCTCTCTCAGCCTCTCCCATCTGACAGAGGCTCCAGTCTTCTCATCACCATGCTGTCCGTTTGCTGGATTCAGTATGCCCATCTCTCTCTTGTACTGGGTAGCCCAAACAAGAGATAATTGCACAAAACCAAAGACAATGTCGGTAGCAGTCACCCGGTCATTAGACAACAGTTGTAGCAGCAAAATGAGCTACAGCAGCTCCTGGCAGGCCAAGACAAGCCCAGGCAAAACCTGGCAGTGCCTCATATAATGCAGAGCTTAAGGCCTCCTACAGACAGTGGCAGCACCATGACGAGGCTGAGGTAGATGATGTGACAATTACAACCATTCCAGCTTCTGTTTCATTTTCCCAGCGCATTTTCCAGTGTATGATACACAGTTTCTCTGCAAGAAACTCCACCTCCTGTTTCCAGTATGGTCATTTTGCTGTTTCCAGTTTAAGCCAAACTCAAGGACTCCAGCCCATCCTCTCGGGACAGTCTGGAGCAGGTCCTCTAGTGAAAGACAACACTAGTCAGAAGAGTCTGCTCCTAATGACCAGTTCTGCCTGTGTGTGATGAGGCTTCCTACCCTAAAAATGAGCTTTTATTTGAAGACTAGCCACAGGGTGCTCTGTCTGGGCAACATTTATTTTTACAAACCTTCTCAGCAGCTGCCTTCCTACTTCCAACAGTGGGGTATCTGCCAGTTTGCCCAAAGAGCCATTTCTTCCCTCAGCTTGTCAAAGCAGATTGTGTGCCATAGATCCCAGCCTGAGACACAGTGCCATAGCCTGGCCCCTGAAAGTAAAACCACAACACGCTCTGTCCACAGGGATTGCAGCAGTGTCTGTGCTTGCATCATGGCTGAAGAGCTACTGAGCTGCTCTGTCAGCCTTGCAAGGTGTGACATGAGCATCAGCATTTGCCTGCCTGACTGCGATCTGGCATTTTGTTTAGAAATGTTCTGATGGTTTGCTCAAGTTGTCTCAGTTGCACTCCCTTAGAACAGGGTCTTGGTTTCAACTCTCCAGCAGGGGATATTGGATGTTTGAAAGGGAAACCTGTTCCGTGATTGGTGGTGTGGGTAGCTGGTGGGCAGTCAGCCATGGGTCCAGTCTAGTCTCCCTGTTGTAGGGAGTGTGGCGGATTTGGGGAGGGTGGAGAAATTACTGTTGGCACCATCTCCCTCAGTCATGTTTAAAGCCCTTCCTTGCTCCTGGTGAAGTTGGCACAGCACAGACTGTGTTTTTTCCCCAGGTGTGCTGGGTGGTGGCAGGTTCTTGGAAGCACAGAGCTATGTGGAATGCAACCACACACACTGGCAGTGGGTATTTTGCTTCTCCTCATGCCCCCACAGTCTCCAGGGCAATAGCAGGAATTGAAAGGTCATTACCAGAAGAAAGCTTTTTGCTAACCCTGCTGCTTTGCCTGAAAGTGCAGAGCTTCTGTTGCCCCAAAAAGTAAGAAGTCTTTAATATTTTTTTGTTCCTTCTTCACTTTTGCTTTTCATTTTCTGTGTTGTCCCACAACAGTGTGGCACTGAAATGAGCTCCCAGTACAATGTCATGGTGACCAAAGCTTTATTGCCACCCACACTGCCAGGGCTTGTAACCACATTCATGGTCTGAGTTACAGCCACCAGAAGTTAGAACTCAAAATTCTTGAGTTTAAAACAAAACAAAACAAAACAAAACAAAACAAAAAAAAAAAAAAAAAAAAAAAAAAAAAAAAAAAAAACCCACCACTTTTAGTGCTCTTTTGTTTGCCTGCTGTTATCTCAGTCTGAGCTTGTATTGAAGAATTTCAAGCCTTTTTTTCTGTCAGGTGGGCCCAATTCTCCTGTGTCACCACAGACAGTGAGAGAGAGGCCTTAGCTGGGACTTTGGAAAGGATATGTAAAGGGATTTCCATCTTGGTAAACTGAATGTTATGTGGCCTTGTGGATGGTGTAACATCTTCTGCTGTTAGATGGACTTAGTAGTGCAGGCTGCCCTTTCTGCTGGGGAAGGTGACCTGGCAGGACATAGTGGTGCCCTGTGTCTTCATTGAAAAGCTTGCAGAGGCAGCACAGCTCAGCTCTCAAAAGTCAGATTTCCTGGGGGTCTGGGATGGGATAAGTGCTTCAAACTGAGATTTATCTTGTAGGCAGTTAACTCTTCCCACTCCTTCCCTGTCCTTCCAAGGATAGCCTTGGAACTGGATGTAGTTGCTTTTTGGGGTTTTTGTTTGGTTTGGGTTTTTTTGTTTGTTTGAGTTTTTTTTAATTTGGACAAAAACTATTTACTGTTTCATTAGTATTTGTATGTAGAGTTGTGTTGACATATATTGACAGATCTAATGCAGTAGTAAAATAGCAAGGACAGGCTAATTTAGTATTTATGCCCTTAACTGGGTTGCTTGTTGGGTCCAGGGTTTGATTATTTGTTCACTATACAAACTGTTCAATTACTATGTCTATTGTACAGTGTAACTTGTACAGTGTGCAGTGACAAGTGGCTGTAAATGCAGAAGAACATCAGTGTAACATTAAGGATGATCTGACAAGGGTTTTCTGCAAGCTCCTCTGCCCACGTGAGAGATCTAGAAACCAGCAACTGTTCAAATCTCCCACCTCCAAGTAGGCTGTTGCCTGTTCTTAACACAGTGCAGGACAGGCATCTCTTCCTTTTACAGTTACCTTGGTAAAATTAGCCTGCCAAATGTTAAGCAGAATATGTTTTCTTCCATTATTCCTTCTGTTTGCTTGTTCGTTTTCCAAACTCATCTACCCTATTTTCCTTTTTCAAAGACAGTACTGTGAATGTATAGCCAAAGCTTAAATGTCTATAAATACCTTTTCTTCAAAATGGTTCCCTTCCCAGTCCTCATGACAGAGATTAAACCCCTCCAGTATCTTTCAGTTTTTCACAGTGTCAGCTAGGAGGGGCCTTATGAAAGCCATGTCTCACTTCCCACTGCACACAAGAATTTGGAAGTCCTGTAACTGAATGGCTTCCACTTAGTGAAAAAGGCCCCTGGAACACCAGGATTCTCATGACTTCTTTGAAATAACAGAGTATAAAACTGAAAAAGGGGGCTTTGGAGAAGCAGCAGATGAATTTATGAAGCCTGGGGACCTGGAACATGAGATCTGCATCCCAGAGCTTGGGTGAGAGGACAGGCCCAGTAGATAAGCACAAAGAGCCAGTGAGAGGCTCCTCAAGGAATTTGTGGTAATGAGGAACAGAGCACATGCTGAAGTACAAGAGCTGCACACCTTGGAGCAGAATGTCTGGGGAAATAGCCTGGCCCCCTGTCCTGCAGCAATAATCCCTCCCATTGCAGCTGGAATTCCTTCTGTCATTGCACCTGACAACACCCCTTTGAACTGATCTTTCTACAATTTATATTGCAGATGATGTCAAAACACGGACCAAGCCCAGAACAGCAGTCAGGAAGGAGATGGGAAAAGTGAAGTCTAATCTAATTGTTGGGTTTTAGTTACCTGAGATTGTCAGTGCTGTTCTTGCCCTACAAAAGGAGAGAATAGACTTTACAGAACTATTCTGATTATTGTTACTTAACAGTTTTTATTATTGAAAAGAAATTAAGTATTTCTCTATCGAATTGAATTTGATTCACATTAAAAGTATTTTGCTTAAACGCTATTATTTATTGAAAAGGCTTATTTAGAACTGCAATGAAAAATGAACAGCCGTGGTGTAGGGACTGCCTTTAAGCTTATTCTGTGTCAACATAGAACTTGTTTCTACTTAAGCCTTCAAGAAGCCTTGAGCCAACCTGTATGTGACCTAAGAGAGCAGTGCTGCTTATTCCACTCTGGGAACAGAGCTGGGCATGCACACTAGGTATAGCTCACAATGTGTTCCATGAAAGATTATTGCAGTAGAAAGACTTAATGAGCCTTTAATTTTGTGTTGTGTCTTTTCTGGAAACAGCTTTGCTGTCTGCCATGCCATGCAATGTCTAGCAGTATTTACAATGAATAACAGTCATTATGATTTATGTCATTATTAACTATATTATTTTAAAGCAATTTTCTATTTTTAACATTGCTGGAGGATTGTTTGGAAAACCGGAATGTGGAAGATCCCTGATGCTACGGAAAGCTGCTGATCAAGTTGCACACTGTCTTTGCCAGCTCCCCGCCACTGTCCCTCTGTCATTAGGCTGTGACCACTGCCCTGGATTCTCAGTGTGTTTCACATGGATAGTGACACTCCTTTGTGTTTAGATCAACAGGCTGTAGCCTCATGTTAGAGCCTTTGGATTGTCTGGAAGAGCAATCTATGTGTAAGGCAAGCCTTTGGAATTAACCTTTTCCATGCTGCTTTACCGCCACCTGCAGTTAAGGCTGTACAGTTGCACTTCACACATTATTTGTTCAGCCACTCACTACAAAGCCTGTACAGGCTAGGAATGCACAGTACAGCCGTTTGTTTGTTTGTTTGTTTGTTTGTTTGTTTGTTTGTTTGTTTGTTTGTTTTTCTCCTACAGTGTCAGCACAGTCACAGCAGTAACAAAATAAAAGGGGTAGGGTGGAAAATAGAACTGCCTCCAGGGACTTAGTTTTACATAAGCTTCTTGAGAGGCTGGCAGTGCTGGGATTGTTCAGCCTGGAGAAGGCTGTGCAGAGACCTCACTGCAGTGTTCCACTACCTGGAGGGGGATTATAAAAAGTAGGAAGATGGACTTTTTATACGAGCACATAGTGACAGAACACGGGGCAGTGGTTTTAAACTGAAAGAGGGTAGACTGAGATTAGATACAGGACAAAAATCTTTACGGTGAGAGTGGTGAGGCACCGGCACAGGTCGCCAGAGAAACTGCGCGTGTCCCGTCCCCGGGAGTGTTTAAGGCCAGGCTGGATGGGGCCCCGAGCAACCTGCTCTAGTGAAAGGCGACCCTGCCCTCTGCAGGGGTTCGAACTGGATGATCTTTAAAGTACCATCCAATCCAAGCCATTTTGGGACCGAGTGAGCTAATCCCGAACTACAAGAAGAAATGGAGCCGGGGAGGCGGCAGTGGGGCCCGGCCTGCTCCTGGGCAGGACCGCCGCGAGGGGCCATGGCCGCGGGAAAAAACTACCACTCCCGTCGTGCCCCGCGGGCATTGCGTCGGGAACAAGCTCCCCGCTGATTTGCTCTGCTTTCCGCTGCTCTCGCCAATCAGACGCACAGCTCACAGGGGACGGTCTCCACGCGCATGAGGCGGGCTGGTGGCGCCCAGGGAGCGATGGAGCGGGATCGGGGAGAGGTGAGTGGGGCAGCACGGCACGGCACGGCGCTCCGCTTGGGGCCGGGCTGCTCCTGGGGGCTGCGGTGGGGCCGTCTAATCCCGGCGGGATGGGCCGGGATGCGTCCCCCTCAGCTTCCTGAGGAGGCTCCATGCGATGCTGCCTTTGCTTGGTAGCCCTGAGGACTTGAAACGTTTCTGCAAGTTTCATTCACCTGTTGTGGAAGAGTAACGATGCTATGATGTTCGCGTCCTACGAGCTGGTGTAAGGTGCTCCCACACGGGGACTAGTAGGCGGTGAAAATATTTCTTTTTTAGAGAAGTTCAGACCTTTCAGACGTCAGGAATGGTGTCTGAGGGCTTGGATACGCAGGAAAGCAACTCTTTGTTCAGGGAGCAGCCTGAGAACCTTGGATCTGTTTTGTGTGAAGGCCAGGGAGGATGCGGGGAGACAGCAGTGAGTGAGGTCTGATCTTTCTGTCCACATGTCTCCAATAATAACCAGGAGCTAGGAATCAGAGAGCCCTGGAAGGTGCTAAATTGGCTTGCTGCCGATCTTTTATTGTTGCCCACTTGGAGGAACAGTTGTATCCTCCTGCCTTGTTTGAAGCTGCCTTTCTGTTCCATCGCTTCCCTTGCTGATGCTGACTTTTTGCTGCTCCTCCATGAGTTGCTAACACATTTTTCCCAGCTTCTTTTGTGCTTATTTGGAGCCTGGTTCAAGATTCTTCTAGTCTGAGACACACTGCTTTTCTGTGCTCTTTCTTCAGTCTCAGCTCTCCTGCTGTAGCAGCAAGTACAAAGAGCTAGTGAAGATGTTTAGCTGTGGAGGCATCTGGTTTTAGGCAAAAACCTATAGCAAACGTTCTGCCATCCTGTTGGGTGTAGTTTCTGAACCGAGGTCAGCTGTGGACTGTGAAGTTTCCAGAGGACATGAACTGTCCCCAGGACTGAGCTGGCCCTGCTGACTTTCAGGCTGTGCTGGTCTTATGAGCTGTGGTGGCAGCTTGTGCTCCGTTCTGGAAAGTTTGTGCTGGCTTCACTGCCATGGTGTCTGCACTGCTGTGCTGTGCAACTGTGCTGGGAGGAACATTGCCTGGAAGGACACAGTCTCATCTGTCCTTCATTAGCATAACAGTGCTTTGCCCTGCATTTTTGCATGTTCCTCAAGCTGTTTTCTATCTAGCTAAGGCCCTGTGGCACTTTCCTCTTGGGAAGCAGAATGCAGCTTGTGGAATACCAGTAATGGGACCTGGTTGGGGGAAGGAGTTCAGAGTCCTGACTTTGGGGTTGTTATGGGTTGTTATGGTTGTTATGTATAGGACTCTTTGCTCGCCCTGAGGCCACTCTCTGGCCCAAAAGGGCCTCCTCCAGCAGCAAAAGCAGGTTGTTTGTGCAGTGAAGTGTAAAATATCTATTTTAAAGCAAACTGGCTCTTTTTGTAGTTGGTGTCTGCCTTCTGCCCCAAAACTTCATCTTTGGAGCGGGTGGAGGAGGAAGGCAATGACAATGAGGAGGATGACGAACTGGACATCTTTGGGGGTTACGACAGCCTCACGTGCTACAACAGCAGCATGGGCAGTGACAGCAGCTCTTGTCTGGAGGAGTCTAGTGATGACGATGTGGCAGACCGGGAAGCTGGAGAGCTTTCGACCTCTCTGATGCACCAGCCATCCACAGGCCGGCTCACAGAGGACAGTGGCTCTGAGCCAGGTATGCTACCTGAAACATGTTTAGGGGCAGTGGAGGGTGTGTGGCTGCACCTTGGGGATGTTTTGGGAGCAGCTTTGGATTCAGACTGAATTTTCTGGGCCGTGTGGGGGATCTGCTCTGTATAATGACAATTAGCTGGTCTCAGCTCTGTCCTTGCATTGACTCTGCCAAATGCTCACCTTTTTGACCTTCCTTCCTCCAGCTGTGTGTGAAATGTGTGGGATTGTGGGCACCAGGGAGGCTTTCTTCTCTAAGACCAAACGTTTCTGCAGCGTCTCCTGCTCCAGAAGCTACTCCTCAAATTCCAAAAAGGCCAGCATCCTGGCCAGACTGCAGGTGAGTTAAAACCTTTCCATCTGGCTTTCAGGCCCCTTTGTGCTCACAGACTCTTGTCGTGCTGGAGGACTTCAACTGCCCTATACCTGCAAAGAGTAGCATGGCAAGCTGTAGGTAATGTAGGAGACACCTGGAATGCATGGAGGATAATCTCTTAAGTCAGGGAACAGACAGCTGTAGCAGAGGGAACACAACAGTAGATTTGATGGTGACCAAAGTGAGTGAATTAACTGGGGATGTCAAGACTGGAATGGCTCTGGCTGCAGTAGTCATGCATTGGTGGAATTTGCAATCTTGAGGAATATAGGTTAGCTAAGGAGTAAAGTCATGCTCCTGAACTTTAGGGAGGCAGACTTCCAGCTTTTCAGGGACATTCTATAATTTTGTGAGCTTTCCTGGGGATGGAGCAGCATGGGCCTGTATGTAGGGGTAGGTGGTTGCCCTCTAATTAAATATCAGACTGACATTCCCAGTGGCTTGTTCTCCTGCCTGAAGTCCCCAGAGAAAGCATGACAGCTTAAAGGTGGTACTCCCTAGAAGCTGAGAAAGGACACACTGTTTCTTATTCTTGTGAGCATTAATAAATATGGTAGTAACCTGAAAATTGTCCCAAGGAAGAAATGTATACCCAGTTGCAGGGGGTGACTTAGTCTCTTGTGCCATTAGTGTTTCTAATGTTCCTTCTTTTGTAGGGGAAACCACCAACAAAGAAAGCTAAAGTTCTGCACAAGGCATCCTGGTCAGCCA
Organism: Zosterops lateralis; assembly: GCF_965231275.1. NCBI lineage: Eukaryota > Metazoa > Chordata > Aves > Passeriformes > Zosteropidae > Zosterops > Zosterops lateralis. The sequence continues at coordinate 24,648,516 of NC_139765.1, forward strand.
AGATTGGGGCCTTCCTCCATTCACAGGGCACAGGACAGCTGGCAGATGGGACACTGACAGGTCAGGATGGTGAGTGTAGGTGAGGTGTGAGGAGATGCACCTGCTGGAGTCACAGAAATGGGGACACGAGGGCTGTAAGCTCTGCAGTCCTCCTCCTCCTCTCTGGTACGCTGCCTTGTAACGATGTGTGTGGATCACTCTGGCTTGGCTGGCAGAACACAGGGCATGTCTTTTTTTCCTCTTCCTGCCCATCCTCTATTGTAGCCTCATCTTTACTCTTTGTATGACTTGAGTGTAAGCTCTGTGGTCCCATTCCCACAAGGTGCTGACTTGTGCTGGCACAGGTGACTTAAAGGTGTCCTGCTTCTTCCAGCCATTCGCTACCCCACTGCTCATGGGGAGTTATATTTGCTCCAAGTCTCTCACTGATCAACTTGAGCAATAACCAGTCACTGCAGCTGAAGGAGCAGCAACTTACTGTGTTAGGGAAAAGGGGAGTGCTGTGGCCTGGCAGCAGTAGAGATCCCTGAGCAGACTGCTGCTAGAGCAGAGCTGTAGCCAGAAGTGACTGGGATTAATCTCTCAAATTACTATCTCTGATTTTCCCAGCACCTTCTGGGAAAGCAAGTGCTACTGATATGACCCTGCAGGGTTGCTGCTGAAAGGCAAAGATGTGAAGTGGCTTAACTCTGAAAGGATGCACTCTCCCTGGAGTGCTTTAGCCCTGGGCTGGTCTTGGCTCCTTATTATTGCCCTTTCTGCTCCCCCTCTTCCAAAAGCAAGTGACAGCAAATATTGATGAATAATATAATTTGCCTCTCGTTGGGGTTAGTGACCATGTACTCACATAGGGTCTAGCTTCCCACCAGAGAAAATGCAGTGGAATGCATAATCCATGTGTTGTGTGTCCTAGTGCCTGGAGGCTGCAGGCTGTAGTCCAGAGGTAACTGTTCTCTGTGCTGTTCTGTGATCTCATCTGATTTTCTGTTCTCATGTCTGCTTGTAGCACTCGTCCTGGGCTTTGACTGGGGAAAGTACCTGCAGGAGCACAGCTACAAGGCAGCTCCTGTCAGTTGCTTCAAACACGTGAGTCCTACTTTGCTGTGCATGGCCGGGGCACGTGGGGTGTGTCATATGCATGGGGCCCCTCTGTGATCCTGTGACAGGTGGTGAGCAGGGGGTTATTGAGACCTAGGTGATGCAAGGAAAGAAGTTGAGGTTTCTTGCAGCTGATAATGGGAGTCCCACAAAGGGTCCAGGAGTTTGGGGGGAAGGAAACAGAGGGAGACTTGATAGAAACACTGCTGGTAGTGACGCCTAAGATTTTTAGGTTTTTATGTTCTTATGTTTTTCATATATTTGTAGCTTTGTAGATTGTTAAAGCATTACTGTAGCTTCCAGTATTTTTTCCTAATTTTCTTCCCTATATTTAGGAACAATAAGCTAACCTTATAAGCACATTCAGAAATAGTGTAGTCTTATTCCAAGAAGAGAACCATCTACAAGGACATTCTGTTTTCCAACCGGAATCTGAACAAGTGGGGCAAAAGAAACCTCTGGACTGCTTCCAGTGGGTCAGAACCCCAAGAATTTTTACATAACCAACTGGTGTTTTAACTGGACAGTATATGGACTAACCTTATAAAAGTTGTAAATTACTATACCACATATGATTTTTGCAGTATTGTGTACCTGAAAGCTTTCAAGTAAAGGTTTGCTTTTATATTCACTCTAACATTGTTAGGAAAATCTATTCTGTTTTCTAGGCATCAGTAGCGATGGCTCAGTGCTGACTGGAAACAGAATTAGTTCTGACTGGGGATGATAGTGGGAAGCTAATTTTGCAGTTTGTATGACTGAGAACAGCCCAGGGTCATGTGCAGAGAAGAATTCAGTTTATGTGAGCCAGGCAGTAGCCGTCCATCCAGCATGTCCAATTTTTATAAGACTTGTTATATTCCTTTTGAATTATTGTCTGATAATACTGACAGCATTTTATTTTTCTTGAGGATAGGTCAGGCAGACATGCTGTTTTTACTGTTAGGTATTTTTATGCCATAGAGAAATGGCAGCAGCTACTTTGGAATGATAGGACATCTGGCAGTGTAACAGTTAAGTATTGCTATATGGTATTCTGCCTTTTGAGATCCTCAGTGAACATCCCAGTGAGATGTTTGGGACAGTTTAACCGTATTTCAAGATGCTGGCAGATCTAGGAGGGGCAAGGCATGCAAGCCTGTGTCTAAGGTGAAAGTGTGGCTGCCTAAGACATGTCTCTGAAAGCTTGAAGGGCCTTAACCCTGCTCTCATTCCCACATTCCTCTCCCAACATGGCTGCCTCAATCTTTCAGGTGCCGCTGTTTGATCAGTGGGATGATGTGGTGAAAGGTATGAAAGTGGAAGTGCTGAACAGTGATGCCGTGCTCCCCAGCCGTGTGTACTGGATTGCATCCGTCATCCAGGTTGTAGGTAAGTCTCTGAGGTATTCTTTGGCAGCAGGGCACAGCTAAACTCTGAGAGAAGCTTCAGAGAGCTGAGGGTAGCTGGTCAAGCAAAACAGCAGCTCTTTGGAGCTTTACAACTGCTGAGAGATTTTGGAACAGGAAATACCATGGTGCAGGAGTCAGAGGAAACCATCACATGGTTCCTCTTCTGGTTGCTGGGCAATTTGCAGGAGTAGTTGCTGGAGAAGCTCTGGTAACCTGTGCAGAGCTCTGAAGGCCATGCTGTGGGTAATAAGCCTGTGATGCCAAATTCTTGGCCTCTAATGCCTTTGGTTGTCTGCTCTGTCCTGGCAGGATACAGGGCCCTTCTGCGATATGAGGGCTTTGAGAATGATGCTGGTCATGACTTCTGGTGCAATTTGGGCACAGTGGATATTCACCCCATTGGCTGGTGTGCCATCAACAGCAAAATCCTGGTACCACCACAAAGTGAGTGTGGGGCAAGAGGGGTTAGCATATGCCTGAGCATGGAGGAGCTCTGGTCTATGCCTAGCACCAGGGGCAGGTGCTCCCACTGCATGTAGGACTATAGCTCTATTTGTGCTTCGAGTTACAAGCAGCAGTTTAAGTTTGGGAAGCTGGAGACTGCTTGGATTTCTCCCTCTGCATCTCCCTATCATTGATCTGGGGATGCTGCATGCAGAACTGATTGCAGACCTGTGGGGGCTAATGCAGGTGGCTTTTCCTCCTTCTAACCCACATGGTGGCTGGACTTGAACTTTGGGAGAACTTTTTGGTCCTATATCCTGGGCAGCATCTCTGATAAAGTACAGTGGCTCCAGTCCTTGCACAGCTAGCAGTTCAGAGAGGGTTGCCACTTTAGTGGAATTCTGGCAAGCTGAGATTTGCTTGGTATCACTCATGTGTTTTTGTTTTATTACCACTTCCTCATCTAAATCAGTGGAGTTGAATGTCTGCTTGGTCCAATTCATTCTGTAATGGTGATCCCTTCAACCAGATGTGGGGGCAAGCTGACAAAACAGAGTACAGAATCTCAGTGTGAAGAAGGCCTTTTAGTGTTAATGAGCTGTCAGAGAGATGAAAGGTGTGGTGCTATAATTATTTTGGTCATAAAGACGGACTTTTTCCCTACCCATATGTAGCTATCCATGCCAAGTATACTGACTGGAGAAGTTATCTCATGAAAAAACTGGTGGGAGCTAGGACCATCCCAGTGGATTTCCACATGAAGGTAAATGTGGGAGGCTGTCATTTTGCATGGGGGAAACAAAGCTGAAGTTGAGATGTGCTCAACATATCTCTTCTGGTTCTGATCTGTACAGCTTTTGTGTCCCTTGAAACCTGGGCAGGGCAGGGGCAGTGGGTGCTTCCACATGCTTCTAAGATACCTGTCATGAAGCTGTGGGTAATGGATGACACAACCTCCATGCCCTCTCAGCACAACAGTTTCTGCTTTGGGTCGCAGGCAGACTTTAAAAGCTGTTGTCACATGGTCTGCTGGGAAATACTGGGGATGAGGTTTGGCATTTTGCTGAAGGGAGAAGCCAGTGCAGCTCCAACCTAGCCTTTCCCTGCCCTGTTTCAGTGCCGGGGAACAGCTCTGAGAGTCAAAAAACTTTGCCTTCAGTGTTGGTAGGAAAGCAGCCTGCAGGGAGTGAGAAGGGTACAGGCTTCCTTTAAGTGCCATGGCCTTCTTTATTTATTGACATCTTTATAGCTCTCGTGATTATTTTTGTGTAGCCTGTACTGAGATTAGACTTTGTTATTGGGAAGAGGGCCTTCTGGGGCTAGGAGCTTCAGAAATGGAAGATAAGTAAGACAGTCCCAGAGACTGCCCAGAGCAGGCAGGAAGACAGGTTGTAGGTTTTTCTCTGACACTGAGGTGGAGATCTGGATATAGTTGGTGCTTTGATGTTACTCCTCAGAAAGTAAAGAGCATGTTTGTAGCTGCTTGTTCCTGGGCCCAGCTTGTAACTGGAAGGGAAGTGGTGGAGGGAAACAGACATTGCTTTTGTCTTTCTCCCCTCAGCATCTCCACTCCCACCTAATAAACAGGAGGTGGAAGGAGCTTAAAAGTTCTTCTGGATTCAGGTGTAGGCTAATTTGGCTGTCTATTTTGTGTTTCCTAGTTGCTGCTCAGCATCTTGGGATCACAGTTCTAAAATGTCTGGGGTTTTATAAACACCAGTAGGCATTTGTGGATGAGTAGGACAAGGCTGTATGAGCAAACTGAAGGTCTCAAAAACAGTCAGAAAGCAGCCAGTGACTCCACGTACATGTACCTTTGGGTCAGTCTGCAGAGTAACTGGCTTTGGATGTGGAGTTGGCAGATAGATCATCATGTAGTTCAACCTCTGATCAGAAAAAAAGAGCTGAAAATAAAAACCTGATCTCCTTTGAAGTCAACTGAAAATCCTGTTGCTCCTTCAGAAGCTGCACCTCTAATTGCAGCTTCAAAACCCTTGTGATCTCTTTTGTGACTGAGAAAGGCACACACAGAAGTTCTTACTGGGAACATTCACACAAGGTGGTGACTGGGCATGGCTGCTGGGCTGGCGTGGGGTGGCTCTTACGAGGCCACATGACAGAAGGGACACCTAGGGTGTGTGTGCCCAACCACACTGTCATATCTGGGCTGCCAGCTACCCGCCCCTCAGTGAACCCACTCCTATGCATCCATTCCTAGTCAGTTTTGGGCAGTGCCAGGGTGCATGTCTGTGGGGAAAGCTGTTGTCGGAAGTGCTTGGAGAACTGTGGTTGATCTCACTTCCTCTGTTGGTTATTGCCAGATGGCGGAGAGCATGAAGTACCCATTCCGGCAGGGCATGCGGGTCGAGGTGGTGGATAAGAACCATGTGTCACAGACACGTATGGCAGTGGTGGACACAGTGATTGGGGGCAGACTGAGACTCCTCTATGAGGATGGTGACAGTGATGATGACTTCTGGTGCCACATGTGGAGTCCCCTCATCCATCCTGTGGGCTGGTCACGGAGAGTGGGCCACGACATAAAGAAGACAGGTAAGGATCAGGCCACTGCAACCATCTTCGGATTTGCTGGGTGTTACCGCTGGGCCAGACAAAAATGCACCACCACAGCTGGGAACTGCCTGCACCCAAGACACCAGTCTTGACATGCTGGGAGTGAAGCAGTTGCCTCATGACCTAGCAGGTGAAGTCTGCTTAGTTTTGTGTCTGCTGTTTTTTTTTTTTATCTGGATACATAAAAACCCTGTGGTCACAGGTCATAACAGGGGACTGTAGGGTTTCTTACCTGAAGCAGGCAGTGTGAGAATGCAGACTTTGCAACATGATAGATGTTTATAGTCTTTTTGAGCAAATTGATGCTGGCTTCTGTAACACTGGATGCCGTCAGATTGTGTTTTTCTGGATTTTACCAAGAGGAATTGTTGATCAGCTTACTCTGGCAAAGTAAAAGACAAGGGAAAAAGCAAGACTTGAGCTCTGTTGATCCTTTTGGTTGTGTCACCATTCCTTGCTGCCTCTCCTTGGTGATTATAGCTGCATATAGAGGTGTTATCAGTTCTGCTCAGGAAGCTGAGCCATCTGCTTTTCAGCAAGCCCTTCTTCACAGCTCCATTATATGAGAAGTCTGGAGGGACTGACACGTTCTTTTTATTAAATGGTCTCATATTAAAGGGATTTATAGCAACTAAGCTCTTGCAGAAAAATGAATAACCAGTCTGTTTTCTTACTGTAGTTGCTGCAGGTTTTTACCTCTCTGTGTTTCTTCCATTCCTCCCAGAAGAAAAACGTAATGACATGGCAAACCATCCCACCTTCCGGAAGATTTACTGTGATGCTGTCCCCTATCTGTTTAAGAAGGTAGGGCAAGTCTGCCTTTCTGTGGGGGTCACACAGAGGGAAACAGTGATAGCACTTCCTTGCTTGGGCATACATGCTGCTGTGTGGGTTATTGAAGGTGGTTTTTCTTATAGCTAAGAGCAGTAAGATCTTTGGGGTGTCAAGGCTGTTGTTAAGCTGAGCAGGTCAAACTGGAAAGCTGAAAGACTTAAAGGACAGTGACAGATGGAAGGACTCAATTGAAGGGCAAGCAAGGGAGCTTTGAGTTGGAGAGGGAAGAGGATTGCATGGGAGAGACCAGTTCTGACAAGGAACTGGATCATGCTGGTAAGGACTGAGATGAGAAGGAGGCTTGCCTTGTTGTGGAACAGCAGTTGGGCTTGACTCTCTGACTGACCAGAGCTGCGGCAAGAGGTCGCTGACACAAACATAGTGTTGGTGTGGCTGCCTCTTTGTATTTCTTGTAATACTTTTGCTTTCCCCTCCCAAGCTGAGCCAAGTGAAGAAGTTCTAATCCTATTTGCACTTGCTGTGCTTGGTATCAGGGTGGGACTGTCCCATACCCCTGGCAGCACATGGTATAGCATAGTCTCCCTTAGGTACGAGCTGTCTATTCTGAAGGTGGATGGTTTAAGAGAGGCATGAAACTAGAAGCCATTGACCCCCTGAATCTGGGCAACATCTGTGTGGCCACTGTTTGTAAGGTAAGTTCAGTGGGCCTAAGAGGGTCTGCTATGTTTGCTTGAGATAATGCAGCTTCTCCTCAGGTCTTTTCAAATTAATAAGACCAGGTAGGATTTTGCACAGGGGAGCAGAGAGGGCTGTCAAGAGGTGGACAGCTGTTGTGTGGAGGGAACTGGGGGGTTACCTCAGAGGTCTGACAAGCTGTTGTCCATGTGTACTTAAACGGACAGTATGAAGGTGAGCATGCTTGGTCTGTGCCCAGTTTGTGTGACTGGCAACCACCCTTTTTCCACCCTTGGGCATGCAGTAGAGAAGATTTGGTCTCCAGTTCCAAGAGTGCATGGACGGCCCTGTGGAAAGAAGGGAAGAGTTGTGAGGTGACCTCCATGCCCACATGGAGGGCATAAGGAAGCTGAGAATGGGTGTATCTGCTTCATTCTCTCTTGAAGTGGTTGTAAGCTCTACTCTTGTGCAAGTGTTGAGAAATAAATTCCTTGCCCAGGTATCCTCGGTGAAGTGTGTTGAATGTTGAAAGTATAGCATCCATCTGGGCTTTTCCTTCTTCCTCAAGAACCCAAGCTGAGGACTTTGACACTTGGAGTTTGGCAGTGAGATGCTAGGAGAGCTATTTGTGTCTGTAAAATATTCTTCAGCCACTGCTTGGAAATGGAAGAGTTTGGGATAGGCATCCCTATTGCCTATTGTCTTTGGTAGGCACCAGTTACCAGATAGTGACAGGATGGGACCAGTCTCCTTGCTGAACAAAGTAGCAAATCCAAGGGTGGTGCTCCTTCCCTTCTACCCAGTAGCAAATTCATGATCTGGCTGGTGTAGAAGGTTTTTGGGCTGCCAATAAAGTGTTTCTGGGAGAGAATAGAGCTCCTGACCATTTAAGGCTTTTTATATGGTCCCTTCACAAGGCTCTTAGTGTTGGTCCTGGTCCTGCAGAAATGGCTGCTTTGGGGATTAGCTTGCGTTGACTAACATATTAGGAGGAGCTTGGGGCATATAACATTGCATTTTACTATCTAGTGGCAATTGTGATTGATATGTGGGGACTCTCTTAAGAGAATCTTTTGCAAGGAGGAGAGGCTTTAGAGCAAGTAGGGCTCTACACTCATGCCTTCACTCCCATCTCAGGTTCTCTTGGATGGGTATCTCATGATCAGCATTGATGGAGCAACGTCTGAAGATGGCTCTGACTGGTTCTGCTATCACGCCTCCTCACATGCCATCTTCCCTGTCAACTTCTGTAAGAGGAACAGCATCGAACTGACCCCTCCAAAAGGTAAGATTTGGACTCTGCCCTGTGGTACAAGCCTGCATACAGAATCTGATGGTGTGTTTCTAAGAGGGGTCAGGTTCAGATGAATCAAAACAAGGTCCCAATCTACCTGTTTTTCAGGGAGACAGGGCTAGTTCAGAGAGCCAGGCTGTTTGAGCTCTGCCTATATACCAGCTCTTGGTTAGCTCCTGGCAGTGGGAGAGGTGTATGATCCCCAGACTGAACAGAATAAAAGCTTTTAAAGGACAAGGAGGGTAGGAAGAGATAAGTAGAGCCATTGCTGCAGGAGTCAGTATTTAAGTATCCAGAGTAATCTCTATTTTTTTCTCTATTAATAGATCTGACATGAATATTTCTTCAAACTCCTAAGAGAGTGTTTTTGCTACTTCATCTAGCCATACCAAAAAGGCCTGCTCTGAATTTCTGTGTTTCAGCATTTTTGTACAGTGTTGTTCCATCTTCCTTTAATGTTCCTACTGCTGGGAGAAAGAAAGATTGGCCTTAGTGGTGTGTTTTGAACATACTACTTCCTATTTGTTGCTGGTCCTCCACTTTCTCTGTGGTGTGGGTCTATGGCTGACACAGATGTTCAGAGCTGCAACTTGCACTTTTCCATATTTGCTTGCTGGAGAGGACTGCTGGACTCTCATGGAATCCATGCACTAAGTTCATGTCCCAGATCAGGCTGTATGTGCTGGTTCATTGACCTGCTCTGCAACCAGTTGCTATGCCTCCTTCCTGCCTACTCTGCCTGGTCTACCCAGTGACTGCTTTTTTACCTCTTAGAGTTTTTTCCTTCTGCAGGGCATGATGCAGAGACATTCAGCTGGGAACGTTACCTGGAAGAGACCAAATCAAGACCTGCTCCATCACGGCTCTTTAATACAGTGAGTGCTGCCAGGAAGAAACGATGCATAAGGATGCAGGGAGTAAGCAAGGAGCAGTGCAAGAGCTCTGGCTGTCACAAGATCACTGAGATGGAAGTGACTTCTTGTCCAACACCCCTGCTACAGCAGAGTCACCTGTAGCAGGTTGCTCAGGACCATGTCCAGATGGATGGAGACTCCACAACCGTGTGGACAACCTGTGTCAGTGCTCATTGGCACTCATGGTAGAACATGTCTCCTGATGTTAACTTTCACAGGGAAACTCCTGCGTTTCAGTTTGTGCCTGTTAACTCTGGTCCAGGCACTGGGCACCACTGAGAGGAACCTGGCTCCATCTTTGCACCCTCATTTTAGGCATTTATATACATAAATAAGGTACCCCTGAGCCTTTTCTTCTCCAGGATGAACAGTCACAACTCTCTCATACAAAAGAGGCTCCAGTTCCCTCATCATCTTCCTGGCCATTTGCTGGACTCTCTCCAATGTGTCCACATCTGTCTTGTACCAGGGTACAATTCAGGTATAGCCTCATCAGTGCCAAGCACAGGGGAAGGATCACTCTCACTGATATGCTGAGAACAGGTTACCATTAGCTTTCTTTGCCCCAAGGGCACATCCCTGGCCCATGTTCAACTTTGTGTCCACTGGGATTCCCAGGCCCTTTTCTACCACACTGTTTTTCAGTCAGTCCCCAGCTTGTGCTGGTTCCTGGGGGTCTTCCTTCACAGGTACCATTTATCCAGATTTTCAAGGTGCCTCTGGAGGGCAGCACAACTATCTATTATATTCTGTCTTTTCTACCAGTTTTCTACCACAAGCAAGCTTGCTTGCTTTGACATGACACTCTGACATACATGTCATCCAGATAATTAGTGAAGATGTTGAATAGGGTTAGATCCAGTTTTGACCCTTGGGGTACACTGCTAATTACTAGTCTCCAACTAGTCTTCCTGCCACAAATAACCATCCTCTGGGCCCAGTCACTCAGCCAGTTTTCAGTCTATCTTGCTGTCTCTGCACGCAGCCTGTATAGTTCAATCATCTTCTCTAAGAGGTTCTTATGGCAGACAGTGTCAAAAGCCTTCCTGAAGTTAGGATAAACAATATGCAGTATATGCAATATATGTAGTTTCTACTGGGCTGACAGGAGAGCTCCAAGGCCCAGGAGTACATGTGCTCCAAGTTGGGACATCAGTGTCTTGCCTTTGTGGGTCCCTGTGAGTGTCACCTGTGATTCTCTAGTGTTTCTGTGAGCTCCAGGCTCCTGTGGGCTCTGCATTGCTCATTGCCTGTGGATGTGTGGCTGGCATGTTGGGTGGAGGGTGGGAGCTGCATCACAGAAATTACAAGCTGCATCCACCAAACTGCTGCAGCACCTGGGCCTATGCTAGTCTTTCTGATTTCCCAGGAGTATGCTAGGTAATTGTTTGACTGTGTGTTCCTGATCTGCTGCTCCCCCCACATCAGGATCTTGCTTCTTGAGCTGAGATTGATTAAGGACACAGCTGGCCTTGGATCTGTTTTTGGATCTATGGGCTTGTTGTCAGTCTGCTTGCTTTAGGCTGGAGGCCAGTCTGTGTGAGAGTAGTGTTGGCCAGATAGAGGTTTGGACTGAATGCAATGGCCTTGGATTTTCTTTTTTCATATTTTCAGTTTTTGTGCACCCAGGACTGTCCAAATCATGGCTTCAAGGCAGGCATGAAGGTAGAGGCAGTGGACCTGATGGAACCTCGGCTCATCTGTGTGGCCACGGTGAAGCGTGTAGTCCAGCGTCTCCTTAGCATCCATTTTGATGGCTGGGACAATGAGTATGACCAGTGGGTGGACTGCGAGTCTCCAGATATTTATCCTGTGGGGTGGTGTGAGCTGACAGGCTACCAGCTTCAGCCACCAGTGGTTCCAGGTGAGTGAAGATTTTACTGTGGTTTCTAGTGCTAGAGATAAAGATTTCCTTCCTCCTGTTCTGTGAGTGGCTCCTTTGAGTTTTGGACCTAGTAGGGAGACACAATTGGCCTCCTTGATTTGCACTGGCTACCATAAATCTTCCTCTGTTGCCACGTTCTAGTAGCTGGCAGAGGGAGGAGCCTAATGGGGAAAAAACAGCTTGAGTTTTGAGATTGGCTCTGTTACCCCACACCAACAGAGAATTAATTGCTCCCGAGGAAATTGGGTAGAATTCCAGGTGGTCCTATCTCTGCACAGCTCCCTTTTATTAAGTATATCTATAACCTTAGCCAGATAGCAGCAGGAGCTTGCCCTATGCTCCCTTTTCTTATCAACTCTCTGACTCTGTCTGTAAAAGGTAAGAGCATCCTCTCAAGAGTTTGTTCCTTCCCTTGTTGCAGGGAGGCCACTGCCTCACCTTTGTAGATGTTTTCCATCTTGTCCCAAACTACGAATCTTGTTTCTTTACTGCCCCTACCAAGTCTGTACTGGGCCTCTCTCCCCTGTGCTGCCCCAGCCTGCTGTTCTGGGCCCTCACCTGGAAGGACAGACAACAACTGCACTAGAGCGCCTTGCTTTCCCCTCAGCTGGTTGGCTTGGGAAGAGGGCTTTGGCTTGGGGGGACGGGTATATCTGTTTCTCGCTTATGTCACTTCATCCCAGTTACCTACTGGTTATGGGACTTGGCTTTCGTTTCCCTCTCGTCTCCATGACAGAGCCCACAACTCCAGCGAAGGCCAAGGAGGTGCCCAAGAAGAAGAAGAAACCCTATGGAAAGAAGAGTGAGTGATGTTTGATTAGTGCCCTCCCGCTGGCTCGCAGGCTGGGCCCAGTTAGAGGAACCCTATCCATGTCCCATCAGAGCAGGAGAGAGAGGCCTTGTCTTGCTGTGGATGCCCTCAGTCGGCTCTGGGTCTGCCAACACAGCTTTATTCTTCTTACCTGCCCTGTTGCCTAAAGAGCAGAGAGCTGTGTGTGGGAAGGATCTGTTTTGCAGTCTGTTTTCTGTTGGCTGAGGTATATATGGCATTTGTTTCCAGGTGTGAGGTTGTGCTGCTTTCCCTACTGTGTCCATGGTTGGAGGGAGATGTTTGCTGCAGTTGGAGGGTAGCTGGAGAGCAACCCTGCTTTGTGCTGAGGAAAAGAAGGCCTTAAGATGGCTGAAGACTCCAGTAGAAACCATTTTGTTTCATCTTGTCATTGTTGTTGTCATTGTTGCAGTAGCTGTGGCAAATCGTGTAGACAGACAAGAAATTCCTTCCTGGGGGGTGGAGAGGAAAGGACATCTAAAGAGTATAAAGATTTTCAGCATAAATAAAAAGGTCCGCTAAAAAACAGAACATTATGATTACAATGTCTGCACCTTGCAGTGAATATGCTCATTCCCTAGGACTAGACCCAGACAGGTAAGCAAAGCTGACACCACACTGATTCCAAGAGGACCTACTTCTTGGAAGTTAAACACATGCTGAAGTGCCTTGCCTTTATTGAAGGGGAACGTGAAGGAGCATATTTTGAGATGATGACTATAGAATTTTTCTCCAGTAGGCCATTTCTGTTTCATAACCATTTGGCAGCTAATGACCATGTAGCTTTCTATTCAGCTGTGCTGGTCCCTGGCCTGTGGTTTCTCAGAGGAGCAGGGTTGCTGATTTTCCAGAGGAAGAAAAACACTTTTGCTCATACTCTGTTATCTCTTTGTTAAGGAAAAAAGTTACCTGCCAAAACCCGCAGTGTCAAGCAGACTGTCAAGAAGCCTTCTGCCACGAATTCAAAACGAGAAGCAAAAGCTGCCAGCCAGACTTTGCCAGAGCCAGCACCCGATGAGAGTAAGGGAATGGGTTACTCTACCCTGCAGCCACATCCACCTCTCCCCGTACACCTTCTTGGCCACTAAGTCATGGGCACCCCCAGGCAGGAAAAGGCAGCAGCATGTCAAATGTCCTTCCTTACTCCTCTGGAGACTCTCCAGAGAGTAGAAGAAAGCATTTGCTTGCTTTCCCTAGAAATGTTTGCCTCCCGACAAGGTTTGATGGGACCAGGACTGCTCAATATTTTAATGCTGCTAATGCCTGCTGGGGGCCTGTCTGCCCTTCTGAGCAGTCTGGTTGTGTGAGGTCAGGGAGGAGAGACAAAGTGAGTATGTCAGAGGTGGCTGTCATATCCCAATCCCCATGAGGGCTGTTGCAGCATGTGAACAGAGCCTCTCATGCTGTGGTGACCAGAAGAGCAGCCAGGTCACCTGTCAACCCTAGTGGGAAGGGGGAAGAAGGGTAGGTGCCTTGTGCACAGTGGGATTGAAGAGTCATGAAGGTCCCTCCTGTTTATTTAAGTTCCCCAGGCAGATTGCAAATGGACCACACCATCTTTTTTTCCCTTAAGAGTTGTTCTTGGGAGCCAGCAGCTGAATGCTGCCAGGGTTTAGGCCCACCCTGACTGCTGCTATGACCATGAATAGATTTGCAGTGGCATGACAGGGCTGCCTGTGGTGAGGGACCCTCAGGAAGTGGGCTGGCCCCAGGGCCTGAGGCATTTTGAATATCTGCATGGACAGAGCTGGTTTGGTGGTGCTGCAGGTAATACAAGTCAACATGGGTTGATTTTATTTACTTATTTTTCCTTCTCTCTGTCTTTCTCTTGCTAGTCATTGCTGTGCAGGTGAAAGAAGAAACCATTGACCCTTCAGATGCAGAATTTGGAGAGTCAGAGCTTCCTGTTCCCATCAGCAGCATAAAGCAGGAGGACACAGACTGATCTGGAGCATTCCCCAGATGCCCACAGCAGCTTCATCTTTTGGCTCTTTAGAGAAAATCCTGGTAAAGGGAAACAGAGGACCAAAAGAACCTTTTTTAAAGCAGATGACCCTGCAGTATCATTAACTCTGCTTTCTTGGTGTGCAAGAAAATTTCCCCCAGACTTGTAATATTAAGCCCTGGGTAAAAGCAGAAAGACTGCAGTCATGCTGAGGAGCATGACCAAGGTTGCTGCTGTGGTTGTGCATGCCTGATTTTGAAGGCACCTTTTGGAGCAGGAGCTCAAAACAGGGAGAGGCTGCCAGAGCACAAAAGGCTAGTTTGGGTTCTTGGCTGTGGCTGAAGGTGACAAGCTGCTGTCCAACATGATGAGTGCAGGACATATCAGGAAAGGAGCTGCCCCTGTAGGACTTTGGTGCTGTGCTCTCTGGTCTAAGTGCTGTGAACCCCAAGAAAATCAGGACAGGAAGAGTGGAAAGAGGTGAAGAAACAAAAAGAGATAATGATGCCTGCTGAAGAAGTGAGACCTTTTTTCATAGAACCATAGAATGGTTTGGGTTGGAAGAGGACCTTGAAGATCTCAAGATCCTCATCTAGTTTCAATACCCTGCTGTGGGCAGGGACACCTTCCACTAGACCAAGTTGCCCAGAGCCCCATCCAACCTTGAGCACTTCCAGGGATGAGGCATCCATGACTTCCCTGGGCAACCTGTTCCAGTGCCTCACCACCCTCACAGTAAAGATTTTTTTCCTAATACATAATCTAAAACTACTGTCTTTCAGTTTGAACCCATTCCTCCTTGTACTGTCACTACATGCTCTTCTAAATGGTCTTGTCCCATCTTGCCTGTATGTTCCCTTCATGTGTCAGAAGACTGCACTTAGGTTATTTTGAAGCTTTGTCTTTTCCAGACTGAATGATCCCAGTTCTGTCAGCATTTCCTCATAGGAGAGGTGCTCCATCCCTTTAATCATTTTGGTGGCCTCCTCTGGTCTTGCTCCAACAGGTCTATGTCCTTTTTGTGCAGAGGACCCCAGATCTGGATGCAGCACTGCAAGTAGGGTCTCACCAGAGAAATGGGGAAGAATCCCCTCTCTCATTCTGCTGGCCATGCTGCTTTTGATGCTTTCACTCATCTTTTGATGCTTGATTGGCTTTCTAGGCTGTGAGTGCACATTGCTGGGTCATGTCCAGCCTCTCATCCACCTGTATCCCCAAGTCCTTGGCAGGACTGCTATTGATCCCTTCATTCCCCAGCTTGTGTTGGTACTGGGGGTTCCCCCAACCCAGGTACAGCACCTTGCACTTGGTCTTGTTAAACCTCCTGAGATTCCTATACGTAGAAGATGGTGTGGTCTCAGAAGGATGTAGGGACAACAGGCAGCTCTTTCAAATGCTGTTTATTGCATAGATGGCATAACAGCACTCCTGGGTCATGGGTGCCAGAGCCAAGCCTAAAAGCTGTCAGCTACTGCTTATAGGTGAGCCTGAAGCCCCTTAGTTCTCGTTACAATGCATTATGTATTTTTCTTTACAGAGCATCTTAATACATACAACCAATCAGCATCATACACAATACTTTTACCATACCTTCTAACCTATCCTAGCTATTATCATTACCATACAATAGTTAGTACTACCCAATCACAAAAGTTAGTATGTTACAGTTTAAACTTAAAGTTGTTTTTCTGTTTTCTTGCAGTGGAAAATTCCTAAATCTTTTCTCTACTCACTACATCAGCATGTCTGTTTACCTGTGGTATCTCCTGCTTTTCTTGGGAATTGTCTTTACTTGGTTAAAACATCTTTCTTTGTTTGGGGTCAAACATACCTTTGCTCTAGCCAAAAAACCTCCTTTCAGCTTGACTTTACCTTTGCTTCCTTAGGTTATCTAGTAGCTGCTACTTCAGCAGTTTCTAGCTTGAAGCTTCTTTTATTCTTCTATGTCAAAACTATCTTTCATTTTTAAAGAGCCTTCTGCTAAGCATTCATTTCTGTAAAACTTTCCTGTTAAACTTTCATCCTCTTCAACACCCATGTGTCCACTTTTGAGTCTGTTCAAATCCCTATGGCTGGCATGCCCTCCTTCAGATGAGTTAAGAGCACCACTCAGCTTGGTGCTACCTGCAAACTTTCTGAGGGTGCGCTTGATCCCTTCATCTGTGTCATTAATGAAGACATTTAATAACACTGGTCCCAATACAGACCCCTGAGGGACACACTGGTCACTGATGCCCACTGGTCTCTGACCTGTTGACCACTACCCTCTGAAGGCAACCATCCAACCAATTCTTAATCCACCAAACAGTCCACCCATGGAATCCATCACTCCAGTTTGGAAGGAATAGTTGTGGGGCACTGTGTCAAAAGCTTTATAGTAGTCCACCTGGCTCAAGAAGCTATCCTCCATGCACTGCAGGAAGTGCCCTGGATTGCCTGCAGCTTGCCTTGGTGCTTTCCCAGTAGATGTCAAGGTGGCTGAAGTCCCCCAACAGGACTGGAGTGTGTGAGCACAATGCCTTCTGTAACTGGGGCAAAAAGGCTTTGTCAATAGGCTCCCCGTGGTCAGGCAGCTGTAGCAGATCTCAGCTGCCAGGTTCCTTTTGTTGCCTCAGTGTCTGATTTATTTTTACCCAGTCTTTCAGCCTGCTCATGGCTGTTCTCCAGAGACAGCTCTTCACACTCACTGCACCTCTTGATGTAGAGAGCAACCCCTGCACCTCTCCCTCCTTTCTGTCTCTTCTGAACAGCTCATAGCCATTGGTAGTCACACTCCAATCACAAAATTTGTCCCATCAAGTTTCAGTAATGGCAACAAAGTAATAACTTCAGCATCATGGCGTCCAGCCCCTCCTTTGGTTTGTTGCCCGTGCTGTGTCCTTTGGTGTAAAAGCATCTTGGCCAGGCTGTTGGCTGTGTCATCTTCCTAGAGGAACACCCCTTAATTCCTTTGAGATATTTCCCTGCTAGCATCCCTGTTGGCTTCTGTTACCCCAGGAGACCGTGGCTCACCTCTGTAAGACTCACCTCTGTAAGTGTGCTCCCCTGTGTCTGCTACCTTTTCAAGTCACCTGCAGAGGGACCTTGTCTTTCTAGCCTTTTCCTACCATCCCACAGCTTGCCAGGGAAGAACCTGAAATTGTCCCCCTCACATCTGGTTTAATCAAGCAATTAGATTACCCAAGAAGAAGTTTAGGAGGATTCACCACAACCATAAACACTTTCAGTGGTAGCTCTTTGATGCTCACCTTGAGGGACAATCAAGGAACATCTTTCACTGCTCTAATTGGTATGATCTACTCCCCAGAGGAAGCCATGGGACATTGGACCTCACCGCCACCGAGTTCTTTGGTTTAAAGCCCATCTCATCAAATTAGGCAGGCTGCTGCCAAGAGTTTTTACACTTTATAGACAGCTGGATCCCATCCATCTAACATGTTACAGTCGTTAAAGCACACCTACTCTAATATGTTACAATCATTAAAGCATACACCACTGTCACAAAAGCCAAAACCTTCTCCATGGCACCAGCCTCAAAACCAGATGTTCATCTGCACTATGTGTCTGCTTCTGTCATTTCTTACCTTTGAACCCAGAACTGCAGAGGACTTTGAGCATGGTTTGAGTTTTTAATTTTTTTAACAGATGTACTATAAATTTGATCTACATTCTGTACCCTAAAGCCCTGTGACCAACTTCAGGAAGAGGCCCTAGGCTTGTGTATTGCTTTCTAGGCCACCAAAATCCAGAGTTAGTCAAAACAGATCTTTATCTGCAAAATTATCTTTTTAAGCCTTTTCAATTTAGGCAAATTTCTGGGGCCTGGGGTCTCAACCTATGCAGTCATGGGGAATAGGTTGAGCACATTGCTTATCACAGAATCATTTATGGATCACTGACCGAATTCTGCAGGAAATAAAAAGACTTCCATGTGCATATGTTTTGATTCTGAGGAACTGCTGGGAATTAAGACAACTTTTTCACTAATAATTTTTAAGCTTTCTAGCATAAGGTTTCTGCCAGTGCAGGACCTTACTGGATGGTGCTGGTTCCAGTCCCATTCAGGATTCTATGATTTTGGAAGCTGTGAAAGTGCTCTCAAAAATGAAACCAAATTTGTAGATAGCACCTTTTCCACATGGCTGGAGGAAGCCTTGGAAAGAAGAAACAAGTATTTGGCTTCATTGTTTGCATCATCAAAGCATGCTGCAGACTCTGTGGACTATGCCTCTGTGTCCTGCAAAATCAAACCCTGCATCTTTGGCATATCAGCATTGTTTAGGTGGCACCAGGCTCTCCTTTGCACCTTGGGCAATATTCATGTCTCCATGGTGGGGACAAGTTTAGAGAAACCGCTCTAGCCAGGCTGTAGGTATCGCCCTGTGCAGCACATGTCCTACACACCTTAGGAAACCCTAAGCTCTGCTTTTACTGAAGCTTCTGGCTGGAGATTTTCCCGACCTCTTTTTCTTACTGGACTTGCTTGCAGCGTTAGTCTTGTTAGGATTGGTGTCCCCAGCCTCGTTTTGTCCCCAGTCAGGACAAGTTTGGAAAGTGGAAAGCTTCACCTTCAGCCCCACGGCTTCTGCAGGGGACCCACATGTGGCTCCTACGTGGAGGTTGAGTTTGTTGATCCACCTGGAAATGTGGCAGATCAGGAAAAGGAATGAGGCAGGGTGAAAGGAAGAGCAAAAGTCTATGTGGATCATCCATAAGTGGATGATCACTTCAAAGTAAGGCCAGGTCACCTGGATGACCTCTGAATATTTGCCTGCGGCAGCTTGTGGCTGCTTTCCTTACACCCAGAAAGCCTAGGCAACTTCCATCCTTGTACATAGATGTGTGCTATATGTCACCACCACAGGAAAAGACCAAAACCAGCCAGTGTGCTGTGAGCTTGTGCCTTCAGCATGGGAGGTCCAGCTGCCCCCCAGGCAGATCCCTGAGGCTGTTCCTCCCTTGTGGCACTCACCTGCACAGCGGAAGGAGCTGGCAGTCACAGTGGAAAGGCACATCCTGCAGGTTGAGGATCTCCAACCCCGTGAAGTTGCTCATGTTGGGTATGTTACGCATTTTGTTACTCTCCAGGTAGAGGCTTCTGATCTTGGGACCTAGGCCAGTGAAGGCCTGGGGGGAAATCTGCAATGGAAGAGGGGTAAGTCAGGGGCATGCTGATCAAGGCAGGGGAGCAAATCTCTGCCCCTGCGCTTGGGGCGCCTGACAACCTGTACTGAACCTGGCAGCCCTGTGAAAGGGCTGCTTTAAACAGGGAGGACTGTTAATTAATTCAACCAGTTTCAATCACATTTTGGAACTCATTAGACTCTTATTCAGTCTTGTTAGAAAGAAGCTCATGTGTAGGAGGTCTCAGAGTGATCCCTGGGGTATTGTTAAGAGATAGGGTTTTTATGAGGGTGCTGCTAACACCACTACCTTGAGAGGATGGAAATATTTGGGTAATAGTGAAGAGTCCTGCAGGACAGCCTGTAATAAGAGAAAGAGAAATCTGGCCAGAGCTGGGGGAAGGAGGTGATTTAGAGAATGGTCTGGACCCCAATGAAAAAGGAGTGGAGGAAGTAAGCTTCTCCCAAGGGAGCCAGGAGCAAGGTTGAAACAAGACAATGCTATAGCTGAGCCTGAAGAAATCTTGCTTCCCAGCCAGGCTATGGAACATCTCCTGAAGGCTTGGGAATTTGGGGACATCTGTTTGGATACCCCTATAGGGGCCACCAGCCCTGGGCAGCGGAACCTGTAATATGCCCTATGGTGTCACTGCCCCTTGGGAGTCCCATAACACTCACCCACTCCAGACCCATGTTGTCCAGGTAGAGGTGCTGCAGGCTAGAGGCCACCGGCAGGAAGACACTGTCCCCCATGTGCTTGATGGGGTTTCGGGACAGCTTCAACTCACTCAGGACAGGCAGGCCCCACAGGGCTGCTGTGGGCACCTCCAACAGGCGGTTTCCCTCCAGCTGCAGTTTTTCTAGCATCTTGGTGGGACCCAGGGCAGCAGGAGCAATGTGCCTGATGGCATTCCCAGCTAGGTAGAGCCAGCGGAGTCCCCTGGCTCCAGCCAGGTCACCCTCTGCCAGTTCCCCAATGGCGTTGTGCTGTAGATGGAGGGAGATGAGGTTCGGCAGGAGCCGGAAGGTGCCTGCAGGCACACGGGTGAAGGCGTTGCGATCCAGGTCCAGGTAGGCCAGCTGTGGGGCCCCCTCAAAGGCAGCAGCCGCCAGGGTGG
This sequence comes from Zosterops lateralis, assembly GCF_965231275.1. Taxonomy (NCBI): domain Eukaryota; kingdom Metazoa; phylum Chordata; class Aves; order Passeriformes; family Zosteropidae; genus Zosterops; species Zosterops lateralis. The sequence continues at coordinate 24,668,601 of NC_139765.1, forward strand.
AGAGGTGGTTATCGCTGAGGTACAGGTAGACCAGGCTCTCCAGCCCCCGGAATGCCCCAGGGTGTAAGGTCCTGATGCTGCACCTCTGCAGGTGGAGTGACACCAGCTCCTTCAGGCGAGAGAAGGCATCTGGTGGCACTGTCCTGAGGGGGTTTTGGCGCAGGTCGAGAAGGCGGGTGTCCTCAGGGAAGTCCCAAGGGATCTCCTTCAGGTTCCTGTTCTTGCAGGACCCATGATGGAAATCGGAGGAGCAGACACACCCCTGGGGGCACTGCCTGCTGCCGCCTGCCCTTGGCTGCTCTGGCAGTGCCGTGGGGCTAGGGAGTGGCTGGAGACGACTGCATCTCATCTCAGGGGACTTCAGGGAGTTGAGGGACTGGCCACGGAGGGCAGGGGGTGCAGCACAGGTACCCTCAGCCTGCACCCGTGCCCTTGCCAGCCACTTGTGGAAGGGGCGCAGGAGGCAGGAGCAGAGCAGAGGGTTCCCATCCAGGCTGACCCTTACCAGCCTCGCCACCCCAGCCAGGGGTGGCAGCCCCTGCAGCTGGTTTTCCCGGAGGTCCAGCATACGGAGCTGGGGAGTGTGAGCAAAGGCATTGGGTGCCACATCCTGGAGGAAGGCATGATCCAGGAAGAGGTGCCTCAGCGAGGCCATGGCCAGGGCTTCCTCGGCCACGTACGTGATGGGGTTGTGGCCCAGGTCTAGCCAGGTAGCCCCATCCAGCCTGGCCAGGGCCTCACCAGGCAGTGCCTGCAGCTCATTGTGATCCAGGCTCAGCCTGTGTAGGGCAGGCAGAGCAGCAAAGGCCTCACTTCCCAGCACATGGAGGGCATTGTGGGACAGCCGGAGCCATCTAAGAACCTGCAGACCCTGGAAGACCATGTCTGGGAGGTAGACCAAAGCATTTGCCCTCAGGTCAAGGACAGTGAGGGACTCCAAATGACCAAAAGCACCTGGCTGTATCTCCTCAATGCGGTTCCCCTCCAGAACGAGCTGCTGCAGGGAGGAGAGCCCATCCAGGGACTCCTGGTAGAGGAGGGCTATGCCATTGGAGGCCAGGTTGAGGTAGACAAGCCTCCCCAGACCCCGGAAAGCCCCTTCCTCCAGCCTCTCCACCTTGCAATGCTGTAGGTCTAAGTGTGTCAGGTAGGGTGTGGCAAGGAAGGCTCCTGCTGGGATGGCCATGAAACTGTTGCCCCGAAGGTCTAGTTTTTTGGTGAGCTGTCAGTCACACAAATAAAACACCGAGTTATCCCAGATTATCTGATTACTCCAGATAGCCATATCTGTCTTCTCTCCCCATCCCTCTACCCATCCCTTGCCCACCTCTGGGATGGTGTCAGGGATAGCTGTCAGGCTTCCATTGAGACACAGGACGTGGGCACAGAGGTTATCACATACACAGGGTGCAGGGCAGCGAGCAGCAGCCGTCGCCCCCAGGGCCACTGCAAGCAGGAGGAGCCCCCAGGATGGCCCCATGTCAGAGGGCACCTGTGGCTGGGGAGAGACAGCAGGCTAGGCTAGAGGCCAGGCTCCCATGCATCTCCAAACAGCATCGCCTGCTTGGCACCCCATGTGCCAAGAGGGCTGCTGCTGTGACCTAGTGGAGCAGGTCTCATTTTCTCTTGCTCTCGCACTACAATTTCACAAGTTATAAATGAGGAAGAGTGGAAGAAAGAGAGGAGGAATACTTGGAATGAAAAGTGGAGGTAACAGCTAGCAGGTCACTCACAAGGAGCTGGCTGGAAACAGACACCCACCCCACCCCCCTATTTTCTTCAAATATCACTAACTTAAGATTGCCTTGGTCCATGGAAGCTATCAATATCTCTCCTACAATTGTTTCTGTAAGGCAAGCAGGTGTAGCCATCCAGGGAATGTGATCACACAGGCTTTTGAGGTGCTACCCTTCTTTTAATGGCAAGTGTCCAATGTCTCCACCAGCCTGGTCATCTGCCTCCCAGATGTCTGCCTCCTATCCTGCAATCTCCCCGCTTCCCCCCTAAGCTATTCATAGCAGTGTTTGGGATAGAACTCCACTGTTTAGCTCCAGGAAAGACAGGTTAGTTTTGGCTGGGCAGGAGTGAGCCCCTGGGGTGAAGGTAGCAAAGAGAGGCCAAGGCTGAGGCAAACACAGTGGAGGCAGCAGGCTGCAGATATGACCCATACACCCCGCTAAGCTCTGAGACAGCATCAGTGGGATCTGCAAGGCTCATACTTGTGGAGCCACTCTAGTGCACAGCCCCATGCCCAGTGTAGCATTGTCCCCTGTGGTCCCATGTCCCAACACTCTCCTCCTGCTGTCACCCCATCTAGTCCTGCTGCAGCTCCCACACACACTGGGGCAGCCCTCTCCTGCACACCCACTGCTGAGTGCCACCAATTTAATGTCCCTAAACTCAGTCCCCATCCTGTGCCTGGAGCACTGCCACATGCCAGCCACGATGCCAAACACTCCCTCCCTCACACGTGGAGGGTTCACACACCCGAAGTTTGGAATACCTGGACTTGAAGATGTGTTGAAGAGAGGAAAGCGTCCCCTGTCCTGTCTAGCAGCTGCCGAGCTCCTGCACCAGTGTTTGCTCTTGCAGAAGTGAGAACTGAATGGGCCCCATTGTGTTGCTTTCCCAGCAGCTCTCACCGGGCAGAGCCAGAAACGGGGGAGGAGGAGAAGGACGGGGGGAGGAAGGGTAAGCCACCCCTGGAGAGAGGGCAGCAACCCAGACTTTGCCTCCCCCTCAATTCACTGTGGGCTTGGAGCACCAGCCCAGCAAAGCCCACGTGAAGTTTGCATTCACCGTTTTCCAGGGCTCTGCCTTCCATTTCCAGGCTGTGTTAGTCACAGGAGCTACAGAGGTGCAGGGCAGAAAGGTGACATCCTGCCAGAATTACAATGGCAGTGGTAAGCCTGAGCAAAAGGAGAGGCTGCTGACCAGATGTGCCACGTTTACAGCCCTCCATTCTCCTCATTTTGCTTTTTTGCTGCTTTAGAAGAGGCTGGGGTGGCAGTGCCTGCATGGCACAACATTAGCTTTACAGAAGAACATGGAGGCATTCGTTTTCCTTGCAGACTGTTGTTTTACTCTCCCAGGGAACAGAAATAGATCTGCAGTCTGACAAAAATGTCAGAAGATTTGATACTAAGTATCTCATTCCCCTTCAAGCCCTTCCCCTATTCAGCAGCCTCAGTAGAAGCTGAAGCTGGTGAGATGATTGCTGGGTAAAGGAGCCAAATAAAACTGGGGTGAGGCTGGGGAAGGGCCAGATGTGGCATCCAGTACCTGGTACCACACCGTACCCTCTCGATGATTTTCCAGCAGAGCCCAGGCCACCACTAGGGAGGTTTTGCTGTACAGGCTGTTGACAAGCCTAGGGAGGGGGCTCCCAGCCAGGGGAGATGATGGAAGGGCCAGGCAGAGGGGAGCAGGGTGGGCTGGACAGTGGCCAGAATGGAAGTTCAGGCATGTTACCTTCATGTCCCATGCCGCATCAGAGAGAGAAAAGACCGGCTGCCTCCCTGCAGCAATCTCAGCTTGCCAGAACCAGTATGTACCAGTACACACACTGGCTTCCTCCCAAACCTGCCAGTCATCCCTGCTGCTCTTACCTTGCTATTCCACTCTTGAGCTTGCAGCCAGTTCTGCTCTTGCTTGCTTACCTCATCATCCCACGGCTTCTGCCAATGGACAACAACACAGTCAGGCCTGAGAAGCTCCAGCTCCTGAAAGGAACCACAACCTAACAGCCCCACAGTGAGATCCTCGAGCCACCACCCACAGATCCCTCCCAGCTGCCCAAAAGCCTCTGACTTCAGCTTGACTCACCATCACGACATCTGAAGTCCCATGTGGTGCTGGGAGCCAGGCCCTCTGGGCAAATGAAACTGGGCATGCAAGGCAGTGGCCTAGAGGCTGCACCCCTGCTTATGGGGGGCTCAAGCCATTGCCTGGACTGTGAAGTGCCTGGGACTCCAGAGCACTGGCCCTGACTTACAGGGCAGCCCTGGTCCCCAGGGCCTATGGAGGCTTCTTCTCTCCAATTCTGGGACACTCCCCACTGACAAGCTGAGCGCCCTACACAGGCTGCCAAGTGAAGGGAGCACAAAGGCTCCCAGATGAGCAGCCTGCTTACAGGCTGGTCCACACTCAGGGAGCCACAGAGCTTGGCCTTCCCCCATGGCAACAGGAATGAGACTCTAGAGTCAGGCAGTCAAGCTCATGGCCTAAAGCTGAGGGGTAGAAGGGGCCGGGAGCCCAGCCCCAAGGACAGGGAGGGCACACCTGGGGACAAAGGGCACCACAAGGTCCTGTACGTGCCCTGAGTACAGGGCCAGCAGGCTAGCAGCTCACCAGCATGATCAGCAGCATACAGGCCCTGGCTACAGGCAGGTCACAGTGCCCACACTACCACTAAGTAGCTCCATGCCATCCTCAGAAATCAGGAGCAAGGCTAGACATTTTCTCCACCCGTGCATTTTGGGGCCCTGCTTGTGGCTGCACAGAGCTCCTCTTTCTCTCCTGGGAAGTCTAAGCTACACTGCTCTATTTCTAAAGGCGGGGCTAAAGCACAAACACACTTGCTCACTCACACCAACTAAGGGGAAGACAGGGGAGAGGAACACAGTCCCAGAAGAGGGAGCAAATTCTGTGCAGCCAACCTGCTCTAGGAAGCCATTCCTACCGCTGAGTGGGAGAGGAAAGCCTTGGACCTGCCCCTGCCCTGCACTGCAGGGAGGGCACAGGGGCCTTGACACGCTGAGGTGCTTCAGGGCTGGCACAGAGACAAAGGCTGTGACGAACCCTTGAGTACAGGGGGTCACACTGGCCAGGGGCCTGCAGCAGGCAGAAAACTGCTGGGTCTGGGGAAAAGCCCTGCCCTGCTTACATGGTAGTTGGGCTGGGGGCCGGGAGAGTTCCATTTCCCCCCTCAGGTGCAGAGACAGGGGCTCTTACCCTCCTTATAGTGTTGCCCCTCTCTCCAGGCAGCCAAAGGAGCACAACGGCAAAAGGCAAACCACAGCAAAGACTGAGCCCTGCGCACAGGGAAGTCGCCCAGCACAAAGCCAGTTGTGGCACCCTGAAGATGCCCTGACCATGCCAGGAAGACCCTTTGCCGAGAAGGCCTCTCATACCCCCTTCTTCACCTCCAAGCTCTCTCTTGCCTTGTGTTCCACTCTTGAGATCCAAGCTGCTCCCACTCTTGCCTCGTTGTGCCACAGCTTCTTCCACCAGACAATGACACACTTAGGCTGAGAAGCTTCAGCTTCTGTGCCTGAAAGGAGATGCAATGCAACAGCCCCACAGGCTGAGTCTCAAGCCACCCAGTCCCAAGTATTAACAGTAGGTCTTGCAACATATTCCCTCTTGGAATGGTGTGTGTAATGATCCCTCCCTGATTGTAGACACCCCCCAGTTCCCTCTCAAAGCTAAGCAAGAGATTTGCCTCCATTTTTTTTGCATGGCTGTGTTACATTAACTTTCACTGAATAGGTTTTTTTTGCTAGCTTTAATATAATCACTGTTGGTTGAAAACAGTGGATTATACTACACTGGTTTTGATAGCGCCTATATTGTGTAGTAAATAATTCTGACTAAGATACTTTAGTGTCGTTGTTATCATAATAAATTATATAAGTTTATATGAATATATGTGGTTTGCAATCCTTTATCCTGAAGGAGAAAATTGTTTAAATGTTCTGTTATATCTATACAATCTTTCAGGCATAAATTGTTGACAAAGTTTGGAGCTACAGCTAGATTATGCCACACCCAGCTACCTCTCTGAGGAATTTAGAAAGCAAGGGGGTCGTTTTTGCACCTTATGGCTCATCAGGAGAGCTTTCCTAACAGATTTTGTCTGCAGGTCCCACTCTGTCCATGACAATACCTGAAAAATACGTGAAAAAACGAGGTTCACTTTTCTGGTGAAATTTAAAAAGTTTAATAAAAAGACAATAAGAGACACAAATGCAAAGGGTTAAAATAAAAAATTATGGGTGCTTGGCATTCATCCAAGAGCCACCTACTAACTTGTAGACGCTTTTTAAATGCATCAGCCTGTTGAATATTCACAGATCACCATGCATTATTCAAACACTGAGTTTAGATGTTCTATTGCTTGGTTTTAAACTTTGATTTGCCTTCATTCCATTCTGTAGATTAAATCAACACTTTATTTCTCCTTGTGGTTCCATCCTGCTGTCCTTTCACACCCTGATAACAGAGGGTCAATAAATTCTTCCTTTGGGAAAGCTATCAAGAACAAAAAGCTCTGTTTTGGAGAGAGAATACTGCTTGCCGCTGTGAAGCAGAAAGTCATGGGAGGCTAGGGCGTGTGCAGAAAAGAGCAAGGGAGCTGGGGAAGGATGTGGAATGCAAGGCTAGTGAGGAGGTGCTGAGGGGGCTTTAGGCAGAAAAACTGCAAGAGGGACATTCAGGCAGACTTGCAGAAATGCGTACATGACAGTGCTCAGCACAGGGGCTATTTCCCTGCCAGACATCGCTGCCAGCTGCTGAATGCTTCAGACACTGCAATAGGCGGCAGGCACCCTCTTATTTCAGTTTCTGTGCTTTCTCGGTTTGCTTTGTGCAGCAGCACTCTTGCTTCTTGCTTTTCCCAGCAACCAAAGAAGCTACTGCAGCATCGTTTGTGCCTTTTCCAGCACAGGAAGACATTCTGATACAGTTTTCCCGTGTCTGCAGCAGCAAGAACAAATGCCTTGCTGCCTCCCTGCTTCTTTTCCATGGCAGAACTGTCAGCAACTGCAAGCTGTCTTTTGCCGAGAGAACAAACGCTGCACACAGAGCTTGTGGCCTCCGAGGGAGGGTTCTGTGGCTTTGCTTGGAGCAGAAGCCTTGTGTATTTTCTTTGCTCCTCGCAGGCAGGGAAACTAGTGCAGCAGCATGCATGCCTTTTCCAGCCCTGGAAGACATTCTGATACAGTTTGATTTTTCCCATGTCTGCAGCAGCAAGACCAAATGTCTTGCTTCAAGGTTGCTTTTTTTCCATTTCAGGGCTGTCAAGAACTCCAAGCTCTCTTTTGCAGAAAAAACACTGCACTTGGCACAGAGGAAACAGAAAAAGCACAAGTACTGAAAGTGAAAGATTTTGCCTACCACCTACTGCAGTGTCTGAAGCACTCGACAGCTGGAAGTGATGTCTGGCAGGGAAACAGCCCTTGTGCTGATGTCATGTAGGCATTTCTGCAAGTCTGCCTGCATGCCCCTCTTGAGCCTACAGTTTTTCTGCCTAAAGCTCCCTCAAGTTCTCCTCACAGCGGGCTTGTCCTCCACATCCTTCCCCAGCTCCCTTGTCCTCCTCTGTACACTCTCCAGCCCATCCATGGCTTTCTGCTTCTGACCAGCAATGCAGTGTTCTCTCTGCAAAACTGTGCTTTTAGTTCTTGACAGCTCTGACCTGGAAAAGTAGCAAAGAGCCAGCAATGCTTTTGCTCTTGCTGCTGCAGACACAGAAAACTCAAACTGTAACAGAATCTTATCCAGAGCTGAAAAAAGCAGGAAAGTGTCTGCAGTATCATCTTTGCTTGCTGGGAAAAAGAGAATGAATATGTTAAAAATGGGCGGAGATAATATTTTTCTCCTTAAAATGCCTTTATTAATCAGCTCTTACAAGGGTGGCTCGAGGGATTTCGCAACCGGGTTCGCCCTTGAGGAGGAGGGTCCTGGTCAGCTTTGCAGCCAGATGTTCCTGCAAAGCTGGAGAACTCTTCCCTTGCCGGGAGTCTCCAAGAAGTTCTGATTTCTGTTTGTTTGCCTCGGGGTCTCACCTTTTGTTTGGTATTTTTAGGTTACAGCGAGTTACAAAAATTTTATTAATTAGCTCTATTGATGCTCTAGGATTTATACAGCTTAGTACTGGTTTTTGTGGGTTTAAATCTTACTTAGATTTATCTTTATAGGGGGTTTTTGGTGTTAAAAAGGGTCCCAGAATGCATTTGGGATTTCTAATCTACATGTTCTACGGGGTGGCCCCGGTGGCGCAGGGGCTGCAGGGGCTGCAACAGCCTCATGGCATTTCGCAACTGGCATCAGCGAGATGGCCGCGCTCGGGGAGCAGGCGTATCAGAGGTCCCGCGGGCTCGATGGTGGCGGGGGGGGGGGGGGGGGGGGGGGCGGGTCTTTTTGGAGCGGGCCGGGCCAGAGTGGGGGCCGCGCCGGGCTCGGACCGGCTCAGCAGCTTGTGCCACGCAGCGGCGGTTTTACGGGCTCTGGGGAGCCGGGCCGGGGTGGGCCGGGCCGCCCCGTCGGTAGAGCTGCGGCGGCGGCAGCGGCTGCCAGGGATGGGAGCCGCGGGCTGCCAGCATTTTGCGGGGGTTGGGGCTGGGATAGCCCGCTCTGGGGTCTGTGCAGGTTTTTTTTAAGGTGGCAGGCAGCTTGTTCCGGGGTCTGGGGGGGGCGGTGCAGGCTCTCCCAAGGCAGCGGGCAGTCCACTCCGTCGGGGGGGGGCCTGCGGGCGGCCTCCAGCGACTAAGCAGCCCCCCCCTCACTGCTCCCTTGCGGGGGACCACGGAGGTGGCTCCTTACTGTTACATTACAATTTAAGATTATTACATTTACAATATTAATACACTTATTTTATGACAATTAAGGGGTTTAACTCTTCAAATTTTCAACATTCTAATTTTCATTTTTATCAAATACGGCTTCTGCACCAAGAAAACTGACAAAGCACAAGTACACAAACCGACAGAGGAGACTTCTACCTCCTGCAGTGTCTCAAGCACTCGGCTGCAGTGAGGTGATGTTTGGGAGGGAAGCAGCCCGTGTGCTGAGCACTGTTATGTAGGGATTTCTGCAAGTCTGCCTGAAGGTTCCTCTTGAGCTTCCAGTTTTTCCGGCTCAAGATATAACTCACACTCATCGAACTCCCTCCACCTCTCTGGAGATATGCTATTTCTCTCAAGCTTTATGTACCATGATACCTTCTCAGTCTCACAAATCCCAAACCCTTTCTCAAAATGTCCAACAACTGCTTGCAAAGGCAAAGTCCCACAACAAAAGCCAGTGCTGGCTTCCATAATCCCTCTGCTGTCTGTAAACTACACAAAACACACTAGCGATTCTCAACTATATATTGTGCATCAGCACATTTTCTCAGAGTGATTGAGTCCATTGTTAAAGCAAGGCATTTCCAGCTGCAGTCCAGACTTAGAGATGAGTCAGGACAGAAGGCATTTACTGCACTACCCTCTTCCCTGTGAAACCCAATAGCCACAGCGCAATCACTTTCACACACTTTCCATGTTGCTGAGTCCAGGCAGCTAGAGATCACATAAATGGAAGTATCAGGACAGTGGACATTTTTAAAGTACACCAGTCTCTTTGCAGCATTTAAGTTGTGTACAGTGCACTGACATTCTGTATCTTCTTTTCCAGATAGACCAGCTGTCCCTTTTTTCCCACTCACATCTTCCTTGCAAAGGTCCAGCAGCTGTGCCTATAGATAAAGGCTATAGAAGTAAAAGCCAGCGAAGAGTTGCAACTTCCCCTGGCCGTCCAGGATACCACGCCTGGAAGCAGTCTTGAAGAAGGACCGGTCCTGGGAAGACGCACTCCTGGAAGATTTTTTCCCCCCTGGATTGTGGACTTCTTCAAGACTGTAGACAGGACAGCTGGTATTTTCCCAAAGGACCGCTGAGAGCATGGCAACCCAGACTGTGAAGGCCCTCCGAGAGGGAGCGGGGCTCGCAGCACACAGGTTGGTGCTGTGAGGTGAGATATCAGGGGGTGCATGAATGATTATGAGTGTGCAAGGGTTTGTGTGAGATGGGGGGCCGGCAGCTCGGACCCCTGAGGCGAATGAGAACCTCCCAGGACAGTGTTTCCAGACTCTTGCGAGGGGGCCAGCTGGGAAAGGAAGGAAGCGAAAGCGAGAGTGTGAGTACCCTAGGGACGGGGAGTACCTACCTGTTCGCCTCCTTTACCCACATAGGCTTCTGTTTCCCCTGTAGTCCCAATGGGAAGGGCACAGCACGAGGGGTTGCTGGACTCCTGGGTGACACAAGGGGACTCCGAGGGGTGGATTTTGGTGCCAGGACACTGCTAGGTCCCCAAAAGGGGGGGAGGGGGGTCAGTGGTTGAATGCCAAAAGTCCACCTGGAGGGAATCATTCCTTGGGGCAGATCGAACACCGGTGGGGGTCTGTGCCTGGGGAACAAGGACCTTGGAGGCTGGGTAAATACTCTTGGCTGGTGATCAACAGGTGACAGTCGCCACTGGATAGGGGATTGCCTCCTTTCTGGCAGGGGAGGAGGAGAGGGACCCAGCCCAAGGGGGTTAGGACCCCAACTAAGATCCAGGGGGGGATCCCTAGTTGGGGGATAAACTCATCTCAAAAGAGGAGGGTGAGGGCAAGTTCCTTACGGTGCGGCAACCAAGCAGAGAGGGCCACCAGCTGTAGGAGGACCCCTCACTCACTAGGAGTGAGAAGGACAGTCTAGAACCTGCCCAAGTAGGGAAGTGCTACTTTTTGTTAATTTCCTCCCATATTTGAATTGATTAGGGGTTGAGTTTGAATCCAAGACTACTTGGATATATTTGGTTGGTATTTGTTCGTCTGAATAGTTTTTAGTAGTTGGTTCATTTATTATTTAATAGGGTTAGTATCTTCATTTAACTGCAAGGTGGTGTCCTGAGGAGTGAGGTTCTGGGGTGAGGGCTTTGTCCTAAAAGTCCCCAGACCATTCCTCAAGGGAAAGTTGTGTCAGTGTGGGTCCTGGGCCGTTTGTAAGGAGATCAAGGATCTCTGAGCTGTGAGACAGGTAGGGTTGAAGTGGAGGGTTACCATTTAAGATCCTGAGAGTCTTGTAGGAGGCGGGGCCAGAGAGAGGCACTGCTTAAGGAAGATACTAAAAGGGCAGTTGCCTGTGAGGAATTGTTAGAACTCTTCAAGAGGTTGTAAAATAAATACATCCTCTTTTTCTTTTTTCTCCTATCTTTTCCTTTTTTCTTTTTCCTTCTCTTTATCTCTTCCTCTTCTTTTATCAAGCCGCCATATTGGTTCCCATAAGGGAGAGTCAAACCCTCTATAGAGTTCATTTGCATACTTTTTCTTTTTCTTTTTTTTTTTTTTCTTTTTCCCCTTTCTTTTCACATGTTGCCATACAGGTTTCCACAGGAATTGTTGGATCTCATTGAGTCAATTCTTGTGTACTTAATATTTAATATCCATAATATATTTAATTAATATTTGGTATTTAAAATATTGATATTTAATACTTAAGTAGTTAAGATTATTTACCAAGAAAAAGATGGGACAGTGCACAGGGAAAGGTTCTCAGAAATCCAAGATAAGAAAGACTAAGCTAAGGGATATTCCCCCTAACAGCCCCCTAGGAGAGATGTTGGAGAACTAGGAAAGTGAGAGCAGTCTAAATGGTTTAGACAAGATAAAGATGATTAAATATTGTATGGAAGTTTGGCCTGTAGAGATCATTCAGGAAGGACTGGTGGATTTACCTTGGTATGGGTCTAGAGAAAGATGGTTATGTGTGGCATTAAATAAACACGTGAATTTAAAAGAGCCTGGAAATAGAGAAGAAATGGAATATGCTGCTTGTTGGTTAGAAGATAAGATTTGGGAAAAGAAGGTAAAAGTTTACAAAATAACTAAGGAACAAGAGGAAGATAAAAAAGAGACAACAGAAAGGAGATGGGATCCCCTAGACTGTCTTCCTCCTCCCCCACCATTAACCTCACCTGTGGTTTATTTTCCCAGTCCTTATATATTGCCTCAAGTCCAAGCTCCACCTCCCCCAGCCTAATCCATACCTCTACAAGCCCAATCTCCACCTCCCTTAGTCCAAAGCCCAGTTTCTCCTCCCTCACCAGCAGTAATACCATCCCCACTCCTCAGTACCACTCTGGTCCTGAATCCAGATCCCTTGCCCGTCCCAGCTATCACATTCTCTCCTTCCTCAAACCCACCCATAACCCAAACTTTTCTCCCAGTTCCTCCAAAGGTTTCCCCAATTTCCTCCCTAGTATCTCCTACCACAAGTTCAGTTCTTTCCCCACCCCGCATTGTAATCCCTTTGCCACCTCCCAGTTGGGAGTTGAACCAACCAAAACCTGTATCTTCTGCTACTTCTTAGGACACTGACGGTGTAGAAGGGCCCTATTGTAACACCAGGTCTAAGGCATCAGAGGCAGAGAAACTTTTACCCCTTAGAGAAATCTCTATGGGTGGAGTGATAGGGGGAATTGGATTTGTAAATGCCCCTTTAACAGCCTCTGAGGCAAGAAATTTTTAAAAAGAGATAAAAAGTTTATTAGAGGATCCTATAGGGATATCCAAACAATTAGATCAACTCCTTGGCCCTGGTATATACACTTGGAAAGAACTAAATTCCATCTTAGGCATGCATCCTTTCCTCCCCAGAAGAAATACAATTAACAAATGGGAAAAATATGACAGTCATAAAAAAAGGAAAGCTCCCTGCAAAATGGTCAGCACAATGCTGTGAGATATATGCATTGCTGAGAGATTTAAAATGGCTCAATCAAAAAATTGGTACCATATATACAGATTCTAAATATGCATATGGGGTGGTATTGTACGTTTGGAAAAATCTGGGTAGAGAGGGGGTTTATTAACTCAAAAGAGAAGACATTAACACATGAAAGTTTAATGAAAGAACTATCAGAAGCTGTGAAAGGCCCCTTAGAAATAGCAGTAGTACATGTATGAGGACACCAAAAAGGAAGCTCAATGGAAGTCAAAGAAAATAACCTTGCTGACCAGGTAGCAAAAAAGGCTGCCCTTGAGGATAGTGAAAGAGTCTTATATGTGACAAGTTAAGGAGATAACAATGATAAGGAAGTTCCAGTGTTTAGTAAAAAAGAGCAAGAAGAAATACAGAAACATGGAGCCGTTAAAAAAGAGAATGGAGAGTGGAGAATGTCAGATGGAAGACTAGTGTTAAATAAAATATTAACAAGAAGAGTATTAGAAAACCTTCATACCTCAACCCATTGGGGAACTCAAGCACTTTGTGATCATTTTATCTGGACTTATGTATGTATTGGAGTATTTGAAATAGCAAGAACCATAACAAAACAGAGTATGATCTGCCAAAAAATAGATAAGAAGGTAATGCAAAAAATTCCCCAAGGGGGAAGAGAATTGGCTAGGAGGCCCTTCCAGAACATACAAATAGATTTTACTGTATTACCGCAAGTGCAGAGGTTTAAGTACTTACTAGTTATAATAGATCATCTAACTCATTGGGTTGAGGCATATTCGACTACAAAGGCCACTGCAGATGTAGTTAGTAAAATCTTACTGGAACAAATTATACCAAGGTATGGAATAGTAAATAGAATTGACTCAGACAGGGGCCCACATTTTACAGCTGAAGTGTTACATCAAATAACTAGTGCCCTAAATATTACATGGAGGCTTCATACCCCATGGAGTCCCCAGAGTTCTGTGAGAGTTGAAACAATGAACTAAATGCTAAAAAAATACACTCACCAAATTAACAGAAGAGATGAAAACAAACTGGTTAAAATATCTTCTGTTGGCATTACTGAGGATCAGAACAAGACCTATAGCAGATATTGGTGTTTCTCCATACGAGACGATGTCTGGCTCACCCCTTCTAAGCACTTCTGGCAACCTTGGAACTTATGAAGAAGGTGAACAGAGTGTAAAGAAATATATACAAACCATCTCCAGCACCTTAAAAGAACTAAGAGAAAAAGGATACCTTCCCCAGACTACACCTCTTGATTTCAACATCCATAAGTTCCAACTTGGTGACTGGGTCCCAATTAAAACTTGAAAAGAACAACCTTTGACTCCAAACTGGAAAGGTCCCTTTCAGATCCTACTGACTACAGAGACTGCAGTGCAAATACAGGAGAGAGGATGGACACACGTTTCTAGAGTAAAAGGGCCAGTCCCTCCTCCAACCGAATGGGCCATGGTAAAAGCTACCAATGCCAGGTTAACCCCAAAGAGAGAACCATCTAAGAAGAAAAATTCTACCTGAGATTGTTAAAATAAGTTATTATATAGATAAAATTCTGTGCAAATTATGTATATAAAGCTTGTTCTAATGGTTAGTAGTTCTTGTTGCAGATACTACCATCTGGAAAGATAGAGCATCCTCCCATGCACGGTAGTAATCAGAATACAAAAAGGAAAGAAAGAAACAAGTTGATACAAAATGGGAAGTAAGTTCCTGCAGCAAAAAGGGTGACAGTAATTGGTAAGAATATTGCGGGAGGCAAGACCGGATCAGAATACACTCTTGCCACAGGGAGTTGCAGATCCTCTAAGGTGAACAGAGGGGAGACGTGGATGGGATAGTACCCTGTACTGGACCCCCATTAATATTGGCCCTCCTGTTGACAATAGTTACAAAAGGGAGAGCAAAGCTTTGTTACCAGTGTTACTACCCCTTGTATGCAGGAGACTCGAACGGCTGTCCTCAGAATTCATTTTAACCCAAGCCCTAATTGTGTGGACTTTTCATCATTAACAACATGTACAGAGGACAGAAAATGGTATTGGCTTTTCAAAAATATAAAAACTTTTAAACAAAAATTGTTGGGAGAATGCTCTATTAAAGAAAAATGGATCTGTTCTGAGAGGAAGCTGGTAAAACAAGTGGAAAAAGAGTCCATGAGTGTGGAGAGGATAGCTGAAAAATGGGTAGAGGATAAGGGACACAATAGCTCTCAGACTAATATTGTAACTAGAAGCTAGGACAAGGCCAGCATGAGGATGAAGGAGAGAAACTGAGATCATGAGAAAAGAGGAACTAAATGCTACAAGGCGATACAACTGTTGCAATATGCTGATATAACATGAAGTAAGCTATTGTTTAGTCACTACCAATCAGGAGCTTGGCTTTTGCAATATGTATGAACTAATTACTTAGAATATAAATGTAAGCGAGAAAACAAATAAAATCGAGCCTGATTGATCAACATCGGTTGAGTCAGTCTCCCTCTTTCCAACAAATGGTGACCCCGACGTGATACGGCACCACGGTTGGAGGAGTAGGAGTTCAGGTCCTGCAAGCAGAGGGACGGCGAAAAAGAAGCTCTTCCGCGCCCCGGTGCTCACATCAGTGGGGCCGGCTGAAAAACGGCGAAAGAAGCAATTACGCTTCCGCGCCCCAGTGCTCACATCGGTGGGGCCGGTAGAGAAACGGCGAAAGAAGCAATTACGCTTCCGCGCCCCGGTGCTCACATAGGTGGGGCCGGCTGAGGAACGGCGAAAGAAGAGCTTCCGCGCCCCGGTGCTCACATAGGTGGGGCCGGCTGATACGTGCTGCTGAGACCTCTGGGAGCTGCACAGCGCTGACTAACATGGAGAGGCAAGCAGCATATGATTTATTTGCCTGTATGCTAGAAAAATGGCAAGTCCAGGGTATAGATATTAAAAAGGAGTTGCCAGGCTTGCTAGCATATGGGTATGCTAAAGGGTGCTTTATGAACCCCCATTCAGTACATGAGCTTTCTGAATGGCGAAAATTTGGGGATAAACTATGGGATGCAAGTTTAGATGATGATAAAACAGCTAAGAAGTTAGGGAAACAGTGGCGAGCAGTACATAATGCTCTGCTGCAACACCAAGTAGAAAAACGAGCAGCTCAACAGGCAGTAGCAGCCCAGGGAATGAATCTGACATATTCATCAGAGTCAGACTTTCCCTTGCCTCCTGGATGTACAACAGTACATCTGCCTCCAGAGCAAATGGGTGCCACCAGAGGGGACACGGTAGCTGCAGACTCTGTACCATCAGCTCCCCCAATGCCTCCAGTTGCTGTGGGTCAGCTGACAGATTCATGTCCATTACCATGGACTGGGGAGAGCGATGAAACTATTCCGAAAGTTGAATCAGATTTGACAGAGGTAGTGGCCAGGAATCGGAGGGAGGCATGGAATGCACTAGCTAGAGAAGGAGTAGAACGGGGGGATGCACAGATGACAGAAGCAGGAAGCTCGATGGCATGCCCGGTAATATATAATCCTGCACCGGGAGGAGGTGTCACTGCCCAATTGACTTCCCTTGATTGGAAATTACTTTCCCAATTGTGCTCAACTGTTAACCAATATGGAGTAAACAGTGAGCCTGCTCAGCAAATGCTGAATTATATCTGGAGTACATATTTGCTGTTGCCAGCAGATTGTCGGGGTATTTCTAAGCTTGTGTTTACACCCCACCAACTTTTGTTATTTCAAGCTCACTGGCAAACCCTAGCGCAGGAGTCAGTTGCCACACAGCGACAACCTGGGGATCCTCTACATGGGGTTACCTTAGATGAATTGCCGGGAATAGGCAATTGGATAAGGACAGAGGCACAGGCTCTGTTAGAACCGGAAAAATGTTGAGAGGTCATGAAGCTCGCTAGAGCTGCTATGGATAAGGTAAAAGATCCACATGGAACCCCTATATATATATGAGAATAAAACAGAGTAGAGAAGAACCATTAGGCAAATTTGTAGATCGACTAGTAGAGGGAATAGAAAAAGCTAGAGTGCCACTCTATATGCAAGGAGCTATTTTAAAACACTGTATACTTCAAAATGGTAATCAGGCTACAAAAAACCTAGTTAACACCTTGGGAGCTAATTGGTCTGTAGAAGAGGCTCTAGAGAAAGCAGCATTTGTACCCTCTGGGCCTCAGGCATTTATTGTCGAGGCTATTAAAAGGCTAGGTGAAACATTTCAGAAACAGACAGAGAGTAGTCAGGCTCAAGTTTTTGCTGCTCTTGCTCCACTCCAAGCTGCTGTTACAGCAAGTCAGACGAAGCGAGGCGGAGGAGACCGAGGAAGGAGCCTGTCGGAGGAAATCGGGAAACGGCAAAACCAGCGCGCCATCCAGCCGCCGCGCCGGGACACAAATAGCAGCTGTACAGCAGCCAGCGACCTGCACCCCGCCACCTCCGGAAGCCTCGACCTGGACTTGGAAGCCACAGTGGACATATCTATTAAGGACAATTGCACTGTGCCAATTCCCACTGGAGTAAAGGGACCAGTAACCTATCAGGGACAGTCGGTTCCTGCTTTACTTTTGGGACGATCTTCTACTTTTTTAAAAGGATTGGACATTACTGTGGGATTTATTGATGCTGATTTCACAGGCGAGATTTGTATTTTAGCACGGACACTGTATCCTCCAGTGCTCACTCCAGCTGGCACCCGGATAGCTCAATTGTTACCATTTTCGACCTTGGCTCCGAACATCGCTCGGAAACACAAAGAGGATACTATGGTTTTGACTCTACAGGAGGATCAGCATTCTTAACACTGGACCTGCTGAAGTACAATATATTAGTTGAGGTCACATGTGTGTGCTTACACCCACAGGTCCTGTGTGGATTCCCAGCCGCTAAACACAAGCAGTGAATGACAGCACATAGCAGTCCAGCAGAACGAGAGCGGCATCGCCTGCTCCTGATCCTTCAACCTGTGATAGCTCGGCTCCAGCCACTGTGGCCTAATCCTCTAGTAGTAGAAAATAGAACTGATGTACTAACATTGTTACATGAACTACAAAGCACCCGACTACAATTAATTAAGAGTTCTAACTGTCTGCACTGCAACAAGCCTAACTGTGGTGCTTCAGTAAAAATATATTGTGGGGCTTGTTGCAGACAGTGGTGAGTCTTCCAACAGCGGCTTGCACAGCCATGGTGCCCACGCTGCTCCTTTTATTGGCATCGTTATAATTGGCAAACAGCCATAAAAAATTATACAGGGTGCAGTACTGTGCCAGAAGCAGTAAACCTTGTTCAAGATTTAGGTCAAAGAGATAGGCTGGAATTGGTATTTTTAATAGAAAGAGAGGTGTGTCGCCTGTTGGCACAAAAGGCTACTCGCATATTGCAGACAACCTGCAAATATGGGGTGGGGATACCTCATATGCATCAGGTGGATCCTGCTGATTGGGATATGTGTTGTCGCCGCTGGGCTCACAGAGCTACCAAAAATAGACAAAAGGCAAAACATGTGGGTCACTTGGGTTAATCAATCTGGTCAGGATAATTTGTGTTTATCACTTGCCACGCCTTCCAATCCATTTCGCACTTGTTTAATTGGAAAACAAGAATGTGCGAGGGAAGCGTGGAAAAGTTACGTTTCTCACTGGCAAAATAAGACAACAGCACAACGGGAATATTGCTCTTGGTTTGCTGAAATCATTCAGCAAGGCAGTACTTCTCACCGTGACCCTCTCCTGCCTATTGATTTGGCTATATGGCTCGGTAAATGCCATCTTCTTGGAGCCCTTGTTCAGCAATTAAAGAAAAGGGGGGAGAATAGGGGAGAGGAGAAAGACATTCGGGTATTAGAATGGTTACAGCCACCCATGCAACAATGTAAAACTGTTTTTCAAAAATCAGAAATGTTGGCAGTCCTTATCCATAAAGGCAGACAGCGTGCACGACAGATTACGGGGAATGAACCAGGCACTATTCTGTTGCCAATAGCTCGAGATATACTGCAATGGTACATTGAAAATCATGAGGAGGTGGGCCTTGCTCTGCTGGGAGGAGGGGCCACAGTTGTGACAACGGTAAAGTGGCCCCACCCTTGCGATGGGTGGGAGAACAACAGTGGCTGAGCAAACCTCTGCGGAGTGAACAGCCCATCCCAGAAGCAATCACAGTTTTCACAGATGCTGGGAAAAGGTCACAAAAAGCTGCTGTTACATGGCAGCAGGGAAATGAGTGGCAAGAAGTAATATTGCCTACTGAAGAGGGGGATTCTTTACAAACTTTGGAATTGTCAGCTGTTGTATGGGTCATGACAAATTTGTCAGAACCGGTGAACATCATTACAGATTCGTTATATGTTGCTGGGATAGTGCAGAGAATTGAAAGTTCAGAAATAAGACAAATAAATAACAAAAGACTAGGGAACCTTCTCATTCAATTAAAGTTGGCAATTCAGACAAGAACACACCCCTATGCAGTTATTCACATTCGCAGTCATAAGTAGGACATTGAGTTAGGCAAAGGAAACAATAGAGCTGATAAGCTGGTTGCAGTAGCAGGAACACCACCCCTGCCCCCCCAGAACCAAGCTAGGGAATCACACGCTATATTCCAGCAGAATGCCAAGGGGTTGATGCGAGCATTTAAAATAACCTCAACCAAGGCTACTAATATAGTAATAGCTTGTCCTATTTGTAGTTACCACAATGGAGGTGTCGGTATAAGAGTGAAAGTCAACCCCCGGGGACAGAAAACAAATGACATATGGCAAATAGATGTTACTCATATTCCATCATTTGGTAGACTAAAATATGTGCATTTTACAGTAGACACATATAGCAAGTATGTATGAGCTACAGCTCAGGCAGGAGAACAGGCCCTTGATAAAAATTGTAATGACAAAGTAAAGCTACAAGGTCCTGCAGCTCGTATTTTTGCGTCTATAACCCCTAGAGTTAGCACAGCTCATGCATTGGTGTCACTTAATAAACTTGCATGTTAAGCTATAAAGCAAGCCAATATTACTACAGAGGTCATTTCAGCACTCACTCAGAATGTAAACAGCCTGAGACACGCAGTCCTTCAAATCAGAGCCGCTATAAACTTTTAGTCTAACACCATAGCTAACTCAGCTTTTGAAAGAAGGGCTACAATTTTTGCTTATAATTTTAATTGTCATTCTATGTGTGAGATTAGTGTTTGCTTGCTTTTTTTTGTCGTCAGTCCCAAGTGCTTGCAACCATTAAAGAAAAAGGGGGAATTGTGGAGAGGATAGCTGAAAAATGGGTAGAGGATAAGGGACACAATAGCTCTCAGACTAATATTGTAACTAGAAGCTAGGACAAGGCCAGCATGAGGATGAAGGAGAGAAACTGAGATCATGAGAAAAGAGGAACTAAATGCTACAAGGTGATACAACTGTTGCAATATGCTGATATAACATGAAGTAAGCTATTGTGTAGTCACTACCAATCAAGAGCTTGGCTTTTGCAATATGTATGAACTAATTACTTAGAATATAAATGTAAGCGAGAAAACAAATAAAATTGAGCCTGATTGATCAACATCGGTTGAGTCAGTCTCCTGCCATCCAACATATGAGCAGGATATAGTTAAAGAAAAGGAGGTAAAAGGGATAACTAAAAAGGGACCCCAAAACTCAAGTAGGAGAGAAGAACTTGTTCTTAGCTCTAGTAGAGAAAATAAGTCATGAATTTAACATCTCCAATTGTTGGATTTGTGGAAACACTAGAATGGGAGAGATCTGGCCATGGGAGGGGATTCTGTTAAGCCCACAGAACATACTAAAAGTATCGGAGAAGGAAACGCCAGGACCAGACCCAAGACCAGAAGAAGAAGAAGAAGTGTGGAGTCTAAGGTCAGAGGTAATTGGAGAAGAGTGCTTATGGAGAAGGGGTCCCAAGTATGTGATTTATGTGGGTGAACTACCATGCAAAAGTTATTATGTAACTAATCACAAACATCAATGGTGGATCCCCCAAGCCTCTAATTTATATTGAGCCAAAAAAACAAGAAAAAGGTTGTCCTTTCATCGAAAGAGAAAAATGATACAAATGTATTACACAGCAGCCCAACCTCTTCCATAGAATATTACAAATTTCAAAGTTTAGGACTAAAAATGGTGTAAATGAAGCAAATTTTCCTAAGTACTGAAGGGCTCCAAGAGGTCTCTTCTGGCTTTGTGGGAAAACAGCCTAAGTTATTCTGCCAAAAGACTGGGCTGGGAGTTGTACACCAGGAATAATTAGACCATCCTTTTTCCTACTTCCCTATATGGAAGGACAACATCTAGGAGTACCCCTCTATGATGAATTACAACGAAAAAGAAATACAAATAGGGGGTACCCAAAAGTGGGGGGGAAGATGAATGGCCTCCAGAAAGAATCATAGCAACTTATGACCCTGCCACCTGGGCCCAAGATGGATCATGGGGGTACAGAACACCAATATACATGTTAAACAGAATTATTTGTTTACAGTCATTAGTAGAGGTTATCACCAAACAGTCAAGTCTAGCAATTGATTTATTTTCAGCCCAGTCTCATCAAATGAGAACTATGATTTACCAAAACAGATTGGCCTTGGATTATTTGCTAGCAGAAGAAGGAGGGGTTTGTGGCAAATTTAACTCTTCAGAATGCTGTGTGGAGATAGATGATCATAGTGAGGCTATTAAAAACATTACGACTAACATCAGAAAAGTAGCCCATGTACCAGTTCAGAGGTGGACTCCAATGTTTAAATCAAATTGGTGGGATGCCCTTTTTAATGGAGAATGGTGGAAGAAAGCTTTATTGATTGTTGGAATTGCTTTAACAAGTGTTATTTTTCTTCCATGTATAATCTCCTGCCTGATCCGTTTAATCATGACTATTGTGCAAAATTCAATTGAAAAATTAAGTGATGAGAAGATAGAGCAAATCAAACTAGTGAGACTCAAAGAGCAACAAAAGAACCCTGAAACAGCTGAAAAAGTACATAAGAAGTACCAGCATCTCCAAAAAATGTACCAGATGTATGAAGAGATGGTTTAGTGTTCAACAATTGATGCAGGCTAAAGCCCAGTCAAAGCTTTTAAAGGGGGGAATTGTTATAAAATGTTTTAAGAGGGGCTTCTGAAATTGTTTGTTGCTGGTTTTATCTGTTCTAAAAAAGGTGTTGATTCAAAGGTTATAAGTTGTTGCGACACTGTATGGGTATAAAATGCCACGTAGCTGTCAATCAGAGGAAAGGGGGGAAAGACTTAGTCCGTTCAGGCTACATCACCCTGAGCCGTGATTGGTGGATGCGACTGACCAACCACTCAATGCCCTCGGGACGTGATTGGTCAGGAGTGACCCTCGATAAAAACCAATCAGAACCCTGACAACGAGCCAATCAGGGAGAGGATCCAAAGCACCCCAATCAGGAGAGAGCAAAAAGGATAAAAGAGACTGTAAAAGACTGTGGGGGAGGTCCTTCTTCAGAACACTGTGGGGGTCTGAAGGAGCACCCAGTGTGACGACACTGTCTCTTGTTTTCTGGCTCGCTAGGGGGGAACCTGGGCCTATCCGAGGTTCCTGCTCCCAGTGGTTGTTTAAAGTTAAATAAACGAGTGCCCTTTTTATGGTTGCACCCAATTCCCAGCCTCATTTATAACACAGTATAAATTTTAAGCCAAATCATTCAACATCAATAGGAGGAACAGTATATTGTTACTCATTGTTTGTATGTAGGTATGGTCACAAATATTCTGTGTACAGTAAATTCACTGAAAAATTAATATTTTCATTAATTCGAGTTACACTGAGAAGTATTTTAAGCCCAACTATGGCCAACTTTTTTTTCAAGGAAAAATTCCACTGTAAAATATTGAAATACATAAAAATTTCAAAAGGAATTTTTTTTTTTTTTTTTACAAATTAGCTACTCTTTAAGGTAAAATAAAAAAAAATAAAGAAAAGAAAAAAATTAAATATAAAAAAATAAAGAAAAAAATTAAAAATAAAAAGAGAAAAAAAGAGTGAGAAAGAACCCCAGAGAACCCAAGAAGTATCATGTACAATAGATTGACAAGTAGTGTTAAAACCAAAAATACATTGGGGGAGGTTGGCTTTTGTTTTTAGGCCTTTTAGATGAAGGACCAAAATACTATTTCAGTTGAACAGAGTCTTATTTTTCAGTTTAGCAAATAGTCAGAAACATCCATTTCCCTGGTTTGTGCTTGGGAGCAATAAACACATGTGAGGAAGGCAAGGAGAAATTGAAGGGGATCAAATAAGCAAAGTAAGGGGAGTAAACAAAGGACTTACCAAAGATGACAAGCCAGATGACAAATATAATTGTTTTTGAACTCCATCTGCTGACATCAAGATACCTTATGATCAATTCCTTTCCGACTTTTCTGATAGCTCCGCTCTTTCACTAATTCCTTTTCACTGGGGTAATAGGGAACTACTTTGTTTAATGAACCTCTAAAGATCCAAGAAGGCTAAATATCCTAATAAAGCAGTTTTATTTCACAAATAGTATTGCATTCACCAATATAATTAAATTGTAATGTTTTCTGCTGTAAGTCATGTCCCTAGCAATGGGGTATGCAACATCCTAATCCACAGGTAATTTTGGCAAAACGAGCTTGTTCTTTCCCAGAGCGCAGTATCAATCAGTGGAAAATCATCAAAAAAATGGTTTACACTGAGAGAATATTTAATATCCCAAGAAAAAGAGAGAAGAACCCTGACCATTGACTTCCTTTGGAGTGAAATTCCCCATGCTCACAGTTCTGTAATAGTTTATATCATTCTTTGATTGTAGGTGCAGCCTCAGGAAACAAAATTATTCTCAAATTATCTTCCTCCTAATCAAAAGCTTATCTTCTTCATTACAAAAATATGCAGACTCTGAATCAAGGTGTCAAGGATGTCTTCTGCTTAAAAGACAGAACTTACTGATGCAGCATCAGAAAAATCTTGCAAATAATTTAATCAGCTATTCTTTCACCTACATTACTTAACAACTAAACATATAATGGAGTAGTGGCCTTTAATTTGCTGGCATTCTGGAAATGTTTTAGAACAAATCGTCTGCTTAGTGCAGGTTGTGACAAAGGAGCCAGTCACCGTAACTAGGTTAACTGGTTTTATTAAAGAAAACAATTGGAAACAGGGACCTGAGATAAGCCCAAGGTCCCCAGCAACAAAGCAGATTTGACTTGAAGAGTCAACACCCCTTCGGGATGCCCCTTAGGTCACAAGTACCTTCAGAGGACCCTGCCCTTCCCCAGGGGAGTCCTTTTATAGTCTCCAGGTGGATCTAAATGTCTCTCTTCCAATTGGCTCTTATCTAGGGGTCCTGATTGGTTCAACGTCACGGTGCATTTCTGTCCAATCATTCTGCAACTCTGTTGAGTGATTGGCTGTTGTGGTGCACCAATCTAGTCCTCCATGATGTCACTTTTCTGGTCGAAGCTCCTTCTGGAAAATTCCTGTCATGGTATCCCCTCTCAGCTCCCCGCGGTGGTCACTCATTACACCCGGTATATTCACGCAGCCCAACCCTGAACACAAACTCAGCCTGAACAACCCCACCAAACAATAGCCCACAACTGTCCTATTCAACTTAATTCACCCACAGCACAATTTACAAAAGGTTACTGCAGCAGGCACTGGCTCAAACCCTGCCAAAGTGCACTGCCACATAACATCCTGAAACAAGCACTGAGAGGTCCCACAAAAATCCTTTCATTTCTATTTCTGTGGATCCCAGTGGTTTAGAGAAAAATTAATATATGCTTTTCTCTCGGCGTTAGGACCCTCTATTCATTTGCAGAACAAAAAGCTCTCAAAGCTTTTAATATAGGTCACACTCAACTCTTCATGGTGTATCAACCAAGATGCAGGTATTAAGCTTCCCTTTAAAATATTCTAATTTCTCAAGTAAGAGCCCTGGCTCAGCACTGTAATTATAAACTGCAAGTTCCAAAATTAGTAAGTGGTAAAGGTGAAAAAGGATAGAGGCACAACACACCCATGATTCATTATTTGTTGAGTGAGGTCAAACACTGAATGGGAAAACTAACAAGGACTTTGTGCTTTTTGAGCTGACTCAACTAAACTCATGGGAAGGACAATTTTCATTGGATGCACAGTAAACAGAGCTTCCACTTGAAAAGCAAAGGTGCTCCTCTTGCATCAGTGTGGAACTCTGGTGGTTTCAGATAACAAGAGACCTCTGCCAGATGTCTGCAGGGAGAGACACTTGCAAGTGCAGGCATCAAGTGTTCAGACAACTCAAGTGTCTGGCAGAGACCAAAGCAACAATTTCACAGAAACAAAAAATTTCTGTATGTAGGAACCTGAAACGTAGTATTTTTTCACTTAAGACAGCAGTTCTTTCAGAGCAGAAGAGAAGAACTCAGGCAAAATATAACAATATATCCTTGGAAAAACTGCTGGATCTGATGGAGGCTTTTTCCTAATCCAGAAGTGAGATCTACTAATCTGAAGACCTTTCTTCTTCCACAGTAAACAGGCTTTGTTAAAACAACAAGGAAAATGCATTCATTTCATGTTTTCCTTTCTTGCTGCTTGACTGCACTCATTTGCTTTTATCATGACCAGTAATTCCCTCTCACACACCCCCTGCTTCAGCCAGCAAGTTTCCATATTACTGTCATAGGGCTTGAGTACTGTTTAGCATGGAAATAGCATCAGATTACCCATTTTAAAATAATATTTTGCCCGGGTTCAATAATTATAGTCAAAGGATGCTTTATTTGTATTTCAGGTAGTAAAGTACTAATTCTTCCTCTTTCTACTTGAAGGGAATTTTAAAATTCTGGGTTCAGAATAAGCTAAGCTTTTGTGTTTCAGGAGATCTGAAGTGTGTTTAAAAAAAACAAACAACCCAATGTGATAAATGGAAATGATTCATGCTAACTAAATTGTAACTATTTAGAAAATTATTGTTATAAAGCAATAAAAGAAATTAGTGTTATAAAGCAGATGTTCCTCTTTTGCAGATGCTACATGTAAAAATAGGATACAGGATGTAGTTTTGAAATAAGTATTGTCCCAAGACAGGATTGACCTTGGGATGGACAAAGTTGGGACAGTTTCAAGTAAAAGATCTGAAGCTATGCTTTTATCCATGAAATACAAGGCTAATTTTTTTGGAACATAATGCTTACTTATATAACACAACGTTTAGTACGCACATGCAACCTGTAAAGTTAACCAGAGAACAATGATGAAGAGTGTGAGCCTTCCTCCAAAAAAGACCACCAAAAGAAGACAGAAGAGCCCCAAGCAAGAACTGAAGTATGCACCATGAAGTATAGTGACATAGATTTTAGACATAGGAGGGAATTTATGGGAAACATTGATGAATATGTATTAGCATATGGTATATGAGTATACTCTGAATTTTTTTGTACATGAGGCAGGGTGAGAAGCCCTCCCCGTACCCTGGTCGGTTTTGCTTATGCTTTATCTGAACCGTAATCATACTTAATTAATTACTGCCAAATATATACCCAATTATATTGACTAAATTGTATTCATTTATATCAATAATTCAATTAAATTTTATATAATTCAATTAAATTAAATTTGCTGCTAACTCAATAAACCTAGTTGTTTTACATCACTTATAACACAAACATTTAGAATCTTCAAGGATCCAAGTCATACCTGTCCTGTCAGAGCTGGGCCTCAGCACAGAGAGCAGGAGGCAGCCCATAAAGGAGCTATTGTGTGGGGAGCAGTAGGACACAATCCTGAATTTATGAAGGATTGACTGTTCTCTCCATTTTTTAATCAAGCTTTGTCTCAGAGCACCATGGTCAAATATCCCAAAGGTGCTCGTTACCACAACTTTTAAAATTGGATTTTTTGAAACTGATTTTCAATCTCTGCAAATATTCTGTGATTTATGGGTAAATTTTCTTAATTCTTAATACTTCTTAATTCTACTGCCTACCTACTCATTGTATGCTTTTGAAACCACCAATTTCCACAAAGAACAAACAGTCCCTGCCCAGGTAATGCAGTTCTGCTTCTTCTGCTTCTTCTGTCTTTAACTACAGACATAAAAAGCAAAATTTCAGTCACCACTTTTTCAGAGGGTTGTGTCATGGTTTGGAAATGGGATGTGAAATGCCGGGGAAAGAACCCCACAACTAATAATAGTTGTTAGAGTGGTATGCATTTAACGACATCGAGATGTGTGGGGAATAATTTCACCAAAGACACGCATACCCACCAGGGAACTTAACCCCCTAATTATTCCCTGAGGTCTTACATATGCATGACATTCCAGGTTCCCCTTCATACATATTCATTCCCTGAGCCCATCCGTGCTCGCTTGGTCTGGCAATTAACTCCACACCCTTCTGGGCAAGCTCAGCCCGTTGTGGTGGTCTTCAGCGTGGTCTTCAGGCATTCACGTCTTCACCTTTATCTCTCCCATGTGTGCTTTGGCCCTCTTGGCACGTTTTCAAGGGAACACACCATCTTAGAGTCTGTGTCCTCTTCTTTATCTCCGCCCTTAGCCCTGTTACTCTGGTGTTTAGGATAGTTCTTCTTCTGATTATCGCTGAAGGCTCCCGATACTTGTGGTGCTTAAAAATATGCAAAAAGAGTAACAGACACAGCATTCGGTGTTCACTAAATGTCTTCTAAAATGCGATCTCATATATTCTAAAGTACTACTTGGAATACATTCTAACATACAGTATATGTTCTTCAATCTACTATAAAGCATCAGCTGGGATTTTTCAAATCTATGTCTCAGGATAGAGAGGAGAACTGGAGGCACAAAAGACAAAACTCTCAACTTTGAACTTAAATCATATTGAACATTATGCTTTTAGTTTCAGCATCAATTAAAAGAACAGTTTAAATTATATTATGAAGATACACAACGATGGCTACGTGTAATTGGCTAACACTCATGGTTTTAACTGATATTCTTCACAAAGTTTGCAATGGAAACATGAAATAATTCCAAAGGGTTCCTCTGCAGAGCCTCCCTCTCTCATAAACAAACTGTGCTTGGAAACTGGAATTACTCATTTAACACAGCTTTGTTCAAAATCCTTCCCTTGGCACCCCCATCCCCCCTCTACCTTCCAGCAGGGAGAACAAGGGTGTTTTGGCCCTGTTTCACTTAAGAATGTGCCTAATTTCATCATAGCCGGCAAAATACTTAGGCACATGCTGTTCTTTATCTTTTATTTCCTTTTTAAAGTGGCTTCTTTAACTTCATTAGCCCTGAACTAATTTTTTTCAGAAAGCAGAGGGATTTACAAGTGGTTTTCTATCCCTTAGAGTTCTGTCAAAATAGAAACGAGATTTTTACTTGTGCAAATCAGTGAAAAAACACCAACCAAAGCAAAAACCATAGATACAGTATTTTTTCTGAGGAGAAAGATTTGCACGAGATCACCACTTTTCCTAGAGCAGCTGGCACAGCAGGAGAAAAAAAAAAAATCATGGACAAGATTTCCAGCCTGTAAACCCTTCCTCAATTCTGATACAGGAGTTCTGTAGAGCACAAGGAGTTATTAAGTTCAGTTTTATTGCACCAAGCATTGAGACGCATCCTGTAATACCTTGGGAGCTCCAGGGTTTTCCATGGACCTGGAGATTTTGTGTGTGCAGAAGCTTCAGTCCTTCTCTCCCACATTACTGAAGCAAGTCCTGCAGTTCCATTTTTTCCTACGATTTGGGGAATTTTTTCCCCTTTTCCCCCATCCTTTTACTAGAAAGACAGCTCTTATGCCTTCCCTTGAACTTTTTATAATAATTTTACAGAGCTGCACTTTGGGCCAGACTCATAACTAATTCCTCCTTTCTCCTCCTGAAAAAATGAGTCATAAGTGGGACATACAAGCACCTGGTTTTCCTGAGAGAACACAAATTTTAGGTAGCTGCTGCTAATTTCACTTCCTAAAATGCAACCCTCATCAGATGCAGCTAAAGTAAATCAAGGTGCAAACGGACAGTAGAAAATAGCCTTGTTTTGACAGGAACAACTTTGGAGTGTGTTTGTTCCTGAATAAAGCAAAGGTGGCTATTGATTGAGTCCAGCTCACTGGGATGATTCAAATTAAGCACCAGATTTAGCTGTTGATGTTCAGATCTCAGTCACAGAAGTTTTTCTGAGACCTTGCATGCAAAGCTGCTTGTATCACTTGCAAATATGCATTTATGGCAACTGTTCTGCTTGTCAAAAGAGAGAAATAGCTCTGAGATAGCCCAAAGACACAAATAAAAGTTGTCAACTTTGTGTTTGAAAGATACAAATAGAAGCTATCAATTGTTTGTTTGTCTGTTTACAAGAGGGCAAACAGGGACAATACAAGCCTGGGATAAGGGTTAGAGAGAAGAGGCTGGGAGAAAAAGGCAATGAGAGGAAACTGGAAAGAGAATTGCTCAGAGGAAAAGGCATTTGTAACACTAGAGGAGATATTTTTCAGAGCTGAAGTAAATGCTGGACTCCTAAAACTCAGCAGACATTTACTGTCTGTATTTATTTATTAAACCCAGTGAGAAAAGGCACAGTTCATTTCCTGTTAAGGTCTGGGCTCACATCTATGCTGAGCAGTAAATATAAAAGCCAGAGATTCCTACTCCAGATCCTGAACTGTTAAATAATTAGAACATCCTTATTAGCAAGCATGCCCTCAAGAAGCTTACCAAAAGGTGCAGAAAGAACCTAACTTATATTTCTGTAAAAATGTTTATTTAAAAATTTATTGATTGTGGTGGCTAACAGCTGGCCTGAAGGCCTCACAATTATAATTAATCCCTGTTTTACAACTGAAAGGTAACTAATTATATAAGTACCTTGATTATATAACTTGACCAGTGTGGACGGTTGGAGAGCAGGCCTAGGCTGTTGGGAACACAAACAGCCATTGGCTGGTTGGCCAGGTGGCAATTGGTTCAGTCAAAAGGATTGACCATGCAGACTTTCAGATCTATATAAGGAGGAGAGGACTCAATAAAAGTTGGCTGTTGTGAGTGAACCCGGTGTGTCTTGTCACTCGTCTGTCTCCCAAACAACAACAGCTATTATTATTATTCAGGATGTTTTTTTCAGCATGGGTTAGATAGATAACCAAGCACACTGTAAATGGTATATTCTGTTGACATATTCTTGCAGTTGTTCCATGATCTGCTGTTCAAAATGCTCCATATTTCAAAAAGGCTACAGGATCTAAATCTCTAAGACTGGCCTTCGTAAGAAAATTTTGAATTATTGAATATTTTCAAATATATAATCTACTTTTTCCACTTTTAATTTTTGAATTCATAGACTATAAATAACAAGGAACTCTTGCTACTTTTATCTGTTTCTGTCAAAGCTTCTGTGTGGGGATTGACATAGTTACATCATTGGTGAAAGAAGGAACATGCAATCTCTTTTTCCGAGGACAGAGATCTGATGTTACCCCTGCCCTTAGAGGGGCAACACGTTGCGACGTGGGAGCAGACCTTCACAGAGGACAGCAGGCAGCAGCTTGGTGAAACATGGAAGGCTCTTGTATTATCTGACTCCAATTAGCTTATATACATTTTGTACAGAGGGCCAAGATTGGCCCAAAGAGGTTACAACC
This sequence comes from Zosterops lateralis, assembly GCF_965231275.1. Lineage (NCBI taxonomy): Eukaryota > Metazoa > Chordata > Aves > Passeriformes > Zosteropidae > Zosterops > Zosterops lateralis. The sequence goes on from NC_139765.1 coordinate 24,698,701, forward strand.
TCCTGACTCCATTGGTCAATATGACCATCAGTCAAGTTCTCTCTCAGAGAACAAGAATGCAAAACATACAGATAATTTCTAAGAATACAATATTGTTTACATGAAGCAGCGTGAGAAGCTGCTGCAAAGACTCAAACACTTGAAAGCAAGAAATGCAGGGACGACAATCCTTTCAGGGAGTTTCACTTCTCAGGAATATAACAGCTATTTTCATTCTAGAAATTATTAACTTACCCCTTCAAGTGGCAAGTATCAACTGGAAACAATTGCCTTTGGAAAGGGGAAGTTTTCAATTTTAGGATGAGTGAGCACCATCTGTAATTTTGTGCCTTCAGGCTGCCTTAACTAAAAAGTTCAATAAGTTAAAGCCAGGAAAAGGGAAGAGGGAGGAAAAATAACAAACAAACCAAGACAAAAAAATCAAACCCTTTAATTATTTCCAGAAAAACAAGTATTTTAGCCTTTTGTTTGCACACAGATACTATGCTTGTGGAATGGTTGTAAGTAGTGCTCTTTTTTTAGCATTTTCTGAGTTTGTTTGAAGTGTCAGTGCTACAGCATTGTGAGGATGAAGCCCAGATGAAATAATTTTGAAGTCTAGGGCAGATGATGGATGATCCTCAACACTGTTTATAAACAGAGGGCAAACACAGAGTCAGCATAACAGCCTGGCTTGTCTTTCATTCTAGAAACATAAAAAAAAATATAAGAGATATTGGTTCATTCAGAAGAGTTCTAGAAATTCCATTTTTTAAAAATATCATTTTACATAAGAAAAAAGCCCCGAATGTTCACATAGAAAGACTTCCCACACACATAAATGAAATGTTTCTTTTTTGATCTTCATACAAAGCATTTCAGCAACTGGCAAACTGCAAAACCTATCACTTCTGTTAGAACAAATAACTAAAATAGGCTCTTATCTGAATCTTATCCTAACTCCCAGGCAATCTCCAATCTTGCGCCATCTCATTTAAATCTGCACAGGCCAAGAGATGCCAGTGGGAAAGAGACCAAGCACAAAAGTGGAACTTTATGAATTCTAATCAGTGATTGAACCTGTTATTTTACTTAAGTTTTCAAAATATTTGGTCACAATGCATAAAACAAACCTGGCAGTTAAAGTAGAAGAGTCTTCCACACTGGGCAGATCTCCTGAGGCTAACATAATACATTATCTCTCAAATCCAGCCTCTATTTCAGGCCTCTTTTCCTGCCCTATTTCAATTCACTATTTGTATGTATTTTAATGTAGCATTTAATTTTTAATTGTGGACACTCTATTGGTTAAAACTAATTCTGTTGTTTTACTGCAATATGAGTTGATGCTGATATAATTATATCAAATGTGAGGAACAAAAAATACCATGCAAAAATAAAAGCTGTGGTAAAACGGATGAGGCAAAATAAATATTCGTAGAAGACAGATTTAACCTTTATTTCCATGGCTGTGATAGCAACATTGGCATAAATCTCACCTATGAGATGATTATTAATAAGCAAAATCCTTTGTTGATGGTTTGAGCTAATTAATTAGGAGTAAGTGAACTGATGAGGTGAATAAAGCACCTCTAAAACTAAGCTACAAATCAATGACAGAATAACCATTTGAATTTCTACTCCTCTCTGTGTAATAAAGAACAGCTGGCCCTGCCAAGGATCACAATAGATTGGTGTAATTTTAAACAATGCCAAAACGTAGCTGCAACTCAGAGCAAGATGGATGGAAGGTGCTCCAAACATAAAGAAGTTACAGAGCATTCTTTGCTCAAGGATGAAACAAAGAATTTTATAAGAAGGAAAATTCCTATAAAGAATTATAAGATAATTGTATGGGAAAGGAGAACAGAGCAATTCTGGGCCTCACTTCCAAGGTACCTGGGTACTTTGGCACTAATTCAGGCTCCAGCAACTTTCCAGAGGTTCTGAGAGCTACATCAATTTGCATCATTTGTACACGTTGTATTTTCACCTGCAAATGTCAGTGGTTTCAGGAAACAGGCAACAATCAGTAAGAAGCTCTCTATAAAAACATCACTATTAGTCCCTTACATCAATATAACCAATTATTTCTTGGTAACTGCTCAGTAGAAAATGAAAAAGGTGTGTAAGATTTTGCTTTAGATAAAGGGGAGATGTTTTAGATATAAATTATATGAGGATGATGCCAATCTCCTCGGTTTTGAAGTTTAGACTGAAATACTCTTATATGCAATTGTCACTGTTGAGGGAGCCATGACACACAGAGGGACACAGCAAAAGTTCAGAAAGGCTTTTGTTTATTATGGTGGCAGGCTTTTATACATTCCTCAACGTAATTTATACTTGATCATTGGTTACAATAAATTAAGTGTTCATTGGTACAGAGCAGTCTCCACCACTGTTTTCAGCTAACATTCACAAAACTGTTCTAAAAATACTTTCTCCAGCGGAAGGTTTCTTCTGCTTTTCTTTCTTCTCAGTCTCCATGTCAACGGCCTTGGTAAAATTCCTTTCAGAGGTACACACAGATCTTATCAGCTTCTTCTTTAGCTAACTTACACTTCAGACTCACAGGCCAGCTGTCAGCCCCTTCCACATACAATGACATCCTAATGATGCAGGGACATATAAGCCATCAGGGTGGCACTCCCTGGGACAGGCAATCTTGAGTCTATTGTATTTTCCAGGCTAAACATTTTTTAAAACTAGAGGGAAAAATTCTTTTTTAACCTCTTCATGTGTTCACAATTAAAATCTATCCAGTTTCATTTCTGTCTCCCTTAAAAGCACTTGACCTCTGCCACCTTTGCTTAGGATGAAGTGCAGTTGACTTCATTAATAGTGACAGTTATTTTCCTTACAAGTAAGACAGATTATATTGCCTGTCCTCAGCTGCACTTTGTAGTGCAGTTTTTTTTCCTCTTCTCAAATGCAAGGTGTGAATGCAGAACAATTGCTGAGTGCGCTGTTCTGTATCTTAACAAAATATAGTGAGTGACAGGAGTTTTATGGTATAAAAGGAAAATAAATAAAAGAAATATGCAGTACCTTGGAATGGAAGGAGCTATAGAGAGGCAGAGCAAGGAAAGTATCCTTTAGGAATCAACCACATAGATTGTTATGCTGTTAGTATTTAATAATATTTCTGGGGAGAAATAAAATTACATTTTTCCAGTCAGTTTGCTGGCATCTTATCTCTCCAATTAAATTTTAATAACAAATGGAGTTCCTTCAATATGCTTCAGTCAATTCCATGGGCACATGTCATTCCTTTTTTAAATTCCATGTTCTCTAATAAGACTTTTAATACATCTACTTATGGGAAATGGAGAGGAATAAGAGTTCAGATCATAAATTTGAATAACTGTCTCATCAACTTTGATGCAGTGACAACAATTGACATCACTAGTAGCTGTGTCCATGTTATTCATTATTCTACTCTGTGTGTTGGGAAAAGGGGCTGTTTCCCAATTGACTTTAGTAACCTCCTTTGCATATAAATTTTTCAGGGTTACCAGAAGTCTTCAGGTTCAGCTGCCAAAAATTGAAACCAAGCTGAAATTATGTTCAGTCCCTGTTCCAAGTCTGGCTACATTTAAGTACCTCCTTAGGAAAGAATAAATAAAACAGCTGCAGAGCTGGAGGGAGGAAGGTGGAGGACCAAAATCATGAGCAACCAGCTGCAGTACCCACTGCAAAAGTATTTAGATGAAAACTAGAGACTACCTCTCACTTCTTCCCACCTGGTTAAAAATCTTCCTTTTGCCACTGACATGTCAGACAGTCCTACAAATTATTGCCATTTTGATTTCCACTGTGTCACATTCAGCCATATCAAATAATTAATCAATCTTAATATTGAGGTGATCATGTTGAAGCACATCCCTCTTTTCAAACATGTTCTTAAGTATCGTGGCATTTTCAGACTGATAATATATTAAAATTATATCACTACATAAATATATCAGCAAAGCTTCTTCCTTTTTAATACAGATTTCCTTCTGAGAAGTCAGCATCTATTTCTGGATAAATTTCCGTAAACATAATGCTATTAATTTTAAATATCCAGAATTTTGATCATATGGACATTTTCCCTTGACGTAGTTGAAGAATTTTTAATTGTGAGGTGGGATGCTGTTATGGATTAAAAGGTGATTAAGCTGTATGAAGAACAGAGAATAAAATGTTCTGTCCTCTGCAACATGGTTTAAAAATATTTAAGTTCCTTATCAAGGTTTTTAGAGTGCTGTATTTTATACAGCATTTTGCAACATTGAAATAGCTGAGACAAATGTAGAATTTATGAGTTTTCGTGAGTCTGTGGTTATTTGTAAAAAAAGTGAAGGGAATTTTAAAAACATATAATTAAAGAATGATGAAAAAAAATTTGAAACCCAAAGATAAAAGCCACGTAAGATTTCATGTCTCCTAAAATAAAATTTAGGGGGTAATTGGATTTTGTACTGAAAGCAACTTTCTCTGAATCTGAGAATTCTTTGGTTATAAAGATATTTCCAACAGCACTGAAGGACAATGCCAGCTTAAAAACTAGCCAGGAAATATATTCTAAGTATCAATTGTCAGTGCAATAAGTATGTGATGTCACTGTCATCACAATATAAAAATAGATTAAATTTATATTGTCCTACAGCAGAAGATACAAATTGAATGGAAATATGAACAACAGTTTCCCAATGACAACAACCTAAAAAATCAAACAAAACTATTAGCAAGATACTGGCAGAAATATTGAATTGGGTAAATAGTCTCTTATCTTCTTAGCCAAGCCCCAATTTAGAGATTTGTGAATTGATACCAGAACAATTTTTTTAAAAAATTTGAATTATTAGTATAACAGACAGGAGATGTTCTGAACAACTGAAATCTGACCAAGCCAGGCACATGCTTATGTAGCCAAGAAATTTCATCACTATGTTTGCAAAAACAAATACTGACTAGCAAAATGTGGTTAAGTGAAATTAAATGATTGAGAAATAGAATGACACACACTCTGAATTACATTAGCCTCGAGTGCTTGAGCAAAAGTGGATTTAACTGAATGAACTGGTGGAGTTTGCTGTCTTAACTGCTACAGCAAGATATATTTTATTCTAATTTAAACTGCAGGACCTGGGAGCAATTCCTGCTTCCTTGATCAGGGACTCCCATCCTTACTGCCACATCAGAGTGACATCTGTTCTGAATCATCCCCCTCCTGTAACTTCATTTCCATTGAAAGATAACCTAAATACGTGTGCATGAGCTGAACCACGGCTTTATGAAATTCATCTGTCCTTCATTCTGCCCTTCCATTGCTCTTCATTTTCCTTCAGTAAGCCCCTTAACACTCACAGAAAATACCTTACAGTCAACTGTAAGTTACTCTATAACTGCAACTGACAAACACAAAGGCAGTTGTTTAGATGTTGAATATTTGGACACAGTGGAGTCTTGTCAATTTTTTTGATTTATAGATCCCCTAAATTTATCCATTGATGGAAAGAACACTGTGCAATAAATCTGATCTACTGACAATAGACTCTTGTTCCAAATTCACTGGTGGGCCACAGGTGAAACAAAATCTCATTTTTGCATAGCAGGTTCCAGAGTAATTTACAATTAACATGAGGAGCAAGCTGGACCTCCAGTGCTTGACAGGAATTTTGCCATTGCCTGCAGTTTTATGGAGAGTCAGATGTTTTCTTTTGGGGACAAATCATTCAGTAGGAGTCAAGGAAAGTTAAGTTTAAATAATATGTGTGTTTTGAGTCTAATCCTAAACACAACGATTGTCAGAGGTAGCATTTGCCACATACTCCTCTGCTAGCAAAGATAACTTTTATAAGAAGCAATTATTTTAATGGCTCAGAGTGTAAATGGATAGCATGAGGTCATAAAGGTATTTCCTTTGCCTCTCCTGCAAATCTATGCCTGCTCTTGCATGGCACAGCAGTACATATTTAGAGCCAGACAGGCTGCTCACAGAGGTGCACTGCCATTGTCTGTAACCTACAGTGGTAAGATTCAGTTTTATGTGAGAAAAGGTTTATTTAAAATTAGTAGACACGTACTGAACCCAGGAAACATCTCAGCAGACACACAACTTCATAGGAGAGGTGATGGGTTTTCTGTCTTGTAGTGACATCACACCCAGGCTGGATTTCACTGTGCACTCAGAGTGATGTAAATGTGCACTTAAATTACAGGTAATGAAGTGTGAGATATAGATATATAACCCTTCTAATTTAGATCTATTATTTAAAATTTAGAAACATGTTGCTGAAAGACTTGAGTTTCTGCTTCCTGTGAAATTATGTATTCCAACTCTGGTGAAATTAATTATTTTAATTGAACTGAAGAACAAGTGGAATGTACTGCAAAAAAAAAAAATTTTTTTTGACACTCTGTCTGTGCTATTAGAGGATGAGAGAAGGAAAAGTTATGTAATTCCTTAAGACACATAATTGAGCCTTTCCCAGCTCAGGGGTACCTGAATGCTGTGGATCTCGGTTTCCTCAGAGTATGTCAGCATCCCAACCAAATTCCATTGGTGTGCAGTGTTTTCGGCATGTAGTATGAGATCACAGGTTTTTTCTAATTTAAAAATTGCTATAAATTACCCACGAGCACCACGGCTGTTTGTTTTCTCAGTGGATGTGTTCATCCCTAAAGAATGTCTAAGAGCTATAAATAACCCTCAACCACCTCATGACTGAACTGGCAGAATGAGAACCAGCAGTCGGAAGCCAAATGCTTTCACTATACACTATAACTATTCCTTTCACTAAAATAAACTCCACATATTTCATGACTTAGGCACAGAAGCTCAAAAAATCCAACATGAGGACAGCACACTTTGATAAATAATCACATTTTGGAAAAATGCAGGATAAATTTCATGATGGGCAAAAGTGTGTTGACTTTCACAGACATTTTGCATAAGCAGCGGAATTAGACCATTGGGTGTCAGAGGGATCCAGACTTGAATATGCCTCAGGGGATGGAGCCACTGTCATTTTTGGCCTTTACTATCCCACCAGAAGATGTGAGCAATCTGCATTCCCAGAGCCTATTGGAGTAGCAGCGTGTGACAGCAGTTATTGAACAGGTTTAGCTGAGCTTGGAAAAAACACAAATCTCATCTGCTTAAGATCAGAGGAGCTGATTTTGACCACAATTACAGTGCCCACTTTAGGAATTTATCTGGCTTTTTCTAAGGCCTGACAAATGCAAGGAACAAATTTCAATCCAAACAAATGCAAAGAGCAAAGAGAACTCATGCTCATAAACCCAGCCTTTCAGGATGTTGTATCTGGGGAGTATGTATCAGCAATTTTAAGAATCCAAAGTCCCAAATTAGAACTCTACTCCCCTTTATCCCCAGATTACAGGAGCGCTAAGAGGCCAAGTTTAAGTGTGATTGTGTTTATTGGGAGCTCAACTGACCCTCAAACAGGCTCTTGAATTGAAGAGTTAACAGCTTGAGTTAAAACCAACAGCAGAACAGAGGCAGCCAGCAAAGCCAGGGAAGGAGAGATACAAGTTATTTACATAAATCAGCTCTGGAAGGAGTTAGTAGAACCTAAACCCAGAAACATTTTATGTTCCATGAAAGCAACAGGCAAAGCGAGGTCTAAACCAAAGTGGAATCCACTTTTGTTCAGCGCTTTGAGATCTAAATGGGAGATCTAGAATATGGGGGATTTTCTTCAGAAAAAATGAGAATCACCATCTACAATCAATATTAAAAAAAAACTATCACTGCCACCCTTCAGAAATATTCAAATACTATCAACACCACAACCCCCCAAGAAAGATCTTCTCTGAAGACAGACAAAACCAGGTTGTTGTTACTTTTAAAAGCTAAGTCACACCATGTGGACAGTTCTGGATTGCAGCAGACCTCTGAAGAATGAGTATTCCTCCCAGCAGAATTCTGAGATGGGATTTGAAGGCTACTAATGGTATATAACTTTTTGGGGGTTGGTGAATAAAGGACAATGTTCAAGTTTATTATTTCATAGCTTGTGGATATAAATTTAAGGTAGAATAACCATGATTTATAACTCCATATTTTTCTTATCTAATTTTCTATTTTATTTTGGGGAGGGGGTCACATAAATAAGTCCTTTGTGAAAAGAAGTGTGGCATTGCCACAGATCCTACATTCACTCAGAAAGTATAAATTGATGAATTTTTAAGAAGAAATGCCTAATTGCCTAGGGGAGCTTTTCCCTAATGCTTTAAAAAGGGGAATTGTGAAAAGCTTTCATCAGCTGGGTGATTTTTCTTGAAGACAAAAAATTCTTCCCTGTGAGGGTTGTAAGGGTATGGCATAGGTTGCCCAGAGAAGCTGTGGCTGCCCCTGGATCCCTGGAAGTGCAAGGCCAGGCTGGACAGGGCTTGGAGCAGCCTGGGGTAGTGGAAGGTGTCACTGCCCATGAGGGGAATGAGGTAAGCCTTAATATCCCCTCCACCCAAACAATTCTGGGATTCTGTGATTTAATGAAAAGACTGATAATTTACTGAGAGCATGATTTTGGAAAGTTTGATGAAATTGGATTTCCCATTTATGCTTTTTCTTCAGCATTTGATGTATTTTAAGACTCAGAACCTCTGTTAGTGTCATAGGCTTGCAAGAAGTCAGAGATGATGTTTTAAACAAACTTTCCTCCAAAGGTATTATTTAGCTTAAAGAACTCTACCCTTAATTTTTTTTCTTCTGCTCCTGCTCATCCCACAGTCAGGAATATTAAATATTTTTTCTTGTTTTTCTTAGAGCTGGAAAACCTGACTTTCAAATTAATCTATCTCAGAGCAGAGAGAAACCCTTTTTCCACCTCTGAAATTAAGGCCTTCTTACTTCAGCCTTGCTCTCTTGCTTGTTTTGCCCTTTCTAAAAGACTAATGAAATAACTGAGTGATGCAGTTTAGCTGGTGTTCAGCTGAACCCAGGGACACAGACAGAGCACGCAAGTATTCCCAAATGAAGGGAAGAGAAAGTACTTCTAGACTATAAAAATAATCATCATTAGTTGTGTTTCCTGTCAGCTGCTGGACCCAAAGGCTTCTTTCCTCAGGAAGGTGAATGAAATTCTGGAAGAGTGAGGCGCACTCTGCCAACAGTTCTAACAAGCCAAATTAATCTAAAATTATTTTGTTTTCATCTTCAAGAATTAGGCCCATAGGAGAGGTGCTGCTGTCCTATAGAATATGTCACAACATCCTAACACCTCCCTACTTCTGTCTGGAGAAAAATCTTCATCTGCAGTCTCAGAATCTTGAGATGGAGCTTCAATTTTCCTCACCTGCTTGTGAGCTTTGCACCCACAACCACAGTACACTGTTGTAGATGCGCAAAATCACTGACAGAGGACTCCATACAAAACCACTGTGCTGTAAGAGCAAAGCACAGACACATTCTGGCAAGCCAAGTGTTCTGATTTGCTAAGTAGGCCACATTTAAAAAGATTATTTTACATATTTACAAAAGGCAAGCAGATATAAGCTAATAAGCCCCAAATTCTGAAGAAAAGCAAGATTGACCACACTAGTTTGGAATCTGGCCAAAGCCCTAAATGTCATGTTGCTCTCACAAGTCTAACCATCTGGCCTTTATGAATACTCATAAAAGCAGTTCAAGCAAGTCCATAGAGCTGTGCCTAACCGATCTGGCCCTTTGATTACATTTATTTTCTCACAACTGCAAAATTCAAGAACTACTCCATGCAATTTGATAATAGGGGGAGAAAAAAAAAAAAAAATCAGCATTCAAATGGCCAGAGCATCAAGCCACAGCTTTCCAGATGGAAATCCAGCAAGACATGGGCTGGCCAAATCTTGGCAGTGCATGAGTCACACCAGAAAGCCTTGTGATGGAGTTTTTAGTCCAGCCATTCTTAGGGAAAGCTCACAGGTTCCTGTGAATATTCATGTGAATTCCAGCCTGGTTTTTTAGCCAATGAGATGAAGTACTTAAATTTACCTCATCGTGGGAATGTGGGACAGTAACGAGTTTAATGTTCCCTCACGCTACTTACAGCTGAGTAGCAGGATAGTGCTCCTAAACGTTGGCACTGCTTTTCCTATTTTTAGACTGTGCTAGGAATTTGAAGATGCCTGGAGGGAAACCTGCTCCTCTGCCATGCTCCTGTTTTGGACAGGATCAGGAGACCACCAAGAAAAGAGATGGGGTGCTGCGGAGACAAGGTTTGTGACTTAATAGCTTGGCTCCCTCTCACTTTACTAGTGCCTCTCTCCTCACACAAACCAGGCTCCATTCCCAGTCCCATTTTGTGTTCCACTGCAGACTCTGCAATCACACAAAGCTGCAAAACAGGCTTCCAAATCCAAGTGTAGGTGTTGTAAGTCATGATAAGGCTCTGGAGTTAATTTTAACTTACATAACATTTCAGGCAATCAACAAACATTTTTAAGTTGTATGGAGGAATACCATGGTGGTTTGAAGGCATGGGCACGTAGTCAATCTTCCAGACAGATTTAAGGGCACCTGCTGCTACTTGTTCAGTGCAAGAGAAAAGCACAGCCTTGTCTCTCCATATTCTTACGCGTGCTTGGCTTTCAAACACATGAACAGTGCACGCAGGCCCACTGTTTTGTCAAAGGGAAGAGAAAGGGATTCCACAAAGATTTCATGGATTGTATTAATTTCCAAACCAAGCCTATTTGATTAGAGTGAGAATGAATAGGGCAGGAAGAATAAACAACATAGGCAATGCAAAAAAAAAAAAAAATTACAAGAAAATATTCTCCCTCCCTTAAGCAAAGGCCACAAGGATCAGCCATACTACACAAATATTCCAAGCCACGCAGAAGGGAAGAGTATATTAAAATAAAAATTAGCTACACACTGCCTTTGACAGCAGACTTAAAGAAGAACCAAAAGGAATCACACTTCACCCCTCTGATCCATAAGCAGCACCCCCTGGCCCATAGAAGCAGGGCAGTGGCAGCAGCACAGCCTCCCTCTGGCACAGTGCTAAATGCTGTAAGGCAGGAGTCGAAGTCCAATAAAATAAAATGCCCAAATGGATTGATCCAGATGAAAGCTCTTCTGGGCCCAGTGTTAGTCTTGGCACCCTTGCTAATGCAACCAAAATGGAGAACTCTTCAATTCATGCTGAGTTCACAGCAGTACAGACTTACTTTAGCGTAACCACCTGCCCTACAGACCAGAGAATCACTTCAAGAGGAGTAGGAAGACAATTCAGCAGGATTTGTTTATGAAAGCAGAAGGAAGGACAGACTTCCTACAAGGAAAAAAAAAAAAAAAAGGACAGCATATGTCTGTATGGGCTCTGGGATCCTCTCCCACTGTGCAGCTCTGAGGTCTCTGCTGATGACAGTCCTATGAGAAAGAAGGGCACATCTCTTGTGTCTTACAGCTGGTGGAGGGTCTGTAAGAGCATGTGGCGAGCAAATGAACAGGAGTCAAGAGCACGGTTGGGTCTGTGAAAAGAAGGGAGAGAGAGATTTAAAATACTGAATGGCTTTGTGTCAGCCTTTGACTGAGCAAATAAACACTATTTCCACTGCATTGGGTGTGTATGCCCCCAAAACGACAAATTTTGCCCTCAGTTATCTCTTCCAAAACCATTCCATCACTGCTGCCCAGATCACTGCTTCTCATTGAGAGTTTGCTGTGGAAAATTCTCTCTCCTGAGAGTCCAAGTAAGGAAGACAGTGGCTTAGAATCAGAACACTTATTTCCATCACTATAAACAATCTGCTACTGACTTATCTCTGCAGCTCCATGTCTCATTTTGGGTATAATGATGGAGGTAGAAACCCCCTTTCCTCTCTTCTGGCAATGGGCTTTTCCATAACGTTTCACTGTTTAGAGCCCCAAAACACAGGAGATGATCCTGCAAGCACTCAAATCTTTTCTCACCAAGTCACCTGCTATCTATAATCTGATGGTGACTTTGGTCTTGGGACTTTTAAAGTCTTTAAAAAATGCAGCATAACTTCCTGTACTCTTGCCTGAGGTCAAGTAACATCTGACTGGCTTTGCTGGGCTGATGCTGTTTAGGTTTTGCCTTCCTTCCCCACATTCTCTGTATTCTTTACAGATGTATTTGCAGCTCTGTAGTCTATTGTATTAGTGACTAGTTTTCCCAGTACTTTTCCATGGCCTTTCCTTAAGCAGAAAGACAAAACTGAAGACAAATTCCAGAGCTCCAAGCTCCAGGAGGTATAAGGGTACATGCTGTCTTGGGTCTTCCTGGGAATCAGGGCTGAGAACAACTCTTTGAGATACATTTTCATGGACAAAGTACAACTAGTGCTGAAGGAGGGCTCCAGAGAAGGGGCTTGACCTGGGGGAGGAATTGTATCACCACTTGTCCTCCTAATTGGTGCTTTTTATCTATTATGTTAATTTCCTAAAACCTATAAAATGTACTCACCCCTGGGGGGGTAGGCTTTTGTGGACATCTTTCCATAACTGCCTCTGGAGGCCTTCAAATAAAGATCCTCTTTTATATAACCTCCTTACTAAAATTATCTTGAGTTTCATTTCCAGGTTGGGTAAAAGGTAACAAGGCCACCTTTCCAGGTCCCTGACAAATAGCCCACAGAACATGCAGAACATCACCTGAAAGGGCCCAAGACAGAGGTTGCAATAGCTAAGTCAGATTTACACAGAATAATCTGCTCCCTGAAATTAAAGCATGGAAATACACTTACAGCATGGTTAAGATGAGGCTAAATTTCTGTATTGTTTCCATTGCCTCCCAGTAATGCACATTAGTTTCTGCAGACTTATTACTGGCTAAGCATCACTGAAACTTTTACCAGTCTCAATCCATCTATTAGGGAACTTCCTCCAAAGAATTTTAATCCAATGTTTTCCACTATTCTGAGAATAGAAGTCATTAATTTTACCTCTCTCCCACCTTACCACAGCAAAATACCTTTTAACAATGAACAGCTGTGAAGCCTACTCAATTTGGGAAAGAAGGGTGAGCTGAAATAAAGAGTGGAGTGCCTAGAAAGGAGCAAGGAGTTCACCTCCAGGTACAGCACACAACCAATAGCTGCAGAGGTTGTTTGGTACATCTCCCCACAGCTGCTGCAGTTTAATGAAGCACATCTTGGAGAAGACTCAACCCTTTTTATTCCTCCCAAGAGCCATTCAATGCCTCATACTGAGCACACAGTGTCACAGAATTACAGCTTGGAGTTCTTTAAAGTGGCTGGGAAACATATTTCAGCCCTCATCTTTGGAAGACCCAGGCCTGTTCGCAATGAGGGAGCTGGTTCCATCCAGGCAGCTGCCCATTTTTGGAAACAGAGAACCTGGACCGCTGATGTTGATCGCAGACAAGATCCCTCAGCCCCTTCTCTTAACACTAAGCCTCCTCTAGCAATGAAATCCTCCTGATTTGCTGTGGAGTTACCTGCCTGCCACTTTGTGCTACAGACTGCTGAAAGAGACAAGTGATGTGATGCAATTCAACAGCAAAGAGCAACGTTAGAAGAAAATCCAAAAGACCAACCAAACACAAAGCCCGCTACCTCCAGCAAGTCACAAGTGAGCAGCCAGACACACACATACTTTCAGTGTTTCCATCTAAAATATTATGGAAAAGTACATGTGGATTCACAGCACCCTCTTGTGTCCAAAAAACTCAAGGCTAGACAGCAAGCAGAGTAAGATGGATGCTGTTTACAGCCTGTATCCATAATTCTGTAATTATTATTCAATAGAGAACACTGCCTACAACAACAAATTGTCACAAAATGAAAGAGGTAAGTGCGTATTCCAGAAGCCCCGTGCCGTGAAAGACAGTAGAGCTCTGGCCTAGGCAGTTACAAGAACTTTACAGCTCCAAAAGCGCTAACTGCAAACCAAAAGGAGAAAAAAAATAGAAAATACAACAAAAAAGCATACCAGTTTTCTGCAAGTGAAAGAATCATAGGTTTGACGGAGTGGAATTAGATTTGTTGCAGAAACAGAGGCAAAATGAGCTCTGAATAGTACTAGGTTAACCAGGTAGATGTTTAACTTTAGGATTGCAATTTTACTCTGACTGAATTCCAAGAAGATACAAGGGATGGAGGTTAATTAAGAAGCTGTGTGTTGGTTTTATCTGCGATAATTTTCTTCACAGGAGGGGCTATGTTTTGGATTTGTGTTGGAAGCAGTGCTGATAACACAAGATGCTTCAATTACTGCTGAGCAGGGTTTCAAGGCATTTTGTTTCTCAACCCACCCCACCAGCAAGTAGGCCGGGGTGCACAAGAAGCCAGAGAGGACGCAGCCAGCTAATCCCAACTGCCCAAAGAGATATTTCATAGAACATAGCATCATGCTTATCACACAAAGCAGAAGGAAGAAGCTAGCTATGATGGAGTTTTCCTGGAGATGGTGGAAGTGGTAAATTAATTCCTTGTTCTGCTTTGCTTGCAAATAGCTTTTGTTTTACCTATTAACCTGTCTTCACATCAACACCAAGTCTGGTCACTTTCAGTCTTCCCCATCCCACTAGGAGGGCTGTGTGGGGCTTAGGTGGCAGCTGGGGTTAAATCACAACAGGCTGTTTTAACTGGACTGTGGGGTTCTTGAACTGTTTACATTTACCCATACAGATTTAAGAGCTGTTGTCCTTGTTCCCTTAAGGAAAAGCATTGTAAGAAATGAGTACGTTCACACAACAGAGAGAAACTGCTTGTATCTAGTGTGGATTTTATTATGCAGCACAGGGCAAAAGTCTCCCTATAAAATCACAACTTGCAACAGACTTGTAAAGCAGAAAACTTAATCTCCAGACATTTCATAGCACCAGGGACAGTGGAGGCTTGGCATTAGCACTAGTACATACCACAGGAAGGCAGGAAGATCTGCCTTCCACTGAAAGAGGCTCTCAGTTCTCACTCAGCTTCTACAGAACCTATGAACAGTCTCATACTTCCACCAAGAGACTCTCCCCTCTTGCTCTTAGAGTGAAATGTTGGCCCTGGATTCAATTGGATTTTTGCTGATGAATTCATGAAGACCAAAATTTTACTTTTTGTCACATACAGCATCATTGACAGCTTAAAAACATTTTATGGGAAAAGCCTACATGCACACATACAAGAAGACAGGAGACAAGTGTCTTTCCTGAACAAAATTTGTTAGGACACTTAGAATTAAGATCCTACTCTGAGTACTGTCACCTGACAAACAATTAGGACAGTCAAAGGCCCTGAACCAAAGTCTTTCTTCTGTATTCTCAGCTTCCAGCAATTTAAATTCCATTTTGAGGGCTGGGGCTTGATCAATAAGCAAGAGCAAAGCAGCAGTGTAGGAAACAACAGAAATTACCCAGTGATATGTCTGGGTAATTTCACATGGCAAGTCCTGGTACTTCTGGCTTAAGCCTGTAATGATTGAGTTGGAGGCATATTTGTTCAGTTGGTAAAGCACATGGTCACTGGCTTGTAAGTGCCTTAACCTCATCAACACAGAGAGGAGGCAGCAAGCAAAGAGTTTCACAAGAAGGGCCTGCAGTTAGCATTTGCACAATTGTAAATAAGATATTTTATTTTCTAAAACTGACCTTAGCATGGTTGGTGTTTATGGACACAAACCGCTGCTACATATCAGTTTTGACAGCTTCAGCCACACCAATGCTTGGAAAAACTCTTTTCCCCTACCACAACTGGCCAGCTTCCAAGCCCAGCAGAACTAAGACAAACTGCCAATATTTGACTGCATTCCTTCTGTCCATGTTTCATACTGACCACAACTATGATGCCAGCACCTTTCACCAGCAGCTAATAATCCTAAGCAGCTACTGATAACCCATACCATGAAATTCAGGAAGACTTAAGCCTCATTCTGGAACCTGCTAAAAAGCTGCTCTCACCCTACACAGCACATGGTCCACACTGAGCCAGCCACCAAGCTTCCAAATGATTTCAGGCCTCTGATGTTTCGCCTAAAGTGACATTTTTGGACTGTTTTGCCTCTGACTGTTGAACAGTAGTATGCAATCCTATTGCAAATCTGTCTGGTGGTTTTATTTCCCCTAAATCCCATCAATGCTGAAGTTGATACTGACTTAATTCAGTAGAGATATGGTTTCTGTAGCCACTGAACACATTAAAAAAAGCTAAAGCTGGTGGGGGCAGGGGTTGATTCTATACCTACAGTGGAAGTGACAACATTAAGTGCAGGCAGTCAGTAAAAGCAGCCTCTTCAGTACTTATGCTCCCCATTTAGTTCTCAGAAAAATCACTAACTTTGTTGTTGTCACAGTAGGCAGTTCTATTTAAAAACAAATTCAGTCTTTGTGTTTTACAGTTTTCATGTGCTGGTGGTCCAGTGTCACACACCATGACAACTCTGGCAGAGCTCTCCTGACCTTGTTAACTCTGAAGGATGATTTAGAGGGCATAGTTAGATCCAGTGTACCCACAGTTCACTCAAGCAGCAGCCAGAAACCAACCAGGCTTCCTTAAGCTCAAAACAATTCTTCTGTGACAGGCATTAGCAGTCTCTCCTTCAGAGCCACTTCCTTACAAAGCCAACTTCCTACTTTTCCCTCTTTAGGATTTTTTTAACTCTGAACCTCACATACAGAAATAAACAAGGTAAAATAGAGGCCCATTAAGCTATTAATTCTCAATTTCAGAACAGACATTTAGTGAATGTGGGAACTGACAGTGGTCAGAACATGGATTCTTAGGCTCCAGGCAGAAGCTTGAGGCCTGTGGGAAAGCCAAGTACAGAACTCTCTCAGTCTGGCCTGGGAAGTCATAAGAAAAAACCCAAAACAATCTTGTAGATATCCTCCTGACACTTAGTGTTTTTCTAACTTGTTGTTTACCTGTAAGAAGATGGTCAAGAGGTGTTGCCCTAAATGACCAATCATATTCATTGTACCAAAACACTGTATAAAAAGAATCCGTCTTTCAATAAACTTTGCTATAAGCCCTTGGAAGAACCAGAGTCCTATGTGTCGTTGCACGAGCCATCCTGAATCATAAGGGTAAGTGGGCTTTCACAACAGCTTACATGTGGCTATTAACCCTCAAAACAGTTTCACAAGCTTCATCAGAGAAGACTACATGGCAAACACAATACTCACTTTGTAACAAAAGCTGAGAGAACTGGGACCAGGGATTTAGGGAAATAATCCTGCTGGACCATATGGTTCAAGGTCATAAGAATACCATAGAGGCTTGGAACAGTTTTGATCTTCTCTTCACTCTGAGAAATGGACAAGAAATCAGACATCAGACAATTGGGATTCGATCTAACCCGCTGTAATTCACAAAGAATTCTCTGCTGAACAAAGTGCTCCCACACATTGCAGCAGTGAAAGCTGGTCATTAGATTAAGTACAAGACATAGGTGGCCAATTCCATAGTCTCCCAGCACCCGAAACATCAGGAACATTCTAGTGCTTATCAACTGACAGTAGTACTA
This sequence comes from Zosterops lateralis, assembly GCF_965231275.1. Lineage (NCBI taxonomy): Eukaryota > Metazoa > Chordata > Aves > Passeriformes > Zosteropidae > Zosterops > Zosterops lateralis. Next base: position 24,716,123 of record NC_139765.1, read on the forward strand.
ATAGGGAAAGGAAAGAAGTGAACCTTCAAGTGTAACAGCCAAATCTTCTCAGAGGCTGTGCCAAAGTGTTCTCCTGAGGAATTCACCGGACTTCAGTCCATAAAGAATTCAGTTGCCTTAACAATTTTTATTGTATTATTCTGTAGCTCATTTTTATACCACATCCAGCTGTTTGACAGGCTCCCTGCAGAACCTGATACAGTGCTCCCAGAACTGGTCTCACAGTTATGTACAAGATAAAGCCAATAGTCATACCCTTGCTTACATGATGCGTAATTTATTCTTACTCCTAACATGATACTACCCTACATGTCCCAACTCTTACATTGTTTTCATTTATTTCTCTATTGGCCTTTCAAGAAAGCACTTCATTCTGGAGACACTACATAGACCTGTGGTCCTGCTGTTTGACCCTGTAGTTCACAGTATTAAGAATATCCATTGCTCACATGCTTCCAGCTACATAGGACTGAAAATTGAGTATGCACCTTCTCCACATGTAGGAGACTGGTGATGAATTAGGCATCACAGATGACAATCAGTAGGTTGATTCCTCCAGGGCTTTATCAGTGCCACCTATTGGCCTGAAAGAATGCTTCAGGAGCACAGGTTTGTGCCTCATGCATACTGCTATTTTCCATACAAGCAAAATGTAGGTGGCAGTCCTCAAAACAGGCATTCTGCAGAACTAAATGCCACCTTGGGTTCCATTGACCTTTCTGGCAAGTGGGAAGCTCAGTGTTGGTCCAGTATACAATGACTAGAGGGAGAGGCTAAACTGATTTTTAGGAAATTAAGTCATATCCATGCATGCCAACAAGGGTCTGGACCCCAAGCTGGATATCACCAGAAGGAGATTGATAAACCTGTTTACTAGCAGACTGCTGTAACAGATTACAGCTTTTCTGTAGTTTAGAATTATCTTAGTCCAAGTTTATATTCTCAGCTTCCAGGTCTTGAGGCAGCAGGGAACACTCTCTCTTGCAGCACAAGCAGGCAAAGGTGTTTAAGGGTTTGCAGACAGAACCTCTCCACAGTCACCTCACTGAAAATAAAGCCACTAATTCTATGAAAATCATGGGCTTCCTACTGAGATGGGGAACATATATGGCTATGAAAATTCAGAATTTTAGAAGCATATAATAGGCCTAAGCAGGTGAAGGGGAAACAAATATATGCGGTTTGTATAATGATTTTTACAAAAGAACAACTTGTAACAGCATATAGAACATAACTTGTTATGCAGAAAGAACTGGTAGCAGCACATACAGGAATTTAGTTGTTAGGTAAAAACTACTAAGCTAAGATGTATATTGTGAAAATTCAGTAAAGCAAATCTTAGGATTGTGAAAAATCAGTAAGGCAGAAAGCTGTGGTTTGAATCCAGCAAAATCAGGCTACTAATTTTTGGCAAGAACAAAGTGACCTGAAAAATAGCCAAACCTCCACTGTGCCTGCCCAGAAGCAAAGGTCAGCCAGCAGACACCTGAGGAAGATGTTGGCCTTCTTCCCAAGAGTGCAATTTGCAACTCATGACCTACCAGGAGGTGTGGCAGCTAATTAGAATATGAAGCAAGAGAAGGTGGAGAATGGGCAGGTGGGGAGGTGTGGGACCAATGTGTATTTAAACTTGTCTTGACCAGGTATGCATATTAGGTGGAAATATCCCCTATGTGTCCCAGCTGGACTAAAACATACCTGCTTTACAATTTCTAATTGTAAAGTCCTTATTCCACAACACACTACTTGACCTTCCATCTTCTCACAATAAGTTTATTCTTTGCAACTATTTACTTAAAACTAACATTTGGCAAAGAGTTTCCAAAGCATGAAGTTGAATGCCATTTATCTGGCATGAGTAGCTGATAAGCATTCTTGAGACATGCTCTCAAGAAACACCCTTAAGGACACCAGTAACATTGACATGGCTTTTATAGGCACCATAGTCCAGCACCAGCATTACTGCCCTACCTGACCTTCCCTACCTTCAGGGAATGACTGAGAAAGCAGAGCACATTAAGCAGAAGATGTACAAAAGGTGACACATCTTTCATCCTAATGCAACCTTGCAATGTGCAGTTTCTGCTGTACCTAGAGACCTCCATTGCCCCTGGGCATCAGACATGCACAGGCATTCAGCAGCTTCCATGGCAACATAATTACCCAAAATCCTGCCTGTTTGCCCTTCAACAGCCAGAATAGACCATGACTTAACTCCTTCCTGCTTCCTCACCTTAAGTAGTCCCATGTGGACCAAGAGATTTGTGATGAATGCATCTGAATTAAATGTGGCAGAACTGAAGGCTTTTTTCATCAAGGCATCTAAAAAGAGAAGCACATGAGTTTAGGCAATATAGAAAAAGGACATTTATGGATTTTAAGTTTAAAATGGATCATACAGAAACTCAGCTGTTATATCAGTTTTGTGATATAGTATCTGTTAAGATTTCATTTTTTTCTGTAGCTATAAGCTCTGAAACACTAAGGCAGGTAAAAACTTTATACTTAAAGGAGAAAAAAACAAATAAAAAAAAAATCCAGCAAAACATACAAAGCCCACACAAGAATTCCCACACTGCCAAGCTTTAGAAGCAATACACCCCAGTCCTATGTACCACCAGATGCTCTGCTCAGTGCATTTGAGCATGCATGTTATGTGTATACATGCATATAAACATGAGTAGATGAACTAGAGGCACCAAGAGGTAGAGCCTTAACTTCTTAAAGGCCAGCAACAATTCACTTTTCATTTGAAACTACAAGAAATGAAAGAACACAATGAGAAAGTTTGTTCAGCTGTTTTCTGGGTTCCCTCAGGACCAATACTGTGCCACAAAACAGGCAAATCATGCAACCTCTCATGTGCAAGATGGACAAGGCAACCCATTTTTGACCTCTGACAATTCTGTTTTCTTAGAATGGGCAGAATTCACCAGAGTGGCTGTAGAACAGTGCCAGACATTAACCAAGGCCATCACTGTCAGCTGATGGCTGCTTTTATAGAAGGAAAGTAATTGCCAGGTTCTACCTTTCCTGCAGAAGCAGGAATAAAGATAAATATGTACACAAATACACTAGGGACAACAGTAATATCCTTTGTTCCATTTTTTACTGGAGACAACTCATAACAGGCATGAGCCGAGGTGCACTAGCTCAGTGAGGTGCCAACTATTTTTCACTGACTGGACCCATAACCAACTGCAGAGAACTATTGTGCTACTGTTTGTAAAACAACAGTTTCACCATGTTTATGAATTCCAAACAAAAAAATTCCAAACTAGGCAAATGCACAGTACATCAACTTAAGTGGTCTTCAAAATAATTGATCCAATTCTTTTGTACAATGATAGGCAGCTCATGTGTGGGAGAACTGAACTACTCAGGGATTTGAAAAAGATGAAAGGCAGTGGTCAGATGCCAATGATTGTTTTGAAATTCCTATTTCCAAGCAAAACCATGAAGGGATATACTGTTAGTCCACACACTAATCAGGCCTAACCCAAACTACTTCTCCAATATAGTGTGAGAAATGGTCCCTTGTTTGAACATTGGTTTCTGGGTCTTGCCCCATGTAGGAAATATCTGCTTCCTGAAGAAACTAAAGATTAAGAGACATCAACTAGGAGGTCTCTCTTTACAATCTTGTAACACTACACTAGGGAGGCTACTTCCTGCAAAATGCTTTTAAAATAAATGGCCATGAAAAGGTAACTGACATTAAAACACAGGACTACTGGCTATGGACAGCCCAGCATCAAGAAGATCCAGTAAGGGCAGCCCTGGCCCACTACAACAGCAGCTACAACAGAGACAGGCTTGGCAGTGCAAAATATGCCGGGTTCAGAATGAATCTTCCACTCCACATAACAGCAGGGCACAGCTTGGCACTCTGTTGTCTGCCAGGGACAAAGAGGCCCAATGGCCTGGCCTACAGAGGCCTTGTGCAACCTCACAGTGGTGTCTATGGCAATGAGTCAGGTCACAGCACAAAGTGAAGAAAGGCCCAGTCACCTGTCGTTTCATGCACTGCTGTTTTCACTGCAGCTTCATCTTTGAAAACTGAGGATATCCTTAGCAGGGTTGCAACTACTTTGTCTACATCAGATGTATCTGTCTGAAAGAAAAAAAAAAAATAAAGATCAGTTAACTGCTAGACAGCTACACAACATGAGTCTCTGCTGGGGCTGTGGCAAAAATTAGTCTTCAGCTGACTGATACCAGCTTTGCTTTGGCCATATCACAAGGCACAAGCAACACAAACAAAATTACTTTACATGGAAGCTCTGATGCCAGTTTAAGCATTAGCTGCATCATCTGCTTCCACAAGGTTCTTTGGGATCACGGGAGAAAAGATGCAAATCTAGATCAAGTTATCGCCTCTGACAATTAAACAATTTTGAAAGAAAGATCAAGCCCAGACAAGCACCAGCTCACCTACCTGTTGAGCTATCAGCACAGAGCACTTTGGTCCTAATCGCAGCAGCTTCTCTGGTGATGGGAAAGCAAGGAATGTGGCAACATCCACAGGAGGAGATGGCACTGGAGTTGAAGCCTGAAACAGGTGGAATCCATCTCAAGTTTATTCTTGGAAGTAAATAAATCAGTTCACCAAAAGCAGATGGGACAGCTCAGGGAACAGCTATACCAGGCCAGAATCTCCTCTGTTTGAAAATAGCCCAAGACTGACCTAAGGCCAGAGTTGGAATGGCTAGGATATGCACATAAGGGCATGGCACTACATGTACAAGGTCCCCATCACTTTCTGAACATGGAAGACTTTTGCTACCCATGTGTTGCTACAACCGCTACTCAGCCCTTCCCTTCACACATGTGTACAACATGCACACTTTAACAAAACACTAATTTTTTTACTAAGCCATTTTATTTCCTGAATGTTATCTCCCTGTTACAATAATGCCAGCCCATGCAGGAATGTGACTGCCTGTCAGCACTTCAAGTTCAGACTCCAGAATCTCATTTCCTCCTTTACTCTTCTCCAGCTGAAGAAACAAGAATCTGGCAGGAAGCTTACCTGTGACTCAAATATCTTCTTAGGAGTCAGTGACTCCTGTTCTTCTGCTCCTCTCTCCTTCAGCTGTTGCTGTTCATCTTCCTCCTCCTCCTCCTCTTCATCTTCCTCCTCATCATCCCCTTCATCATCACTAAGGTTTGAATGTTACACATGCCATTAATTACACACCTGGAATTCCTTACACTGGCACTCAAAACTTTTCAAGAACAGAAGAGCAGCCCCTCCTCAAAGTCCTATTGCTAGGAGCACACCAAGAGGACACTTAGACATCAGTCACCCAGCTGAGAACAGCAAGAAAAGATCAACACAATCAATTACTAATGCTTTGGTAAATCCATCAATGAAAACAAGACAAGTTTAAGACACATCCTTGGCTGTGCTCCACGCTCAGATAAACATCCACCAGCAATGAGAATTCTTATTTTAAAATTACATAGGTCAATGAAAGTGTTGATGAAAATTGTCTGAAAACTTCTGATTTAAACTCTGGTACCATGCCTACCTCAAAGATCCCAGCACTGATGCCATATTGAAGCCTTCAAGGATCTCATGGAGTTGCTCACACACCTCTTCTCCCAGACAGTTACCTAGGTTGATAGAGGAAAGGGAACAGACTTGACAGATGCACACAAGTTTGTTCTTGAGAACTTAGCTGTATATTCTTGTCTATCTCTTGTTTCTGAAATTAAACAGTTACATGCCATTTCTGCAGAACACCTTAGAGGCAGGAACACAAACTGCACTTATTACACAGAATCAAACAGTTGTTAAACAAATTTCAGCAGCATTACACGATGGTTGGAGATGAAAACCCCCTAATGCTTCAGAGTCTGAGAGACTTCTTGTTATTTCTCTAAATAGCTCTTGATCTTAGTGAATTTAAAACAAAGACACAGCATAGCACCAGTGAAATGCACTGACCCAAGGTACAAACAGCAAAAGCCAACAAAAGCCAAAGTTCTCACACTCTTCTGCAGAGTTGCACATAAAGGTTTTTTTTTTTTTTTGCAAGCATGAAGTATCTGAGATAGCACCAAATAATTAGTTTTACTGAAAACAGGTACAGATATCAGCTTATTCTTTCCATCTTATCAGGTGTACCAAAAATGCTTACTAACTAACAGAGTTTATGGTTTAAGAAAACTTTTAGGACCTAACCATTTCCTGTCCCAAGGTCATGCAAGTTCAGCTACTGAGTACTGTTTTTTATATGCTGACAACTGCAAGAACAGAATGTGTGGTTCTGTCAACATGCTTCCTAGTGGTTTCTCACTGGAATCAAACTAGACATACTTTGATCTAGCAAACTTACATACCATTGAGATCCAACTTCTCCAACTCTGTCTTATCTTCAATAGCTTCAGCAACAGTCAGAGCAGCATCTCGTTTGATCTCACAAAAAGACAAATTCAGTTCCTAAAAATGCAAGAACATTTTGTCTGCAGAATTCCTATTAACATCTATTAAATCCATAAATTTCGTGTCCTCACAAGTGTCCTGGAAAGACCGTCATTGGAAGATGATCCCAGCAAAAAAAAAAAAAAAAAAGTGTTACTAATTAAAAATAAAGCCTGACATGCTCCTACCTCACATACTTGAAAGGGGAATTTTGAAACATACTGGTGTTTAAGAGCAGCACTATTAAAGGTGGTAATATTTTAAAATACCTAGAGACCGCTGCTCATCTAAAAGGTAGCAGACATTTCAGTCCTTACCAGACTGGAGATCTTCACTTATCAAAGGTCACAAAAGCACTCCAAAACTCACACTCCAGTAAATCTAACAGAAGGGCAGCTACTGTACTAAACACATTGCACATTTCCTTTGACACCTCAGTTGCAAGTTAAGGCCTTCAAAAAAACGAGCCATGATTGGTACTACTTCTGCCAGACCCAGCCAAAAGGGAAACCATGTAACTAGTAAGAGTAATTCATCAGCAAGACATCATCCTCCACCATTCCACATTGTGCTCAATCAATCCCTTCCCGAGAAGGGACTGAACATTAACAGCCCAAGAGAAGCAGTCCTCCAGCAGAATGAATCAGCCATAATTGCTTCACGCTACCTTCCCTTAACCATTTGTGCTCTGGAAAAAACTAAGTTCTGTCTGTTCATCTCAATACCTCATTACTTAAGTTTGCTTGGGAGATTCTCACAAGTTCCAGTACAACCACCAGAAGCCCAAGTAAGGATCACACACCACAAAGAACCTACTTTCTGTACAAGGTTCATACACACAAATAGGTATTAATTTTTGTCTTTGACTGCAAGATTAGGAATCACATGTTCAGCATCTGTCTCAGGGCAGTTATGACTCATGGCAGGTGTTTCTAGACATCCTAGTTTGCTTATGTTATTATTTTGACTTTAGCCTATCCAGAATGTTGTCAGATTCAAGTCCTGTGCAAATACTGATGTAGGAAGCTGTGGTATCACCAAAAAACTAAAAATACTTAGACCCTTGATTGATGCCCTAACAAAAAAAAAAAAAAAAAAAAAATGCAGTAACTGTATGAGCCATGAAATTGTGAAGAGACAAGCTGTTAATGAAGTCCCCCTTCATGTCAGTCCCCACTCTTGAAGCTTCGGGAAGTTTTAATATCAGGTACTTTCATTGTCAGATTTCTTGAGTAGCACTTGGTAAGTTGAGCCAACAGCTGCAAAAACATCAGGCAAAGACTAAACAGGTCACTGGTACACCTCCACATAGCACAGCCCTCACTAGATGGTGGGATGCCACTGATCTATAGCACAACTTGTTGCTCTTCAGTTGTGAGCAGAGTCTGCATGGAACTGAATCCTGTTTTAAAGAAATCAGTAGCAGTAGGAGAACGAACAGAAAAACATAAAATGGAAAACTTGGCATTTTTCAAAGGAGCTGAACAGCAAGAAGACAATACCTTTAACTTATGAAGCCCTTCTTTAACAGCATCAGCAATAGCAACAGCACCTTTAGAACGCACCAGGCAGTCCCCAAAGTTAATCACTTCAATCTGCCGAAGTGCCTTCAGAGTCTGCAGAGCAAGACAGCACAGATTTGAAAAGTGGACATGCAAGTAAGTGAACATCTTGCTACTTCTGGAATGTCATCTTTCCCATTGCAGCATGACATGGTTCCACCAACCCAAAGATGCTAATGCCAACCAGACTTGAGACAAAAATCAAAACAGCTGCTTAAAACAACTCACCTCTGCCATGGCCACAGCTCCTTTCTCTGTGAAGGTGTTGTCATTCAAGTTTATAACTTTAAGCAGTGGGTTGATAGCAAAGGCCTGTGCCAGTGCTGTAATGCCAGGATGGTTAATTCCATTCTGTGGCATATGGACCTCTTCTAGAGTCCCAATGATCTGGGAAAGGATGTAAACAAAAAAACCTGATGCTTCAGCTCAAGAGTATACTGCTCCGCTCTTAGGATTTACTTAAAATTGTTTTGAGTTTCAAAACTCCATTGGTTCTTCTACAGTGCATTATTTATCAGCAATTCTGTCACAAATCTAAGTGAAATCACAGACACATGGCAAGTGTCAGATAAATACAAAGCCCTGATTCAAAGAGACACAAGTATCATTGTCCTATATGCCTACACTAAATAACTTAGAAAGAATTCTTCACCTGTGGTTCAACAACACTGAAATAAACCACACAACATCACTTAAATTTTCTAATTAAAATCTACATTTTCCCCTGAGCACAGAAGCAAACATTGAAGAAAGCTAGTACAAATATGGTTTATGGACTAAACAGCATGTCACATAGAAAAGTAGTTAACCCCATTTTGGTAGTGCCATTCAATCTTGATTCTCCATGAATCACATGGCTATACAACTCTTAAGTATTAAAAAAGTCTTATTTTTGCCATGATTACTGATTAATCAAAATCACATCTAGGCAGTTCTTCACGAAAAAAGTCAACCTGTAACCCGCAATATCCTTGTCAACATACACTTTAATTCAGAAGTCACTTTTAGCAGCAAGGGAGGTATGAAAAGGGAATTAGGTGGCCCCAATCACAGTGAATTCTCTTCCTCCCACAAAAGTGCAAGTGGGCCAGTGACAGTGGCTAGAGAAAGCCAGGCAACACTTCAAGCTCTGACCAGATGATCCTAGCAAAAACACCAGCCTGCTTTGGCCAGATGACTGAGTAAAGCAACACACAAGAGAACAAGCTGGGATACCTATCCTAGTGCCAGCTGACAACCATCAGCATTAGAGAGAGGAAAAGGACTGTTAAATTACTTAGGAGATGACTTTCTCCTTAAGGTAACTACTTTACTTGACACAGCTACTAGTTATGTGTTTGGAAATTTAGGTCACATAAACACTGTCACCAACTCTAATTCCACTAGTTGAAGACTCCAGTTTCAGCAGCAAGAAACATTGTGACTTTAGTGAACAGACCACCAGCTTCGGCCTCCAAGCTGAGGCAAACTCTGCGTGCATCATCTTTAATATTAGCACTGAATCATACCTTGCTCCAATTTGCTGTCAAAGCAGCTCTGGTTTGATACTCACCCCAAAGGCTTCAGCCAGGGCAGTGGCACCATCATTCTCCAGACGATTTCTGCCAGCCACAAATATTTTTAAAGCAAGACGCTTGCCCTGGGCAACTGATTTCCTGTGACACTCTTTCAGAGCAGCTGCCAATATCTAAAGATAAAACAAGCAGCTTACATTCCCCCAGCATATCACTCCACAGTGATATCCAACTGCATTTTGTAGATCCACCTCTAGAGAAATACTTTGGGTATCACTGAAACATACCTGTCTCTACAAAAGTGTATATAATAAACCGTCTCTACCTGCAACACTTGCACACTGTGGTCTCAGGCAAGAATTGATAATTTTGCAACACTAAAACTCAGTCATCAAGAACATTCTGCTTCTAATCAGGCAAGCATATAGGGGTAGGAAGTTGACTACGCGCTACAAATACACACTTGAAGCAAAGGAATTCCACTGGGCTGCCCTGGGAAAAAGCACTCACAGCAGGTCAGATCCTTCTGCACTTAGGCCTGTGAAATGCATCCAAGCAGTGTCCAATACCAGACTCCTATATGGATTTACTGGGGTGAGTCCAGCAAAGGGTGCCAAGGACAATTGAAGAACAGGAGAATTTTACTCACTAGGATAATACTGACCCCTGAGACTATTAAGGCTGGAGAAGAAAAGGCCCTGGGGAAGATATTATCCATATGTAAAAACAGCCAGAACAATAAGATGAGGGGAGAAGGCGGTATAAAGAAGGCAGAGTCTGAGAATTGCACCCAAAGTGCAGAGAAAACACCATTTTAACACAAACTCCCTTTTTCTACTGTGAGGATTGTTCAATACTGGGATAGACTATTCAGAGTTTGTGAAGTCTCCATATTCAAAACCTGACTAGACCAAGCTTGAAGAACCTGGTGCAGTTGTAGCTGCCTCAAGCAGGGGAGTTGGCAATCACCAAAGATTGCTTCCAACTTCATTTCCAACTTCATTCCCAAAGAGGAGATAACCCTTACCTTGCCACCACCAATGCCCATGCCACAGTTATTGAGCTTGAGTTCCTGCAGAGTGTAGCATGCGGGGCTCTTCAGCAGAGCCTCAAAGCCACGCACACCATCTGGCCCAAAGGCATTGTCACTCAAGTCCAACTCCACCAGCTGGGCTCCAGCAGCAATGAGTGCATCCCCCAAAGAGATCTGTAAGGAAACAGATGGCAGTGGGTGGGAGGAAATTGAATAATTTTTGGCAGTGGCTAGGTATGATAGTGATACTGCAAAAATTTCCACTCTGAAACCATTCTGCAAAGCTGCATGGGGAAATAAAACTTTAGTGCTAGATCCAGAGAGAGAGAGTTGCACAAATTAAGCTAAAGATAACCATAAAGCAGTTACCAAGATATCATCCCATCCCTTTAGGTCAAATACTTTTCAAAGTGAATTTCCCGCTCTACACTGCTGAAAGAAATACTGTTTCATCAATGTTGAGCTTTTGTTCTGGCTTCACAGGACTCAAGGAGATGAGGAGTTCTGTAAAGGTCTTAGAAGATACAGGCATATGATTTATCTAAAAAAGCTTAGCTCTCACTTTATCTGTCAGGTCATGAAGATGTTTTTCCCAGTGAAAAGCTCCTTCACCAGCATGGACTCGCATTTAACCTTTAACTGACTCCTCTCCATCTCGTACATGGAGAGCAAAAGAGAACCACTCCCCTATTCTGGGACATTTAGTGCTAAGGATCAGCTCTGTACCAAAATACAGACTCCCACAAAAAGCATGACAGGTGAAAATAGAGGTTATATTAGACAGAAGTCTCAGATCTTACTTACCAGAGCAGGAGGGATCTCAGACCTTAGCCTGCCTGTGAACATGTCACTCCAATGACACCTCTAAAATAAGAGGCATACAGAAAAAAAACAGCTAAAATATTTAGGTCAACACAGTTGTAATAAACATTTACACATACAAGCTGCTTTACATCACTGCAGACAGCTTAATGTTGCCTCCCTTCCCTTGAGTTGTCATTTGATTGTACTAAAAGGGCTGTAAGAATCAGTGTTACAATCATTTCACTTGCAAGGACAAAGTAACTGAAATTCACACCATAAACATTATACAAGAATTCTTGCTTGTGTTCAAGCCAGAATTCTTCTCTGCTGAAAAAATTACCACGGGAAAAAGGCAAGAGGATACAGAAGAATACATTAGCAATGCAGATTTTACTAAGGTATGAAGTTCAACAATCTGAATTTACTTGAAAAGCCACACTTGGGTGATGAATGCATATCAATATCTCATACTACTCTCCTTCAAAGGACAGTGTACTGTCTCTAGTAGCACAACATCCCCTTAACATTAGAGTAGAGCAATAATAGGAAAACATAACTGGGGCAAAGATGAACATCCTGTTGCATTTCCTCCATTATTTCCTCCCTACTCAGACATTCTCTGAAGACTCACTCTCCAGAAGATCCAACTCAGCTTTCCAGAGAATTTAATTTGAACTTAGTGTTTTGTTGCCATGACTCTTTGTTTACAGATGCTGCCTTCAATAGAGGCTCTTCCTCACACAGCTTCCCAGCTTTGAGATTGTTAGCCTTCTAAACAGGAAGTTACGAATGCAGAAGGTGTTCCCAATATCCCAAAGTCTCCAAGTTATGCTGTATTTTCATAAGGTTGCCCTTCCTCCTAGAAGAGCCACCACTTCAGGGGTAACTCAAAGCAGGTTTCTGCAGAAAGAGCCTAGACAGGCCTTCAGTATTTCCACATTATTTCTTCCCCTTGACTATTCCCCACTTAAAAATCTCACCTTCAGCTCACTTTTCTTCTCCAAGGCTTTGGCAATAACCTTTGCTGCCTCCACACCCACTGTGTTGCCTTCCAGGCGCAAGGCTTCTAGGCCATTAAATTCTTCAATTTGCTTGATCACTTCTTCAGCTGCAAGAAGCAGATAATCTAGTTGGTCTTTTAACCACTGTCTTAGTTACCACAGTAACCCACTGAGATCCAGTAATACTTGTTCAACCTCTAGCAAAAATAGCTGAGAAACACCTGAAACAGCAATGGGAACAGAGCTGAAGCATCAGGTCATCAGAAAGAACATTCTCCATTCCCTATCCCACATTCTCATAATTTTTTTCGTGTTCTATTCTGATAGCCATCCTCCTATTTGCAAAAGTAAGTTTCTTTACTTCCTAACTAAAATTCCTCTGCCATTCAATACATGGTTTGCTAGAGTGCATGTCCCTAGTGATGTGCAGAGACTAAGTTAAAAGTTGATGGGAATTGGTGTCACATCAACAGGAAAAAGTTCCCACTGACTGGCAGAAGTAATGTTGGTTTAGCAAACATGTCAGGGTGGAACAATTTAACTCTTCAGTAATCCTAAGCAAGGCAAAGGAGCAAGCTGCAGTCTCTCCTGCCAATGGACACTTGCTATTGTTCCCGAGTCCAAGGCCTTTATCCATAGTTCAGTGCCTTTGAACTACAAAACTGATGCCTTGTGAGGCTACCTGGAACAGAGGCTGAGTGTAAAGGAATAAAGTAGGTATTTATTAAAAAGGTCTTCAAAGGATACACTTTGGCAGTAGAAAAGCCTGGCTGTGACTCTACCCAAGATGGATTCTCGGTCATAAGTTTTCACACTTTTATATGTTTCTGTCCATTTACATATTAAGGTTAATTGTCCAATTACAGCTTCAGGTTATGAAGTTCCATCCTCCTAGACTGTTCTCAATTTGCTTTGTTTATACTTTTTGGGTCTGAAGCTGCAACAGTGTCCAGTGTCCTTGGTTCTTGGGCTGGAAAAGGATTGTTGCTTCTAACTACACGGTGAGGAGAATTTCCTAACACTTTATATGAAGTTCAGAGTTATATACCAAAGCAGTACAGAATCTGGAAAATATGGAACCTAAAACTTAAGGCATCAAAACCAATCTATAAGAAAGCTCTACCTTCGGCATGAGCAAAGAAAAAAAAGCACTATAGCAAATAATCTCTCTGAAAAACATGCTGTTTTTCTTGACATGGGGGAAATGTTGATCTAAGAATATATACATTTTCTCCAGATATTTACATTAGCAGCCACTGTAAGACTTATTGTGAAACACACATACAGCAACAAGACAGAAAGTAAGTGAACTATTGCAGCAGGCTTACGTATCAGCCCACTCCTCTGTGCATGTCTTGTTCCAAGAGCTGTGATGCATCTGTTTACTGTTTTTTAAAAGGAGCACTAACTTCTAATGCCCAGTGACTGTCAAAAGCACTGAGAGAGAACACCAAGAATACAACAACTGCAAACCAGGCACCCAAATTTCAGTTACAGCAGCTGCAGCAGTGCCAGGGCACCAGAAGGGAAGGAAATGTCTCTATCAGAAGCAGCTGTAGCTGACAGACCCCTGCATTACAGATATGTCATGACAACTTGTCCATGCAAGATTAGCAGGTTTACAACAAGATTTTACAATTTCAGGGAGAAGCTTCCAAAGCACAAGGGTATTTTCTCTTACCATCTTCAGCTGTGTTGAGTTTAAGGCTCTGGCCTTTGAAGCTCAACTGTCCACCACCCACTTTGGTTTTCGCAAGCGACTCTGCAAGCTTAGTGATGTCTTCTGATGCCATTTTCCCACTTTTTACAAAAGTCAAGAGCTGCCAATTAAAAGAAACTGTCATCATAAAAACTCTCTAACTACAATACATAATCTATACAAATAACCGTATTTATTTGAACATTAATATGGTTTTGCCTTACTCAGATATCTAATTGAGTTTTCAATGTCATTAATACTTTTCCCTGGAGCTCAATTAAGACAGCTAGGCTAGACTAATATTCCAAAGCCAGTCAGATGGTGCTGATTCTTCCAACACTGACAAGACTTGGGTTTTGATGGAGTTGTTATAGTTCATAAATAAACAGCAGGTAAAACTATGGATTAAGGTCACATTAATACATTATTCTTTGTGCAAGATTAACAATTACAACATAATATTCCTCTTGTTTCAAACCCCATACTTTAATTATATGTGCTGCACACTTTCCCTGCTCTCCAAAGCAAGCTAGAATGCACACAGTTGCTTTTCATTTTCAGTGATAGTCCCAGTAGTGCCCTTGCCAGCACAGTTCTAGAACCACCTAGTTGCTGAAAACATTGTGTGTGCTGCATACAAAACTCTCTCAGCAACCTGGAGCTCTTTCCTTTCAGATGTTCCACACAAATTCATCACACATTAAACAGGATCATCTTACACTTACAACATATTAGTGAACATTTAGCCTTGAGGCACAAGTTTGAAGATAGCCATGTCTGGTAACATCTACATAGCATTATTTTATGAATATTAATCACTGTCTATGGCCTCCATCCATTGAGCAGGATAAACAGAGAACATTTCTTATCCCACTACCTCCATTAGGATAAAAGGCAACATACAACTAATGCTTAGAAACCACACACTTAGACTTTAGACATCAGAAGGGATGAAATTTTATTCCTAAAACAGAAAACTGGTTCCTTGCCATTCTTGTCTGATTAAAAGTGACCCCACACTCTTGTAGCTGTTTGAGGTCAATAGTGCTGGTTTTTAAATATCCCCTATATAAAAGCTGTACACAAATACTTTCCTCCTGACACCCATCTGTGAAGCCTCCAGCTTCCCCAGACTTCTCTATGACTTCTTTTCAGGGCTCTTTAGTTTTAATATTGCTTTTGGAAACAAGGGGTGAAAATTTCCAAGGCTGAAGAACATCATTTTCCTAGGATGACTATCAGCTCAAGTAGGTGCTACCAGTAGAAAGAAACCCATGTAACTTACTCCACTCTGACCAGACCACACAGATGCAAAACTCATGGACATTCCCAGCCTCTGCAAACCCAACACTAAGGAAGAAAAACAGGACATCCTCCAAACCATGAAGGCTTTACCAGACAGGAACAGAAGTTAACATCTGCAGAAGTTAGTCTGTCCACCTAGTACAATTAATAACTTTACTCTTAAAAAACAGTTTCATACTACTAAGATTATCTTCCTTACAGATGTACTCATCCTCCTGGCTTCTCCTTCCCTTGAATCTCCTTTGTCGTTCTTCACCTTGCACACAGACTACCTCCTAATCTCAACATACAAATCCACCATCACATCCTGGAGCATGTTTCATAGCACATGTCAGCAACACCCAACTGTCAACCTACCAGAGGTCCCTTCACTGTTAATTCTTCCACAAAGAAAGCTTGGAAAAAAAAAAAAATAGTCTGTTTGGCAAACACAACCAAGATCTGGAAATGCCTGAAGTCAAGTTTCCTTTTCACTTAAAGGCTCTACGAAATTCTGCACTTCCTGATGATCAAAAAAGTTAGTTCAGACGAATACTTTAAACACAACCCTTCGCCGACCACAAGAGCCAACGCACCGCCCACCCACCGACACCCGTTGCCCCCCCAGCAACGGGAGGCCTGGTAATGCGGGGGACGCCCCGAGGCCCCGCCCCGCCAGCCCCTGACAGCCTCCCCGCCTCGTCTGCTCCAGGGAACACCGAAGGCTCCCCTCCTTCCTTCCCCGCGGGACTTGCCCAGCGCCGGCCGCTCCTCCCCAGCCTCAGAGCAGGGCCAGAGCAGCGCTTCCCGCCCCGCGCGGGGAGCGGCGGCCTGAGGAGAGACCCGCGGAGGGACACGCGTGAGGCGCGCCCATGACGGGAGACCCCCGCCTGCGCGTGGGGGAGGCAGGCGTGGGAGCGCCCCCCGCAGGCGGGGCCAAGGAGTGCGTCCGCCTGCGGGATCACCTCATCTCACGCACGCTCCCCTCCGCCGGCGGCTAACGGCGGTGGCGGCCGCCTCTCCTCTCACCTCCTCGGAGATTCCGCCGCCGGTGGCTGCCGGAGAAGGCGCGGGAGGCTCACGCCGCCGCCGCGCCGGGGCCCTTGGGTGAGGGGCAGGCGGGGGAGGCGGAGGATTTGAACGCCGGCAGTTCTACTCCCCGCTCCGGGATTGGCTGCTGCATCGTGACGTCACGGGACGCGCTCCACCGCCGCGCCGCAGCCCGGCTGGTGTCGCCACGCCGCGCGTGGGCGGGGCTGCGGGGGCGCGAGCGGCGGCGGCCGCGGTGCACGCCGGGAGCTGTAGTCCCCTGCCTGCCCTCGTCTCCGGGTGCGGCCAGAGGCCTTAACGGGCTGCGCGGGGCTGTGCCCGGGCCACGCTCACAACCCGCGTTCTTGGAAGTGTCGCTGGGGGAGCCCCCGCAAGCCCGCGGGTGCGACACGAGCACCTTCGGATGTGAAGCCTCACCGAGATAATGTCCCTGGTGTCTCCTCTTAGTACTTAACATGTAACTGTCGGACCATCCTGCTAAGGAAGGCATTTCACAAAGTCACAGAATCTGTTAGTTTGGAAAAGACCTCCGTGAAAACAGAGGTTCACTGTTTTTGGTGAATTTTAAGAAATAGGTTTAATAAAAAAATAAGGCAATTAGGAGATAGAGTACGGCTGGTTGGGTGAGTTGGCATTCAGCCAAGTCCATACTTGGCTATACCACAGACATTTTTAAAATACTATTCTTATTGCATTAGTCTGTTGCATATTCATATTCTTCTATAAACTAGTTTTTATATTTTAGGAATTATTTTGTATGGTTCTTTTTTGGGTTTGCTTTTTTAGAGCACGCGTGGTTTTTGGCTGTTTTCATTATCACCTTTAGCTCGGGCTTTGGTCCATACTTTTTTTAGATGGTAGTTGTTGATAGTTGGTATAGCAATAGCAGAGTCTTTTTTACATGTTTACTAGTTATTTCAACTAAGCAGACAGTTTAAGCATACTTATATCAACTACTACCACTATGTTTAGGTTTTTATATTAATAGCAGAAATAAAAATCTTGTATCTTTACTACAATGTTATTAATCATATAGTACACATTTTGCGAAAAGCCAGCTTTATAATATACATTTATAACACCTCTGAGGTCGAGTCCAACCTATGACCAAACAACACCTTGTCAACTAGACCATGGCAGTAAGTGCCACATCCAGTCTTTCCTTAAACACTTCCAGGGACGGTGACAACACTACTTCCCTGTCCAATCACCCTTTCTGTGGTGAAATTCTTCCTAATGGCCAACCTGAACCTCCTCTAGCACAGCATATGACTATGTCCTCTCATGTCTTGCTTTCACCTTGGAGTGCATAGTCATTCCTGCTTGAGGGTGCAAAAGAGCCTTGGTTTGTGTGACAGCTTTGTGTGCACATTGTGCATGATGTTTTCTTCCTGAGTATAAAAACAAAAGTACATTGGATGAGGCAGGGTGAGCTGTGCACAGACCTGCCTGCTACTGCAGTGGGTTTGCACACCACTTCAGTCCCTTCTCTGCAACCTGCAACCTACAGGCACCATTGTTGGTACCATTTCAGGTGGCAGATACCTGGTGAGATCACTGTTGAGGTGGGCCATAGGTAGGATTTATTCTGCTATTTAGTCCCAAAACATTGTAAGAGGCATTTTCCAGTCTCTCAAAAATTTCCCAACTGTGGTTTGAATAAACAACAGCAAATCCTTATATGGACCCAAGAAAAGAATGTCAGTAGTTGATGGTGCTGGGTAACCAGCCTCATAAATAGTAAGAGTAGTTTCTTTTGCAACTGGAGAAAATTAAGAACCACTTTGACACTAGAATATGGCTATAAATGAGAAGTGTACAGTTGCCAGAATATATAAAGCTGATGAGGAACTAAATTTCTGTGATCTCGAGAAGGAGCCTGAACCTGGAAAATATAAGCAAGAAATTTGGCACTGGATAGTAGTTCCTCACAATTTTTTAGTAATAAAGATGATCTGATGTGGTAATCCATCCCACACCTCCAGCAGGTGCTTCCAAATAGGGAAAGAATTTCAGTTTACCTTTAGACATTTTAGGGAGTTTAGCTGGAAAGTTCTGTGGGTTTCTCACTGTAATTGGCTCGGAGCCAGCACAGAAGTGTGGATTTGGCTCCGGGACTGTAACTCAAAGCCTGTTGTTCATCTCATGGGGTCAAAAACCCACCTAAACTGTTAAGTACTAAAGAGAGAGAACAAAGAAATTCCATGCTTTTAGAGGTGTTGTAGCAAGCAGGAGATTTGTCTCTGTACTGTGCTTGGCTTTGCTTTTGTTTTTGTATTATTTTCCTTCTGTATTAAAACCTTTTTGATTTTTCAAGACACACTCAATCATGCCGTCTCGCTAATTGATTTTTGCCACCTCTCTGCCAGGCTGGGTCCTTAGAGGTATGGGTAAAACCCATAATCTTATCAAATACATCAGATTCCCTTCCCTGCCGTTCTCCCAAATATTGGTTGTGCCAAAGGGGCAAGAGTAAAGGCACAGGCTATAGGTACAGCAATATTGGAATGTAGGTGTACCATGCCACTGTAGGATAGATCCATACATTCATTCTTCCTAAAAGATGGCTTTAGGAATCGAAGTAACTTCTATGACACTGTATCTGTTTTTTAGCAGGGGTTTGCAGTGTTTGACTCTTGCTGACTACCTGTACATGAGACTGAGACCTCAATAACTGCACTTGCAAACTGTGAAAATCTTCCTGTTAACTGCTAAGGAAAGATTTCACTTCATGAGAGGAGTAGTTCATCCCAAATCATGACCTTGCAGGACATCTCTCAGTCTTACAGAAAAAGGAAATTGGGATGGAAGAAACCACAAGTCATAGCCTATTTTTCATAAATTGTCAGATTATTTTGTTGACAATGCTATCAGAAGCCAATCCTACTCAGTGTAATAAAGTCTTTCCTTTTCTGATCAACATGTTTTAAATATCAAGCAAGTTTAGTACACTTCAGATGTTACCTTATATCTGCCTTTGAATTTGCACACTTGCAAAGCTCAAGATGCCATTCTTGTGGGTCACTGCAAATAGAGAAGTGAGACACTCGAGTAAACATGTCACTGATTACATTGGGAAAAAAACTGGTAATTTAAGCCAGCATCAGTCTGGAAATTATTAATCTAATAGGTGACAGACTCCTTTAGGGAGAGGGAAACTATTCTACCAGGGAGGCTATATGAGCATAAAACTCATTCCAGAGGGTTATTTGAAGTTAGTGATAGTGCAGTTGGATGCAGATGGGTGACCCCCCACCTAAGGTGGTCTGTGTATGTGGATCTTCACAACCACTGCCCATGGTAGAACATGTCCCACTCAACCTCCCTTTCCCACCAGCAGCTCTCCTCCTGGGGTTCTGCCAGCATGGATTGCTATGGAGATTCGGTCCACTTTCTGGAAATATTGAGGGATTTGGAATGAAAACAAGCCAAAAATCCAATACCAAGAAGTGTCAAAACTCACATGTGTATACATAAATATAAAAATATATATGTATTTAGATACATACAATATATATGTAGATTGTATAATACCAATCATATAAAATTTAATATTAATGTGGTTTATATATATATACACATGCTGCATATATCAATCTACATATATATATAACATATATACATACATAAGTGCATATGTATAAAATATATGTAGATTGTATAATACCAGTTGTATAAAATATAATATTAATTGAGATATAGATATAGATTTATTTGTTAGTTTTGTTCTATTTTTGTGTAAGTTGAGGGGTGTTGTTTGTGGGGTTTTTGTTTGGTTTGATTTTTTGTGTTTGGGGGTTTTTTTTTGGAGGGGGTGATTTTGTTTTCCTTTTAATTGCATACTCCTTTCCACCCAAAGATTTATGTTTTTAAACTATCTTATTTACAGGGAACCCCCTCAACAGTGCAGGGTGGAATACGTAAGGTCTGGCTGGAGCAGATAATTGCTCTGCCATCAGCGATGGCTCTGGTTCCCATCCAGCGCACAGAAATGGGTGGGCACAAGGGTCACTGCTTCACATACGTGATAATCCCGGGGGGGGGGGGGGGGGGGGGGGGGCGGGAGAGGGGGGATCTCACAATTCAGTCCCTCGCTGCCTTCGTATGCATGCAATCCTTCTGCAGAGCCAGCTTTGTTTTCTCTTGGGGTATATTTTTTTTTTTTATCAGCAAAGACGATCAGGAAGAAAAAAATGTTGCATTAAAATTAGAACGGAGAGTCGACTGCTGAAGCGCTTTATTTTTTAGATTTTTGTTTATTTAAGCCTAATTAATCTTAAAGAATCTCAAAACCAGCCACAAGGGAAAGATTTGTGAATTTTTGTAATGGAAAGCGGTAGCCTCTAGGGCCCAGAGGATATGCAGGGAGGCATTTTCTCTTGCTGGTGCAGCTGAGAACGAGCGAGAGAGAGCGAGACCTGGAAATGAAAGTAAAGAGATCAGGAGGCACATGGAGGGAGCTGCAGAGGCAGCGGATCCAGAAGCAGAATGCTGCCTTCTATCATTAAATAGCACTTACTATTATTATTACTACTAGTAATAATACATTAATAATATCTCTAGTAATATAATACCATTTATCAAGGAAAGTTTATACATAGTGTGGGGGGGAAAACCCGAGGAGAGGTGAGTTCTTTATTATTATTTTGGGGGGGTTATTTTTGTCTTAAATCAATTCTCTGTGTGTTTGTGTATGTAGAAAGGGGTGGACTTGAGAAACAAGAAATTCTGGATGTTGCTTCATTAGAAAGTAAAGGTTTGAGATAGCAACTGCATAAATGAAAGGTTGTGTAATAGGAAATAAAAAAAAAAAAATCGCCGTGAAAAATAATACGAGTGAGATTTTGAAGCTAAACCCCCTTCCACCAAAAATGCGGGGTTTGCGGGAAAAAAAAAAAATTGTCAAAGATCCTAATCCCACCCCCTGGAAAAAATGTGGTAGTAGTCTAAAATTGCATAGCCAGGAGAAAAGATCCTTGGTTTACATAAAAAACTTAGTATTAATCGCGTTCGTTCCTGTTTGTGTTTTGTACGTTCGGGATGTGTGTTCTGGTCTTCAGGCTGCAGTTTCCCGCTCTTGTTTGGTACAAACCCCATGAAACGGCAGAGAAGCCCTTCGGAATTTCTTTAGAGATGGCCCTGCCGTAGGGTCTGCTAAAGTTTATCAAATAAGAAGACTTTGTTTGGGTTTTGTTTTGGTTTTAATTCTTTAATGTTTTAGACAGTTTCTGGGTGGCAGAGGACGTTATGTGTTGGGGTTTTCTTTCTTTTTTTTTTTCCCTCTTAAAGCAGTCTCCCAGGCTCTTGGAGATGCGTGATTTTTTATTTAAGCCGGGGGGGAGCGGGGGGGGAGGAGGAGGAAGAGTATGTTTTGGTTTGTTTTCATTTTCCCTGGAAAGCGTGGACGTCTCCTGCCGCGGGAGACCCCTCCCCGCAGGGCCGCGGTGTTGGCAGTGCCGGCGTTCGGGGCTGCGGAGGCACCGCCGGCCCCGCTCCGCTCCGGCCGAGGCGGCGCCTCTCCCAGCAGCGCCCGCCACGCAAGGCCGGGGATCGGCGGCCTAGTGCCGGCAGCTGTGGGAGGAGGCTCCCGCGCCATCTCTGTGGGAACCAGCCCCTGCATTTAGTTTTTCAAATGAGGCGCGGGAATGCCAGCTCGGTGAGTAGGAAACCAAGAGCGAGTGGCTTAGGGATAGGCAGCATCACCCCGCGACTCTCTCCTTGCTCCTTGGCTGCTGCAGTGGGGGGCAGGAGGAACATGGGGGGCCTGTGGTACATGAAGGTGTTATGTGTGGAACACAAGGCTGGAGGGAGTGGAAAACGAGGTCGTGGGGGCTGATGTGGTCAATTGAGGCTTTCAGCCCCCACCACCATCCCCCTCTCAGGGAAACTTAGAGTCACTGCTTTTGTTTTCCCCGGGAGGTGAGCGGGTTGTTGCTGCCTTGCTCTGCATTCACTGAGTGCAGTGAATATTGCTGGATGCAGCTGGTGGCACCCCAATGACCCCAGTGGTGCAGCAGAGCAGCAGTGGCACTGGTGGGGTGCTGGGATATCAGACGGTGGCTGTGAAAGTACCTTGGGGCAGCTGGTGCAGGGAGGGACAGAGCAATCAGCCCTGGTGGGCACAACATAGTGCTGGGGAATCCAAGAGCAGTTGGCTGCGAGAAGCAGTGAAACCCAGGGAGTGGGGCACGGCAGAAAGCAGCTACAGGAGTGAGCAAGAGCCCGAGTTTGTGGTGGGCTCTGCAGTTTGTCCTTTGCTTGATGTGTGCCCAGTTAGCTATTCTGCTGCACCACTAAGGTGGCCAAACTGCAGGCAGTGACAGACTCCCATGTTTCAGACCACTGTATCCTTGAGCCTTTTTCCTGGGGAGCTCCAGTCTCAGTCCTACAACCTGCCACTTGCATCTGAGTGTATTTATTTCTAACTGAAATGTTACAGTCAATGCCTGGAAGTCAGTCAAGTGTCAGCTCATTGCCTTCTCAGAAATACAGTATGAAAAACTTTGCCCAAATTCAGCTCTGGCAGGGTTATCAATAAGAGCCTTGTCCTTGATAAGATAAATTCAAGTCTTTCTGTTCATCTCATGTTTCTACCATCTACCCGTCTACAGGATATCTACCCAGTTTGTGATTCAGTCACCCAGTTCACTGACTCATGCTTCCTTCTGAAGGCAAGAAACCATTTTGCCTTTTTTTTTTTTTTTTTTTTTTTTTTTTTTTTTTTTTTTTTTTTTTTTTTTTTTTTTGTTTTTTTGGGTTTTTTTTTTGTGGGTTTTTTTTGGTTTTTTTGTTTTGTTTTGTTTTGTTTTTGCTTTTGTTTTGTTTTTGCTTTTGTTTTTTGTCTGGCAAATGGTTTGTAATTTATTGACAAACTGTGAATAAAGTTCTCTTTAGATGCTGGACCAGAGAGTATAAATATCTCTGGACTGAAAGGATAAGAGCTTTGAAGTGGAGATATAAATACTCAGTATTTGAATTTTGCTGGTGATTTGAGTGGACAAGTCTGGATTGAGAGATTTGGTGGGGAGAGAAAAGGAACATTAGACACAGTGCTTTGTAAAACATTTTCTGCTGTGTTTCTAAGAATATTTGAAAGACCAAAAAACCAAAAGCTAAACAAGCTTTGCACTTAAAATTAATTATGCAGTAGCTGTGGTATAATGTGCAGCAGAACTGAAGTGTTGCTCATGTGGGTAGCTCACGGTGTGTTGGGTTTGCTGGTGTAACAAATGCATGGCTTGGTCTGAATGCTAAATGAAACACGGTAAAGAGGCTGGAACGATGAGGGGAAACAGAAATGACTGAATTTGCTGGTGAGGTGGTGGGGGAGGAGATATAAGGAGTAAAAAGAGTCTGATTGGCAGCCTCCTGCAGTGGTTGGGGCAGACAGACAGGCCAGATGAGGGGTCTGCCATACATGAAGGAGATTGCTGGTGTGGAGTCGCATCAAAGGGGAAAGAAGGCAGTTGTTTCTGCGAGATGTGCAAGAAGTTGTCGGGCAGCAGCACCTGGTGTGCACTTTGAAAGTGTTGCCATGAGGGGATGAGTCTTAATATGCAAAGTCATGACATAAGCCTGGAGGTGTGACAGACATTTAGCAGAAAAAGCTGGTCACCCACTTACAAGGAGAGAGGTACTGGGGCAGTACCAGAGAGAAAGAGTCTAGAGGGGAGATCAGGCCTGTGGTTTATGTCTAAAGAAGGCAATGAAGGGGTTTGGTTTGAAGAACATTCACTCTGGTAGATGAGGGTAAAACTGCAGAGCATAAACAGCATGCAGGGCACAGAAGGTTGCCTTTTACAAGGGTTTTTGTAGCAAGGATCAAACTGTAGCTGTGTATTGTGAGACTTACAGAGATGCAATAGGCTGGTCAGCCATCTACATGAAGCAAGGATGGGGATATTCATGCTGAATGCAGTGGCAATAGTGATGAGGAGAGAAAAAACAGAAGAGGAACTTCCGGCTGTGAGAAGGGTTGGGTAACTAGAAAGGAGACATTCTGTAGCCGTTCCAGGTAGTCCTTTGGCCGCACTCCAGGTTTGGGTCAGTAATGTTTGAATGCCCTTCTCTCTGGGCAAGCAACAGTAGTCAGTTCTCTCTGTAGCAGAAACTCACATCCTGCTGTGTAGGATGTTTTCGGCAGGGGGATCAGGGGAGCTGTGAGAACAGGTACTGATCTCTTCTTCACTCCTTGCAGAGTGTTTTAAAGGTTGAGCTCAGAAACAGAAGTAGACGTGTGTATCAGAAACTTTTCAAGGTGATGATCTGTTTTGTGAATATACACAATTGTAAAGGTGTGCTGTTGGGAAAGATGGGACAGGAAGGACTTATGAATATGACTGCATGGTAAGAAATACTGCAGATATAAGACCTGTGAGTGAAATAGAAATGGAAGCCAGTTTTGAGATGTAAGCCTGGCAGGCAGGAAGACGGTGATTAGCTGACAAAAAGACAAGAATGTTGCCTTTCCACCTTGGCAAAGACATCCGGGAACAAGTGCATAAGAAAGAAGTCTATAGAGCTTAGAAAGTAAAATGACATGATAATGTAGTAGTTCTTATAGGCTGCATGCAAAGTTTGTAGGTTTTGTATCTCACGCCGGTTGGTCAATGTGAATATTAGAATTAGAATATTCAACAGAAAAAAAGATACATTGTATTGTAACAAGAGGATCGCTCTCTTGTCCTGGCTCTCCTACCTTTTGCCCTTACCTCTCTCCTTTTCTGGCCCTCTCACCCTTCTTCCCTTACCTCTTTTGGCCCATCTCCTCTCCTCTCTCTCACCTCGCTTGCTCCTGTTTTCTCCCCACGTTTTTCCCCTGCTCCTGCCCCGTTTTTACCCCCTGGCTCTCTTCTATCTCTCTCTCCCCCATTCTCTCTTTAGGGCTTTGCTTCAGCTGAGGCTGGTGGCTGGGAGCAAAGCCTGCTTTACCCACGACCCTTGTAATAATAAAGCCACGTGTTTCTAGAGCATCTCAGGTCTACAGAATTCCTTGTCCCTGCCATCCACGGAAAAAATTGCCACAGTGTGCTAGGGCATTTTTGGAATGCGGCCATTGACTTGGTGATGACCAGCCAGTGTTCAACTGCCCTACTCACAGTCGCAAATAATCTCC
This sequence comes from Zosterops lateralis, assembly GCF_965231275.1. NCBI lineage: Eukaryota > Metazoa > Chordata > Aves > Passeriformes > Zosteropidae > Zosterops > Zosterops lateralis. The sequence goes on from NC_139765.1 coordinate 24,741,615, forward strand.
CTTTTCATCAGATCTATGGGCTGCTGCTTCACTTCTCTCACTTTTGTTCCCTCTAGCATGACTCAGGGAGCAGCAGGAACAGGGCTGCACCTCCAGGCAGGACAAGTGAGTAGTTGAAGGTCATGGCAGTCCCACCACACCCAAACAGTGTAGGCAGAACTAGATGCCAATAGCAGTGGCCCATCAATAGTCCCAAAGAAGATGAGGTGATGAATCTGGTCCAGGTGATGAAGCAAGTCCAGTGGTAGGAGATGGTGCCAGAGACAGGACTGGAGACAAGCTGCCTGCAGTGGAGGTCTAAGGTTTGTCCCAGAGATAGAACTGAGGATAAGTTCATCTACAGCATAGCTCAGACAAGGCAGGACCTGGAACTCAGCTAAAATGGAGCTCCTAGACCATGGACAGAGGGGCATAGGCAAGGGTCCAAGGTGAGGCTGTTTGGAGTACTTCATGCCTTTTAGTGTATTCAGGGACCAGAATTCCAGCTAGGATTTTTACTTCCTCCCTGTGCTCTCCCTATAAGCCTTTGGGAAGGTTCACTTGATTCTTTTGTCTCCTCTTCTTCCCCACAGTTTCTCTCTTGTCATTTCCTGTGGAGACTCTTTCCTCACTCTTGTCTCTGATGGCCCTCACAGTTTCCTACAGTGCTCTAGGGTGGCTCATGTCTTTCACTGCTGCCTTTGTGGAAATCTTTCCTACTGGTCCTCTTCTGCTTCTCTGCTCTCTTACTTCCTCTGTCTTTGCAGAATTTCACACAAAGAGAAAAATTAAATTAATTACCTCTCTCTCCTTGTCTACCTCTCAAGCCTGTCTGTCTGTATCGTTAGTGATCATATTAACCTTACAATCTCCTTGTTAAATTTCCTTCTTTCTTCATGATTGTTCATTATCCAGGCTATTTATGAATCAATGCAGGCCTTCTGTTGGTGTTGTACTGAAGTGTATCAGCTCTTCTCCATCACTTCTTTTAAAAGCCTTTGTAGAGATGCTGATCAGCCCTCACCTTGTCTGTTGGCTTTCCCTTTCTTGCTGCACTGCCCATCCTGTTCCAAGTTCAGCTGCTTAAAATCTCCTACCTGCTGCTTGAACCAGATTGCTCCCAAATTTATTGTCTCATGACTTAGAAACTGCACAGTGTCACTTTCAAGCTCTTGCTTCCTTCTGCTGCCACTTTATCTCACTCTAGTTTTTCCCCCTTCCCCCAAGTCTTCTTCTTGGTAAAGGGCAGGTATCAATTGTACATTTTGTGTGGCACAGAGCACAATCAATAAGGGCTTGCTGAGTTGTCAAGATTGATTTTTATGTACCTTAAAGGCCCCTTCACCCTGTTCAGACTGAGTGTGTCGTTGATACTGCAATATATCTTAGAATTATAGGGATAGTCTTAATGTAAATGGGAGCTGGATGATAATGCTCTCCAAGTTGTTGTAGTGTAGAGGTGGAGAAATTACTTTAGTATCTTTTCAGAGGCAATCCTGGGTTGGGAAGGTACAGGGTCTTCATCTCATTTCAGCGTTTCTGTACTTACTGCCTTTGTCCCCAAGTTCCTATTCCTCAAATGCTGAGCATTATTTGTGGTCACAGCTGGTTCAAATAAAATTCATTGTCACCAACAACTCAGTTTTGCCACAAAGTACCATCCTTTCTCCCCTTCATTATTCTTTTCTTGTATGACAGACCTGTGTACCTTGGAGAAAAGTCACTGGGGAGCCATTCCAGAATTTGCTTCCAAACTGCAGAGGATGAAGTGCAGATGACTCTTGAGTCTTCCTAAGGTGCTGCCCACTCCAGTTTAAAACACTGCAGGATAGGGCTCTGTTCCCTCTCCAAAGAAGTGTTCCCCAGTCTGTACTGCTCTTGCCTGCTGATTTTCAGCATGAAATCCCCATTGCATAGATTCAGTTCTGTCTTTTTATGTGGACCACAGCAAGCAATTCCATCTCCTTCCTTTGCATTTCCCTTTGGGCTGTACCTCCATAAACTTTATGTAGATAAAGTTTGTTTCATATGCTGTGCAGTAAACCAGTTTAAATCTGTCCCAGATAAATAGTGGTCAGAATTGCTTATCATAGGAAGGTCTCAGCACAAATTCCTGAAATGATTGCCAGTGCAGGCAAAGATGGTGTTGGGTTTCTTCCCTTTCCTAGAAGGCAGTCATGGTAACAGTTGGTTCCCATTGCTTTATTTACTGGCAGCCTAAGCAGGGAGCTCAAATTGAAGTAGTTCCTTTTTGCCCATGTATCCTGTCAGTGGCATGTGAGAAAAAGCAGATACTTGGTAGTGAGCTGCTTGCCATGCTGTATCTGCAGTGTGGATAAATCATGGGCTTCACTGTTCAGGGCATCTGGTCTGGAACATTTTGTTAGTAGTAGATTCAGGCACAAACAAAATACTGTGCTGTTCAATTGCCAGCAAGACCTAAAATGACTCACTTTGTGTTGTTTCTTTTTCTTTTTCTTCCACAGCAACTATAATGGAGAGGCAGAAGAGAAAACAAGAAATAGAGAAAGGACTTCAGTTCATTCAGTAAGTGGACAACCTCAGTGTTCCCTGTGGATTTGGAGGCAGTCATCTTTCTATTGAGGATTGCAAGAACTAAGTTTTTCCTATTTACTGCTTTGAGTTGCTACATGGGAAAGAGATACTGTCCAGAGGATTTTAACTGTGATTTTTCAGGGTGTTTCTTGTCCTGTTAACTCCCTAAACTTGAAAATCTGTCATTTTAATATCCTTTGGTTTTGCCCCCCACTGCAGTTCTAGGATGATCTTTACAGTCAGCATAATGCTAATAGTACTTGGACCTTCTACATCATCTTCAGCCTGAAGATCTCAGAGTGCTCTCTCAATAAGGTTATCCCACCTTTGTTAGGAAAGGAGATAGTGTTTCAGTTCTGTAGGTGGGGAAACAAGGTACATAACTTGTTAGGCACCCTATATGGCGCCTATAGGAAAAGTAGATGACCTGGGTTTTGTTACAGTTGCCAGCCTGGTAGATGTCTCAGACTGCTTTTCTATGAATATCATGTGGCCTTGTAGAGCTTGAAGTGGTTGCTTATGTAGTAGGTACAAATCCTTAGTACTTCCTTATAAGATATTGTAGTATTTCTCCCTCCAATGTTTGGGTTAGCAGAGACCTCAAACTTAGGTCCAGGTTCCATGGTGAGTAAGGAAGTAGTAAGATTGTAATCAGATCGATGTGGGTTTTTTTAAGGTCTGCTTTGAGTCTTGCAATTATTATGCCTGAAATCTGTGCCTCTACAATAGGAAACCCCTCCAGATTTTCTATGTTACATATTTGTATCCTCTAATATGGCCACAATATTTTCATCCCAGTCTGAGACTAAATAGGGCTGATAACTCAGTTTTGGAGAGGTAATTGTGAGTTTTATATTGGTAGCACTTATAAAAATGCACAAGATTCTGGGGAAGAAAATAATTTAGAGATATGAGGTGTAGTTCACGCATCTGAGGCATATCTTGCACTCTGAACCAGGAGCTGTGCCATACTTTTTCTTGATGAGAAAAAAGGAGTCCAAGTTTGTAAACAGCATGAATGTTTCTTACAAAGCCATGACATTTCCTGTAGTTAGTTTTAAGGAGTGATTAGATGAAATCTAAAAGATGTTTATTCTGTAACCATGTAAGATGTATGCACTGTAGGTGAGAAAAGCTGTGAAAGGTGCTAAAGATTTCTCTAGAGCCTATTGATTTGTCCTTGAAGAGTAAAAATAAATATATGTGTATTGGTGATTGATGTAGAGACTGGAAGACTGATTCAGTGATCAGAATTCGATTTTGCTCAGGTTTTCCAAAAGCTTAGATACTGTTTCAGGAAGGTTAATAATTTCCACTACAATAATTAGTTTAAAAGATCATACAAACAGCTTATACATTTTACAACATTTTTCTTGCAAGGGGTTGAATGGATCTCTCCTTTTCCCGTAAGCAGGTTTAATCCCATCTTCTGTAATCTTCCGAGCTCTGTTTATTCCTGCCTGGCATCCTGGTTATCAAACCAGCCATGCTAATTAAGTCTGTCTTACTCTCTGTCTTGTGTATGCCCACATATGTGGACCAAGCGTGGATGAATTGGGTGGTCCAATTTGAAGAACAGAGCCTTTCTCTTAAGTCTCAGTGCTGTTGTGGGATAGGTGTTATCCTCACAAGCACTGCCAGTGTTTGTGGCTCTGCCTTGACCAACAAAGTTGGGAGTTAAATGGTCTCTTGAATCTGCATTGTTTTCTCCCTTCCTTTTGTGGGGTAGGCCTAAAGGCATGTAGCTAAGTTAAGGCAGAGAAAAGTGATTGCATTTATCTCTGTATGTCTCTGGTCTCACAAAGGATTTGAGGAGGTCTTGGAGTGCCACTCTGGTGCCTCTTATTAGAGCCATATGCCCATAAAATACACTTGTATTCTTCATGGCAGTCTCTCATGAGACTTTATGAAAGATGGGATTTTTAGGTGACTGTCAGAAGGCACATTACAGAGGACCGTGTATGCACAGAAAATAAACGAGAATAAGATTCCTCTAGTCTCTCTATTCCTCTTAGATGTGACCATCACTTGACAGCACTGTGACTGTCACTGAGCATAATGCTCCCTAACTGTGTTCTCTTTGCCTCAGCTGCAGTTGCAGTAATAACTAACTGAGATCACCAATACAGGACCAGAAAAATTATCTCTTCATCAGACTAAAGCCTTTGTTTGCATGGATGCCTCTTTCATGAGTATTTTTTCTTCTTTTTCTTCAGGTCCACATTACCCCTAAGCCAAGAAGATTATGAGGTAATGGAGATTTTGTTTGTTGAAACTGGGAGCCCTCTGGTTCGCAAGATCTGTTCTGTTGCACAGCCATAAGTTTATGTGCTAAAAGTGAAGAATGTGGGATGGTCTGTCACAATTTGCCTGTGACTTAAAGTTTTAAGGTTCTGACGATGACAACTTTCAGGGAAAGGAGAAGACACTTGAGTGTTCAAGAAGAATGGGGATTTGACTATATTATTCTTCCCTACCAAAACCCTGATGCTTTACAGGAGAGTAGCAGAGTAGAAAGATACAGGAGTATCTTAGTGGGCAAGCAGTTTGCTAAAAGATATGGAAAGGAATGGGAAATTGGGAAGTCTGTCCTGTCTCTGAATATCCACTTGAGTGTATTTGTTCTCTCCCTGCTGCCCAGGTCTTTTTGCAGAAGCTGGTGAGAAACTTGTTTGCAGAGGGCAATGATTTGTTCCGAGAGAAGGATTTCAAGCTTTCCCTGGTACAGTATGTAGAAGGGCTGAACATAGCAGATTATGCAGCCTCCGACGAGGTGACCATCCCAAAGGAACTCCTCTGCAAGCTCCATGTCAACCGAGCTGCCTGCTACTTTGCCATGGTGCGTGCTTTCCCAAGTCATCCCCAGGAGCTAGGGTTGCAGTGCTGTGCAGTTGGAAAAGATGGCAAGAGGCATTTCAGCTGGTTTTGTCCACTCCCTGTTCAAACACTGGAGGAGACAACAACACACAGAAAAGTCTGCAATCTCCTCACAATTACACTGTGTCTTGCTAGACCACAGGAAGGATGTGAGGAGAGGGGGCCAGGCCAAAGGTACTGACAATGCCTGGTGGTGAGGAGTTAGTATCATCCAGTGTCTTCCAGTATTGAGTAAGTATTTTTCTGCAATACTGTTTATTGCTCTGGAGGCTCTTGCCTCCTCCTTTGAGACACTGGAAGATAGTAGGAAGGTTTCGAGTCTTGAAGGAACTTGCAGCATACACATGGAAAAGGATTGTGAAATACCCAGGCTTAAAAGGCTGCATATGTCCATTTTACTAAGGCATGTAAAAGCTTTCCTTTATGGCATAACCGCGGAGCAGGCCCATCCTGTTTGTAAGGACACAGAGTCCCTTGAAAATTAGCAAGCAGTCACATAATTAAAGACTTTCAAGTGTAACATGCTCAGGGTAGAAGGGGAGACAAGATAAGGTTGCTCAAGCAGTCTTAGTTTTATCATTCCTTGACTTGAAATGTTTTGAGTTTTGCGAGATTTAACAAAATGTTCTGTTAATGTAGGTGCGTTTGCATGCTGGTCTGTGCATGAGGTAACATATGTATTTCCACCTGCCGCTTGTATTCCTATTTTCTGCTGAGAGATAGAACATTTGCGCCCACAGAGAAGGACAAGTTAGTCTGCTGTGCCTCAGCTGACTCCAGATGGTCTGTTCCATGCAGGGGTTGTATGAAAAGGCGCTGGAAGACAGTGAGAAAGCTTTAAGTCTCGACAAGGAGAACATCCGAGCACTATTCCGGAAAGCCTGTTCCTTAAATGAACTCGGAAGACACAAAGAAGCATATGAGTGCAACAGCCGATGTTTGCTGTCCCTCCCACATGTAAGTTTTTGACGCACAACTCATCTTGGTTTTTGTGTCTCACAACCTTCCTTTCCTCAACATGCTTGGTGTGAGGCCAGAGAATAGTGGAAGAGAAATCTTGGCTGTTCCCAAGAATGTGCTTATGCCCAGAAATTCTGTCTCTCTGACTCAAAGATGTTTGTTCTCACATGTTTCTTCAGGTCAAGTTACCTCTTACAGATAGTGCCAGCCAGGGTCACCAGTTAGTGACAGCAGGTTCATGGTCTCTTTGTGAAGAGCAAACCCCTACTCTAACCAACAGTGAACAAAAGCCATGAGAATGTTTTAATTGGCTACTTATGTATCTCTAATGGAAGTGACTAGGAGCATGGGATAAATGGCAACTGGAGCTCTGAAAGGAAAACATGTATAGTTTTCCTGTGTTAGATACAAATGTCTCACATTTCACTTACTGATTGCTAAGGCAAAGTGATCAAGCTTTTTATTTCTTGAGGAATATTTAAAGGTGTCCTTGACATCACATGGCATAGTTATTTTTGTGTTCAAGGGTGTGTAAATTTTTGCATGTGGAGAGGACTATCTGCATATACTAGGAACTAAATATTTTCCTGATAGTGCTTTTGAGCATCCTCTTATCCTCTTATTGATCAGGAGAGCAAGCTATGATTACATGAGTTCAAGTGAGCACTGTGCTGATCTTTGTTCTGATCCATCACAGTAATGTTATTACAAAAAAAATGCATTCACCTCAGTAGAAGAAGTTAACTTTCCTTTATTATTAGTGTTATAGAAGCAATCTTTGAAAGCCTTATTAGCAGTTAATTATTCTTTTTGTATAGCTTGTAAATTCTAGCTTCTTTGACTTGGCAGAACAGAGGGACCAAAACATATTAAAGATACCATGTTTGGGGAGTCCCAAGGAACTGTTTTATAAACAAACCCTTTGATTAACATAAGCATCTCATGTAGGTGTTCTTGTAGAGCTATATGTGGCTTTATTTCATATTGCAGTTTAGCCACTTAATTTAATTTATATTTTAACTACATAGTTATGTTTACATAGCTCCCATTATTATCATTACTTTATCGAATTTCTCAGTGCCAGGAAAGTTCAGCCTAAAAAACTCCATCTTGAGTGGTCTGTGTTTCCTATTCTAAACAATTCAGCCTTGTAAATTAAAGTACCCCATTGTCTTATTACCTGCTTAACAGAAATCATAACCCTTCTCTGAATGAAAGGGTTTCATACTATCCATCATTTCACTCCTGTTTCCATTACCCTCTGGAACACATGGGTACTTCTGTCTTTGCATTGCTGTAATTGCTGAGAACTTTGTTGTGGTCAAAACAGAGCCTGTCTTAAAACTTCTGGTGATGAAGGATCTGCCACTCATTTGGCTCACTGTCTATCAGAGTTATTTCTGGGTGCAGATACTCAGTGCTGCTAGTTTGCAGAAGTTCTCAGTATGGTGAAGTTAATACTTCTCTGTGGTATGCTTCTGTTTGGTATGTCATGGGGTATTTTAGAAGAGGAAGTGGACAAGCTAGATTCTGTTTTCACTGAGTTCAATGAAGATGGTGCCAAGACTAATGTTAAGGGTGTAGAGGAGAGAGTACAATCAAAAAATGGCACTCCAGATTGAAGGGAAAAGTTACCGATATGGTGGGCTGAGGTTTCTCAGCTGTTGAAAGGGAAAGGACTCAAACTGCAGGGAGAAGGAGATTGGAATGACTGGCATGGCAAGCTTCAAGACTGAAGATGAGGGGGGGAATGTTGGAAGATTCAGGAGGGCTATCACAACAGGTTGGGCAGATACTTTTTATTTTCTTTGAAAAAACTGTTAAAGTACTCTGATATTTTTGCAAACAGGGAGAGAAAGGAAAACAGAAGGAAACAATTGCTGGTGATATAGAAGTGTAGAAGACTATGGCAGGTTGTAGTCTGGGCAGAAAGCCCATGATGTGTGAGTGGGCATGGACACTGGGCAGGGAGGATGGTAAAATGCCACACAACAGGGAAAGCTGAACGATATACTTGACTAAGCTGAGGCAGGTTAACTGGAGCTGGAGACAGTCAAAGTGCCTTTTAGCTAGTAGGTTGAAAACTGAGACTTGGTTTCAGCTTTAAAAACAAACAAGCAATATAGGCTAGTGGGTACTGTCTGCCTATCTGAAAACTGGTTATTAACTCTGCAGCTGGGAGAGAGGGAAGACGTGTAGGCTCCTTCGCAGGCATGGAGATCTTGCAGAAGCTGTATCAGCAGCCAGCCTTCAGCTGGCTGAAGGTGTGCAACATGGACCTCCTTCAGCCAACTTGCCAGCAGGACTCCTGAATCCTGTTTTTGCAGAGTGGGTGCTTTGTTGGAAGCAGATATTTGATTCTGATTTTCTGCAGCATTGAATGAGTGTAGGGCAAAACTCCTGATGCAACTGCAGCATCTTGGCAGGACTAGTGACAAGAATGCTGAAGTCTGTCTGGACTCTTCTGGGGCTGTTCTGGAAATTATCTACCTGCTGCTGTCTGAAGTTGAGGATTCTTGGTGCAGCTCTATGTGTATAACTGCATTCCTCTTTATTTCATTCTGTGTGCCACAAAGGAAAAACTGAAAGTGTCCCATCAATGGTTTTGTCCCCAGGATGAAAGTGTCACGCAACTGGGACAAGAGCTTGCCCAGAAGCTGGGACTGAGGGTTCGAAAAGCATACAAAAGACCTCAGGTATGACTTCTTTTGTCTTGGAGGCTATCCATTGCTTTACATATTACTTTGCAGAAGTGGTAGGTGCTGCTCTGCAGTTACAGACATGTGTACACAACCCTGAAAACTCTAGCAGGCTGCTGGCAACCCTCCTTGTCCTGACCCTCTGACTCACTTTGCCTTGATCCATTTCTAACCCCATTGCTGCTCTGTGTCTACTGCCAAAATGTTTTCTGAGTTCCCAGCTGGTGCTACAGGAGAAATTTCCGATGCAGTAGATGCTTACTGTGTTTTTTGCAGGAGAGGAACGTGTGGCCTGATCCCAAAGCAACCCTCTCCCTGTTATGCAATGAGGAGGATGGCATCCCCTGCTGCATTGGAGGCATGCCTGGTTTTGTAGTGCAGTGGATCATGAAGGGTTCCTGCCCCATTTCTAGGTGTACACTTCTTTGTGGTAGGGGAAAGGCTTGGCTTTGGGAAAACAACAGGTACACACCTGGTCAGAAGCTAATTGACATCAGTGGCTAGATCCATAACTTGGCTCTGCAAGGAAGTGCTGTAGGTATTTAGAAGTGTACCCTGTGGTGGAGCTAAAGGGTGTTAGGCCACTGCGAGCCATAAAGCTGCTCTCCCATAAAGCTGCCTTGGTCACGCATTTTGTTCTCAGGAGCAGAGAACGTGAGCTAGTAGTGGTGGCTGAGATTTGAATTTGCATCCTTGGGCCCAAGCACGGGGGTGTGCTAAACAAACAGCATGTTCATCTGCAGAGGGGCACCTTAGTAGCATGAGGTAGGCATCCGGTTTGCAGAGAGCTTTTAGGGTAAATCTGGCTGTAACATATTAATCATCTCCCCAACAAACCTAATGCGTGATTTGCCCGCCCTAAGAAAACTCCTTGATCTTGTAGCAGCTTTCCACACTCCCAAATTATTCTGTCTCAAAGAAAGGGAAGTTTATGTGGAAATACTTTTTGTAGCTGTTCACTGTGTTGGCCTTGCCACCTTTTTTGCTGCTGTCATGTTGCTCAGGTGAGATGGGCTTAAACCACCTGTATGTTAGAAATATAAAAATTAAACACTCCTGAATGCTTTTTATTATTTGAAATTCTGTGACTGGTATTTTGTTAACACTTTGCGATCTCATGTTGAGTTCCAGCTTTCACTCCAGTGTGGTAATGCCTTCCCAAAGTAGTAATTTCTTAATTAAAAGCAAGCCCATGTGTTTCTCAAGGAAGTTTTGTGCCTTCAGGTTGTGGGTTGGATGTTCTGAGGTGTACAGAACAATTAAATCTCCCTTTTCAGTGTTGACAAATGCATACTCCTGTGTTGTCACAGTGGGGTAACCTTTTGGGGTGGCTTTTATTTTTGGGTAGTGCTTAGAAGGAAACTATATTGTAACCCAGCTTTAACTAGTTAATGAGCATTCACGGGCTGAATTCTGCTCTAAGACTTCTCTCTTCCTTGCAGCAGGAATTGGAAACATTCTCACTACTCAGTAATGGCACATCAGTCAATTCATCAAACCAGGTAGAGTTTGCATCCTGTTGTTGTTACTGTTTATGGATTGTGCTACTACAGTGCTTTAAAGTTTTATTTACATGCAAATTTATAACTGTCTTTTAGGCTTTAACTGTTTTAATTAGGGTTTTCTGCTTTTAAGAGATATTGCCAAGAAATTAATTTCTTTGAAAATATTTCTACTGACATAATTTTTGTGAGTAATTAGATCACCAAAGAGGGTTATTTTTCTTAGTTATTGTTAATGTTGCTTTCTCTTGCATTTTAAATAAATTTTTGTTTTCAAGTTTTGCATATCTAACAACAATGCTAAAAAAAGTAAAAGTCAGAAAGTACAACTGCTGAAGAAACATATAAAATTAAATCCTGTGGTGTACTGAGCAAGATACATGCACAGTTTATGTATTGTTTGTATAATCCTGGGAGATCCAGCTGGGCAGGGCAGTGTACGAATACTAAGGTAAAGTAGAAGAAATTGCTGGTTTCCTTGTTCTACCTCTGGGGAAAAAAACATCCCAAAAAACAAACACTTGCTGTTTTTACAGGCTGTTTTGTACTTCAGAATGCTTCTTAAAGCAAATAAACAATGAAACTGTAAACATTGTAATCTCGTACAACAGGGTGGGATATTAAAGAACTATTTTACCTCTCACTGTTTAGTGATTTGGCTTCACACCTTTCTAGGAAGGCCAGTCAGCTTTCTTTAATAGTTGTTCCTAGTTTTTAATTTGAAAATATTTTCCTTTTATAAGAATTAAAAATAGTGCAAAACCCACTGTAGTATATGTAATATCAAAAGGCAGATGCTTTACTTGTGCCTTTTTAAGATTAAGCTAAAGGCACACATACTTACCTCTATTTATGGTTCTGTAAAATATGGATTCAATTTATTTCTTGCCTTCAGCTCCAAGTCATCAGTTGTCTTGGTGGAAACATTTTCCTGTTTTGAATTTTCTGTAGAAGTTTGTGGTTGTTAGATTGCAAAATACGTGAACTAAGAAAAGGAACGTCGTGTAAGATCAGGCTAATCAGATCTCCCATGCAGTGGGCTGATTGGTGTATCCTGGAACTTGGGACACAGTGTTCTTATCCACACATGAAATACCCTATTTGATGTATGGAGTTGCTCACATGGTTGGATATTGTGCAGGCGTGGTTTTCCTTTGCAGCAAACGGGTTTGTCTGCTGCTGAAGGTAAACATGAATAGGTTCCTTGGATCAATGGCCTCCTAAAGTTCATTGGTTTTACTGTTCCAGCACAGAAAGAGTTCATAAAGGAAATGAAAGACTCATATACATTTAGGACTAGTAAAGAGTCTCTTGTGTGAAGTGTGGTTGTCTTTGTAAAGATTGATTTCTCACAATATTTTTCCTCTCCCTTTTCCTACATCCTCTTTGCAGACTACTTCTAATGGATTTGGCTCAATAGATGACATCGAAACAGGTAAAGATATCTCTCTCCTCAGACTTTTGTGGCTTCAGTATGATATGTGACCAGGCTGGCAGGCTTGAGAGGTTCATCACCTACATTTGTGCTTCTTCTGCACGCTCCCAGCTTTGGTAACTAGGAGAAGGAGAAAGTGGTGCAAAGCAGGAGTGTTTTTCTTGCAAAAACAACTTTTTGTCCAGGCCCAGTGAGAGATGGATCTGGGAGTTAAAAGGGTCTGCTGAGGTACATAGCTCTCTCCAGTTGTGCTTTCTTAAAGCTGCTCTTTGGCAAAGCTTCTGAAACTCTGCTCCAAGGCAAAACAGTCCAGATAAAGTGAAGTTAAGGTTGTTTGTGCTCTAAGTGCATATGGTCCTCCAAGACATTGAGGTGGAGGAATTGAAAACAAAGGAGTTGTGAGGGACCTAGGGAGAGCCGAGTTCAGGGTTAGACACCCAGGAGGAGAAGAAGGAAGATTAACAGGGTTGCTTTTCTCATGCTGAGAAACAGGTGACCTTAACTCTGCCCTTGTAGAAAGGCTTGCTACCTTGTGGAGCACTGAACTTCTGCCTCTGAGCACATCAATCTTTATACCTTCGTAAGGTAGCTGTGTGTGTGTGAAGGTAAAGGTGAGGACATACCACCACGAGTAGCAATTGCTCTTTTTATAGAAAGAAACTAATTTCATGATTAGAGTGCTTTGGAAAGCATGATAGCTCTCTGTTGAATGCTAATTTAGTATCTGCTTGCTACATGAGATCATGAGACTCAGTTCTGTGAATTAAGGAGAGTTTTTCACATTATCTTGCTGTGCTAAAATTAACTGGACTCCTGCTACAGACTAAACAAATGACCCGCATCCAGTAAGCTCTTTATCTAATCTGGATTTGGTGTAAGGGCAGCATGCCACCTTTGCTGCAGATCAGGCAGACAGAGCCTTTACTGCTAGGAAATCTTTGCAAAAGATTGCTAGGAAATCTTGCTAGGAAATCTTTGCAAAACCATTAGAATTATGTGTTATCCAATTGCCCTGAGAGTGGTGTGCCACCAGGACGGCTATGGGTGCTGGATATCCTGAGAGTTTCAGATTCAAAGGGGGTTTTTAGCAAGGGTTTTTGTGGTTGTTGTTTTGTTTTATGATGCAAATTCTTGAAGCCCTTTCCTCCATGTTTTGGTTGAAGTCATCCAATTAACTCAGCCCAGTCCTGCAGAGAGATCCTGGCTCAGATCTGGCTCAGTATGGCCATTGGTCAGCTAATGCACCAGGGAACCACTGCTGTTTTTTGGAGAGTGGACATAGAAACAGTACTTTTAAAAGCTCTGTACTTGCCCCTTGGGGACAGGCAGGTGTATGGCCAGAGAAGCTACCAGCTAGGGGAGGGGGGTTGGTATGGGAGACTTGGTTTGTGGGGATGTATGGACAAGTCACTTGTTGACCTTATAATAATATATTGCAGGAGCAGAAATCAGCAGGTGTGAGTGTGCCTGTGAGCTACTCATCAAATAAAGCTGTTTTATTCTTTTAAGATGGAGCAAGCATTAGGGGAATGCAGAGGATGCATGAGCATTTTGTATGGAGAGTATGTGAGATGTGGGTATCACAGCTGGTGAGTGAGGTCAGCAGATCTGGTGTCCTGAGGAAAGGAGGAATGGGAAAGGAGAGATAGAAAAAAAGATTGGACAGAGTGGGAGGAAGTGACTGAAGGAATGACAGGGTTTGGGTGGTCAGGAAGAGGGGAGTGGACATCTTCCTTCCTCCACTTGCAAGTAGTGGAATCTGTTGGTCCCTGCTCTTTTCCATGCCCTTCACATGCACTGAGCTGTGGGAATTTCATGTTATTGTCTGCCTTTTGGTCATGCATTCAGCATTTTTGGGTTTGGGGCCTCTTAGGATGTGTGGGCGCCTCTTGAGGTGTGTGAGGGCCTCTTTTCTTTGCTTCCCAGTCTAAGTGGGAAATGCAGGGCCTCAATCATTCCTCAGAGAAGGTCTAAACTGTTGGATCCTTTGAGGCCCTGTCACTGTGCACCCTTTTGCTCCCCACTGCATGTGTCCCTATCCCTTCCAGCATGGTCTGAACTTCTTGTTGGCCTCTGTAGGGATCTTGACAGTACTCCAGATTTAAATATCTGAAAAATGGGAAGGCACAAGCCATCCCTTTGTACTACAGGGAATCTGGCCAATCTTCCAGCCATGAGAAAAGCTGGATAGCTCGCTCCCTGATGGCTGGGGGTTCTACACCAAAGGGAGATGAGAGAAGTCATTGCAAAGGGGGCATGGGGTTGGAGATGAGCCTGATTGGTGGGCCAGCTGCAAAACTAAGGACATGCACAGCCTTCAAGTCGCTGCCTGTGGGAAATACATTCAGCTGCAGCACCGAAATCCTGTGTTAGATCCCATAAGGTACAACATGTTTTTGCCTTCAATGGCATGCTTGAGGATGTGGAGAGGGACCTGTGTCTGTTCCTTGCCACTTCCCCTGCTTCCCTGTCTTTTGTCATGGCTTAGCCTCCAGTGCCTTGCACAGTGACCTTTGCTGTGGTCCATCCACGTCGACCATTCACAACAAATACTGGAGGAAAGGTTGCAGGGTTGGTGCTGTGCTCCTGGTAAGGTTAGAGATAAGGGGGCATGCCTATGTTTGTCATCTCTCCTGTTGTTTTGTTCAAAACTTGGGTGTTTGCTGGAATTGCTAATTTGCTGAGCTCTCTGAGAAGGCGCCAGCACATTCCTGGGCCAGCAAATGAGCTGTTTGCAGCTGTTACTACAGCCCTGCAGTAACAGGGCTCACTCGTCTGATCCCTGATGTAGAGGGATGGCCAAGTTCTTGTGGAGGCTGAGTGAACAGACCTGGTACAGACAGGATGCATCATTTCTTGCTGGATCAAATTTTGTGTCTCTGAAGCTTGTCTAGTTTCTTTCCCAATTTTATCAGTCTTTCTAATAAAAACTATTGTCTCTCCTTCCAAACTTTGCCTTGCTTTTATAGCCGTAGTCTGTTGCAGCTACAGTGCAACCAATGGAATGTGGCTGGAAAAGGTAGCATCTTTGTCTTGTTTCTTTTCTTTTATTCCAGGATATCTGCACAGGGGCAGAACTAAGGTAGTTTGGGTGCTTGGTTTGAGAACTGCAAACGTAACGCTGCATTTTCCAAGTTTCTAACATTTGAACTTTATTTTTTAACCTTTAATATTTTGAGAATAAAATGCTCTTCTGTGAAAAACATGTGCTTGTAACCTTAACTTCACTTAACAGAGGTTTATACTGCATGATGGAAACATCTTACTACTTCAGTAATGTACACAAGAAGGGAAGAAACCTTAGGGAAAACCACTGCCTCTTTCCTGCCTCCACCCCGCCTCACATGAATTCCCAAAGGCATGTTTGCTGATCAGATATTGAGGGGGAAAATGGGTAGCAGCCTCCCACTTTTGGACATCAGGAGAGACTCAAAAGCAGGGAAATTACTTGGGTAAAGACAGCTGAGTGAGTCTGATGGGGACTTTTGGCACACATTGTTAGCACAACCTGATCTGAGCACTCAATCTCTGACTCTTCTCCCAACAGGGCCTTCTGTTTTTTATCTTCTTCCACTTAGAATGCCTGGGGTTTAAGAGTGGGTGTGCAAGTAAGCAGGCTTTCAGCTGGGATATCAAAGCTCCAAGGAGTAGAGAAGGCAGTAATCTCTGCCAAATGCATTAGTGAGGAACATTAAAGAAAACACCAGGTGGTGGGTTAAGACAAATATGTGCCCCTGGCTTTTAGTCCTGTCCATAGTGAATTTGCGGTAACTGCTCAGCCACAGATTTTGTGTTGTTCCTGGGTGCTGTACGTGCTTGCCCAATCCTGACAGTTAACTGGGCACTGGCCCTTAGAATTTCAGCTATTGGTGAGCTATTGGAGAGTGGGAACAAAAATGAAAGGGTAAGTACTCCTCAGACTAGAGCCTCTCCTCTCAGAAAATTGGCATACTTGATTTTTGTGATTTGATGGAATTGTACAATATTGGTTTTGCCATGTTGTGCTCTATTTGCCTCCTGCAAGAGGCTCTCCTGGTGACTCGCTCTGTTTCTCTCTCATCACAGACTGCTCTATGGACCTGCAGTGCCTCCCAGCTCCTGTGGCCATCCCTGTGAATGAGGGGCTGGCCCCTTTGCCCTCTGACTCAGATGCAAAGGACCTGCCCACCTCGCTTCCTGCTTCCAGCTTGCTCCCGTCCCCTGACTGTGTACCCTTGCCAGTTCCTGAGAACACGGAGGACTTCACAGATGGGGAGATCATTGGGGAAGAACTAGACTCCCTCCTGGATTCCCTTGCTGAAGGGTCACCATACCCTCTAGTAAGAGTGGGCACTATGTGGGGTTTGCTGCTTCTTAGTTCCAAATAGGTCCCTGGCGCTTCTTGGAGCATGAGGATGTGCATGCTGCCTCTCATTTTCTTTCTGTAATTCTTTTCTCTTATTTCTTCCTCTGGCAAAACTCACTCATTCTTTCCTTTATTTCTGCTACTGTGAGGATGTAGTGTCCTCCTCCAAGCCTGTTTTGCTGTGTGCAGCTTCAGGGAGCTGCCTCTCAAAATATACCCAAGGTAGCCCTCCCTTGACATCTCCTTCCACCTGGCCTCCCATGTCCATGAAGTTGAAGTCAGTCTGAAAGTAGAAATGAGTGTGGTGAAGCAGGAATGATGGATTTATTTTATACAGTGGGCATGCTCTAATCTCCTTGTATTTTGTGCAGGTTTCACTTAGGCTAAGCTTGTTGAACAGGTCTGGGAGCTGCATAGACAATATGTATTCATACTTATGTTGCCAGTGTTGCTTATGTGAGCCACCTTGGGTCTGGAGACAGTATAGTGATTTTCATGTTGGAAAAGCCCTGATTAGAGGTGCCGTGGGTTGTCATCATTACCCTGACCTTTGCACTGTGTATACTCTGCTGCTTTGTTTCTCGACCTGAGCTGGTTTAAGTGCCCAGTGCAGGGCACTGCCTTGCAGACTGATAAACTCAGGTATCCCAACACCTCCTCAGAGGTCCTGATCCAGACTGTTTGCAGTACAGAAAAATTTTAAGGTCTGTGGGAAGTCTGTGGGTGGATTGAGCTGCCTTTTGCTCCAGCTAGTACAACACACCCTTCACTGGGAGCCGTTGCTCTCTGTTGCTCTCTGTTGTCATGGTTTGATTCCAGTCAGCAACTAAGTACCAGATAGCTGTTCACTCATTTTCTTCCTGCCCCTTCCCCAGTGAGGAGGATAACTGAAAAAACCCTAAACTTGTGGCTTAAGATAAGAACAGTTTAATAATTGAAACAAAATAAAATACAAGATTAACAACAACAATAATAATAATAATAGAAGAGAGAGAGAGAGGAATAAAACGCAAGAGAACCAAGTGATGCACAGTACAATTGCTCACCACTTGCTGACCAATACCCAGCCTTCCTTGAGCAGCAGTCAGTGACCCTGACCAACTTCCCCCAGTTTATATCCTGATGTTATGTGGTATGGAATATCCCCTTGGCTTGTACAGATCAGCTGTCCTGTCTCCCCCATCCTCTTGTGCACCTGCTTGCAGAACATGGGAAATGGAAAGTCCTTGACTTGGAGTAAGCACAACTTAGCAATAACCAAAACATCAGTGTGTTATCAACATTATTCTCAGGCAAAATCCAAAACACATGCTGTACCAGCTACTAAGAAGAAAATTAACTCTGTGCTGGCCAAAAGCAGGACATCTCTTTTCAGTCTTTGTTCCTCAATACTAATTTGCTGTTTATTCTCCTTCCTGCTCCCCTGAAGTCCCTGGTCCAGGGCACCATTCCTGCCAACTTGCCAACAGAGATGCCCCAGCTGATTCCTGTGTTTCCGGGGGGAACTCCGCTGCTGCCTCCAGTTGTGACAGCCAGCATCCCTGTCTCCACACCTCTGCCACCTGCCTCCTTTGGCCTGGTGATGAATCCCACCAAGCAGCTCTCCTCCTCTTCTGTCCTGGATGCCTTTGAGGCCCCACCAGGAGGAAGTGGCGGCTCCACTTTAGATTCGCTGGATTCCCTGGATCTGCTTCCATACACAGATACACGGCTTGATGCCCTGGACTCCTTTGGAACAAGCAGGGGTTCGCTGGATACTTTGGATTCCTTTGCCATTGGTAGGTGTGAGGTGATGTTTTTTTGTGTTGCCTTAGCTGTGAATGCATGTCAAAATTATTTCCTTCAATGTTGAAGACATCTGTCTTGTAGCTTTCTCTGCTGGTGTGGCAGAACAGGAATATAAATGTAGAAGAGAGCAGGGAATTGTCTTGGACAGAGTAACTGATTATGTTTAGCTCAAAAGTAATGAGAAAAGCTATAGGTATGTAATCCCAGATAACCAATACCTGCATGGAGTGAAATCTAAAGAGGAGAAATGAACACAAAGGTGTATAATGACAACTGATGAGATTTAAGCTTGGCTTGCTGTCCAGAATTCCTCCCTTGGCACAATTTTCTGGACTATAGCATGATTCCTCCACTTTCCTCCTCAATGACTCTTTGACATTTTGCACAAAGTAAGCAGAATGATGATGACTGCTTTAGATGTTACAGGACTTTGTTGTGCTGGGCAGAATGGTAGAGGCCAAGGTAGGTCTTCTCCATCTCTAGATTCAGGACAATCCTCTTGAATGGGGCTCTGAACTCTCATGTCACAAAGAGAAAAGCTGTGGAGAATAGTGGGCAAAGACTAAGTCCCCTCCTGTTCAGGAGGGAAGTGGGCTTCTTCTTGGTTAACTTGTTCCCAGTATTGCAGTATACTGGCAGCATAAGTATTTTGAGAACAGTAAAGATTGGCGAGTCAGCACTTGCACACTCACATTCACCTCAGCTTTGGGTTGCCACCTTAGGAATGCCAGTTCTCAGCAGCATAGAGTTGGGTTCAGTAGGATTTCTGGGACACGAAGGCCTTTGCTGGAGTTTTTCCGAATCTAGACAGATACTTTGGGAAGAAAGTATTAAAGCATTATGAAATAAATAAAATTAATTTAATAAGCCGTTGTTTGTCCTTTTGTGAGTAGAACTGCCTCTGAGAATTAAATGATTGTTTTTGTTTTGTGGGGCTCTTTTCCCCTTCTTTTGCCCAGAAGAAACTAGCTCTCAGGAACTGCGACACCCACCTGGCAGCCAAAAACCAGCCCCAGTGGTGAGTGAGCTACTGCCCCGTGCTGACGTCCCAGAGTGCTCTGGAGCCAAGGTAGTGGTGGTGGTAGTGGTCACTTGGGTGATGTAGGTAATTTGGGCCCCTCTTCTTACCCTGTCCTGGTGAGTCTTGCCTCCCATTTGTGGCAAGGCAGGTAAAGATTCCCACAGTAGGAAGACATTTGTTCCATCTTTGTTTTTATCTGTAACTCCGTATTGCCAAGGTAAACATGGTGTGTAGAGTTGTAGGGTCAGCAGGAGATCATAGAGGGCAGGGTCCCACTGTATCTGGCAGCCACATAATGCTCAAAGATGGGGCAGAGTAAGCCAAGTTTGACTTCAGGCTACTGAAGTTCTTTTCTGCTCTATGCCCCTGTCAGCAGGCTTCTCCAGATGCTCTGCCTCTGCCCTATGTTTCCAGTCTTGGAGAAAAAGGGGAGGATTAGTAAGCTTGGAACAAAAGTTATTCTTGAGTTCCTGTCACCTGATGGCCCTGCTAACATCAATGTGAATATTCCTGAAGATTGACTGATAAGCAGTTTGGGTTTTTTCTTGGGTTGAATAAGGTTGATTTAAAAGTCGTCAGTTGCAGAGTAGATTGTGATGGAAGGAATGGGAAGGAGTGAGGAGGGCATTTTGTTCTGTGGCTTGTGATAGAAAACTGAGGTCTCTTACCAGTAGGAAGAAGGCCTGTCTTTGAAGTGAACATACCACAGTGTTCATTCTCTTTGAAGAAGTTGCATGCATCTCTTCTGGAAATGTCATTTCAGATGTGAACATTTTGATGAGAGAAGAAACAAGACAAGGTTTTGATAGACTAGAGTGGGGCAGGGGGTTAGAAATGCACACCGCAACACTTGCCCATGTGGTTGCAGAGCTGAAGAGAGAGGTGTGTGTGTTTTCTCTCAGGTCAGCCTTGGTGGAGTGAGTCACCCAGCTGTGCCTAAGGCCACCGAGCACCTGCTGTCCCAGCCAGAACCAGTAATGCCCAACACAGCTCTGCTGGTGAAGAACCCCCTGGCGTCTACTCACGTTTTCAAACAAGCCTGTCATATCTGCTACCCCAAAACAGGTGATGCATTTGCTCTGCCACCAGAGCACTGGCACAGACTAGGAATTGGTTTTCCCCAGGCTGATGGGATTATTCTTTCTGGCAGGGCCCAAGGCTGGCGATTACATCTATCGGGAAGGCTTGGAGCACAAGTGCAAGCGGGACATCCTGCTGGGCAGGCTGAGGAACTCAGAAGACAAGACCTGGAAGAGGATCCGTCCTCGCCCAACCAAAACCAACTTTGTAGGATCCTATTATCTGTGCAAAGGTGATCTGCAGTGGTTGGTCACTGGGAAGGGGCTGTGCCAGGAGAGACTGAGAGGGAAATTCTGTTTGATATTACCTGCTGGCTGTAGGCTACTGTTCCATCAGTAGCCTGTGGGCGGGATGACTCAGTACAGAGAAGGGCAATGAGCTGCCATGTTGTGGAGAGCAGGCAGCTTCTGAAGTGGTGGAGCAGAAGAGTTCCAAAGGCTCAATGAGCTGCTGCACACAGCTGAACGCTCAGAGCTGCTCTGCTGACGTGGGCTTTACTGAGAACCTGCCTCCTGTACATGTACTCACATTAGTTCCACTCAACCCAACTGCCCTGTGGCAGGGCTGTGTTTCTGCCTAGGGAAAAGCATTCTCTGCCTGTTCCTTTGTTCCAACCCATCCCACAGTACATGCAGACAATGTGACCAGACTGGTATCCCAAGGCAGTGTCCTTACAAAGTACCTAATGAGGTGGGAAGATTGGAAGAGCCAAGCTAAAATGGCTCCTTACTGCTAGGCTTATGGGAGAAAATCTGTATTGGCTTTAAAAGAGATTATTTAAGTCATGATCTGTCCCTGGGCAGGCACTGAATTAAAGCTGGCCTCTTGTTTTAAGATGGTTTCCCCCATAGGAGCATTACTGAAGATTGTCACCATTCAGTAGTTTGCATTACCTCCTGAATATCTTGATGTAGGTGAACTGGGAGGAGATGTCTTTTTCTTTTAGTTCTTGGTTTTCTTGCTTTCAGTTCCATGTGAAATGTGGGCAGTAGGAGAAGATGAGAGAGAGATTAGTTTCTGACCGGGTCACCCTTTCTGTGTGGTGATGTGTGCTGTTTGTTGCTTTGTAGATATGCTTAACAAGCAGGACTGTAAGTACGGGGATAACTGCACCTTCGCCTACCACCAGGAAGAGATTGACGTGTGGACAGAGGAGAGGAAGGGGACCCTCAACCGTGACCTCCTCTTTGACCCGCTAGGTGGGATCAAGCAGAGCAGCCTCACAATTGCCAAGCTCCTCAAGGAACATCAGGGCATCTTCACCTTCCTCTGTGAGGTACAGAACTGGTGGGAGGGGACAGGCATCCATCATCTCTTCAGTATGTGTCCGGACCACCAATATGTTGATAGTTGCCACCACAAAAATATGGTGGGATGACTTGCACAACTGGAGTGCTTGCAATGGATATCTGTAAACTCTTCAGGAGAGACAAGTGAGGAAGGAGAGGCAGGGGGAGGGCCCTGTGTGTTAGGGAGTGTTTTGACTGCCTAGAGTTTAACGATGACGATGATAGGGTTGAGTGGTTATGGGTAGGAACTGGGGAAAGGCCAACAACAAGATGGGAGTCCATTATAGACCACACAGCCAGGGTGAAGAGGCAGACAAAATATTCTATAGGCAGATGGGATAAATCTTGTAATTGTTGGCTGTTTTTCTTGTGGGAGACTTCAATTTACCAAGTGTCTGCTGTAAATACAACATAGCAGAGAGGAAACAGTCCAGGAGGTTCCTGGAGTGTGTGGAAGATAACTCCTGAGACAGCTGGTGAGGGAGACAGCTAGGGAAGGCATCCACCAGATCTGGTGTTTGTGAACAGAGAAAGACTGGTGGGTGATACAATGGTTGGAAGCCATCCTGGGCCCAGCGATCATGAGTTTTCAGTTCTTTGAGAAATAAGGAGAGGGGTCAGCAGAACTGCCACATTGCCACTTCACCTTCTGAAGGGCAGACTTTAGCCTCTTTAGGAGCCTGGTTGACAGAGTACCTTGGGAGATAGTCCTGAAGGGAAGAGCAGTCCAGGAATGTTGGACATTCTTCAAGAAGGAAATCTTAAACGTGCAGGAGAAGACCACCTGTAACTCTGCGTGTCCTAGCCAGTGCCCTGCTCCCAGAAGGACAGTGAGCATTGTATGCAGATATGTAGGAGAAAGGAGTAGTTTTCCTCCTTAGCCCTGTACCTGAACCAGGTGTTCACAGCCTTATGGGATCACTCATCTCTTCCTCCATCTTGACATGTAGCTTTGAATTGTAATTTAGTCCCAGTTACTTTAGAAATTGGAATTCCATAATGCAACAAATTCCCATTTGACGTCTGTGCAGAGCTACTGAGTCAGTCAGTTGAGAATTGCCTCATATCATCTTAATGCTCTGCAGCACAGAGTTTCCCATGTTGGCAGTGCATGTAAAGTGATGTGTTCTTTGCTGTGAAGTGGTTGTTCTTTTATTTCTCCTTTGTTCTTGTTCTATTGGCTAACAAGGAAAGAATATGCGGCTCTGACCAAAATTTTTCCAACCACAATGGAAAATACTGTTGAGAATAAGACAAAAAATGTTGTCCAGAAGCTTTTTCAGAGATTGACTTGCTTTATTTTAAAGTCCTACCACAAAGTTTTCACCACACTTCTTTCTAACTTGGAACATTAGAATAGGCTGGCTCTGGTTCTTCTTCCTCTTCTAAGCAAAGTCGCTCTGGTTCACTGCTCCTTAAGATTTTCCCAGTACACTAATTCTTCTCTTCTCAGATTTGCTTTGACAGCAAACCCCGGATTATCAGCAAAGGGACCAAGGACACACCATCTGTCTGCTCCAACCTTTCTGCAAAACACAGTTTCCATGACAACAAGTGAGTGAACAATTTTTTCTCCTGATGGGAACAATCTCTTGCAAGTCCAGCCAGTTTAACTCCAGAACTCTGGTCTCTTTCTTCCTTTCCTCCCTACGGGTTCCAATCTTAGGACAGCTCAAAACATGATAAATAGCACTATGAGCTTCACCCAGCATGTTTGCTCCTGGTACTGAGGGATTTGAGGCATCAGCAAAGCAGGTCCCTTTGGAGTCAGTCTGTTAAATTTTCCATTGACTTAATTTGCCTTTCAGTTTGGCCTTTGCAAAAAGGTTAAAACAAAGATCCTCTAGCTCAGGATCCTGCCTCTGACTCTCTGGCAATGAATATTTAGGAAAACAAGTGTAACAAACATGTCAAGTACACAGTCATACAATTCCTTCAGGTTCCTGGCAGCCTGAGATGCCATGGGGAGATGCTGAACCAGAGGAGTTGGTATCTTCGCTGCATATTTTGAAATGTGTCTGATCTCTGAACTTAGGCAGAGCATCAACCATGTGCTGAGAGTGAAAATAACTATGCAGGCTTGATAGGGTAGGATGGCAGGGGTTTGCTTTTCCCAGAGAGAATCTGTCTTTCACTGAGTCGATTTCCTTATGTCCGTTGCCTGCCCAGTCAAATGTCTGGATGTCATATGTAAGGAGGAGGAGGTGGGGGAGGGTTTGATCCTGTGGTGCTTTGTATTTTTCTGCAGGTGTCTGGTCCACATTGTGCGTTCCACCTCCCTGAAATACTCCAAGATCCGTCAGTTCCAGGAGCACTTCCAGTTTGATGTGTGCCGACATGAGGTGCGTTATGGCTGCCTGCGTGAGGACAGCTGCCACTTTGCTCACAGTTTCATTGAGCTCAAGGTCTGGCTGCTGCAGCAATATTCAGGTGAGTATGACTTGGCTGGTGTTGTTTATACCTGAGTTTCTTCCAGTGTGTACTCAGGGCCAGTTGAGAGGGGAAGAAGGTGATTTTGGAGTACTGAGAAGGTGTCACTTTCTCCTGCATATTACTTACTCCCTCCTCAGGGAGTAAGTAATTATTACTGCCTCATCAGGGACACAAAAAAGAGGACTGAGGTGTTCTGTGAAGTGATTTGGCTCTTGTCCATTTACAGGAACAGGGCTATTATACTTTGCAAACCAGAAAGCCTTTCCCTTGGGACCAGCTGAATAAATTAAAATTATAATTAGGTAGAGCTGAATCCCAAGAAGCATTTGGTGCATTTAGATCTTGTACAAACAGTAGTTGGACCCCTGAGTGAACATGTCTTGCAGTGAGAATGGCAGCATGCACAGGTGACAAAGCAGTTGGTTATGTAAAGAAAGCTATGGATCTCCAGTTTCTCAAAACAAATTGACCAACAGCAGGAACTTGCAAGATACTTGATGTTTCCCAAAAAGCCTTTGATGACATGCCTCAGGAGAGGGTTTTACAGAGATTATACTCAGGGAATTCATATAGTGACAGCGTCACATCTGGCACTTTCAGTTCTGTCTCTGTCTGATATATTGGAGGTTTTCTCTGGCTGCTGTCCTGTTGGCTGTGTAGATATTAGTCCACCCACAGTGCTACCTACATGTCTTTTCGCCACAAGGTCTCATTTAGTGTGACACCCAGTCTGGTAATGGGAGTACTTCAGAGAGGAAGCACATTATGGATGTTTCTCACCATTCTTTGATATCATAATTGATGTTCAGTGCAGTCCTTGGCCTTGGCTTCAGCTCAAGAGGGACAGTGATGAACAAGTAGCACACTGTGGCAAATGCCATCTTTAATCTTTCTGTTTTCCCTTATTTACTTGTGACCTCAGGAAATTAAAAAATTGCAGCTCTGGAGTTTCTAAGAGAGCACATTGCCTGTGAGTCATGGGCCACCATTGCTGCCCTACATGCTTGTGGTGCTGCTCATTGTACTCTGGGAACTAATATTCAAGTGCCTTGCGTTTTTCCCTATCCCATGGTTGGTTTATTTTTGTTGTTTTGGTCTGGTTTTGTTATTTGAAAAGTTTTTTTGCTCCTTTCTTCCTTCCCTCTATGTTCCTTCCTCTTCATCCTGCAGAAGAAATAAACTGGTTTTTTCTTGCCTTCTTTACTTGAAGAAATTATTTCAGAGGGAAAACTGAGGAGATGAAACAAGCCATGAGTTAACCTGCAGAGCTGATCATTAAGCCTTGTGCTTACTTCCACCTTTTCCAATAATAGGAGAGACATTATCATGTGGGGGTTTTTTTCTGCAGGGCTGTATATATGAGCCTGCTTTCTTTGTGAGTTTGCCTCTCTCAAGTGTAGCCTTCATTATGGAAACTGAGATTAAAGGTAGTTGTTGCCATTCTCTAGGAATGCTTTAGCTTTGGAGCAAGAAGTTTCATTTGGGAACTATTTGCTCAGCAAGAATAGGAAGAGGGCAGCTTACTTTTGAAACACTTCACAGCCATTTGAACATTTACAGAGCTTTTGGCTTTGTTTATGGGGATAAAGGATTGTATTAGTGGAATAAAGATTCCCAAGATCTGAAAATTTGACAGGCAGGACTGTTTTCTTGTTCACTGTGGCTCTTCACAGACCTTTCTTGGTATCTTCTTCAACCAGTGGTAATAACAGACTCTTCATCTTCACTAATGATGTTGCAAAAGATGCTGAAATATTATAAATAATCAACCCATGGGCCTTTTGGTCCCCAGCTCAATTTTTTTGTGATGGTTCATGTTTTGAAAAGCTGGTAGATTGTAAACCATCCTTTCACATTTGGGAAGGTTTTTCTTTCCCAACCACCAAATTTCTAGACTGTGTTGTTAAGATAGCTCAGAATTCTGGAACTGGAAGAAGGCAGTCACAAGAACTACATTTGAAATACAGTCTTTTGACAAGACCTGCATATGCTTCTCCCTTTGGTTCTGCACCCCAAGAATCACAGGTGTGCAGAACGGAGAAGGTGGGAGCTGCTTCAACCCTTTCCCTCCCAGGTCCAGTGCAGCATGCTAACTTTTTGTTGTGGTTTTCCCAGTTTTAGAGCTTTTGTCCCCAAAATACAAATCATCATTGTGTCCAACCCTGGAATACTTGGACATGGAAGAGGTCTTTTGGGATTAATGGTTAAGAGGTAGAATATTCACCAACAGCTCTGACCTGAGCAGTACCAGTTATGCAGTAGCTGCCATTTTAATGACCTGAGCAAATGTTCTTGAAGAATGGTGAAGTTTTCTGAGTGCTTTTCATCCTGTTCAAGCCCTGGGTAAATGGCAGTAGTGTTGCCTGATGGGGACATGAACAGCTGAAATCAAAGTCAGGAAAACAGAGGTCAGGATTTCTGTGACTTACCCAAGCTACACACAGCCTAAGCTGAGATGAAAACTTTGGTGGCCGTTAAGTTTGGAACATGCTGTCTCCCAGATCAATGATTGTATTTATGTAATTCTCCTGGGGAACACCTCACTTCAGTAATAAAAGCTGTAGGCATTAGCAAAGAATAAATTTGCAATGTCTGTGTCCTGGGGATGCTGCATCAAGGCTATCCTCAGCACCCCCCTTGCTGCAATCAGCTGCCTGTGGAAGATATTTGCTTCAGTTTGCTTTGGCAGCTGTCTTGGGTCTTTAGAGCACTTAATAACTTGAATGCCCATCGAGCTGGCTGGTGCTAACAGCTGGCTGTTCCCTCACCACTTGAGCTTGTCAGGAGCTAATTCCTTAGATAAGGTCTGACCAGTACTTTTTCTCATTGTCTGATGTTGTATTTCTGATATCTTGAGACTTTGCAGATCTTTCTTCGCTGATTATTTACTAGCAGCTGTTCCTTGGTTGGTTTTGAACTGCTGGTCTTTCCTTGCTGCTTTGGTCGGGCTTCATGTCTCTGTGTTGAATTTCAACTTTACTCTTTGTCTATTGATTGATGGGGAGCCGTCTCAACTTGAAGGTGTAACAGGTTAATTAATCCCAGCAGGTAATAGGTGAGAATTCTGGGGTCTTGGAGATGCTAGATGTCTCAGTGGGTATCTGTGATCTTCCAAGCTAGAAGCAAAAACTCTATATAGAGTAGATCAATAGTAACAAAGCATTGCCTTTAGGACCTTGGTAGAACCTGCTGGTATGGGGTTGGCAGACAGCCTTGGTCAAGCTCTTGACTCTTGGGAAAATTATTGGCTTGGAAGCAGTGTCTGGGTTCTTTGCAGACTGCCTTAGCAGAAAGGTAGGTCTGAACAAGCCCAGGAGACCAAACTCTTCTCCTTTTGTTTGGCTCATGTAGAGAGGAGCTTCCTTAGCAAGGGATTAGACATGTTCTGTTGGTGAGTTCTGTTGCAGCTCAGTCCTGACATTACCAGGGGGACTGTTGAGAGCTGTCAGCTACCCAGAGGTTACTAAGCCCAAATGAAGAAGCCCTGCAACCTCTCACTCTCTTCTCTTGGCCAAAGGAGTGTAGCTCAGTTCTGTCTCCTTTCTGTTCCCAGGAATGACCCATGAAGATATCGTGCAGGAGTCTAAGAAGTACTGGCAGCAGATGGAGGCACATGCCAGCAAACCAGCCAACAGCGTGGTAAGTAAGGGCCATCTAGGGCTTGGAGCTAGATTTTGCTCCCAGTGGTTCCAGCTCTTTCTCTCTTTTCCTCCCACTACTGTGCCTGACAGGTCCCAGGCAGACCAGGCTGGCCATTGAGGAGAGCTGAGAGCTTTCCCAGATGCAGTGCTGGTGTTGAGCATTGTGTTTTTGCAGTGTTATTTTCTGCTCTGTTCCCTGGTACGGTGAAGCCTCCAGGTCACTGAGAGCAACATACACAAGAATGGTGTTTCCTGTGACACCTTGCTGGTGAAAGTGGGAGATTTTGGGGCAGTGGCCACACAGTGGCCAAATGTCTCCTGCTTCCATTTAGTGGCCGAGGGATGGTAGAGCAGTTTGAAGGACTTCTAAGGAATGACTCATGACCTATAGGACTGATCTAAATGCAGAAGTGGGTGGAACTGGCAGCCCAGGTGCTGTTGAGGCTGACAGACCTTAGTGGTGCTTTACCAGGAGGAGGCTGGGAGCTTTGCCTTTTTTTTGCCACCAGTCTCTCAGTGTGGAGGCTGCACCCTCCAGCACTACCAAGAGTATACCAGAGTAGTTTGAGAGGGGTTACAAGCAAAGGGCTCTTCTTTGTTTACTTTCCTCTGTCTTGTTGGCTATGGACAGTGCTGTCCTACTCTTTTTTTTTTTTACTCCAGAGAGGATTTCTGTACTGTGGGAGCAGAGCCCACCCAGAGAGGCCAATTCCCAGCCTGGTCCTGAGGTTGAACTAAAGCAGTTTTTGCCATTAGAATAGGAGAACGGTGAGGAAAGTGGTGTAAATCCTTTTTGTTCGCACTTAACAGCTTTCTTTAACCTTGGCGAACCTGAGCTTGTCATCCCTTGGCCTGTGCCTTACTGTCCAAGCAAGAGTTTTTCACCTTTGTGTGGGATCTGTCACCCAGGAGTTCCTCTGCAGAGACCAGTGCTGAGTGCAGTCTGTGAGCACCCTGTGGAGGAGATTTTTAATAGGAGAGGAATCTGAGTCACTTGTAATGTTTAGCCACTGTTTTTTATCTTGGTTGTGGGCCAACAGAAATGTTCTGAAGGCTGTAGGGCACTGATGCTGGGGAATTATCTGTGGGAAGGTCTGATGGGCATAGTTTAGCCTAACAGAAAAGATGCAGGTGACTGCACTGACACTTGCAATGGGCTCCGTGTCCATCTATAGACTGGTTATGCTGCATGAGATAGATTCATCTTTGAGAGGATGCTCAGCAATAAACCTGTGCGGTTGTTTTGGTCTGAAACAGTTGGATGAGAGGAATGGGAACCAGCAGTGCAGAATAACCAAGGTCTCTAGTTCCCAGAACTGTTTGACTTGCTTAAGGAATATGTTCTAGCCTCTCAGGAAGCTGAGCAGGACAAGTTTCTACATCCTGTAT
Organism: Zosterops lateralis; assembly: GCF_965231275.1. NCBI lineage: Eukaryota > Metazoa > Chordata > Aves > Passeriformes > Zosteropidae > Zosterops > Zosterops lateralis. Next base: position 24,770,609 of record NC_139765.1, read on the forward strand.
TATATGAGAAGTGGATGATCTGAATGGTCCCTGCAACCAGAGCTGGCTGTGATCTCTTTCTGCCTGGTGTGGGGACAGAGGCAGTGGCCTGCATCTCCACATGGGAGGAAGCTAAATGTGAATTTGCAGCAGTTTGTGACAGCAGTTGGATTTATATCACCAATCCCTCCTCCATATGTGCCTTGCCCCAAGAGCACAGTCCAGAGATTGGTTTTGTCCTGCCTGCTGTGAATTTACCTGCATTTTCAAGAAAGCTCTGCCTTGCCATTCTCTGTGCATAATGAGGGGATTAAAAATATATATAAAGAGACAGCTGTTTTCCTGTAAGTCTTGCAGCTTTAAGTTCACCTTTGTCTGGTGGTGCTGCTGCTGGAAGAATAAGCTGTACAGCAGACATTGTCAGAGCATGTCCACTGAAGCACATGGGATCTGGATGCTAAGCGAAGGTTCCATTTCTGGCTGCTGGGGCTTGCAGGGGGCAGAGGATCAGGAAATGGAATACCAGAGCCTGCTACATCAGGGAATGGGCAGAGAGCTACTGTTTATGGGGCCTGTGGGCAGTGCTAGGGCTAATGACCAGTGGCAAAGTTTGGCTGTGCCCCACAAATGCCTGTCACAGAGCTGGACTCAAACCACCACCCTTCCAGATGCAGAGACAAAGCAGCAGCCATGTTAGTACAGTGAGAAAATGCCTACCAGCAGCATCACTAGCTGTCTGTAAGGATTGGCAGCCTGGCACTGTGCAGGGAGACAGTCAAGTCAGTCAGATGTATATGTTTGCAGTAGGACACCATGGCTTTGGCAACAATATGTCCTCAGCCAGAGGGCTGTGCTTTGGGATGAGACTCTGGCTTGCTGCTGAGGACCCTGCAGGCAGGACTAGCTATCTGTTAAGAGAGGTTTACTTTTGCCATTGTTTCTTCTGTCTAAGCAGGCTAATGTGATTCAGTTTTCTCAGCATCCTTCCAGCTTTCAAAGTGGGCTGCTGGGCAAAGACAACTTCACAGAAGTGCTTTAAAAACAGACCCCTCCTTCCCACCATCCTGTGTGATCCCCTCTCACTCCAGTGCCCTCTGGTCAGTGGAAGCAAAGTCGCTCTGGGGGATTTTGCTGCAGTTTTGTCACAGCTGCCAGCTGGACAGCACCCAGGGCTGTCCAGTTGTGGAGAAAAGAGGCAGGCAGCAAAATAGAGAAAAGAGGCAGGCAGGAAGTAGCTGCGACAGTGAAGGTCAGGAGGCTTAGTAAGAAATAAAAAATGAAGATACACTGCCTGCCAAGCACCTGATGTGAATCTTGCACTTGGCCCCACAAATTTGGCCTCACAGCAGCTGCTGTAGGAGTAAACCCAGTGGCGACAGATTGAAGAGCCAGTCAGCAGGAGGGGCTGTTTTAGGGAGCTGGGCATCCTCTCATTGCATCCCTGCAAACTGAGGGGTTGTAGCCCTCATTTTTTCTGTTTTTCAAGAGCTGTCTTGTTTTTATTCCCCTAGCCAGCACCAGAACCCCCATGAAAGTTGACTGCAGAATTATCAATTTGAGCATGGAGAGGGAAAAAAGGTCTCCATTAAGGAGTACTTGCACTTAAGTACTGCTCACTCAGGTGACTGAGTAACCTGGGCTCCGCATATAGTCCCTGAGGCAAGTGGCTCCTCCAGAGAACATTTTAGTGTCGCTAAGAGGAGTTCCTGAAGCTGGGAGACATGAGTGGCCATGCAGGGTCTGTTGCTTTCTGCAAAGCCTGAAGTGAGAGCTATCGTGCCAGACTTGTATTTATTTGGTTGCCATGGTGCATAGCTAGCACTATATTGTCTGGCTCCATAGCAAGGAGTGGTGCCATAGCCCATGGCACTTTTGCCTGGCTTCGTCTGCTATAGCCTCATGTGATATAATTTCCACACTGTTGGTTATCAGCAGCCTGCCAGGTATGTGCCTTGCCTTTACAAATACAGTCATGTAACATTAACAGCAGCTGCTTTGGTTTTTTGCTTGGCTCCTAATCCCCTGGGAGCATACATGCCCACTGGATTGACCAGCAGTGTGCATGACTCAGATGAAGAAATGCAGAGGGCTTCTTTTGGTTAAGAATTTGTGGAAAAAGCAGCCCAGAATACCAGAACTACCTGAGAGATATTTTCTAACTCTCTAATCTCTTGTCCCTTCTGGAGACACTCAGTGTTTAGTTTTGCTGGGTCAGTAGGTTTAAGCAAAGTTTTCTGGCTGTGCTGAAAGATATGTCACCAGCAGGATAGCATGGGATTGATAAAAGGAAATATGCCACCTTTTTGTCATCATAGGCCTACAGGTTTGATGGGTCAGTAGTGAGCTGTAGTGGAATTTCCTTTGGAGACCAAGTGGAGATTAAAGCTACTGTTCAAAGGCCACATATCTGAGAGGGAGGCATCTTACTGCCTTCCATGGTAGCCCAGATCTCAACTCTGCTCTTCACAGTGACAGAGAACCCTTTATATGTGAGCTCTGGTTCTCCAAAAGACTAGGTCTGGAGGATGCAGAGTGGTAGTTGACAGCTGATGTGGCATCTCCTGGGAAATGCTTTGATTCTGTGTTGTCTGTGCTTGCTGTTTTCCCTTCACCAAGGGATGCAGCCAGGCTCCATGCTACTGCTAATCAATTGCTAGCAGAAACCTGCTCTTCGGAGACCACACCTTGTATGTCTGGTTATTGTGAGATGCTTGGGGTTAAAGTCAAGGCATGGCAGGTGGGATGGGCTGCTGATGTGGCTGACAGTCAGAGAATTGTTTTGCTGGTGCATGACCTTTGTGCTTCATGGCCAGCTCGATGACCAGAGTGTTCTCTTGTACTCTCATATACTCCCATGCCCAGGGCCACTGGCATACAGTCAGGTTTGTTCTTCAGTTTGGAAATGAACTGGAGACACCAGCCTCATCTTCCAGTGGTGATACAGAATGCAAACAGTTTTCCAAAGATTTGCTCAGAAAACATGAGGCAGCAGTGATATGAGATTGGCTCCAATTTTTTTTCCTTCCCCACAATCTGTTAGTCATAATCCCAATCCAACCTTCTCAGGTGGGGTGAGGGCAGTAAGTGCAATGGCTTAGAAGATAATGAAATATGTGCATTGTACCTCTGTCCAGAGACTGTGATTTAACTGCATGTGAAACAGTGCAGAGGAACTGTGAGAGGACTACCCAGAAAATTATATCAACAAGAGTTGAATGATATCAACAAGAGGACCCAGCTCTGACTTCATTGTGTCAAATGCTGGGTGTGACACAAGGTTCTTGGTCCAAAAGCAGGAGTTTTGGGTCCTGCATTTTGATATTGGGTCCAGCTTTCTCCCAAGGGGCTGTCTCGGCTGTGCCACCAAGCACTCTCCAACAGGCAGAGTAGGACATGGATTGCCCTTCCTGCAGGGAAGTGGGGATTAAGCTCTGGAGCAGGTCTCACAGAGCTTGTCTGTACACAGATATATGCTGCAGGGATTTCACAGGCGGGCCTGGTCAGTGCTGGAAGCTTGCCAGGCTGTCTGTGCATTTGGCCAGATGTCAACGCCCAGAAAATCATGCTGAAGCAAGCAGTGGTTTTGCTCTTGTCTAGTATCTCATCAGGCCATCAGCTAATACTGGCAAAGGAGAGCTGATTTAATCTGGCTTGTCACTGGAACACAGGCATGCGGGGAGCTGCCAGCATCTTTGTGGCAGGATTTGGGGTGCATTTTGCCTCTGTTCGCCTGAGGCTATTGTTCTTTTCCCCAGGCTTCTCCCCGGACTCCCACGTCAAGCACCTTTGACCTCCAGATGAAATTTGTGTGTGGCCAGTGCTGGAGGAACGGGCAGCTGGTGGAGCCAGATAAAGACCTCAAGTACTGTAGTGCCAAAGCCCCCCACTGGTGAGCAATTCAACTTTCTCTTCCCTCTACCCCTCTTCAAGGGCAGGAATTTTCATCCTACCTTCTCCATTTGGCTTCATTTGGCATCTTCAGAGGAGGCTATAGGGTTTCCTAGCAGCCTCTCACTGCTTGGGGTGTTTGTCACTACAGCAGGCATTGCAGATAGCTGTTTTCTAGCTTCCTTCTCTCTTTATTTGCTGCCAGTGTATTCACTGCCGGCATTGTACAGACTGTTACTCCTGGCACAGACAGTCCAGCTCCCACAATTCCCTTTTCTCCCGGTTCCTATCATTTCTTCTTACTGAGGGCACCAACAGAGTTCTTCTCTGCACATGTTTATATTCTTAGCTGTTTGCAGATGTTTGTCATGTCACAATTAGCAATGATTTGAGATATTCTGCTTCCTTTTAAATTAGTTTCCCTTGGCTCTTTCATTGCTTTGATTGCTCCTCTGTGATGCATGTGATGTCTGTTTGCACCTCTTGACTCCTTACAGCCCATGAGAATGTTTGGTGTGAAAGAAGCATGAATCATAGAACAGTTTGGACTGGGAGAGACCTTTAAAAGTCATCTAATCCAGCCATCCTGCAATGAGCAGGCACATCTTCAACTAGATCAGTTGCTCAGCCTGACCTTGAATGTTTCCAGGGATGGGGCATCCACTACCTCTCTGGGTTGTGCCACCTTCATCATAAAAAATTCCTTCCTTATATCTTGCCTGAATCTACCCTCTTTTAGTTTCAAGACACTACCCCTTGTCACAACACTACAGGCTCTACTAAAAAAAATTGTCCCCATCTGTCTTATAAGCCCCCTAAAGAGAAATACTGGCTGGGAAGTCACTGTTCATGGAAACTGTGGCCTGTCTCACGCAGGCAGCCTGCAGGGATAGGATGGAAGGGTTTATAAAACTTCTCTTCCTATAACACAAGCCACAAAGGCACAGTCTTGCTTCCTATTGTAAATACAAGACTTTTGTTGAAGAAGAGACAGAAGCAGCAGTTTCTGGAGGAAGTATGCAGGTGAGGATTGCTTCCTGGGATGGGAAAAATAACACCTCTTTGTGCACCTGCTGAATAGAGCTGGGGTTTTTGCTCAGGGTATCTCCTGGTGATCCCTTGCTGGAGCTGCAGGAGAATAAATACTTCTGGGAACTGTTCATAAGGCGGTGCTTGTAATGACTTGCATTTCTATTGCACCTTTCAAGCAGAAAATATTCCCAAGTGTTTTTTATGGTTCTGATTGCACAAGAATTGGCTGTGTCAAAGAGTGGATAAGAGTCAATAATCTGTGGTGATGCCATATGAGATTTGGGGGAGATTTTTGTGGCTTTATGAAAAGAAGTACCCCAGGAAATAGGTAATATGTACAGGGAGAAGTCCTCGTAAAACAGCCTTCTTGTGGCTTCTCCATAACAGATGTACATGTCTAGGAACAGCCAGATAGTTCAGGGACAAGCTGGACAGGAGGGTCTGCTCATGTCTCAATATTTAAGTGTCTCTGAGGTAAAGAACCCTTGTTCTCCTCTTCCTTATGCCTCTCTTGATTTATTCTCTCTTCTTCAGTTGGACTAAGGAACGCCGTGTCCTGCTGGTGATGTCCAAAGCTAAGAAGAAGTGGGTGTCAGTCCGACCACTGCCTTCCATACGTAACTTCCCACAGCAATATGATGTAAGCCCTGTGCCCGGCATGGCCAGGTGCCCCATCCCTTTCCCTTCCACCATGGTGCAGTGCCTTGAGGGCTGCTCCCTTGAAGCCCTGTCAGAGAGGCAAGCACATGATGGCTGAGTTGGGAGGTAAGGACAGATTGATGGCAGCAAAACACATACAGCAAAAAGATGGAGCAGAAGAAGGAGCAGCACCCATTTAAATCACTCTAGGCACAAATGCAAGTTTCCAGTGTTGCTGTTAATGCGTAACAAGAACTGTTAATGCATCTCTGGCTGGCAAAGGGTTTGGGAATGAAATTTAAGACTCCTCTTACGTCAGGGTTTTTCAATGTGGGTGAGAGGCAAGATGCTTAGGAGAAGCCTACCCCTGCTTCGCTGTGACTGTGCCACTGTGAAACTTGTTCACAATAGGTTTTGAAAGCAAAACTAAGAACTCAGCAAAAAAGCCACGTGCTATGAGGAAAATTAGAGATATCCAGACTCCAACCCCAGGCCCAAATGTGGTGATATTTTCTCTCTCCCTCTCCTTCCCTTTTTCCCTGAAAGGAGAAAACTCCTTCCCCCTACCCTATTATAGATCCTCCTTTTGTCCCAGGACAGGGGAGAAAAGATGATCAGTAAATATGATGTTTAGAAAGCTTCTCATTTTCTCAGGCAATGATGCTGTTGATAGTTGTGTGTGCACCAGTGTGGTCTAAGCAATCCGTAAGGCCACTCTTCACCCATTCAGAGATGGCTGGAGAATGAGTCACCTTTGGGGACCAGCAGCTTGATCAGCAGGAGACACTATTGGGTCAATCCAGGATGCTCCTTGCTGTCACCCTGTACCTGCATCCAGTCACCTATGGAAATGGCAACAGCTGGTGACCTGCCTGTGTGTTTATGTCATCAGGAGACTGAGAAAAAGAATCATGAGTTAATGATATATAAAGTGTCCTGTTTGCAAGCTCTCCTGTGCAATTTAATGCCCTGGCTGGTTACCAAACCTACTTTCCCCTCTAGCAAGGACTGATTGAGCAGATGCTAAATTTTTCTCTCTGTCTTTTAACAGTTGTGTATCCATGCACAGAATGGCAGGAAATGCCAGTATGTGGGCAACTGCTCCTTTGCTCACAGCCCTGAGGAGAGAGACATGTGGACCTTCATGAAGGAAAATAAAAGTGAGTGGGAGAAATGTGGGCCAAAGAGTTTGGGAAGAGGGAAGAGAACATTTGGGCCTCTGGAGAGTCTGTTAAGACATATTCATGACAACAGAGATAGAACTGGACAAGGCTGCTGCCATGAGTTTAAGTGGGATTGTAGGTCAGGTCTGTCTACAGCTGCTTTTTTCTGAAATATGGATATATCTCTCGAGTCCCTTGCGGTGGGACTAGTGCACAATAGTTTTATGTCTTACATTGCTTCACTACTGCCCTCTCTTTTTCATCACTTTTGAATCCACCTTGTACTGTCCCTCCAATTGCCTGTATTGCCTGTCCAATGGCTCTGTATTGAGCCTTGCCAAAGCACCATCCTAGCCTGTAGCTGCTTGTATATCTTCCTTGTCTGTCTTCTATCTGCCTTGGCTATCTTACCTATTTCTGCTCATATTCCTTGGTCCTGGGCTATGGCACTCCTTGCTCATGGCATTGCATTCAAAGGAATGGAATTTAGGTCCTGAATGAGAACATTGTTGGATGGTGCCTTTGTGGAAGAACTTGTCTGTATTTAATTCTGCAGGCTTACCTTTTGAGCGATAGTTGGGGGGGGTGCCCATATCCTAGACAGCCAGCTCTGTGGCAGAAATCCTTGTTTATTCAGATCAACAGGAAGCTGGGAAAAAAAGGGCCAACTGTCCAGGTGTCACCTCCCTCTCTTGGAGCTGCTGGAAAGCCTGAGGGATTTCAGGCCTGCCCTGAGCCTTTTTGGTTGGTACGGTTCTGTGGAGAGGCCTTCTCTCTGCTGAGCCAAACTGTTACTTTTTGCAGTTAAAAGCATTTTATTGCTGAGGCCTTTAAAGCACATCAGACTGGGTGTGTTTCCTCAAGCACAAAGGTGAATCTGGAGGAATTTGCATTCATTCTCCCAGTTGCCTCAACTTCCTCAATTACCCATTTAGCAAGGAGTAAATCACTAATGCATCATATTTAGAGCATCATTTCCATGTCTGCAAACATTTATGTTTCCATAGCCTCTCTCAGGAGCTGATCTTGCAAAGGCAGATGTCTAGTTAAAGCTTCCACCTCAAATTTCCCTTACCAGAAATATGCTGAGTGGCTTTGAAATCAAAAGCCATGAGGGACACTGACTGCAGTTTTCTGGGCAGGTTTTGAACTTAGAGCAAGATATCATTAGGTCCTCCTCCCCTCTGCAGTACTTCCTGTGGCCAGCTTGCTTAGGGGCTCTCCTCCCCCTCTAGTGCTGAGGGTAAGGCTTGGGCTTAGAAGGAAGAGATGGATCTGAAACCAGCCCTGCCTTAGGTTCCTGGCTGGATGAGATGTCTTCTGAGGGCAAGCAGAATCATCTTGTTGGTGAATCATCTTGTGAGGTGAATTCCAAGGAGATCTTGTGGCACTTTGCCACCTTTCTGAAAAGTTTGTGTGGCTGTAGTCACAGTTGTTCCTTGACTGATAGAAGACACCCCCCATCCCCAGGTGGTGTTGTGTGAATTTCGCTCCTCTCCCCAGGGGTCTTATCTGAGGAGGTGACATGGGGCACAGGCCTTCAGTGCTGTTGCACAGACGAGGGGAGGAAAGGGCTGCCCCAGCATTTGTCCTTTTCTCATAGTTTGTGCATAGGGCGGGAGAGTGTCTGAGTGGCTTCATGTGTCACCTTTGTGCAGTACTAGATATGCAGCAGACCTATGACATGTGGCTAAAGAAACACAATCCTGGGAAGCCTGGAGAGGGAACACCACTCACCTCGCGAGAAGGGGAGAAACAGATCCAGATGCCCACTGACTATGCGGACATTATGGTAATAAGCTGATCTCTTGTCCTTCATTCCTCCTCCTCAGTGCCACCAGACTGCCTCTCTTCTGTGCTCCAGGTGTGGCTAGCAGGGACTGCATTGCTCTAGTGGAACAGAGCCTGTATTAACATATGTTAAATGGACAGCTTGGAGCAGCACAGCAGGGGCAGCACAACTGAAGTGAGAAGAGATCAACCTGGCTCTACAAGGGCATTTCTGTTAATCCTCAAGTCATTAGGAGTTTACCTTAGGTTCCCTTTTGCATGAGTTCAGCCTCTTTCCAGGATTCCTGCCTGCTCCTGGGCAAGCTGGCAAAACCATTGCAGGCTTGTCAGAAGAGGCAGAAGCTTGGAGAAGAGCTGGCACATAAACCTTGGAAAACTAGAGGCAAACGTGTCTCTTTTTGCCAAGGGTGGTACTGGTGTAAGGGTCTGTGCTGCTGAAGAATTCTGCATTGCCTGTGAACCTGGGGACCTTGCAGCGAAAGCCCACTGGGGCCATCAGCAGGGGCAGGGGGACCATGTCAATGAACTGAGCTGCCCTGCTCCCTAAGCCTGTTTGAGCCATAGATAAACTCTGACAGAGCATCTCCTCTGTTCCCCTTTAGTGTCAGCACCATTCCCTAAAGATGATATGGCAGAGAAGTGTGGGTAGTCACAGACTGAGTGGAGCATCCAGGATGCTCTGGAAGGAGAGGGGGAGAAGTAGTGCCAGCACAGGGAAAGCCAATGGATGTGAATGTTATTGCACTGACTCTTTTTCCCTGTCTGCACTGGTTAGATGGGCTACCACTGCTGGCTCTGTGGGAAAAACAGCAACAGCAAGAAGCAATGGCAGCAGCACATCCAGTCGGAGAAGCACAAGGAGAAGGTCTTCACCTCAGACAGCGACTCCAGCTGCTGGAGCTACCGCTTCCCCATGGGCGAGTTCCGGCTCTGCGAGAGGTACCATTGTCTCTCTTCCCTCCTGTGTCTCTGCTGCAGGGATGGGGTAACAGGCCCAGGGCCTCTGTCATCCCTCCTCATCCTCTCACAGAGTTCTCGGAGACTTCTGCATGAAGGAGGAGTGGGATGAGATGAAAGGTCTGGGTGACAGTGAGGCAGCTGTTGGATCACAGAAGTGCTCAGCCACAATACTGAGGGGTAAAAACACATTCCTGAGCATTTGTCTTTAGAAAAGGAGAGCTTCCTGTCTGTACTTGTGCCCTTCATAGCCAGGATGCTGTCAGCGCTCAGGCTCCTTGGCCCAGTGCTTGGGGGGATCCCAGGTGCCTTATTAAATGGTTTGAATGTCTCACACCCTCTGAATCAGCACCTTAAGATGCCTTCAGAAAGCTTGTAATGGTTAAGAATGCCACTTTAGTTAGCAGGAAGGTTCTTGCCTTTCATGCTGGTTACATGGCATTTCCTCTCTTGTGCATTGGTTTTTCCTCATCCCTGCTGATCCAGTTCCAGCTCACTTTTTTTTTGTGCTCTTGACTAAATCCCTTTGTAGCCACTGCTCTTTTTGCTGCTCTGTTTTTTTCCCAGCCTTGATGTCTTTCCCACCTGCATGTGGGTTTGTAGAACAATCAGCTCACCCTTAAAAAGGAGAGTTCACAGCATGTTTCAGTGGGTCCTGATCAAGTATCCCAGACTGGGAGCTCAAACCCTTGTACTGGGGGTGCCCCTCCTGACTGTGCTTCTTGTACTGGCAGATTCCAGAAGAACAAGGCCTGTCCTGAGGGAGAGGAGTGTCGCTATGCCCATGGTCAGGATGAGCTGACGGAGTGGCTAGACCGGAGGGAAGTGCTGAAACAGAAACTGGCCAAAGCTCGCAAGGACATGCTGCTCTGCCCCAGGGATGACGACTTTGGGAAATACAACTTCCTACTGCGGGATGACGTATAGTATGAGCTGGCGGAAGTCTGTCAGCTGCAGAAATACGGGATGGGTTTTCCGAGTGGCAGTAGCAGGGAGAGCGAAATCTGTGTCTTGCAAAGAGAACTTTTTCTTTTCTTTTGTTTTAAAATATGAGACAATGATTTATTAGTGGTGAATGAATTTGTAAATTTGATTCTTGTTGGCCAGCAACACCATGCTCCCTGAGTTTGTGATCCATCGTTTCTCTCTTTCCCCCAAATTCTCCTTCCACTTCATCTTTTTCTTTTCACTGTCCTTCATTCAAAGTAATTAGTTCAGTCTGTATTGGGCTGCAAATCAGAGAATTTTTCCTTGTGTCATACCTCTCTTTCAATTCAGAGTATGACTGCAGAGGTCTGGAGGACAAAGCTGAGAGAGAGGGACAGAAAAGTTGTGGATGCCCCATCCCTGGAACTGTTCAAGGCTAGGTTGGATAGAGCTCTGAGCAATGTGGTCCAGTGGAGGTGTCCTTCTAAATGACAGGGAGATTGAAACTAGATCATCTTAAGGTCCCTTCCAGCCCAGACCATTCTATGATTTTATGAAATCTGGTGAAAAAGTGACCATGAACTTCATATGTTCCTTTTCTCAGTGCTGCAGACTAAGCCCCACTTACTCTGTTGCAGCCCTCCTGCTCTTCTGGGAGTTTGGTACCAGAAGAAATAGGAATTGTGATGCAAAGAAGGAAAACCACTAGATTTGGCTTAAAACATCTAGGCTTATGCTCCAGCTGTCTATATTGCCCTGAGGCCTTGGCACTGAAGAGAATAACAGCTGTGTGGTATGAGGAGTGCAAGGTGAAAGCAGCAAAGTAATAAAATTGCTTGCAGCAGCAGGAACCGGATTGCAGGTGACTTCAAACTTCAGCTGACTGTAAGCAAGTTGGTGACTTCTCATTAGATGTGTTTTTCTGTGTGTGGCAGGTATTCAGGGCAGATAGTTTGGTGGGATTTTTTGGCTGGTGTGACTGATACAAATAAAACAGAACCCATCTAGGAGGTATAGTGGAGTCTGTGACACAGTGTGTGTTTCTGAAGTCCACACAGCCATCAGAAGGGAGGTGGTCACCAAAAGGAGCCTGTGTTTCTGTGTTGCATTGTGTCCTGAAGAGAGAGAGGGAGGGAGAGAGGTAGTACGTTGTTCCTTTCTTGCTCTTTAAATGGCATGTGTTTCTGGTTACATAGAGCTGCATTTTATCCCTCCACTGCCAGAAGATCTGGGTGGGGACCGATTTAAAAGGACACCATTGCAGAGCATGGGCAATGTTTAGCTAATGGAATCCAGCTGGAAGCACTTACCAGTACCTCCTCCTCCCAGAGCCAGGGCAGGGAGATTGCGGATTGCTTGTGCAACCAGGATGCGACCGAGAGCAGGGACAGTGGTGGAGAGTGAGTGGCACAGCGGGATCCAGCCGTAGCCTGCTCCTGTGCTGCCTGGTGTGTGCTTCGATGAGGTAACCAGGAATGCTGAGCTCTGGGACAGGAGTTTTCCTTTTATAAGTGGCAGCGGTGAAAGCAGTACTGCTCTGAATGTCAGCCTTGTCCTTTCTATCAGTCTCATCCTGCAACCAATAAACGTGTCCCCTGTCCTGAGCTTCCCTCTCCTTCTATCTTCTGCAGTCCAGCTGTGCTCTGCCATTTTGCATGCATGGAATGCACCATCCACTCAGACACAAACATATCTTCCTCCCAGCCTTCATCAGGGATGTCTTTTTCATACAGAGTCTCCCAGGAGAGCAGTCTCAGAGCCCTTGGGGCTGCTAGGGCTGTATCCATGGTAAATACAATCTGGCCATGAACTGTTTGGTGCTTTGGCATTGCTGTGTCTTCCCATTCCTCTCTGCTCACATATCCTTGGGGTTCAGAGCTTCAGGAGAGATGGGATGTGAAAACTGGGAGATGTGGAGATGGTGTGGGGCAGCTGTCACCTTTTTAAACCAGTCTTCAGGAGGGTGCTTCAGCTCCAAGGGGATAAGATCCAGTTATGGAGCAGAGAGTGCCCTGCATACTGGTCTGGAATCTTTCCGGAGACATGGTGTGCTCTAAGTAAACTGAAGGTGCCTCTGCACTTGGAATCATTAAGTTGAAAAAGACCTCAGAGATCATTAAGTCCAAAACTAAACCATGTCCCAAAGTGCCACATCTACATGTATTTTTAAATACCTCTAGGGGTGGTGACTCAGCCTCTTTCCTGGGCAACTTAACAACTTTTCTGCTAAGCTTTTTTCCCTCTCCCTTAAATTTTGGTTGGTAGTCTCTGATTTGCTATGAGCAGTATCAGACATGGCAGATTTTTGAGCAGTCAGGTGCTATATTTTCTCCTGTTCTTCGTGGTAGCTGTGGTACCTTCTCCTGTTCATCCTTGTGCTCAAGTGGTCACCTTCAGAGATGGGAGAAGACAGGCATCAGCTCCTGGGTTATCTTGTTCTGCTCTTCTTGAGCAGAGATGCCAAGGAAGGAAATATGGATTGGGGGACACCGGAATGTGTTTTTTATTTTTAAAACAAACCTGCATCTCTAGTGTGACTCTAGCATTCACTGAGCCATGATTTCTCATGCAATGACTTGTTTAGGTTACAGAGTGGGTCGCTGTCTCTTCTCCCTCTCTCTGCAATGAGAGCTGAGCTGTTCAGTGGGGCTTCAGAGGTTCAGGCTGGGGCTGAGATGGGGAGAGGGTGAGAGTCAGGTGAGGTGAGGTAGGCCCATGGTCACAGGGGGTTGCATCAAGTGTCTCTTGTTTTCCCTGATATGATAACCTGATCTGTGGTATTGCAGTACTTTGTCATCAGACTTGTATTAGTGTGTATATATGTGACCCCTCCCATGAAGCATATATACACAGGTATTAAATATATTGCTCTATATAATATTATATGTGTGTGGTATCAAAGGAATCTTTTAGATGAGGGTAAAGGAAAAGGACTCAGGCCAGGAAATGCAGCAGCTCCAGTTTAAATATGAAGCCTTTTATTTGGGATAGGGAAAGGGAAATAACAAAAGAGGGGAGGGTTTTATATAGATAGGTATAAACTTTGAGATGGGACAGGTTTCCCTGTTCGCATTTTTGAAACCCTTTAGGATGTTCTTGCAGTCCCATCTCAGAGAGAGAGTATTATACTGCTAACTAGTGAGTACAGTTTTAATATAAGACTCTGCTTATATTATTTAAATGGACATTGTAAAGGCAGGAAGATTCACACTCAACTTCCCAGGCTTGCTTTATCAAGCCAAGAGGGTTTTCTTCAGCATATTATATGCTCTCAGCAGAAATGCTCAGTGCTCGCAGCTCTACAGCAGATAAACCACAAGTTGCAGGGGCTGCTTTAGTGGTGTGTTCACAAGACCCTGTGATAACACTCTCATCTTATTTGTCTGAGAGAAGAAGAAGAAAATTCTGCAGCACAGAACCAAATTTGAGGGTTATTAACAAAGGAAGAGATGTTTAAATTTTATAACATTAGAAGAAAATCTCTTTATCTTGTAAAATAACCACAGACATTCACACAGAGCAGAAACTTATTAAATGCTGAAAGACTTAGTGAAAATATTTTCCTAAATTCTTTGGTAGGGGCAAGGATATAGGTGACACTGGCATTGGAGTTTACCTGGCCTTTACAGGGAGAAGTAAAAAAAAAAAAAAAAAAACAAAAAAAAACAAACCAACAAGCAAATCCAAAAATACCCTACTTGGCTTGTATGAAACTGTATGTGAAAAATGGATGGGTTTTAGCAAGTGAAAGGAAAAGACAGCAAGGGGAGCTGCAGTTCTGAGCTGGGTAGTAATGATTTTGAGTCCTTTAATATGTATTTGTATTAATATAATTTAAGAATACCACGCTTTACTATTAAAAAAGAACTTAGTATCTTTCATAAGGTCTAGTATCAGGATAATTACTTAGATGTTTTAACAACATTTTTGTTTTTGTTCTTAAATAAAGAAAGAAAAACCAAATTTGCTTCTTCTATCCTTTGTAAAAGAAAATAAAAGTGTGCACTTTAAACCCTCTCCTAATCCAGAGTGTGTTTGTGTTTTTCAAATAGCCTGCAAAGGATTTATCTTGCTTTCAGGTTTTCCTGCTGTGAGGAGGGAAGCAAAAGAAGCACGTCAAGGATTGGACCACTGGGGCTTTCTCCCATCTTTTAGTATAATCAGCTGCTCTGCTTGTTAAGTGGAAGATTGCCTATGTGTGTATTAACAGTTGATGCAGTTCTTCATCAGACACACAGTTCTTGTGTAGGTGTATTTAAGATGTTTTGCTTTGCCCCTAGTGCCTAGAATCCATGTGCTCTGCATTAACATATAGTTTCTGGTGTTCAGGTAACCTGCGTTTTGAAACCTCCAGTAATCGGGTGCTGTAAACACCTTCATCTAGAGATTCTTCTGTGTAGGCTGCTCTGTTCAACAGGGTTGGCCAGTTCTTTTGCTTGGCAGTGTGCACCCTGCTAGGGAACATGCCCTTAGCCTTACCCACCAAGTTGCACACAGCTTGGGCCATGGGAGGCGCCTGTGCACTTACTTTCCCCCTGGAGAGGATGCTGTGTGAGGAAACTGCATTGGGGAAAGAGGTCAGTGTGAAAACATTTATTAATAAAGCCAGCTTCTTTATTTTTTTAATCCATCATGATGCAGATTAATCTAGATTATTGATAAAATCAAAACTGGAGATGTGGTGAAGACAGGGGAGTCACATGGATGTGCCCTGGTACTGCTGTATAAACTGGTAGTGACCAGAAGGTCATAGTCCAGTGAGGCCTGAAGAGACAAGATTTGTCACACATCTCCTTGATGTTCCTTCATACAGACATAAGAATTCATGTCCTTCTGGTCAAAGAAGAGGCCTGAATGCATTCTTGTACTGCAGGGGGAATGAGGAGCCCTGTGCACTTTCAAGGTGCATCAGTTGAGTACATCCAATGTGAGAGGTGTTAGTTGTACATTCCAAAGATTGTTGAGGCCATGCTGGCAAGAGTTGAGGGTAGCTTTTCCAGTACAGTTTGAACCAAAATTGTCAAATTGTGAGACAGACAAAATATCTGGAGCAAAACACCTTTTTCCTTGCAAGTTTGAGCCTCAGCTGTAAACTGGTGTTTCTTCACTGAAATAAACTTGTATTTTGGAGAGGAAGAAAAGGAGTGGTGATTTCAGTAATTAGATCTTCCTAGGAACTTTAGCAGATACAAAGACAAGGCAGAGAGACCCAGGTCAGCCAGGAAAAATCCACGTTCCATGGGAGATTGAGAGGAGCAGGGTAGAAACCCCTGAGAGGTGGGAGGAAGGCTTTGTATTGAAGATGGTTAATGCCATCACACAGCAGTCTGGCAGAGGGAGTTTGCTGCAGATCAGAATCCTAAGCAATGCTGTAACTGAGTCTGCCTACCACACTATAGTGAAACATTTCTGGGCAGTGACAGCAGATGATGCAAATGCTGTCATCCTCTTCATTGGGTTTGCTGCTGCCACTGCAAACAGGAAAAAGGTCATGTTGTGTTGTGTCCTGTGCACAGTGGGCAGCAGAGGGTTCCTGACATGAATGAGCTGGGGAGGTGTGTTGGTCACTGGGCACAGAGGACGTAACCATGTAGGGCAGCTGGGGGAAAAAAGATGAGGTAGAAAATAGTAAAAGAGGCCTTTTGGCCTCTTTTGGATGGGAGTGACTAGTTAGAGGGAAGTGGAGGAGGAAAGGCTGTGGGCATGCCAGCTGAAGCACACAGCTGTATGGTATGCAGTGGAGGAAGGCACTGAACAGACTTGGTTGGGTGCTATGGGATGGCTCTGGGCAGAGGTCCTGTGGACACACAGCTCTTGGGGCTTCCTGGAAACCTGAAGGCTCTGGTCAGGAGCTGAGCCATGTCTCATTCAGCCTCATCCCTTTCTTCCCAGGATGGGAGTGGACAGGACAGGACAAGACATGTCCATTCCACATAACCTCTCTCCCTTCTCAGATTGATTGTCACCTCCTGTTCTCTGTCATTCCCCTGCCAGGCAAGAGCAGTGTGTGTCCTGGTGCTACTGGGACAGGAGTGGTGTTTCCTGAAAACAGATCCAGGTGCAGCAAAGACAAGAGCAGGGACCAGACCAGATGACAGCTCCAGCTGACTCATTTCCCACCTAAACAGTCCTGTCCCTGGCAGCTCCCAAGATTTCCCCTTTCAGTGATGCTCGTCTCTGCAGTTTATCTTACGGATATCTGTGCCCCGGAAAACTACTACTTTTCCAGAGAGCCTTAGGAGGCACAGACATAGCAGAGACCCAGTAAATAGGGTCATTCATAACCATCTGGATTAATCCTCAAAAAAATTACATTTACAGAGGGGTGATAGAAGTCTCTAAACCTAGAAGCCAGAGAAGATTTGGCGTGCTTTGAACTGGAAAAACATTTGGCTCTGGAGGTGCTCTTTGGCATATTTCCTTTGTTCTCAGTGGATTTCCTATGTCTGCCTTAGCTGTGGGCTTCCAATAGTGCTGCAGCCCTCCAGGCAGATGGTTGGGAAGGATGAAGAGCTGCATAGTTTCGCTAATCGAATACCAAGGCATGTGCCCTCATCTGTACCTCAGCCAAGCTCTGAGACAGAGAGAGAAAGTCCTACTCCCATGGGAGTTAAGATGGCCTCAGCTTTCCTCAGCAAAATTGCTTGAGAATAACTGCAACACAGCTGGGCATTGCCCCTGGGAGCTGTGGTGGGGATTCAACACAGCGGCAGGGTTTCAAAAGAAGCTCTAGGCAGTCTGGAGCTTCTCCTGTTCAAGACAATTCATGTCTTGGTTTTGGGGTGTCAGTGGTAGCCAAACTGTCCAAGCTTTTTAAGGGTCATTTGTTTTCTTTCAGCCCACATGCCTTCCCCATGCTCAGCTGACTCCTTTATCTTTCCATCAAGCTCAGACCTCTTGTGCTATGATGCTGCAGGATCCCTGCTCTTGCTGGAGACTACATTGTCCTTAGCAGGTGTGAGTAGGAAGAGACGGCTGAGAGACAGCACAGGTCCTTACAGACAGCCTTGGTTTGGAGAGCGAAGCAGGCACAGGAATGTCTCTTGCTGTCCTACCCAATGATCCACCATGGCACAACATCACCGGCCTTGGATTTCCCCATACTGCTTTCAACCCCTTGGTTTATTGCTGCTCTTGGCACCTCCTGGATTCTGCCTCCTGCCAAGGCTTGTTCCAAGAACTCCCAAAGCTGTCTCTGCCCAGGCTGCCAGACTGTTTTCAGATCAGGAAAATGCAAAAAGGAGCTCTAGGTGTCCTTCCTGCCCAGGAAGTACAACTTCTGATGATCCCAAGGCCCTTTCTCACGTTTTCTCCCTGCCTAGGACCTAGTTCTCTGGCAAATGACACCTCACGAGGGAAGGCCGTGTGCAGAGAAGCAGAGCTGTGGTGAGCCCAGCTGCCATGTGAGCACCCAAGAAGGGGGAGTTGTCTTGGTGGGGGTAGTGGGGAAACAAAGCTCATTAACTTTTTGGCACTCATTTTGGGGAATTAGATTTTAGAAATTCTTTTGTCTCAGGCAGGAGGTGCAGGCACTTCCTTCCACTGAACTTCACTGCTTCGTTGGGAGATCCCAGCACTGCTCCTCCGCACAGGGGGACAGGCACATATGTACACATACATAGGCACGTGTATGGATGCCATACCCTGCCAGGGAAAGAAGCCCTTTCACAGGTAGGAAGGGAGCTCTGAGGAGTAAGGCCTCATCAAGCCTGCATCTGTGTCACATGTTGCTACCATCGAAAGTACCCAGAGGGTTGCACGCCCATGTTGCAGGCACCAGTCAGGGTCTTTAGCCAATACAGAGCCCTAGTCCCACTTTTCCCTCATTTTTCTGCCCTCCAATTCTGACTTCATCACTCCTTCTCTCACCTCCTTTTTTTCAAAGTAATCTGCTGTGGTCTGGCCACGGCCTTCCCTGCTGCTGATGTTCTGGACACCCCTGCAGCTCCGTGGATGGCTGTTGGCACTAGCAGCATCTCAACCCAGAAGAAGACAAGTTTCTGGGATGTGGTGCAAGTGTCTTTTCAGAATGGCCATGGTGAAACTCAGTCTGCAGAACACTGCCAAGGTGAGGTCCCTACCAAGCCAAATGCACCATACAAATAAATAGTTAAGTCTGGAAGCTCTAAGGGGAATGTACAGTTGTCCTAGGAACTAGTACAAGAACAAAAAATTGTAAGGATATCTGTAAAGAGGCAGTGATTGACCTCTGGCAAAGGGTTTGCTTGGATAAAAGAAAGAGGTAACCACTTACCAAGCTGGGTTTGGTGTGAGAATCAAACACTACAGGTGGGCCTGGAGCCTCCACACAGACTTTGAGGAATAGGCTTGATTTGTGGGATGTGCAAGAGAAGACGTCTCATGAGGAGGTATAGAAATTTCCAAGTAATGGTTGCACTGCCAATGTGAATGGTCTTGGGTGACTGAAAGAAATGGAGAAAAAGAAAAAGGAAAATACTCTTGCATCAAGAACAGCAGAATTTGCAAATCTCCTAGAGGTTTCTACACATTTTTATCTTTTTTTCCATATTCACTTCAGGGTAGTGTCATCTTGTATGTCACCACAAAGTCCCTTCAGTACTGCTGCCTTCTGCCTGTCCTTTGTCACTGCCAATGGGCCCCATATCATACAGAACACGTAACAGCAGGTTTTATCTGTGGGGAGTCATTGTCTCTCCTTGTCTTGAGTTGCAATACAAGATGTAACCAAAAGTATGTATTCTATTGCCATCTGTTGAAACCGGTTGGGGAGGTGTTTTCTTTATCTCTTCTATGACTCATTCCTCATAACTCCAGGGCGGGGAGGGGAAGGTGTCTTTCTGTTAATGGGCCAGCTGTTAAAAGCATGTGGGGCAGTGTTTCTTTATCTCTTCCACAATCCATCCTCTCTCCAGGGGGTTATCTGCTGTTAATGGGCCATTAAGGTTCACCCAATGACTGATAAAATTACATCATCCCATTGTGAGATGCTCCACCCAGTGGGAGGAGCCAAGCATTCCTATCTGGATAAAATATGAGATTCAGAACAACAGGACAGCCTGTTTCCACTGGATTCCCAGAGGAAGACTGTTACTAGATGAACACAAAGAACCACACTCACCTGTCAGGTTGAGAAGCGAGAAAAGAAAGAGGAAGTTTATTTTGGTTTGGGGTTTAAGTAGAGTTTGGATTTTGACCAGCGATTGAGGGACGAGGTTGACACCTCTCTGACCCCACTGGTCAAGCCAGAAGTCCATCACGGAGAGGAATGTGAAAACAATCTACTTTGTTTATGTTACAATGTGTGAGAACTCTCCAGTCCAAGAAGGAAAACATCAGAAGGCTGAAAAATCAGGGTGACAGAAGACTAGACCCATCTCACCACCAATGGACCTTCAGAGGAAAACTACACCCTTCTGCAGGATCATCTCTGCTCCAAAAGAACTACATCTGTCACTCCAGGAGAACTTAACTGGACTGCTACCAACATCCTGACCAACAGGGTGTCAGGCTGTTTTCTGACTGTCAAGTGTTTTCTTTTTTTGTTTGTTTGCTATTTTTGTACTACTACATTTTTATTTTTAATATTCCTAGTAAAGAACTGTTATTCCTATTCCCATATCTTTGCCTGAAAGCCTCTTAGTTTCAAAATTGTAGTAATTTGGAAGGAGGTGGGTTACATTCTCCATTCCAAAGAAGGCTCTGGCTTTTCCTGGCAGACACCTGTCTTTCCAAAACAAGACACTCCTCTTCCTAGCTTATCTTTCAAACAGAATATTTAAATGTATTTATCCCTTTGCCAGGTGGGTAGCATGCTCTGGGGATGGACTGGATGGCTGGCTGGCCGGCTGGCTGGCTGGCTGGATGATACTGTTGCATAAGCTTTGTGTCCTTAGAAAATCAGACAAAAAGTATTTATTTTCAAAGAGGATCCATTCCATTAGATTGCCAAGCCAAACTTGCACCTTATTGGAGAAAGCTGAGATAACAGCAATTAGTAATAATAATCACTAATCCCTGCCTTTGGTCAAATGTCATTGCTGCTTTCAGACACACCTGAGAAACAATTAAATTCCCTCTTGTACTGATGGTCTCATAAATCAACAAGCAGCCAGGTGCCACTACCAAGGACAAGACCCACTGTCACCCTGACTTTTCAGCCTTCTGATGTTTACATTTCTGTACTGGAGTTCTGATGCATTGTAACATAAACAAAAAGTGACGTTTTGAAAACTGTGCATTCCTTCCTGGGGGAAGAACAAATTGAGGGACTTCTAGTTTGACCAGTAGGGTCAGAGAGGTGTCAACCTCATGGCCCAATCACTGATCAAACTCCAAAAACTATTTAAACCCTAATCCCCAAATAAACTTACTTCCTTTTGCTCACACAACCTGACGGTGTGAGTGTGGTTTTCTCGTGTCTGTCTGGCGACAGGCTCACAGCA
Organism: Zosterops lateralis; assembly: GCF_965231275.1. Classification (NCBI taxonomy): domain Eukaryota; kingdom Metazoa; phylum Chordata; class Aves; order Passeriformes; family Zosteropidae; genus Zosterops; species Zosterops lateralis. The sequence goes on from NC_139765.1 coordinate 24,791,409, forward strand.
TTAATCTGCAGGAGTTTCTGATGAGAAGGCACACGAATGTGCCACTGGATCTTGTTTTGGGTCTGAGAGTGGCTGCAAGACATTGGCAGGAACAGAAACATGGGAAAGAGTGCTCCTGAAGGGCTGTGAAAGTGGCCCTGTGGAGGAGTTGAGGGAATAGTCCTGGGGCTTAGGGAAAGATGGCAACTTGGAGACATGCACAGTGAACCCACTTACCCAGCTCCTTGTAAATGAGCAGGGTTGTATCAGAGGTCTGAATGTCTGAAAAGATTCTTCAGGGTCTCAAACTGTCAGCAAGGCTTTACCTACGAGTAACACCTCAGTAGTGTTGCTCTACAGTTCACTTTGGGCATGATGACACACCTCTCTAGACAGGTCCCATTAGAGACGGGAGTAGAATAGAAGTTTTAAAAGAAACATTTACATGTTTTAGTGCCAGCAGAAGCACCTGAGCACTGCAGAAAGGCAAAGGGGTCAGGGGAAGGTACAAGGATTGGTTGCTTAAAAAAAGAACAACTCTTTTGAATAAAGATGGTAAAGGAGAGAGAGTATGAACCAAATCAAAATTAGAGGACCCACAATCCTCTCCTCAGGACTGCTGAACACACTCCGTGGGCAAATGTGCCAAGAGGTTCAGTCAGAACAGCTGGGTGGTGTGGGAAGCTGCCACAAGAGACCTGCAGAAAATACAATGAAGTTAGTCCTGGTCTCTGCCATTTAAATTGGTGTTCCCAGAGTTTGGCCTTTTCCATCACATTAGGTGCCTCCTTTCGTGTGCCATCCACTTAGGGCCAGTATAAGTTGACTATGGCTGGTTGCATTTGTGAGAAAATGTGCTGTTAAGGGCTGACTGGGCTTCTGAGTGACAGCTGGAGCAGATCTGCCAGCACCTCCACTAAAATGGGATCAAAAAACCAATAAAAACATATCTGATCTGACAACAGTACAGCCAACACAAGTGATGCAATCTGTGGACATGCCTGCATCTTTCCAGAGATATTTCAACTTCATTTACCTAAGCAGCTCAAATGCTCTGCTCTCCATGGCAGGGATATGGGGGCGGTCAGAAATTCCCTACTGCTATGACTCTACTCCATAGTATAGCTTCTGATTCCCTTTGGCTTGAAGCCATGGTCGTGTTGATGCATCCAGCTAATGATGTTATCCAAGCTCTTGTGGGCAGGAGTTCATTGTTCAGGGATTCTGAATCAAGTGGAACATACAGTGTTGGTAGGAGACTTTGTAGACATGGCAAATGCCAGATGAGATGTGTACTTTGTCACTCTCAGATCTCTAGACAAAAACTTACAGATCTCCATTGTAGGCTAATAATTCAAACTGCTAAGTGACAATTTAGATGATCTTTAAGGTACTTTCCAACCCAAACCATTCTATGATTCTATGAATTTTCTCTGAATTAATGTCTTTGTTTTTCGAAGCCATAAATATCAGCAGCAGCTGCTATGAAGTTCTTGGGTCCCTCTAGATATGTGGTCAGATATTCAACTTTCATAACAAGTTTGAGCCTGGGACAAAACCAGGGGGTCCAACCACAGCTGGCACTAGACAGCTACCATGTTCCCAGTCACCTTCCCTTGCCAGCCTGTGATAAGAAGCAAAACTAGGACAGTAGTTGTCCCAAACATCGGTGATGTCTGGAATGACTGAATGACTCCAGTCTTCCAGAATGGAATGGAAGATTTCAGGAAAGGACATGGATCTCCTGGCTGGCAGGCTGTGCTCCAGGAAGGAGAGATGTGATTATGTCTCTTGCTCACAGGAGCCAGAATACTGTGACCATCTGCAGACTCTGCTGGCTCCAGCTTTGGGTGGGTGGAGAACACTGTAACAGCCCAGGGTTAGTATGGGACTGTTCTCCCTGAATGGCTTCACTACTGATGGTTATGACTGGCTCAGCATCTGAAGAGGCTGTATTATAATTACAAATTCTACTAAACCAACTATTGTGATTTCTGAGCCTGATTAGATTGGGATCTAGATCACAAGGCTTCTCCAGCTAAACTGAAATTCTCAACCACCCAACCTGGCTGGTAATTCTTTCTTTTTGGTTTCTATTGGGTTAAATCAAATGCATTTCCTTATGGAACCAAACACCATGCATGGTTTTGCTGGGCTGTGTCCAACTGCTGTGGCTCACAGACCAGTGTTGGAATACCTGGTTTCTATCGACTCACATTGGCACTGTCAGGCTGAACCTGGCAAAATGGACAGGAACAAACTGAGAAATAAAGGCACTTCTGTTGAAATATCACACTCAGCAAAAGAAAAGACCTCAGCACTTGTAAGACGCTACTTCCCATGCCAGGTTCTGAAAAAAAAGGATCAGACCTTTATCCTCCTGTCTCCAGTCTTTTTCTCCATGATAAAAATTTCACTGACAGGAGAGGAGGGGCTTTGTGTGCTCAAGATCTTACTTAACCAGCTGTTACCAGGGTATTTGCAGGGTTCATGAACTCTCTTCCCGCACATCACTGCTCTGAGAGGAAGCTGCTTGCTTTCTGATAAAATTCTGTGTCACTTAAGAAGAAAAATCCTATATTTTGGGGATGCTGCACACTTTATAAGAAAGAAGCTTTGTACTATTATCAATTTAGAAGGGACACACAATAACTGTTGCATTACATACAAATAATGTCACTATCTTCATCTCAGCTAAAAAGTTAGCAGGCAGATGCAGAGAGTATGTGCATCTCCCTACAGCAGCCTACACAGCTTGGAGCTCCTCAGAGCCTCCCAAGAACTCGTCAGAGGATACCTCTCCTGTGTTGTGTTTGCAGCCAGCGTGTACCCCTGACAGCACACTTGCTTTTTTTCCTCTTCAGACACATGTATTTGTTATAACACCTTGGGATGAAAAAGGGCGCTGCCTTTGCAAAGTTAGATAACTGGCCCAGTTCTTTGCTGCCGGATTGGCTGGGAGAGGCCCTGTAAAACCACGCTGGCCAGGCGCCCGGCCCAGCCCTGCAAGGCTGCGAGCTATTTCCACAATTGGCCACTTCAGAGTGGGAGAGGGGGAGGTGAAGGCAGCCGGGCAAGCTCAATCTCCGCCAGGCTGTTTCCCTGTCTCCTTGTTTTTTCTCAGCCAGAGTAGTTCGGCAAATCCGCTCCGGGTGCCTTCGAGCCCATCTCACAGCGCCCAGGAGAGTGGGGTGTAACGCTGGTGGCCCGGCACCTGGCCCTCCCTTGGCCCTGCTGGCACAGTCCCAGAACAGGACATGTCAAGCTGCAAAAGCCCTGGGGGCCCCACTGCCCTGGACTTTCCGGAAGTCCTGAAGTCCCTACTGGAGTATTCCTTGCCCTGGACCAACAAGATGACAGGTAGGATTGAGGAATATGTACTGGGGGTTCTGTTTTGATTTCGCCTTCCCCTCCCTCAGTTGCAAGGTGAGAAATGGGCAGATCTTGTTTGCTGCAAGCCCTTCATGGGTGTGTTTCCCCAAAGTGTCCGAGTCAGGGAGCTCTGGCACTGTGTATGTTGTGCAGCTAGGAGGAAAAACAGCAGCAACGGATTGATTATAAAATCAGTCAAGAGTGCTGAGCTCCTGATCCTTTTAACCTCTGTGCTCAGCTGCTTCTTGGAAACCCTCAACGATTCATGCACAGAAAAGGCTTGGGCACAAATCTTCATGCTCACATAGAAGCGACTTCCAGGACTGCCATTCATTGTTGTCCTATGGTTAATAACCACTAAGCCTCCAGACACTGCCTCTTCCCAGACTGAGACTGTCTGGAGAGCCCAGCCTGCATGGGACAAGCTGACTCTGTGCAAACTTTGTTTGATGGTGCAATTGTTTATCAGTGAAAAGCTGGGGTAGAGAACACAGCAAATGCTGCATTTTCTTTGCAAGAGAACTTCTGTACCCCTAGGGTTTCTCACTCTCTGTGCAGCATCCTAAAAAAAAAATGGAAAGGACCCAGGAGGTTATTTCATTTGGAGTTTTGCTGTGCTGAACACTTTGCTCACGCTGTACTGATGGCTTTGCTGAGTTTGCTCCAAGCACCCATCACACAGCTTGAGTACTCTCAAGTTTTGTTGGATAGGATGCTACAGATCCTTGACAAGCGGCTTTTTGATTGTTGTGTTTTAACATTTGCTGCTGAGCACTGGGCAAATGTGTGGGAACACCTCAGCTCAACAAGCCTATGTCTGGGCATGAGTGAGTTGAGGTCACAGAAACAAGCAAGCACAGAGCTTGCTCTTCGCTAGGGAATTGCTACCAGGATATCCAGGCAGCTCTGCAGTGTTGAGGGGCAGCAGGACCCAGGAACAGAAAAGCCAGACACACAGTGTGGAGAGAGACCTTGCTCTCACTCCAGGGTCAATGAGAGAAAAGGCTGCTGCTGTGACAGTAAAGCATTTATGTCGGGAAAGGCAGCTGCCTACACCTGCTGTAATACAGTGAGCCCTATGGCACATGCACAGCTCCCTGTGGGAAAGGGAAATAGGGCAAGGGGAATTGTCCCACTCCTAAGGGGCTCATTCTGTCACATTGCTCTGCTGCTGCCTCCTGTGAATTATCTCTCTTCTTGGCTGAAACTGCCCACTAACAGGTGTGTTTAAATACCATACTACATGAAGTCCCGTTGGTTGTGTGGGCCAGGGCATGTTTTCCCAGCTGACAGTACCCAGGTAGAAAGTGGAACTGTCTGGGAGGAGGCAGTAACAGCCAAGGGCTCATGTGGTGCCGAGCCTTGCTGTGGCTAAGCTGAGTTTGTCTGCTTTTCTGGGATTTCTGCTCTCCACAGCCAAGTGGATTCAACTAATCCAAAGGAGGGGTCCTGGCAAGACTGTTTAGAGTAGGGGGTAGAGGAGAGATCTATCTGAAGAGAGAATAATTAATCTTAACTCAATGTGACTTATTTGGCAGCTGAGAGTGCTGTTTTGTGACAGCTTTCTTCCTCACCTCCAGGCCCACCCTGCCTCTCCACATCACTTCTCATAGTCCTCAGAACTGTCTTTATTATGCTGCCTCCCTCTCTAGACCACAATTCTCATCATGGCCCTCTTCCCTCTTCAGTTTTCTCCTCCTGGGTCACCATACTTGGAAAGCACTCATCTGGATTTGCTAGCTCTGAGACCTCTCTCTGAAATCCTCTATTCTGCTATTCAAACCTCCCGGTGGGGCTTGCTGTATATCTCCCCCTGACATCCTTTGCCCAGCAGTGAGCTGCTTGTCACTTGCTTCCCTCCCTGCTGCACCCCAGAATTGGGCTGTTCTCTATCATCTGGTGCTGACAAGACTCCCCACAGTAACAGCCAAGGCCACTGCGTTCCTCACATCTCATTGTCCTCCACTCTTCCTTCTCAGCTGCAGAGTGAAAACAAATGTAAAAATCTCAGGCAGATCTCAGTTTAACCAAGAAGGTACAGCTTGTGGTACAGTGCCTGCTTTCTGCTGGCAATTGCTTGAGCGCTGAATCCCCAGAGGCAGTGAGGAAAAGCTCTTAGGGCAGCCTCCCTCCTAGCTGGCAGGGAGTGCTAATGGTGGAGCAGGGTGATGGGAGAGGCAACCCACAGCAGTGTTCCTCAAGAACTCACTCCCTCCTGCCTTTGGGAAGAGCAGCTAACATTATGTAGTCTAGACCCTCTCCAAAAGTCACAACTTATGGTGGTGCAGAACAAACCTTAGCACAGTGGAGGACGGGTGGAAATGCGCTGTAGGAAGAACATGGTCAAGCTAAAGGGAGTAAAAGCTGCTGAGTGGTTTTAATAACCTCCCTTTATACAGACATTACCCAGCAGAGCAGCTGCCATTGAGCTCTGCAGGGGTGATGTGTGCAGACCTTGCTCCTTGAAGGAGTGTTCTACAGTACTGAGACACAGCATCATCCTTGGGGGCCACCAGTGTTGACAACAATGGAACAAAATTACCATGAGAGCCATAACTGAATTGGAAGCCTGCAGCCTGCCCCACTTTGGCCTCATCCATTTGCCTAAAAGCTGCTCCTTTGTGACTTCACTTGTTCTCTATCTACCACCTATCAGTAGCTGTTTCCTAGACAAAAGCACCTCTGCAGGCTTGCTGCCCCTTGCCAAGCTGTATGTGCTGCCTCTGTTGTGTGTGGTCTGACATCTGTCTCATTACCCTCTGTGAAGTGGCATCTCCCTTTCACACATGTGCCTTTTCTTCCTGCCAGCTGAGCTTGGCAAGGCAGAGGGAGTCTGTGGAGGGCACGTAGCAGCCCTGAAGCACACTGGGCAGTGGAGCATGACCTGCTCTGCCTGCTTCTTACAACTAGATTTATCAGCCTTGATAAATGATGCATTAACCTGCGCCATTCCAGCCTATATTAACAGGGTGTCCTTATTCAAGCTTCCCGTTGGGCAGCACGTCTGCAGGAGTTGCATCAGGAGTCTCACCAGTTCCCTGTGAAGGAGGGAACAGATTGGGCCTCCCAGCCCACACAGCAGAAGTAGCTGCTGGGTAGGGCAGCTCCACATCTGCCCAGGCGGGGTGGACACGTCCCCTGGTCCTCAATGCAGTAAGACAGTGGAGGAAAACACCTGCCTGCCCTGTGGGACTTCAAATCTGTTCCTTTTCCTGGGGCCTAATCGTGCCTTGCCAATTAAATTAAATGTCTGAGGTTTGTGGCAGGGAGTTCAACCAAGCAGATGCCCAAGTGCGTACCTGAGAGGAAAATGTCTTTTTTCTGCTGGCATCCATTGGGAATGGCTGCGCTCTCCCTCCCGCGGCTGTTGGATGCAGCCAGGCCGATCCCAGTGGAGCGCACCCCTCCCTCCCCCGGCCCGCAGCACTGTATGGTAGGTTCGCTGCAGCCCATCCTGCCGAGGCAAGAGCAGCCACTGCTGACAGGAGAGGCCTGTGGCTGCAGCATCTGACACTTGTGTGAATTCATTCATTCCGTGGGAGATGCTCCTCAGTATCCTCCTGTGCTCTCAGGAACGAACTCGGCAGTATTTGCTCGCTTCGTGTGTTCAGAAGCTTAAATCCCAGCACGGCATCGCTGCTGCTAGAGCACGGGGGCCGCCGGGAGAATCAAAAGAATTTCTTGCAATCGTGACAGTCTGGAAAGGCGACCTGTCCTCCCTTCCCGCAGCAGCCCGCCCATGCCAGCCCTGCAGTGAGCTCCCTCTCCCTGCCCGTGTTATGTAGGGCACGCCGCTGCGGGCACCGGCTGGGACGGAGGGACATTAAATCCAGGGCACGCGCCGAAGGTGATTTCGGGACCCTAAACGGGGATATGCAAGGGCGGGCTGGAGTGCTGGCGCCGGGAAGGGGCGGGGAGGAAGCTCGCAGGCGTGCGCTGTGGACAGGGCCCTCACGGAGCCCGGCGGGTGCGGCCCCCTCAGGCGCGGCCGGGCGCGGGGACAGGCGGGAGCGGAGGCGGCGCGCGGGCCTGGCTGCCCATGCGCGCGCTGCCGCCCTCCGCCTCCTCCGCTCTCCTGACGGTGACGCAGCGCCCGCGAGAGGAGCAGGAAGGGGCGGGCTCCCAATGCTAATGATCCGGCTGAGGCTCCGCCCCTGCACGTGCCCTGGCGGGCGGAGGGCGCGTGCCCGCGCCGGCCAGGGGGAGGGGGAGGCGGGGCCTGCCCGCGCGGGGCCACCCCCTCGGCAGGCACGGGCCAATCCCGGGGCACGGAGAGGCCGGGGCGGGGCGGGGCCCCGTAGCTCATGAATACTGAAGCACGCGACGGGCGTCAGCCGGCCGCGCCTGCGCCGTTAGCTCGGGGCTTCGCCGCCGCCGGGTCCCGGGGAGTCGCCGCCGCCGCCGCAGCCCCGCGCCGCCGGTGACCGCTGACAGCCCGCCCGCCCACCCGCGGGGAGTATGCCCGGCCGCGCCGCGCACCAGGAGGCGGCGGCGGCGGCGGCGGCGGGAGGACCAGAGCCCACTGCAGCCGGGGAGAGCGCGGGGGCCGCCGCGCAGCAGGAGCGGCGGGGCCTGGCGGGCGCGTTCCCGCTGGTGCTGAAGAAGCTGATGGAGAACCCGCCGCGGGAGGCGCGCCTGGGTGAGCGTGGGGGCGCGCTCGGGGGCGGCGGGAGCGCGCGGCACCCCCCGGTTATCCCCCTCCGCCGCCCTGCGGCTCGGAGACCGGGACCGGCCGCGGGAGGAGCGGCCGCGGGAGAGGCCGCACGGCCCGGCCCCGTCACTCTGCCCCGTCCCTCCCTCCCTCCGCCCCCTGGCCGGCCGAGCCAAGAGCCGGCAGCGCGGGATCGGTCTCTCCGGAGCGTGTAGGTACCTGCGCTGGACAGAACCGAGCGCTGCGGGAGGCGGGAGCCCAGACGTGATCTGCCGGGTTTAGTCCCTCGGCTCTCCGCAGCCTGCCCGCTCCTACAGACGCGTAGCTTGGGAGCAGCATTGAGAAGGTTTAGAGTCTTGCTTGACCTTAATTGCTGGGAAGTTGCCCGATGACACGACTAAACAGCAGATCTCCTCAGATTAGGTTCGGTGATAATCCATAAGGGTATGAGTGACTGCCTGCACATGCAGTCCTGCACGGGCTGGAGCTGCCTCTCTGCAGTTGTGATGCCAACAGCAGCTGTGTAAATAACAGAGCTAGTGCTTATAGTCTTCAGTGCTGATGGCACACTTTTTTTTTCTATTGGATTTCTTGTTCGGGTTTTTTTTTTTTTTTCCCTTCTCATCTGGCAGTATTATTGCTTTTCTGAGTGTCAGTTTCATTTCGAGGAAGGCTCAGGATTATCTGCGCTGCTGTAATGCCCAGTGTACTGGTGTATACTAAAAGAAGTCCTTACACTTATGAATTTTGAGATTAAAAATAATTTTTTGAAACAGTAGACAACATCCAGGGTAAACCACAGCGTAAGCAAGGTTGTCAAGATTGTTGCCAGTGAGGATCCTACCTACTTTGCATGCCTAATATTGCACAATACCCTGTAAATCCGTTTTGCGATTCTGGAGACTATCTTTTTCTCCTTTCTGCTAAAAAAAAAAAAAAATCAGCTTGTGATACAGGTTTTAGTTATGTTGCTATGGTGCAGGATGCTGCAGCACACAGAATCTTGAATCTACAAAATCATGGGATTTATTAAGATATGCCTGTACCCAGTCCTTTTTAAAGTCATTAGTGCCAGCAAGAGCAATTTCAGTTCATGTATGGTTGCTGATAGGGATTTGGTGATTTTGTCTTTGGGGTGATTTTTGTGTTCAGAATCATGTGACGTGGCCTATGGAGATGTAGAATTCTGAAATTAATAAGATTGTGAGAGATAGTGCATTTTTTTAAAATTAGAAACATTTGATACTAGATTGATTACTAGATGACCCCATTCCAGCTCATGAAGGTGTTCAGCTGCAACCTTTAAAGCTTGCTAGTGAGTCCTTTCCATCTTGATTATCCCTCTCTGTTCATGGTGTGATAAAGTTCAGGTTGTTCTTGTTCTTAAAATTTCTCCATAGATTTCTTAGTTCACCTTGTTCTGTTTCACTTCACACTTTGTGGAACTTGTTGCTTTCTGTTTATTTTGGTATCTGATACTTTTCTTGTTTGCATATTCAAGATGAAAGAATGCCTTCATTGTCAGCAGGTAGTTACTCCTAATTTACAAAAGGTTTGTCTTTACAAAAGACTTCTGACTCAACTGACTTCAGTGGATCCGTGATTATTTTCTGTTCTTTTAACAATGATACACTCAAAATGTTAAAAAATTACTCATTCACTTAATCCAGTGGTGCAGTTTCAGCAGACTTCCTGAGAAAAGACCCTGCACTTTTGTCTGGAATGCCTATTGACAAAAACACAATTTTCTATCTTATTCTGTAAGAAATTATATCTGCTAGCTGCAGTGTGTATCCATTTATAGTCTCTGCAAGCTACCTGTGGGTTTTCCAGCCACTGTGGGTAATTTCACTACCCAGTCAAAGCAAGCAGCTTTCTAGTCTTCCTGAGCAACAGAAGAGGGAGGTCAGCCAGTTCCAGCAGAATACCATCCCCTTGAACACCCTGCCATGTACCAGGTACAGCTCACCAGCCTTGCTGGGAGTTGTTTGTGCATGTTGTAAGGATTAAATAAATTAAAATAATAGTATTTTTATAAAATATGAAAAGTCCTATGTGTTAAGGGAAGGCAACTAATATTCTGGAGCAGGAGTGTAGGTCTCTTCCATTAGTAACAAGCTGCAGCATACTCTCCAAAGGGTGCCTTAATCACTAGTTGCATGCTGCTGTGGCAGGAGAAATGCCTCAGCAAACATCACAGCAATGGGCATTAGAGATAGGGAACCCTATAACCTGCCTTGTTGCATCCTCCTCACAAGTGGGACTAAAGATTTATGGAGCAATCAGCCTGTATATACATGTAGTGGTTTCAGTATAATTTGACAATTTCTTTTTAGTGAACAAGAGGAAGTTTGTCAAATAAGTACTTGTTCTGTCTGTGGCTGGGATAGCTCATGACAGCATGGTGGCCAAAATCTTAGGACAGGGACTAAAGCTCTTTTCAGGCTGCTGCTTTTGGTTAAAACATCAGTATTTCCAACAGTTCAGTAACTGGAATGGGTCCACTTAAGTCACTGAGCATAAACTGGTGTCCTCACTGTTAACAGCAGGTGTACAGCCCAGTTAACAGGTCATGGTAGTAGAATGAAGGGGCTAAATCGGATATGAACCACCATCTGCAGAAGTACAGTCCAGGTTTATCAGGATGACCTTGAATCGCTGCAAATGGAGCCTCTTAGGATACTGCAGCTCTCTTGTCAGGTAATACCTGTTTACACTATAAATATCTTGAAAGAATTAATCTTTCAGGTTCCTGCGCTGAGGTAGGCAGAAACTTCCCCCTCAAGATGCAAGAAGTTAATTAGTGTTTCATTAGATATTGTGCACCCAGGCAGGGTGTTGTGTGGCAGAAAAAAAAGATTAAACAAATTGAAAGAAAGCCTGTGGGAAAACATCAATGTAAAAATGATCATACAAAGTTTTTACCATGTTATGTATCACCTTTGAAATAGATGGGCTCCCAATATGTGTATTAACTTCTGCTGTTTTATTTCAGATACTGTTAGAAGTGAGGGAGGAGAGAGAGACACCATAGCTAAACAGAGACAGCAGTGGGGGCCCAGTGGTTGCTAAGTTGTCAGCTTGGTAGCAAAAGGACAAAAATATCAGATGCTTTTCTTACCTTGAGGAAGGATCTAATCTGGTGTGAGCCAGGGACAATCACAAGAGGAAACTGGAGGAACCACAGTTTTTCCAGGTTACTGCCAAACGTCGGGATCATCATGCATATCCAAAAGGCATTAAAAGATCTGAGAAGAGCCACATATGCCAATAGTGTAATCTTTTTACCATCTACCTTCTGAAAAATATTTTAAGCCTTATATTCAGTCTGACAATCACTTAATGATTTTTTTTTCTCCTCTCTTGGAGGTGTTGTACTAGATGTAGCAAAACAAAAGCACTGCTGGTTTGTATTAAAACTGGCAGAACTTATAATGATGTACTGTAGTTTTCAAGAGTAAAGAATTTTTTTCTTTTTAGTTGACATTTTGACTTGACATTCCACAAGCTCTTTATCATGCTAATTAAAAATAGTTATTTACAAAAAGTTCATTATTGTTGCTTGGATTTGTTTTGTGCTATCTTTACTAGGATATATCATCCACAGCATCCAGTGCAAATCTGGGTTTGGTTGTGCTGGGCACTATGAAATGTTGGGGAATACACAATCTCTATTCACAGGTGAAATGTTGGTTCCAGTTTGGTAGGGTGTGCTCCAGTAGTAAGGCAAATCCTCCTTATTTAGAGAGTAGATGTTGTTTCTTTACTGGCTTCAAGTAGGAGCTGTTTAGAGACATTCTGGTTATTTGCGTCATTACTGTTAACCTGCCTATTTGCCCAAGCAAAAGGTAGGAAAGTTGCAAAACTCCCTGTGAAAAGGAGTCTATAGCAGAAGTAGGAGCTGGAAGATGGCAGTTTGGAGGCAGCAGTGTCAAGTGGCAAAGAGAAGGCCAAAAGCTGCAGGGTGATGCTACCAAAGCGTGGGTCCAGGAGCCACTGGTACGAATTTAATGTGCCTTTTAGGTATTTGCTCCCAAGCAGGTGGCTGGTGAATACTTTCTCAGCTGCTTGGTTTAAAATCAATATCTTTTTTTGGTATAAAATATTCACAATACGGTAGATAATTTACTTTGTATGGCAGCACTGTTCTTTAAGCCATAAAAAGTTCTTTGAGTCTCAGTGCCGCAACAGTGGAAGGAATGCCACTTCTATCAGAATAGGTTTTATATAAATAGGTTTTTCTGATTTAAAGTCGACTTTCACCCCCACTTCCACTCCCAATAAAGAAAAATGGTCCTTTAGCTTATTGTAGCCAGTCTAGAAAACCCTAGTGCCAAAGACTGATGCATTTTATTGGGCTAATCTCTGTTAATACTGGAGATCCAAATGTCCAGTGTATGTCTTTGGAGTCCCTGTTCTATTGAACTGAGTATTTGTTGGCTTCCATGATAATGCCCAGTTTGTAGATGGTTAGGGTACAAATGGTGACAGTCCCTTCCTTTTGACAGCAGTGCTGCCTCAGTGCTGGCAGTACTAGCACTGCTCCTGGAATGCCTCCTTCACTGCTGATAGAATTCTGTGGCTGCATGGAGAACTGGATCAGGAAAATCACTTGGATTTTTAATTTTTTTTTCTGCCAGCTTATTTTTATCTCTTAAATTATGTAATTATTCCACAACTTGAGTTTTTTGCTTGGATTCTGTCCCAGACAATTGTTAAGATTCAGTAGCTATGGGAAACATAGAAACAGCCATTTTTCTGTAATATGTGCACTGTAGCACAGTAAATGGAGAAAAATTCATCAGTCTCTTGTGACTTGGGGGTAGGATGTGGGAGTGTGCCTTATTAGACATCTCCCCAAAGAGTGAAAATTGTATGTAGGTATTTTGAGCTATTTATAGTGAGCAGCACTTGGAGCTATTGCTTTCTGTGGACATGCTGAGTCATTTCAGAGAGAAATGCTTCTGAAATGCTGAACAATAGGCATCCAGGTCTCTGTTGTTCTATGGACCTTTTGACTGATTTTCAAATGTAATCTGAAAACCCATATTCCTTTCTGGTTAGTAATTAATGTTCTGCACCTTCCTTTTTTGTACATAGAATAAGCTGCTTTGCTTCCTCAAAATTTTCATGTTGGTTTCCCATATAATCCTGCTTAGGGTCACTCACTTTTATTACCTTCTGACAGAGTATGTGAAAACCAGGCTGTTTTGCAGTGATTGGTTAATAAGCTCCATGCAGCACTTCATCACACCTTGGTAAGCCATCACAGCAAAGATGCTGGTCTCCAAGGCTGCTCAGCTGTCTGTGATCCAGCCATCACAGCTGGTTAGAGGAATCCCTACGTAAATGCTGCTTTTCAGCATCTGGTTTTCCAGATCATGTGATGAGGCAGCACCATGACCTTACTGAATTTCCTTTCATGAGGATTTTGTTGGACTCTTAAACCTTGAGTCTCTCCCATGTTTCAGCTTTCACACTGACTTACTTGTATCTTTCAGATAAAGAGAAGGAGAAAATAAAGCTTGAAGAAGATGAGGCAGCAGCTGCTAGCACTATGGCAGTCTCGGCTTCCCTCATGCCACCCATCTGGGACAAAACTATTCCCTATGATGGCGAGTCTTTCCACCTGGAGTATATGGATCTGGATGAGTTTCTGCTTGAGAATGGAATTCCTTCCAGCCCTACTCACCTGGATTTGAACCAGAATCCACTCTTGCCTGTGGCTGAGCTGGAAGGGAAGGAATCTGCTGGTGCTTCCACTGGTTCTCCTGCATCATCCTCTTCCACTGCAGTTTACCAATCTGAATCAGCCTCCAGCACAGGTAGATGGAGTAATATGGGGTTCTGAGGGACTTCTTTCTGTTGTTCTCATATTAAAAGGTGCCTCTTTAGATCAAAGAGGAGACATGCTAACCCTGTCAGTTTCCAGTGGCAGCTTAAACAGTACAAACATGCTCAATGTAGAGCTTTAGTTCATGTGTCAATTCATGAAGATGCTACCTGTCCTTTTCCCCTCTTCCCATTCTGTGAAGAGTGTCTATCAATGTGCAGTCTGTTTGTCTATCAGTGTGCAGTCTGTTTTGCTTTTGAAATTACAGGAAACAACAACATAAAGTATTTGCTTTTTTGGTATTGCTAATACCAAGAAAATGAGAAGCTGGACATATTGTGAAAGTATTTTCTCAGGTTATTTTACAACAGATTTGATAGCTTGTCACAAGTCATTTTTACTACCTTGTTCTGCATGAGTGAACTTATGTGAACTTAATATACCTCAAATAACAATGTTAAATATAAGAACAATGGAGCAATCTTTTTTGTGGTAGCCTGGGGATTATGAAAACAGACAATTGGAAAAGATGCTTTAATGATGCAGTTTGATGTTCTGTGATGCCTTGAAGTGGGAATGGAGGAACAGAAAACCCCAACACTGCTTAAATGGTACTAGGAAACTTTATGGAGATCTTCTCTATTAAAGAATTCAGCTGCTCAGTTTGCCCTAGATTTGGAGTTCAAACATGATAGCCATCACAGTACTATTTTATGAGCAAGCTTTACAGAAAGCATTTTGCTCTGGACCTCTTTTATGAATCTGTGGGAAAGATAACGTGGAACTCCTTCCATAAGTTACAAGGTGTAGTTTTTTTTCTAGGTGGTATATACAAAACTTATTTATTGATCACTACTGCACATTGCAGTGACATGCAGTTTTGCAGCTCATGTATATGAAGTTTTGTAAACAATACATTAATATGATAAAGTATGAACACTACTAGTGTCAGACATTCTGTTGGAGTGTTTGTTTCTATGTGGCAAAGAAGAATACTGTTGCATTTGTAACAAACCTCCTTCATTTATTTAGTTGTTTGGAAGTCTACTTGTCTGACCTTTAAAGTTCCCAGGGCCTGGGGTTCTTTGGGCAGGCTTGTTTCTGTAAGAATTTGCATGGTACAAAACTCAGGCTGATACAAATTTCTCCCTTCTTACTGGTGTTGAAGGTGCTTTTTATGTGTGCAAAGCATGTAATTTTTGCCAAGAAAGTATTAACTCCTGTCCTGCATCTGTCTACTCATGTCTGTTATTCTGGCATATGTTCCTAGAGTAATATTAGAGACTGGACTATGAACTCTTTCTCTGTACCAGCAGCAGTACGGCACCCACCACACCTCAGGAAAGACCAACTAATACTATTAAATGTTTCTCACCATAGGGCAATAAAGTTGGCTTCTATTTTGATTCTCTTCATCCTGCTGAATATATTGTAATTTCTCCTGTTGTTGCCAGAGTCCCCACCACAAAATGAGAGAAATACACCCAGCCCCATTGATCCTGACTGCGTAGAAGTTGAGGTGAATTTTAACCCTGATCCTGCTGATTTAGTGTTGTCCAGTGTGCCTGGTGGTGAGCTCTTCAATCCTCGCAAACACAAGTTTACTGAAGAGGACCTGAAACCACAACCTATGATTAAAAAAGCCAAGAAGGTTTTTGTCCCAGATGAGCAAAAGGTAACAGATTTATTGTTGCAAACTCTTCTAGACCCTGATAAAAGTTTCTGACTCTTTGTCCAAACACTTTGACAGAACTAATACAGAACTAATGCAGTTTACCTACATGGCTGGGCAGAAGCACTGCCAAGAATAGAATTGGCAAGCCAGCTCCTGTGCTTGCTGTTTTGCAGGTGTTGGTATCATGACCTAATTACTGACAAGGAGCAACTGATCATGCCATACACAGAAATTAGAAGAACTATGGAGTCAAATCCTCATCATCTGTGCTTTTGAAGGCCAATGTCTGTATTTGCCCAGTATTGTGTCTGATCTGGATTTAAGCAACCCAGACAACAGAACAGGTGGTTTTATGTAAAATTTCACTCCTGAATTGAAACTAAGTAAAGGAAGCATTTCAGATAGACAGCTTCTTAATACCCAAGTCTCTAAATCTCCTTAGTTCCAGCAATGCACTTGGTTTATCCTAAAGAACCACTTGTGTAAAGATGAAATCTTACAGTACTGCGTGGTCTCCATTTTGATGTCAGAGCCCTGCAAACCTATGGAGGAGATTCCTCAATATAGCAGTCCATGTGAATATCATTATACAATAAAGAATGTCTCTGAAACAGTTGTCAGTTTGGCATCTTCTTTTTACTACAGGATGAAAAATATTGGACAAGGCGAAAGAAGAACAACGTGGCAGCAAAGCGTTCCCGTGATGCTCGGCGATTAAAGGAGAATCAGATCACAATTCGGGCAGCCTTTCTTGAGAAAGAAAATACAGCCCTGAGGACGGAGGTGGCAGAGCTGCGCAAGGAAGTGGGACGATGCAAGAACATTGTTTCTAAATACGAGACCAGATACGGACCCTTGTAAGCACACCCTTTTCCTTGTTAGGGCTCTTTGTTTTAGCTTCTTAGACTTCTCTGCCATCTGTAGAGACTCCCAGAAATAAAGTTTATGGAGGCTTTGCCATTTTGCATCTACACTAGGAAAAAAACAACAAAACACAAATGAAGCCTTTTTCTGTTGACACAACTCATTCAGGCCCTTTCCTGATCATTCTGTTGTCGAAAATCTTAGTGTCCATATGTACAACCTTGTTTTCAACACAGATAAAACATTTTCCGATGTCATACAATTGAACAGATACACCTGTCTGGAGGAATAAATGTGGATCCCTCCAGATTGGACAGAGCTTTTGCTGTCTGTTCTAACCTTCATTTTTAAGAGCAGAAAGAGTCCAAGAGACTCTTGTCTCTCTGTGTTTTGTTTAATTTTCGAACACTTGCTCTTTTCTCCCCTCCATTCCACCTCCCCCTCCCAGTAAAAGTGTAAAATGTAATTTTAGGATATAAGTAGATGTTGCTGGGCAGCATCATGAAATTGTTTCCTCTCCCATTCAGAGGCACTAGAAAGTATCTGTTGTATAGAACTCTGTTCCTGTTGAAGAGGAATAGGGGAACCTTTAGGACAGGAAGACAGGAAAATATTCAATCTCTTGTAAAAACAGAAGTATTGCCAGGTTAATCTATGAATGTTATGCAGAATGGAGTCAGTGCAGTTTTGATTACAATACTGTCTATATGTCTTGATAGGTTCTAATCCTGGATAACTTGCAGAAACCAAGGCAAGAGAACAGTAGTGAATCACTTGCTTTACATATGTGGACAAAATAACTTGATGTGGTTTCTAGATTATATTTCTACTACCACTCCTCCTTTTTTTCCTTAGAGGGTCTCCCCTCTTGAACTGCTGATAAAGCAGCATGTTGCGCTAAACTGAGAACTAAGGGAGATTTGATAAAAGAGATCTGGCTCATTAGGCTGAACCTTGAGTCCCATCTGTTAAAAAATGGTCAGCACATTATGCTTTGAAAGAAGGGGCTTTTTTAAAGAAGTAAATAAGCCACTGTTATTTTACTGCACCTTACCTGTTGTGCAAGAGATTGAGAAAGAGTTTTGGTCCTTTGCCTCGTGAACACACTATGGGATAAGCTATACCCACTATAAACATGAACAGTTTACCTCACTATCTCCTGTGTAGGACTGTATCTGGTCTCTCCATGCTCGCTGGTTCTACCTCCAGCGTGTTTCCTGATAGAAAATTAGCCCACAAGACTTGCCCTCTTGGAAGTAATCCATTCTCAGCATCAAGCACTGCTTCAACAATATGTGGTGTTAAAAGAAAAATATGCTGTGTATGATGTTGAGACTTTCTACACGATCCACAACTGCAAGAACTAGAAGCTTCACCAGAAGTGTATGTCTAGAAGTCCTCTTAACAAGCAAAGCTGTCTTAAGATAGTGGCTGTCAGACTTCTCAGGCTATACTTCCTGGGATAATTATATTATGGAATAAATGTGGGATGATGATGTTGAGGGTAGTTGCAGTTCCTCTATTGAAAAATGAAAATACATTAAAAAAGCATTAGGGTTTATTTTCTATGCTAAAGACTAGCTTGTTTTTTAAACATAATGTGGAAATTATGATTCAGAGCAATTTTGTGTTGACTCCTTAAGGAAGTGGAGAAGCAGGCTAATCCCCAACACTTAATGTATGCTTTGAACTATTCCCTCTCTCTGTTATGCTCTTAATTTGATGAGTGGCTCTTGATGCAGTGTTGATCTAATTTCTTTCAAACATACTAAAAATTGTCACCCTTTCAGCAGGGGTTTTTTCTTTCACAGGGTGGTTTGTGGTGGTGATGGTGGGAAGTATGTTATAAATAAATTGTCACACTTAACACTTTGCTTTGTTTAAAGTGACTTATCTGATTCCGAGTGATGCAACTTTAAAGACTTTTAAAAACAAAGAAACTAAAAAGCACACATGAATCGCCAGAGTTCCAGTGTGCCAGTCTTCAGAGTGAGCAGTGAAATCTATGAGGTGTCCCAACACAAACAACTGATGATGACCCTGCCTGCCTCCTTGCCTGCAAGTACCCCATCTGACTACCCAGGGCGCTGGGCATGATGAAAAGTCCAAAGTCTCCTTAATTCTGTATATGGCTTTCTTCTCTGTCTTTCTCACTGTAACTATGAACTA
This sequence comes from Zosterops lateralis, assembly GCF_965231275.1. Classification (NCBI taxonomy): domain Eukaryota; kingdom Metazoa; phylum Chordata; class Aves; order Passeriformes; family Zosteropidae; genus Zosterops; species Zosterops lateralis. Next base: position 24,809,952 of record NC_139765.1, read on the forward strand.
CAATAAGCTTGCCTACTGGGGTTTTGTCAAGACACTCAAAGTTCATGTCTCAAAGTCTGTTGACAGCCTGTGTGAATAGTGACTCTTCATTTTGGCACTTGAGTGGAAGAAGAGAGGGAGTTTTAAATGAAAGTGTCTGTATATATAAAGAACTGCTATGTTTTAAGACTCTTCCCTGCAGTATAATGAATTTTATTTAATACTGTCATTCACTTCTGGTGCAGTGTAGCGTATTGTGGAGTACTGTGAGTGCAGAACTAAAGACACCAGAACGACAGTAGCCTGTACTGTGTGAGACTTCAGTGCAGGCGATTACAGCAGATGTACTGAAATAATCCAGAGATCACCACAGTGTGCCACACAGAGAGTAATAAACCTCTATCAAATGACCCATGTAATAGTAAACCACGTCGGTTGCTTTCCCGCTCCACAGCTACACTGCTGTAACCTGTCTTTTCTTTTATTTCATTTATGAGGCTTACTTTATTTTATGGTATCTTGCTGAAACAGGATCTGTTCTTCTGCTAAAGACTTGGCAATCATGGAAAAGGTGCTATTCTGAGTTACTGATCTCCACGTCTTTTGCCAGTCTGAAACTACCAAATGAGTATTAGCTCCAGGAAAACAATGGCTATTAGCTGCCATATTACAATTTTCTGACTCTTGACTGCAGTGCTGAAGATGAAACAGCTAATGATATCCCACAGTTATGATGGGCAGCTTAAGTGTGAGGACCCTTGTGCCAGTGTGGGAGGGTAGATGAAAGCTTGGATGGATTTGTTGAGATGTTTATTGTGTTTCAAAGATGGGGGAAGTAGGTGGAAGTTCCATTGTAAGAGTTTCATCAGCATAACAATAATCTGCTCTTATATTAAGGGAGCTTGAGAGCTTAAATCTATGTGGAAAGAACAAGAGTACTTACTTTCTAGGAAAGGAGTACAGGGCCATGCTTGTAGCCAAAATGGAGCTGTGTGATCATGCCTGGAGATTGATGAATAGCATACACCTCAAGAAGAATAATCTTAAAAGCTTTCTGAAGCACAAGTGCCAAAATTATGAGGCATGACCAGCACAGCTCAGTGTTATCATACTGAACAATTATTTTGACTTTGTGTTTACCCAAGAGATTCCACCCCTAATTTCAGAACAGAAACCTATAGAGAAAAATGTGAGAAGCAGCAGCTAATATTGTAAGCTTAATAAAAACAAAAAAGAAATTCAAAAGTCAGGATTCATAACCAGTGTTTGACAGCATAACCTTTGTGCAGAGCTTATATAATAAATGTAGTTTTTGATCTGTCATTTTTAATGGACAATGTACTGAAGTCAAGAAAGTGCTTTTAACTTTTTGCTGATTACCAAAGTGTACCTATGAGTGTATTATTATAATTTGGGATTATAAAGCTCTGAGATAATCTTGGTATATTTCTATCAAATAGATAAATATCTTAGTTCCATGTTGCTGAAATGGCAGCGTATATCTCTACCTGTATTGAGTATTGCTGATTTGGACTGATATTTTTTGTATGTACTGTTTTTTTTGCTTTATTTTGGTGATAAAGACCCAAACCATGGATAAAAAAAAAAACAAACCAGCAACAAAACAACCATGACAGCATGTAAATGTAGCAACTTTTTTCATTTATAATTTCTAAATTTTCAGTTAGCCCTGGCTGTTCTTAAATTTCATGCTTTCTGTTTAAATCACAAAGCCAAAAGCTAAATAACCGAGTAAGGAGTTGCTTCATTTGGATCCTACTGTGCTTAGGAATATCTTTTAAATACTTACATATTCCGTACAGGATTTGGTTTTGCAGTATGTCATGACATTTTAACAGCAAAATATTCAATCAGTGAGATGAGTGTGCAATTCTATTGTTTTATTTCTGTTACCTGAAAAGCTTACACAATGGAAACTAGCAGTGAATGTTCATTAGATCTTTCTTTCAGAGAAGACTGTTAGCAAACACTTGTGCTTCCCTGTAGGAAAATGCAGATTTGCACAATCTGTGATTCACGTATCTACGGGTTGCAAAACTGAAAAATTGCACTTTAGGGTGAGTGGGGCTCAACTTTTGTAGCCGGAGAATTTGTTGTTGTTGGTAAGAAGCCGTATCTTTAAAGATAGTTGAGAAGTTAATAACTATTTAAAGGAGTGCAGATATTGCCAGACAAAAAGTACTGTGCAATGCTGAATTCCTTTCTCAGTTTTTGCAGTCTCAGGAAGTTAAGTTTATTGCTCCAGATCTCTCTGCTCCTCTGGGAATAATTCGCTACATCATTTTGTTTCTCTGACTAGAATGACAGTCCTATCTGTAAGTGATAACTTGGGTATGTTTTCTTAGTGATCATAAGAAGACCAATATTCTTTTAGCTCAATTTGAATATTAAAAGATGCTGAACTGACACTGTTAGGGTTTGAAGTTCTCTAGCCTTGGAACATGCTCTGTAGAGGCCATAAGTGTGCCTGATGCCAACCTGCCCCATTCCAGCCACAAAGGCTGGAATTCTCTCCCCCTCTCCAAGGGGAGAGAATAAAGGGCATGTGCACCTTTCAGCATCACTGCAGGGATTGCCAGGAAAGAGAGACAGAGCTGTACTTTCACTGGGAAGTGGATTGACACCATATGGCCATTTCATAGTTCCTAACTTTGAAAATATGCAAACTGTGGATGAGATTTGTGGACAATGAGTGTTGTTTTACTCTACAGAAGACAGCAGCTATGAATAAATGACATGCAATATTCAATACAGTATTGCTTTCATACGTGATGATCTAATCTACATGTAATGGGTTTGTGTCTAAAAATTCCAAGAATCCTAATCTTTCACCTGTTGCCAAGATCTGCTCCCGCTGAAGCTAATAACAAAGATCTCATTAACTCCCACAGGAAAAAGTCTTTACTCTTATATGGTTATTGTAAAGTTTTAGCAAGTGCTGGAGTCATGGGTGTCTTTGCTTTATTCTGAAGTATTCTGTGCTGGGATCAGGTGAATACATCTTAGATTGCAGGTCTAGTGTTGGTGAACTGGTCCTGATAGTTTTGATATCCAGATAATCTGAATTCTGCTCTTTTTTTTGAGTCCTTCATGGAGAGAGTGAAAAAGTAGCATACTGTAAACTTGTGTTGGAGAAGAAATGTTTTTGGGTTGTTTGGTTTTTTGCTAAGCGGCTTTTTGCAGTAACATTTTATGTCTTTTCTGACAATTCTCCATTTAATTTCCTTGCTCTGCTGTTTGAAAGCCCCAAGGTGTTCTAACTAGAAATCACTTTCAACATTATCTGCAGGCCTGATACTAATTGTACCAAATCAATTTCAAGTTGGGAGGTGTGGTGGAAGGCCAGCAGCTTTGGGAATACTGTAATAAAACCACTTATGCGGAAAAAAAAATCATAGATAGCAAAAATAATGGACTTGCACAGAGGAGAATATTGCTGCTTCAGTATTGAAAGCCACCTGAGCATAAAAAGGCTTTGTTCCTTGTGATCAGGTGCTTTAATTTTTAGTGAGAGAGAAGGTATCTTGCACCTTTGTAAAATCCAGATAGGCTTTTATTTACTATTCTAGTTTTAGCTGCTAAACACAAGATGAGAAATAAAAATTTATCTTAGTGCATAAATCTCATATTTTTGGTAACATACACCTAAATCCATAAACAGCAAAATCATTTGTTAGTGTTAGTGTTTTGCCCTTGCAGCACTACAAGACTGACTGGCTGTCTAGATGTTCAGATAATTACTCTGGTTTGTATATCTGCCACTGTAACATGGTGAAGATAGATAAACTCACAATTGAAGACTGGGAGAAAGGTAGAAAGAATAGGCTTAACTAAATATCTATGGAGATGCTAACATACTAATTGAGAAATTAGAGTGATTTAACTCATGATAATGCATATTGTCATATAGATGTAATTTGTTTGTTTGATAGTCTGCTGTCCTTCATGAGTCACTTTTGGAATGCAAACTTCTTAAGTTCAGACAGCTACAGGGAAAAAGGAGTCCTTTGAGGAAGATACATATATAGAAAGACATAGATACTTGGCAAGGAGAGCAAAGAATGAAAGAGGAAGAAGAGAGTAATGCAAGAGTCTGACCTGAGTGAGATTGCTAAAACTGACACCTCACTGTTTATAATTTTAGGCCAATTTGGATCCCCTCAGTTTAGCATCATACTGAAGATAAGTACTTGTTTAAGTCTTGGGGATCTCCTTGTCTTGGTCCAACTTCCACAGTCCAGAAGGAAGTGAAAGGAATATACAAATAGGGAGGAGAGTTACTGCAGAAAGGCCTGAAAAAATAGCTGTTGCTTCAATTAAGTGTGCTGTTGCACTGGGACTTGACCTGCCAATGTGAACTGGTCAGTGCTGTCTCATGAGGAACCTACCGTCTGAGGCCCCAGTCTTTTAAGGCCTCAGTTCTGCTGCCATTTCTGCATGGGAAGAGCCCTATGTCTATAGAGAACCATGTGGACTTCACAGGATCTGTTCTTGAATATGAAGCTCTGCCCAGGCAGTCAGCTACAGAATTGTGTCCTTAACACACTATCCAGTTGTAGTTACAGGGCTGTTGATATTAAGTGTATTTTGGGTGCCTGTTATATAGCCAAAACCCTTGTTACTTCATTTTCCTAACTAAGGCATGAGCAGAAGCCCTTTGCTGTACAACATCTGTAAAAAACTTTAAAATGTGCTCCACATACATCTAGTAAATTAAGGCATGTGATTTTGGTCTGTGGGTCTCAACAAACCTTGCTTGTGTACCTGCCTGAATGTTTTCCTAGATCTGCAGCTATGTTTCAGTGAGAAGGGATGGTGGGATTTGTTTTCCCAACAGGGAACAATAGCAGCTCTCACCTGTCACACTGGGGTGACCGCTTGCTACTGGCCAGGATCAGGGATGGATGCATCCTCCATACTTTTATGTGAAGTTGTCTGAAATATGGTGATAAACATGATTATTGGAATACTGTATTTTGTATAACTTAGAACATGTAAATACACTTTTAAAAGTAATCTGTTCTATGAAGTAATAAATAAGTGCTTCCATTGTAATATCTCAATATTGTTAATGCTTCATGTAGCTTGATTTGGGATTATTTCTTTCCTAGAGAACTACAGAAATCAAAACAAAGATTGATGTTGTGGAATTCTAGTCTAGTTGTGATGCTTTCTATCAACAAAAAATGTTTTTAAAATAATATAATGAGCTACTTAAGCAGAGAAACTAAGATTTTGACAGAACTGATTCCCTTCCAGTCTTTCTTTAACAGTAGTCACTGATTACATTCATAATTGTACTATTCCCATCCTGTTAGCTGGACAGTTGATTTGTTTGTGAGTAGCATTTGGGAAGTAGCAATATTAAATTATTTGTAAACTTTAGTGACTGAGGAAAACTAAAGCTGAGTGATTTTGTTGGGTGTGGTTTTTTTAACTATTCTCTCTTTTGGCTCAAACAGATCTGTCTCCACCCTTCAGCCAGTCTGCAGCAAGCTGCAGTGCAACAGTGAGTGACTGTTACTGGAGCTCATTTGTGACCTAGATAGTCTACATCTTTATTAGTTCCATTATGTACATAGATGACACAGGTTTCCTGTTGTGGTGTGGAGAGAAAGTGATTAATGACTTGTGGTTTTGCTGAGTACACATTCACTGGATGCTGCACAGCTGGACCTTTCATCAGCTTTAATGACCTTTTCTATCTTGTGTTAAAAAGAAAAAAATAGAAAACAGTGGAGTGAGAATCATGAACACTCTGCTAGGAAATCTGAACACTTGGGTTTTGAGGAGGTGAGATTAATCCATCAGCCTTCATGTAAAGAGATTAGTCTGCAATGACACTTTCTCCAGCCATAATGTAACTTTGTCTTTAATGCTGTACTGGAGCAGTCTCCTTTCTGGTAACAGCTGTGTCTGCAGTGTTTCATAAATGACAAAGCCACATCTGTCATAGTGGGTAGAGAGACAACAGCATCTCTTTTTATTTTCTTCTATTTTTTTTCTTCCTCTCTCAGTGTCTCTAGGCTGTAAAATAGCTATGAAACAGCTAAGCAAATGTGCAAGTTATTCTGAAAACTCTGTTCTTGTAAAGCTTTTTCAGACAAAGTTTTTAACTAATTTGAGGAAACTCCTATCTGCTATATTTAGCCTGAAATTCTGTTGCCTCTTGGACGAAAGTATTTTTTTGTCTTCAGATACGACAGTGATGTGTCCCATTCACTCAGTGGGATGGATGATAAATCTGCACAGTATTTATATAAGATAACAACCTGATCTTACCTTTACTGCATGTTAAGTTGTTTAGTCTCTTGGATGTCTATTCCTTGAGGTTGTCTATATAACCCCTGTATATGTAGCTGCTTTTTGAAGCAGTCCATCAAGTGCATTTGAGATCATCCTAACTGAAAAAATCCACCGAAGTGAAAAAGATAATAAAGCTTGTAAAGCAGCTGGGTTAAAACTGTATTGCCATAAATGGTTTAATTTATATATGAATCTCCTGTCCCAAACTGCTTATTTTGTACATAAACCTAAACACCCCTGGCAGCTGATGGGTGAAAATAAAGGTGCTTAAACAGCAATCTAATGAGGAAAGGGCATTTCACTATTACAGAGTTGGTATTATTTTATATTTCCATTTATTACACTTTTTTAAATGTATAAACCACAGATTTGAATTCTCAAAGTCTTTGGCTTGGATTTTGTGAGTAGTTTAAGTCCTCTCACTTCTCTGCTTGTAACTGGTTTTTAAGAAACAGAAAAGCTTTTGTTTAAAATGTAAGATTTTGACTGTATTAAATTCTGTTAGTACCCTTCCTTTTTAAGAAATAAAATGTATATTCCACTATGCTGAGATCCAGTAATTTTGTTCTCTAGATAGCATACTGTGCAGTGTACATCTCCACTGCCAGCATTACACCTGCAATTTGCAATGAAATTGGTGGACTCTAAAGCAGCTGTTCACCTGCTGGGAGCAGGTCCTTGATGTGTATTCTCCATGTGTTAAGTGTGCTGGTGACAGGTATACAGTTCCCTGCTTTTATTTTCTGGATTTACTGACTTCAAAAGCATTGGAAGGCTTTGTGATTGTCCTGCAGTGATTCTTGGTTGAATTCTCTCAGGTAGGGGGAGAAGTCTGAGAACAAATCAGCCAGAGACACTTGGACCGTGCTTTGTCTGTTATGTTGGGGTTGAGAACATCCACAAAGTAATCAGAATTTTACTTTGTCATGGGAAGAAGTAAAGGGGTTTTTTTGTTTTGGTTTTGTTGTGTTGTTTTTTTTACTAAACCTCGGTTGGTTGCTTGATTGATTTGATGGGGGTTTTGGTTGGTTCATTGTTTTTTCCATTGGTGGTTGGGTTTGTTTTGTTTTCCAAAAGCTGGTAATGGAAGATCAACCTGTAAGAAATTTATGCCTTCTATATATTCACTGCATCTCACACATGCTTTCAAGGTAGACAAGATCACTGGTGCTTCAGTATAATCTCTAGATAAACTGCAGTAAGGATCTTTGTTGGATCTTCACTTTTGTAAAAGGTACCTTGTATGATTAGTGATGGAGGGTGGTAGGAGGGAACAAATGTAAGCATCAGTGAATTATCTCATGGCTGTCTTCCAGAGCCATGGCAGGATTAGTGACCCCGGCAATTTGTTTATGAAAGCAAAAAACCTTCCTCTTCAGAGGGAGGGGCCTGACTTCTACCACATACCAAAGGCCAAGGACTTCTCATGGCCAAGCCAAGAATTTGCCCTAGAGACTAAGTGGATGTAAAGCTGTGCTGGATGTATCCCTCTAGCATTACATGGCCTTAACAGAGTGGAGGGTATTTGGAATTTTTTCCTAGTTGGGATATCAGCTGGCAGCAGCACCAATGTTTGTTACACTGCCTTCTTTTCAGGGAGCTTGAATGTTCTCTTGGGTGGGTGGGGAGTGAGTTTATAAATGTACTAACTCTGCACATTATATTACTAGTTCCCTTTGGAAAATGTTGCTGCTATTAGTGATCTGAAAAATGGCAACTGCTTACTCAGCCTCCTTCCTGTCATGTATTGGGAAGATCTGCTGATCTTGGGACCTTAGATACATTGGTACTCAGTTTTGCTCCTGCTGGCTACACCAGATCCACAGAAGAGCAGAAAGGATCTGTCTCCAGTTGGGTCTGTAGCACTCTGTAGTGGCAAATGGAATGCTGTGGTTGAGAAATGCACAAGGGCTGCATCCACCAAGCACCTTGGGGTTTTCACTTGCTCTTGGCTGTGGCTGTTGGCTGGACATGACCATTGAGAAAGTGTGTCTTAGGTTTCTGAGGAAATTGAGAGCAAACTGACAATAAGGGAGTAAAGCCAGAAGCTGATGGTATGAGAGCAAACTGACAATAAGGGAGTAAAGCCAGAAGCTGATGGTATAGCTGTGATATAGACTTGTAGGTGGATGGGGTGTCACTGGGAAATAATTGCAAGAGTAATATGGGACTAGCCTTCCTCCCAAGAGAGGAGGTGAAAGAGGCTGGCTTGGGAGGTAAAGTCGAAAGTTGCTGGCAGTATTCCAGATGCTGCAAGAGGTGAGATAATATACCTTATCCCTCTGTGCTTGATCACAGTTTTTATGATCAAAACTGGGCCTTGTACACTTTATTCCCAAAACATGCTTCCAGCCTGCAAGAGGAGGCTGAGGACCTGCCCCAGCCCCGGCTGAAGGCTGGAGCAGCGTGGCTTTGAGGCAGATCCATGTGCGTGTTTGGCGGTGGGGCTGCGGCTGGGCCCCCCCGCCCCGGGCCGTGGCCGCACCTTGTGCCGCGGGGCTGCTCAGCCCGTCTGTGCTGGAGAAGGGTGGCTCCCCGCTGCTGCTTCAGTCCTGCCTCGTCTGCTGGGGGATTCATTTTATCTGCTGATCGCTTGTTTGTTCCTAAAGCTTTATAGGGTGTAAAATGTAAAATACATCATTTGAGGAGAAGTAACTTCTCCTAAGTTTGCATACTGCCTCAGTCCATCAGATCATGGTTGCTCCTGTGTCCCGCTCCTGCACGCTGCTTGCAGCCCGGAATAAGCTGCCGTTCCAAATCTTTACCCTGAAGGAAAGGCTGGATTCATCCAGCCCTACGGCAGTCGTGCCGCAGGGCCCATCCCGCGGTGTGACAGCCCGGGGGCGCAGGACGGGGCGCCGCCGTCCCTCCCCTCACGGCCCCGGCGCCGCCGGAAATGGCGGCCGGGGCGCGCCCACCGCGGCGCCGCCAGGGGGCGCTGCCGCAACGCACAGCGCCCCGTCCGGGCCCGGCCCGCCCCGGGGGCTCCGGCGGCACACCGGGGATTCCGGCACACCGGGGATTCCGGCACACCGGGGGCTCCGGCGGCACACCGGGGATTCCGGCACACCGGGGGCTCCGGCGGCACACCGGGGATTCCGGCACACCGGGGATTCCGGCACACCGGGGGCTCCGGCGGCACACCGGGGATTCCGGCACACCGGGGGCTCCGGCGGCACACCGGGGATTCCGGCACACCGGGGATTCCGGCGGCACACCGGGGGCTCCGGCGGCACACCGGGGGCTCCGGGGCCGGCAGCGCTCGGTTGGAGCAGGTTAAGGAGCAGCCTCCTGCTCCGGCCCGTGCCGGGCTCAGACGGCTGTCCGAAGTCCCCCGAGCTGAATCCCCGCAGGCCTCGCCGAGGCTCCCGCGTCAGGGCGGATGTGCCCTGCAGCCCCAGCGCTGAGGGGGACAAGGGGCGGGCAGGTGGCCAAGGCTGAGGGTCTTGTGACGGTGCAGGCTCCCTGCCGCGCTGAAACGCAGGGCTGCGGCTTTGGACTCTTTTTGGGCCTGCCCGAAACAAAACACACGGGGACCATCCAGGGAACGTCCTGAGTGCCTAAAGGCATCCTCTCCCTTCCCGTGGCCAAGGTCCACAGAAACCTGAGGATGCGAAGAGCAGCAGGAGCGAGTGGTAGAGAGCAAAAATGTCTCTAGTGTTACTCAAATTCCTGCGATAGGGAAAATGCAGCCAGGGAGTCCCAGAAGGGCATTGCCTGCCGTGGTAAACAACACCTCAAGCTCCCCAGGTTGCCACAGCACACCAACCAAGCCCAAAGGAAATGCTTCCCCAGCCGTAGAGCTGGCTTTGTCCTGAGCCTGTGAGCAAGGCAAACCAGCACACTCTAAGTGTGATTAAGAGCAGCAGGAGTGACCCTATTCTCCTCCCTGCCTTCCCAGCCCTGTGGCTACTGTGGCCAGAGAGGTTAAAGAAATGAAGGAAATTAATTTCCTAAAAACCCAGAAGGAAAAGAGGTGACCTCTTTCTTGACTCTTTAAAGATCTGGGAGGATCCTGAAGCACAACATTAATGATATGTAACCAACCTACAGAGGATGCAACACACTGTACCAACACACTGTTCAGCTCTGTACCAATCCTTCTGGGGACCAGTCTGGGGACATGATTGTAAGCTTCATTTCAGACCTATGCATGACTAATTCTGGGCTCCCTCCTCTCCTGCCATGCAGTGACTACCAGCCTGCTGAGTCTCTTACCAAATTAGGCTTCTTCTACCCACCTTCCAGCCTGACAGGCTGTCATAGAAGTTTATGCCATGGCTGACTAAGAATTTTTTTCTAATTTTAAGTTTAAATGTATTTATGATCCAGATGAGCTTCTAAGAGAACAAATTAGACTTTTGCCCTAGCATATCTTTTTGATGCATGGATGCTGTCCCCTCTCCAACTCTCCTGTTTTAGATTAAACTAGCTCCACACTCAAAATGGCCACTCACAAGCCTTCTCTGTACCTGCTGCAGGTCAGCTCCATCTTTCCTGAGGAGGGGTGTCGAGAGCAGCATCTGCAATGCCAGGTGAAGGGGTACCTCACACTTGCTGGTCTCTCTAGACAATTCTTTGATGGGAAAACCCTTAAACTGAGTGTCTTTATTCAGAGCCAAATTGGCAGCACATGGGCAGTGTCCACCTCCTGCATGCCTTTCTCCAGTGCTGTGACTTGAGGGGTGCCTTGTTTACAGCATTCTGGGGCAAAACACTGCTGGTTTTGACAACTCCTCCTATGACTGTCAGAGCCCTTTCTTAGACAGCTTCTCACCCACCTTGCCTCTTCCCTACTGGTCCCCGTGCCAACAGCACTCAGTGGGAGATGGGACAATTATGCAGGTCCCTGCTCCAGACCATCTGTCTCTTGCTCTCACTCTGAGGGACAGGGTGGTGCTGGGGCATCATGTTTCCGCAGTAGAAGGTAGGTTTTCCCCCCTCTAGATAGCTTCTGTTCTTCTCCAAGGAACTGTGAGAACCCTGTGGCTCAAGGAGGAGGGAATGACCTTTCTAAAGTTACAGAGAGAGGCTGGGGGATAGAAAGGAACACTGCTGGTCCTGCCGACAAGCAGGGCTCTGAGAGGTGAAGGAGAGGATGCCAGGGGAGTGTTGATGGCCAAAGAGGGCTGGAAGAGGACATGTCCTCTGGGTACCACCAGCCCTGTGCTGAGGTGGTGCATGTCCCTCTGTGGTTATACAAAGAATTATTCAGGACCTGTTCAGCAGAACCCAGCAGGACCAGTTGCCCCCATGGGCTGGACATCCACACAGCCTGGCGGAGCTTTGGAGAAAAGAGCTGGAGAAGGAGGGCAGGGGAAGGTTTAAAAATAGTTCCCTTCTCATTTTTGGAGCTGTCATTCATGGCACACAAGCCAGCCCAAGGCCTCCCAGGTTCCATCCACATTATGCCTTACGTAATGGGAGACACGCGGGCATTGCTTCGGGCTGGGAACAGGCATCAGGCTGGGAACAGGCAGGGATGTGACATTTACACTACCCTGCCAAAGCCAATGAGCAGCTCCAGGGTGTCCCGGCCCTAAAAACAGCCTGTAGGTTGAGGAAGGCAGCTTGCATGGCTGTCAAGGGCAACCCAGCCACAGCCACAGCCTGGAGAGGAGGCAAGGGAGAGCAGGATGCAACCCAAGATGAAGGCTGACCTCAGTATGGGCTGCTGAAAGAAAGCTGGTCCAGCCTGCCAAGCCACTGTGGTGCTTGTGGAGCAAACAGCTGTGGGAAGGGGTTGGAGGCTGTGGGGAGGTCTGTGGGAAAATGGTCCTGAGGTGTGACCATTTGCCAGAGGGGAAGACGTGGTCCCAGGCAGCAGACAAGGAGAGAAGGGTGCAGAGATGGCAAAGAGAAGCAGAGAACAGGGATTGCAGAGCAGCCCTCCAGGAAGGGGAGCTGGAAAAGTGCAGGAGATGTGGAAGGATAGGTCTAGGGAAGGAGGAAAGGGACAGGCAATGAAGGATGGGACATGATGAGGGGAGCTGGTGTGAGAAGGAGGCTAAGTGGATGGAGAGAGTTTTGAGAGTGAGGCAGAGTGGGAAGGGCAGTTCTGGAACTGTTGGAGGCTGGGGAAATGGAGGTTGATTGAAGTGCTAGAGGGAAAGGTGAAGGTCCACCAGAACCACCAGAACTGCCTATCCTTTTCTGCCACCTCAGTGCTATGGGACAAATGTTTCAAAGGGCAAAAGAGCATTCCACATCCCCCCATGTCAGCCACACTGAGCTCAGGCACTATTCCTGTATTTTTTCCCTACCCCCCCAAGCCTCCTCAGCTTGGAAAACTGCTAACTCAGGGAAATTCCAGAGACAAGGGGCTGTGCATGTGGCAGCAGGTCAGGAGGACAGAGCTGGGCAGCACTGGGGAGGCCACTGCTCTGCACCTGCAAGCCTCAGCCTCCCAGCCCATCTCATTTAGAAATGCTTCCACCCCTCCCACCTTCTGGGCAGGAACTGAGCCATATGTCTGCTCACTGTAGGATCCTCTCTTCTTCCAAAGATTACTCGCTTTCATGTTTTATATGCCAGCAGCCAGGCTGCCTTGGGTGAAGCATGAGTCACTGTGCTATGGTTATTTAAAGTGTGTCTCCTTAGTGCCAGCCATGTGCCTGTGCTCTGCAGGCTGAGAAGGAAACACTGCTGGACCCCAGAGTTTGCACACAGAGAGCCAACCACTGAAAGAAAGGCTAAGACTGGGTTAGCTTCTCCCAGAGCAAATTTCTCAGCAGCCCCCTGTCAGTGGGGAGAACAGTGTGGCTCGTCCCAGCCTCAGACCATCAGACCACACTGGATCCACAAACCAACCATACTTTACAGGAGATGACTGTGTTGCCTGGGAGCTTGGCAGATCTGGGGCTGGTATGGCAGCCCTGCAGTCACCTTCTGCACAGGAGGCATGACCTGGACTCACCAGGATGGTGCCGGGATGGTGCTTAGGTTCTTCTGATGCTGGAACAGAGGATGGAGTCCAATCCTGAGATTTGAAGCCATCTAAGGACTTCTAACAACTGTTGTGGAGATGGATGCCTTAGCTAGTAAATATTTATGGCATGTTCTAACTCCTCACTGATGTTTTCCATTAGGACTGACATCCCAGAGCAGTGAGTAAGTCCCACTGTATGTCCTCCCTGCCTCTGCATCATTCAGCTGGACCCGCTGCAAGGCTGCTGGCCTGTGAATCAGTCCAGGCACTGGGGAAGCTTGTTCTCCCCCTGCATCCCACTGGCACCAAGATCCTGGGCACACACTCGGCTTAGGTCGAGCCAAATCGTCGTGCCCCACTGAGGCAAAGTGGTAAATAACAGTCAGTTTTGGCAGGAGGTTTGAGGACCTGCTGCTGGCAAAGCTGAGGCAAGACTGGGCATTTCTAGCATATGGAAAAGGAGGTGTCTCTGGTGATCGTGACATCTGTGTTGTCAGTCAGCATGAGGAGCTGAGAGAGCAGAGCAGAGTTTTGCAGGGGCACCATGTGCAGGCCAGCTAGATGGAAGGTCTCATCTGGTTTCCTTGCACAAGTGATTTTCTCTGGCCCAGAGCAGACAGTGTGCCTCTGATCACCCAGTCTGGGGCAGCAAAAGCTCAGAAATGTTGTCACTGGTTGCAGGGCACAGAGATGCCAGGATGTCTCCACATCTTTGTCTTCTTTTGGACCAGGCCCCTCAGGACCAAAACAGCCCTTCCCCAAAGCCTGGCTGCTTCTGCTCCCTCTTGTGCAGGCCTGGACCCAAATTAGCCTTTCAGGAAGGGTCTTTTCACAGGGGTGAGATGCCTCATTGAGTCCATACAAGATCACTTTTTCTCTCCTGTAACATACGTAATTTAGATTCACAGTGTCACAGAATGTATCTGGAAAGGTATTTATGGTAATTGCTCACTAGGCATTTTCAGAAGAAGCCAGGCTCATCTCTTCCAAGACAGCAACAGCAGGAGAGAAATGTTTCAGCTATGGGAGCTGTTGTCTTCTTGACACCCAGGTCCTTTCTGCCTCCCTTCTCTGGCCTCTTGGAAGGCTGGTCTCTCTTCCATCTGTCTCTTTGTGTTACCTTTTGTTTTCTCCTCCCTTCATCTCCTTTGCTTGGCTAGACTTCCCACTGATGATATTGTCACCCTAATCTTAAGCATGCCACACTGAACTATGAGTCTGTTTGCAAGTTGAGACACCTTAGGCCTGCCTAGTATTAGGCCAGAAAAAACTGTAGTTGGAGTTGGCACCAACCACTTGGGAGCCAGCAGCGGAAGGCTCTGACCCGATGCCCAGTCTGAATGGTGAGTAGCCTGGAGCTGCCTTCAGGCAGGATGCTACCCTGATACCTTGACAACAATGTGTCCAATTAAGCCCTGTGGTATACCTGGTAATAGCAGAGCTGTGAATTGCAGCTTCCCAGCTAAATTGCACTTGAGTAATACCCGCATGACTTGACTATCTCCGCAACATTTTAATTAGTAATTTCTGTCTTCCCTACTATGACATGGTATTAGTACAAAATTATTGTTATTAGTACAAAATGGCTGCCGTGACACCCGCTGTCACACAGCTCTTTTCAGGATGGGGCGGTGTTTCTGCAGCAGTGGGTGTTTTTGGAGCCATTGGGGGAAAGAAGCATTAATATAATGGTTGTTATCCAAGAGGAGACTTTTTCACTCCTTTTCTTTGCAGCCCACTGAGGGCCTGACACCCAAGGGCCATAATGCTCCCATGGAAGTCAGCTCTGGTACTGAGTGCAGCAGAAGCAGAAACAGGCCCTGGGGAAGGATGGCAAGGACAGGAGCTTGGGATAGAAAAGATTCGGAGAATCCATATATCCTGACTCAAGCATAAGCAAGCAGAGCTGGATCTATACTCCTGCTTTATGCAGAGCCCTGAAAGGAGCAGTTTATAGGGTAACACAGCATGGTGATAATAACAACCTGCCTCCCTTTCTTGGCCCAAGCAATTAGGCCATACTCAGTGTTTCCATTAGTAAGAGAACTGAATGATGGCATTAGGTAGTTTGACATAATCTTGTTTGCCTACCAAGAAGGTACAAACTCCTGCTTCTCTAAGCACAGCAGGAGTTAAACTGCATCAACACCTTGTTTGGTCATAGCTCTAAGCCTCTTTTTAATCAGTTTTTCAACCTGCTTGGAGAAAGCTCCTCAAGCTCTTGTTGAATGTCAAGTTGCACATTCTTCACTGCACCTCCTGTACACTACTAAACAGTTTCTACCACCATTCTCCTCTCCTCTCCTCTCCTCTCCTCTCCTCTCCTCTCCTCTCCCTTCCATAGCTTTGCTTTGGGATCAGTAATTCTCAAGTGCCTCAGGCCTTTTGTGGTAGACACACAGTGCAGGAATTTGTTAAGATGGAGCTTCTTTCATCAGACAATGACATTTATTCCCTTCTATCATCATGTTTCATCAGCATGAGTGACATGTAAATGCCCTGCTTCTGATGAAACATATTTGGGGTTTCATGAGTTTTCTTCCTGCTGTAAACCAGTGGCCATGGCTATGGTCACTGCTGTAATCCCCAAATAATTTTGGACATCCGGGGAGAGTGGCAGAGGCAAATGCAGCTGCAGCATCCTTCAGAGACTGAAGGTTATTTTGGAGACTTCTGCAAAGCAAGAACACACCTTACAAAAACCATCATCCCAGCTGGTCAGCAAAGACTGGTCTCAACAAGGTGCTCCAAATGTGCTTCCCTCATCTCCTGCCATGCTTCTGCAATCCTCACATCTGCCACATGCTCATTCATTAGCTCTTGGGCCACAGCCAAAGACTGTGGCAACACCTGAGCTACTAATTGGGCTATTGCAGCAGTAGTAGTAGAACAGGGACGCTGCTGCCAGCCAAGTCAACTGCTCCAGAATGGGCCAGTGTGCAATCAGCACTCCCACTGTGCAATGCAGCCACCTGTTGAGGCTGATGTTTTTGGAAACGCTGTTTCACTGCATGGCAGGCTGCTGTTGCCAGACAGACAAGGCATATGTGGGAAGTGGAGAACACCAGGAAGAGATGTAGAGGGGCAAAAAAGAGAATCAGCTACTTACAGGTGAATGGCACAAGGGGGATAGGTACTGCAGGAGGCAAAGGGAGAGACAGGACTGCTCACTGATGGCAGAACTCTCCCTTACACCCTACCGCTGGCTGCTGTTTGCTCCTAGGATCAGGCCACAGCATTTAGGGAAAATAATCCCTTGGAGCAAGGAAGATAGAGAGGTGAGGAAGAGGAGAAGGCTAGGGCTTTGGAGAAAGATGTTTCCCAAGTTCCCCAGATGGATGAGCTCCTAACTGGGGAATGTAGCATCCACAGTGGCATTAGCTGGTGTCATATCCTGAGGGCTGGGAAGCCTTTCCATGCGCTTGGGGTCTTCCTATAGCTTTTGGCAGCATGTGCATGTAACAGCAAACATTACAGGGGTACAGTTGCATCTGTTCACCTTCCTTTCTACTCCGCCCTGCTGAACATATCCACAAAGCAGAGCAGACACCCTCATCTGTAGGCCAGTTTGAGTGCTCCCTGAAGTCAGACCTACTTTGCTTGGCAAGGTGTGAAGAGACCAGCACGAGTGAATGCTTTGGCAGGGCAGGTTCGAGGTAGGAGTTAAGACAACTGCCCCCCTGGCTAAGAGGCTTTGCGTTTGCAAAGTGGAGACCCACAGCCCTGCAGCCTACTTTGCAGGTGGAAGAGCCTAGAATGCCAGCCCCTGTCACCACCAAGATGAGTAAGATCCTGCCAAGTGCCAATTACCTCTAGGAGAAACAACTACCACCTCCCCCACCAGTATTTGCAGGTGAGGAGAGCGGCCTCACCAGGCATGGGAGCAAAGGAAAAGCTCTCTGTGCATTTGGCTAGCAGAGGAGTAGTACAGCCTGCAGTGGAGACCCCTTTCTGTCTGCAGACCTTGCAGGGAGAGAGGATAACATTAAAGACAGTGAAATTTCGGGGGGTGGGGGGGGGCGATGGGGGGGAATGGGGCGGGGCTTGCTAATTGTACCTTCCTCAACGGAGTTGTATCATAGAAAAATACTTGGGAAGGGTTTGTTGGGGGGACTTGTGCCGTCAGAGCCAGCTCCCCGTACTCAATTCTGTCATGGTTAACAAGCATCACTGGATAAAATAATTGCGTTTTTGTCAACCAGGCAAACACAGTGGCACCCCTTCCCTTTGCCTTTTTACCTTTCAGCCGTGGAAGCCAAAAGGCACATCCAACCATTTGTGGGAAGCTTTGTCACACCACTGAGGTGACACAGTCTTCCTCCAGTTGCAGTGCTGTGGTCGGGCTTTTGTGGCTTCCTGGTGGGGCCCACCCCCACCAGTTCTTGCAGTCCTATGAGGGCAGAGCAGCTCTGGAGAAGATACTTGTGCAACTTTGTAGCACATTCCAGGTATGTTAAAGGAAGATAACCAGCTCCAACAAGTTCCGGACTAGGAAGCTCTACTGGACAGGCAAGGCAAGGGTCAGGGCATAGTTACTAACACAGACCTCCACTTCCTAGTTAAGCTTTGAAGACTACTATTGTGGCCCTCAGATGCTTCATTCAACCAGTTCATTCCACTTACCAGGAAAGCTCCATCACAGGTAGACATCAATCAAGGGCTGCTGGAAAACCCACAAGTCTTAGCAGTTACTCTGTGCACTCAGAAGAGTCAACAGTTCAGTCAGTCTAAGGCACCCCACAATATAAAACACTGGAGTCAAGTTTGGATGGACTCTGGTCCTTTCAGAGAGTTTTAAGGTGTACACTGGGAAGCCTGGATTTTTTCCTTTAAAAATATAAAGTAGCAAAATCTTTTCAGCTGTGATGTTGTCTGTGTGTTCACATAAAGATGTGGCCAGTGGATTTCTCCTGCAATAAATACTGGCCTCATATGACTGATGGAGTATCTGCTGTTTACATGCTGTATTATTCTCTGCTGGTGACTGACCTCTTGTAGCAGCCCCCAGTCACCTCTGTAACAGCTGAGTTTGGGAAGGTTTCTACTTAAGTTCCATGACTGGTCAAAAAATTTCAATAACAAGTATCTCCATGAAAGAAAATTGGCTTTCTCAAAAGCATTATTGTCTTTGGAAAAGACAATAATTCCAAGATAAAAAATAAAGCCTTATCAAAATAAATTAATCTTTTTTAGCTGGCTTTGACTGGTTATTCTCAATGGTCAAGTCTCTCATTCAAAGAACCAAGTGATGTCTCTCTTGCACAGTTTTATACACTTGATCTCTGGTGTGATTTATGATCCAGACCATAAGAAATTTTGTTTATATTTCTAAAACCCAGCAATTTGTGGTTCCCCGTCATGATGTGTTAGCATTTAGACTGTGGGTTATAGCATCCAATGCCTTGCCCAACAGTGGAAGCTTACACTGTCTGAGACCTGCTGTGATGTCATTCATGCTCTGAGGGAGCCCAGAGCATGATAACCAGCTGACAGTTGACACTGAACCCAACTGCAAGCCGATCAGGAGATGCAAGAATGCCTGTTGCTGAGGGAAGCTGGACTTGGCCCGTGCATGAATTTGCTGAGTTCTGCAACTGAGGCCTGTGAAAGAAGCATTTCCTGCTGCAGCAACATCTGCTCTCCTCAGCAGTGCAGATCATCTTTGGCTCTGCAAGACCTTTGGTCTTGTTTTGTTAGATCCTATTTTGTCTGGGTTTGTCATGCCCTTTCCCCTCCTCAGTGGTGGCTGGCAGCAGTGTGGCAGCTGGCACCGGCATGGCTGCAAAGGGTAAGCTGCCTTTCCCCAGCCTGTCTCTGTCCCATCCCTTTGCATCACCTCCTTTCCAATTCAGAGCAGCTCCCGGTGCTTGTACTCCCTGAGAGTGCAGTGAAGCCATGGCCTCTCCACACTTGTACTGGAGGCAATGACAGCACTGTGATTCACAGCCCCCCTGTGAGATCTGGCCAGGTCCCCAGAGAGGAAATACCATGCCAGGACCAGCCCAGGTTGAGAGCTGGAGGAGGATCATGTGTGAGAGTTCAACAAGCAGGGAGCCAGGTGGGGATGGGGAGGTTCTGCTTGGCTGTGCTCACAAGGAAGGAGGCCCACGCAGCTGCCGCCCGTGTTGGGTCACTGGGAACATGCGCCTTTTCACCAGGTAGGGATGGGAAAAGGAGAGTTCCTGCCTCCCTTGCCTCCCTGTGATGTCAGGACCTGTATGTAAACACCTCAGATGTCCCTGGGGTGCTGTCCTCCTTCCTTCTGCTCCTCAGTCCTTCCTTGGCTCATGTTTGTGGTCCTCCAGACACCACTGCTGCTCTCCTCTCCATGTTCTCCACTGTGCTGCCAGTCTGTCTCCACAAGGATGCCAACCTCAGTTCTCCCCTGGCAGATGAGGTCTCTGTGATTCCTCCTGATTTTTCTGTGTGCCCTTCACTTGCCCAGCACACTGTGCATGTCCCACCACTTTGGATGTTGTGGGGGACATCCAGAGCTTCCTCCTGGCTGCAGCTCAGCAGCAATGCTGGGCACAGGCAGGGACAGAGGATGACCTTGGTAGATTTTGGAAAGGTGCCTGAGACCTGCTATGATGCCATTCATGCTCTGAGAGAGCCCAGAGCAGCATGTGTTGACACTGAACCCAATCACAAGATCAGGAAATGCAAGAACACCTGTTGCTGAGGGAAGCTGGACTTGGGCCTTGTGTGAATTTGCTGAGCTCTGCAACCAAGGCCTGTGAAAGAAGCATTTCCTGCTGCAGCAACATCACCCACTGAACTCCCTATGCATCACCTTGTGTGGGTCATTTCAGGTTCATTTTTGTCTGATGAAAGCCCCAGCTGCACCTTCTGCAAGCAGTTACTGGCTGATTCACTTGAAGGAAAACTTTGTCCTTGGTGGAAACACCCTGCCAAGCATGAGGGACACACTCCCTCCTGAAGATCTGCTTCCTTCAGCAGTCAAACTGTGCCAGCAGTGTGAGGCCAAAAAAATAGGCACAAATGCCTCCCCCCCAGCTAGGACTCAGCAGCTGCAGAATAACATGGAGACTACTTTTGCCTTCTTGGCATTTGGTGAAGAGGGAGAAAGTTCCCCCCACACTTTCACACTGTACCATACCTCTTTGCCCTCCTCAAGGCAAAGAGGTAAAATTAAATCCTGTCCCTCTTTTCCCACTTCGCTCCTGTGCCTTCTGAGGGCTTCTTAGGGAAGAAAAAAAGAACACATTCCTTCCTGACCTACACATGTACCATGCTGGAGTCACTTTTGCCACTGGCAATGGCCACACAAAAAATGTGCCCTTCACTGACTAGTACAACTCAAAAGCACCATGTGTGCCAGATGGGGCTTATCCTTCACTGGAATGCCTTAGGGATGGAAGGTCATTCTTTATCAGCTTTATAAAAATATCAAGTTTTTGGAGGTGACAACACAGGCAGCAGTGGGGAGACACTGGAAGAACAGTTCTGCAAGGCTGGGGGTGAACATGCTCCCAGCTCTGTTTAGATCCCACCACAGAAATCAAAGGAAAAAGCACAAGGTTTTGGAGGTGGCTAACCTTGGCCACAGCCTGCAGCTGAGCTGATGCCTGTGCTCTGGCAGAGGACACGCGAGGTGGAAAGACCTGTCTGGCTGTTTGCAACCATGGCATCAACCTTGTCCCTCACATCTGCTGGGGCCATGGGCAGTGCTGCAGCTGCAGCCATGTGAGCATGGAGCAGGTGGCATTGGCAGGAAAACTCCTCAGGGATGCCAAGGACTCAGCAGGTCCTGACCCTCCCACTAGTGGTGTTTTTCCACCTCTCGCTCCTGGCATGTCAGCAAGTGCTGGGACACGGGGAGGCAGGCGCTGTTGGCAGCACCATGCCATGTGTTATTCAATCTCAATAATCCCAAGTCTCCAGGAGGCTCTGAGGTAGCAGGAAATCCTCTCCTGTTGAATTAAACTTGGGCTACTTTACCAGACCTATATTTTTAAAAGTCCAGAGAATGACTTTTCATGCTTGCATAAGGCTTTCCTCCGGGCACCAGCCCATTCCTACTCCCCAGAGAGCCCAGTTCGAGTCAGACACTGCTGCTGCTGTCACAGACTGAAAAGCCCAAGGATGAGGTGTGGCATTTTCTACTCGAGCTGTCTCCTCCTTTCAGGCAGGAGCCCGCCTTCTCCCTGACTCAAGTCGCAAGTTTCCTTCTTAATAACGGAGTCCCCTCTGACGAGTGTCTAAACAACATCCCCACGCCCCTCACTTCCGAGGTTTCAGGAGACAAGTCCCATCTTGTTACTGTGCCTTGCTGGAGCAAGTCACATCCGGCAGACGCTCCCACACCCAGGCACTACTCCCCGCTGGCCCAACACAGGGCTCTAGCAGCTCCCCTCTGAAGGCGGATGGAAGGCAGAGCCTCTCCCTGCACACTGCACTACGTGGGGTTCAGCTCCCTACGCTCTTCCTGCTCCCTGAGACAGCACAGTGACAAATACCTCGGGAGGAACAAGGCTATACTAAACCTCTTCCTTAATCCCTGCTCAGGCTGTGCAGCTATCAACTGTAAACCAACTCCGTGCCCAAAAAGGGAAAGGCTCCATGTCTCCCTGAATCACAGCTGAGCAAATGCAGGGCAAGGTTCAGGAAGGCACATAGTCACCCTCGATTTTCCATTTCCAAAAAAATGTCTAAGGGCAAGCATTTTGTGTGTGCTTTAGATAAATGATTACAAGGGGTTTGAGACACAAAGGGGGAAAAATAGTTCTGTTATCTATTGGAGCGTGACAGTCACGCGCCACACAGTAGGCATGAGCAGCAGTCCAGCTCCTGGGGCTCGCAAAACCAAGGGCACAGCAAGCTCTCCCAGGAAGAAATTTTGGCTAGAGGATCTGAGGGGGCATAGGTAAAGATGCTAGTGGGAGTTAGCTCCATTTCCTTGTTTGGTTTCCTCAAGGACACTCAGAGCAGCTCCCCTCAACAGCTTTTTAAGGAGACAGCATGGGGAACTTGAGGCACCCCTCAAGCAGGAGGCAGCACAGGTGGGGCATGACAGGCATTTCAGCACTTTCCTCAGCCATCTCATCTCCTTTTGCTAAAAGGGAGATGCTCTCTTGAACAGTAGTTCTGCTTGAAACTGAGCAGTGGGGTTTACAGAGAAAGAGAAACAGAACCAGACCACTATCATTGCTGCATGTTCTCAAATCCAGCCTCAAGCCCACCCCACTATGGGAAGTCACCTTGGATGAACATGCACAGCAGGGAGCACAGAACCTGCACCTGGTACCTTGACGCTCCCTTTGCTTAGCAAGTACCTCAGCCACCTCAGGATAAACACAAACTAGTTCGTGTAGAGGGGAAAGAAATAAACCCATAATCAGCACGTCTCTGCAGGAAGCACTGCCATAGGGAACTTTATCTACCCCACGTAGGGACATCAGAGGGCTCCTAACCCAGTCATAGGTGATGGTCCTGTTGAGCTGCCACAGAATTTGGGTATTTTAGGAAATCTACTGTTTGACTGAAGGCTCCCAAAGCACCACACACCAAAGGTTCTCTCCTCTCCCCCAGGGAGGAGAGCCAGCTCACCTCCCCCTGCTCCAGGGAGCTGAATCACGGCAGGATCAGGGATGGCCAGGCACATCACCACTTTTTCCTATGTACTGCTATTCTTGGCACCAGGAGAGGTCACTGAGACAGCTGTCCTGGCCATGTTGCACAATCCTGGGCATCAACGAGCTATTCCTAATGCTGTGAAACCAGGACCTTGCCTGCAAGGTTGACACTGAGCACCAGTTCATCCAAAGGCAGCTGTATCCCTCATTACCCAAAACCAAGCACATCTGAGGTGTTCTCGCTACACTGAACACACAGCACACCAAAGGTTATTATATCATGCTTTTAATACAAACTTAAAAAAATCTGGAACAATAGAAACTGTACAGATTTGATCAACCTTTTTGTGGGTTTTTTTTTTGTTTTTAACTAAATCTCTAGACACACCGATATCCCGTTCCAAAATATTGCACAACATTCTGAATACAAAACTCTGATTGTATTCCTCCTTTGCTAAAGAAAAAAATAAAAGGAAAAAAAAATAAAAAAGAAAAAAAAAAGAAGACAGCAACACCCTGGTTTGCCCTCTCAGTAGTCCCCACCTCCAAAAAAGCCCCAAGCAGAGCACACGCAGAAACCCTCCACTCGGAGACATGCACTCTTCTGTCCTCTTTCACTCCTCTCCCACAAGGCAACTGTCGATTCACTCCTTGGAGAGGGGTGGGAGGAAAATGAGGCTGAGTGGGGAGAAAGGAATCTTCACCACTTCTTTTTTTTTTTAAAGTTTTTTTCCTGAAAAAATATTTTTTCTCTCCTCTTTTTAAGAAAAAATCTTGAAAAGAAAAAAATTACATTTTTTACGTTAGAAATATACATATATTATATATACCTCTTACATTTTACATATGTAGCAAATTATTCAATACAAACAGACATCAACAAAAAGAACATAAACCCATAAAAAATAAAAGTAAAAAAAAAAAAAACAAAAAAAAAAAAACCCCAACAAAACAAAACAAAAAACCACACAAAAAACGCCACCACCAACAACAAAAAACCTCTCTTCTCTTCCTAAGAAACCAGGTAAATTAGTGCAGGTTTTTAAAAAAATCAAATTGAAGCTGAACGCCTACATCCAAGACTAGAAAAGACTTGAAAAGGCCATTAGTTTCCACTGCTGCCTGATGCTGGAGGAACATTTCTGAAGCACACTTTTTTCCTTTTAAGATGCAAAGAGGTTGGTCCCTCTTCTTTTCCTCCTTCCACTCACACCACTATTTTTAAAGCAGGTATAATACATGTAGCAGGGCTAAGCAGCAGCGAAGCTTCACTCACATAAGCAGGTGGACAGGGGACATCCCCACTTCTTCCCTCCCTGTGCTGAAGGAGAGCACACTGTCTTATGGCAGCAGCTCACAGGTAGCTTTGCCAGTGGGGACAGTGGGGGGCAACTGGACCAGGTCCTGCCAACAGGGGCTGAGCACCCCTCAGAGTCCAGTGCAGCACGTGTGGTGGCATCCAGCAGCACCCTGTTGCAGAGGACTTCATGGCAGTGGGAGCACCCATTAAAAGCAGTAGGTTCAAAGGAAAGAAAAAAGGGAAACACAACAGCTGAGCCATTCCTCATCAACTTGTCCTGTTCTGGAAACCTGCAGGGTTGAGGCTGTGGACATCAGCTTTGGGGAAACTGGCTGGGCTCTGCTCTCCTCACGCACCTGCTGCATTGGTCATAGCTCAAGAGCAAGCAGCCTGCATGGGAACCTATGCTGGGCACAAGGTCAGTATCATGCGCCCCATCACCCATCAAGGGGAAGGATCCACTGGAAACTCTCCTTGGAGAGCTCTGGGCAGAGGCAGTCTCCCTGGAACAGACCATTACCTTCTGCAAATTCTCACTGGCAACACAACTACAAAAGGGGCTGGAGTGCCTCCATCTCAGGGAAGGGAGCAGCAAAAGCACACAGTCAAGCTCATCTCACCTGAAAGAGATTTCTTGAAAGAGCACACTGGTTCCACAAGTGCAGGAGGAGTGGATTTCAGACTGTGCTCCAAGAAGCATAATTAAAAGAAAATCAAACTTCAAGTTTGGGAAGCAGCAAAAGCTTATTTTTCATTTAAACTGCAAACTTGAAAAACTGGACTTTCATCATCTCCATCTCCTTTCTGCACACTTCCATGCTCACACAGCAGCCTTCAAGGAGACCTCCCTTCCCACCTAAAAAGCCTCCACCCTTTCTGGGCATGAAGCAGCCCTCCTTTGGCTTTCTGTGAAGGTGGTTTTTGGAGTCCTCAACACAGATGGAATCAAGCTGTACAGCCACTACTGCCTGACTGCAGCACATCATCCTGGAGAAAGCTGCAGAGTCCCAGATCTCATCCCTGCTGTGAAGAGGAACCATACATTCACAGGTTGAGATGACTACTTGCTTTTAGAGAGCCCATCCCAGCTCTGGCCTAAGCTTGCTGCTGGTCCATACTGATGCAATCAGGCTGGAATGAGCAATTTATGATATGTGCTTCCTTTTCTCACTGGATCAGCCGCCTCCTCATGGTTCTCCAGAAAGGCAAGGGAAGGGATTTAGTCAGGTGCATACCTGGCTGAAAGCATAAACTCTTATGCTACCACTCAAGACAGCAGCTTCAACATCACCCTATCTTCCTGAAAAATTGCTCTGCCTAACTAAAAAAGAATTTCCTCTCTGAGACAAGATGAATTCACAGCAGACAATGAGAACTCTGATCTCAGAGGCCACCCCAAGTGGAAGCTGGCCCCTGTTGCTGGGGAGAATATCTGGGAAGCGGGGGCAGGATCCAAGTGGAGTCCAGCTGGTTCAGTGCCACACCTCCCCCAAGCCACAAAGAGAGGCAGGTGGTGTTTCTACACCACAGAAGCTGTCATGTAGACTGACTGGGCAGCCCTGAGAGAGCATAAAAAGGCCCTCTTGCCGAGGTACAGAAAGGTCCAATAGCCAGAGCCACTAAGCTCAAAGCACTGTTCCCCTGTAGCCACAGCTGGAAGTGCAGATGAGGAAGGGAGCAGGAAGAAGCCATTTCACAGTAATGCTCTGCCCTGACTGTGATGTGCTGGGAGATGGTCAAGGAGAAGAGTCAGTGCTTTTCAGCACACAGACAGAACAGCTGATACCAGCTTGGGCTGGAGCCACAATAGCACAATGGTCTGCACCTGTGGGCAAAGGGGATGTTCTCCGTCTACATGCAGAGCTGTAACAGAAAAAGCAAACTCACCCACCCATTCTGGCTAGCACGCAACAAGAGTGTGTGTGTCCCCACAAACACTGACTCTTCTTGTCCCTTCTCCAGCACAGTGGTACAAAGATGACATCCCTACACCCAGGTGGAAGGACCCTGTGCCCAGTGTGGGGCAGGGAGCGGTGCAGGCAATCAGGAGCATTGTGACCTACAGTTGCACCAGTCCTGGGCTGGGGTGGGAGAAGGGGGAACACAAACTAACAGAAAAAAAAAAGGCCCAAGACTCATTTTAAGGAGTAAAAAAGTGAGTAGGAAAAAAGCACAAGTACTGAGTTAAAAAACAATTCAGTGCTTCAGGAGTGCTACCAGCACAGCGCAACAACACTGAGCTCTCTCTTTTCCCAAGAACCTGTATTTGTAAGATTTTAATATTTTCTGTATATTTCTATTTTTCTTTTCTCTCCCTCTTGTTTTTTTCTCGTTTCCCCCCTCCCACCCTGCCCCAAAATACTCTCCTTCCTTTATATTCAGTTGGCCAGGACAACGGGCTGGAACGACTGGCTAGGATACTGCATGGCATTCAGGTTGTAGCTGAGTCCTTCCACAAAGGGAGACTTCTCCAAAAAGAGGCTATTGGTGCTGCCACTGAAGACCTGAGCCATATCAAAGGTACCACCTGTGCTGGCGTTGAACTGCGATGCTGGCGGGATGCTGCTGGCCTGGCTCTCAGTGGCAACACCATCGAAGAAGAGACTGCTGGCTCCTGGCGAGGCGCCACTGTAAACAAACTCCTTGGCATTGGGGGAGAGCTGTGACTGTGGGGCTTGGCTTCCAGCACTCCCGACGAAGTTCAGAGAGTGCATAGACAGGGAGAGGCCCTTGTGCTTCAGCAGGTTGGTGGTGGGAGACCTGACCATTCTCGGCTGCTGCACAGCCCCTGCTCCACTACCCCCTCCTCCAGCTCCTCCACCCTTCTTCATCTTGGTTGAGCCGAACTTGGTGGCAGCAAAGGTGGCAGTGGTGAAAGTTATGGGCTGCGCAGAGCGAGGGATGAAGGTGGGACTGGGTGACTGGCCAAAGGAGGGGGATGGAGAGTTGGACAGCGAGTTGTCCTGGCTGCCGATAGGGACAAATACCTGGGCATCGGGGTTGAAGCTGCTCTTGATTTCTTTGTCCAGCTCTGTGGCACTGCAGCCCTCACTGTCATCTAGGTAGAGAACCTTAACAGAGCCCTTCTCACCGATCTGGTAGGAAACCTCAAAAGGATCAATCCAGACACTCAGCTCTTCTGGCACATTGGCACGCACATCCTCCACAGCCAGCCCGCTCCGCTTGGCCGCCAGCTCCACCACCGGATCCACCGTCTCCCCTATATGAACACAGCGATAGCCAGATCCCTTCAGAGGTTTCTCTGGGTACCAATGACCCTCATATTTCTTCTTCAGCAGGCGCTCTAGCTCCTCACCAAACAGGTCTGCCCGCCTCCGAGGAAGCTTGTTGTACAGGTATGAGATGATGAAGTTAAGAGCAACTTTGATCTCCAGATGCATACTCTCCTCCCAGCAAGCAAGTCAGGGCAGCGTATTAAAAGTGACAAAATGACAGGAACATAGACAAGTTTTGACTCCAAAGAGACCTAGGGAAAGAGAGAAAAGGATGGATGAAGACTAGAGAAGACAACAATTCTCCACCTGTTGAGATAAACAACTGTGCCTTTTCATGAACAAAGCAGAATGAGCAGTTTACACAAATACTAACAAGAAATAATGCTCTCTAGGACAGTCACCACAAATCTACTGGTCCTCAAAACAGAGGGATGCCAATAGGGAGAAGTCTCCCTCCTCCTCTTTCAGAAGAAGTATGGGTGTAGCCACTACCCGCACACAAGGACGTACATCACACTCACCTCACTGCCAAGCACTGCTGCTGTAACCCGGCAGGCCACTGTCTGCTCTGGCAGAGCTCTGTTGGCACACCTAACACACCTCTCCTGCCCTGGCACTTGGCTGCTTCCAGCATGGCCCACCTGCACCAGCCCCTCCAGAGCCCAAGTGCAGCTCCTGAACAGCCTCGTGACTCACTCAGCAGCTTTATGCAGAGACCTGCTCATGCGCAGGACAGCAGGGCCAGCCTCTCCTCCAGGAGGTCACGTAGTTGTGCTGAGTGCCACATGCTGCTGGCACAAGCGCAGAAGGGACAAGAAGGAGCGAAGGGAGGGTGCTGGGGCACCAGCTGCCAGCCCATGTTTACTATCCCCTTGACTGACAGGCATGTATCTTATCAAGTGTACCCAGTTGAGACTCTGCCTAGCTACAAGCATAAAACCTCAGTTTAAGTCTGCTGAGGGGGGGAGAGGGGAACATTAAATGTGCATAGAATCACAAAATACACACGTGCCAACAGCCTGTCCAATACAGTTCACATCGCTTATCTCTGCACAGAGGGAGGATGAGCTCTGCCAGGATCAGGTATCTACTTAATAAAAGCTGAAACTGCTTGCCGAAGATTGAAGTAATCCTTCCTCCTCTCTCTCTCTCTGCCTTGTGAGGAAGTCTCCGAAATGGAGAGAACCCACAAAAGCACAAAGCAAAACCACAACACTCAACTCGCCCATTATACACAGATTGGCAAAAAATGTTTGTCTGGGTACCAAAAAAACCCAAACTAGGTATGTTAGCACTACACTCTGTCACTCATCCAAAGAACATGACCGCAGATATTTTAAGAGGAACCACACTTCCAGTAGCCTCCACACCTCTCCAGGGGAAAGAAGAATATCCAGTTTTTAATTGGCAGCTTAGTCAGAGACTGATCTGTCTCCAGCTGCCCTCACCTTGCTCAAAGAGACACACTGTGCTCAACCATTTTCCTAAAATGGGCTTTAGGGATATTCTTGCACAGCACTTAAGCCAATGTTTATGATGTGTGACAATTATTTGGGGTGGGGATAGAGTACAAACATACATAGTCAGCATTCCCCTGTAAAATCCCAGCAGTACAACCAGGTATCCATGCTGGCCTAGGTCAGGAGGAATTAAAAACTGACCAGACTTGTTTGCTTAGTCTAGTTTGGTGGACAGGATGGATCAAATAATTTTCAAAAAGCCCTCAAATATGTTGAAGCTTTACTGCAAAAAAGAGATGCAGATTTCTATGCTTTTTCTGTACAACTCCATGTTCACAGAGATTTAGCCTTAGGAAGATGGTAACCAGAAACAGATCTCACACCTCAGATCTGCCAACAGAGGTCAGTTCTGGAAGGAATCCCCTTTGGAGTTGACTCAGCAACATAAAAACACACAAGAACAACGGAGTGAAAAAGAAGTCCTGCCTTTAAAAGCTGCTTTAAGGAATGACTGTAACATAACAAACTTTGGTAGGTCACTGCAATCTGACCAAGTCCAAGTAAGAACTAATGAACACCAAAGAAATCAGCAACCAGAGTTTTCCTAAGAACAGTTAAGAAGAAGCCATTTTCAGAAGGCAAAACTCTTGGCACAGAGACGGAGCCTTTTCCACAGAAATTAAATATGAAGCAAACCCCTAAAGAGCACACCTAAACCCTAACAAGAGCTTGTATAGACTACACTACCTCAAGGGAGAATTACATAGAACTCTCTAACTTCTTTGGCTTTGAGACATTCAAAAGAGAGGACACCTTTGGATCCCAGCAAGTTAAACAGGAAGAGAACAGCCAGTTTGTAAGTCTTTTATCTGGTGATAAATTCTAATCCAGATCCAAAATCTATTAAAAAAACAGATATTAAAGACTAGGAAAGGAACAGTGGCCAAAATTGGTTAACATCCTATCTGCTACACAAATGTCTCAATATACACTGAGGACCCCAATTCCTCATCAACTTTTTGCAGAAAACAGCGAGGAGGTACAATTATACAATATCTCCTTTTTTCTTTTCTCCTGTTTTCCTAAAAAGAGAATACTCTCTACCTTGTTTAAGAAACAGGTAAGTTAATTAGCCTAATAACACCAACAGCTGCCAAGGTAGTGGCATACAACTGATTCCTGCCGAAGGCACAAAAAAAAGTCACTGGCTCCTTAGGTTGTTGACACGGCAAGATGCGTTCCTGTAGGATCCCCTCAATCTCTTTCTACTGCACTGAAATATGACAAAATAATTTTAAAAAGATTGTTTAAAACCCTGAAACCTACCGAAATATAGCTGAAGCAGCATGGCTCTGAGAGAAAGACACTACTGAATATCAATTTTAAGAGATATTCGGAGCAGTCTTCCATAAACGCCAGCATTTTCAAAGTAAAGGCTTACTGTACACGGGCAGAACATCGAGGTGCTGGCAGGGAACAAAGAGCTGTTTCTCTACTCTGCGGAGGGAAGGCAGGAGCCCCCTCAGATTCCCCGTTTATCGGTATGCTGAAGGGGAGAGGCCAGACCATCATTTGCAACAGAGAAGAGCGAACACGGGAACGATTCCCTCTTCTCCTGACTACACCAACACGGTGGGCGACCTTGCGGGTATCCCCCTTCGAGCTCCCGAAGGAGGCCCGGCCCTGGGAACGGGTTGGCCGCCCGGGACTTGAACAGCCAGCGGCCTGCGGTCCTACAGCCGGACACACCCGTCTGGACTGAGAGCGCCCTTCGCAGCACCTCGCCAAGGGCGGCGGAGAGGCTCTCCCGCGCCAGACGAGCGGCCCCGCGGAGACGAGCCCCATCGCCCTCTAATCCTCGGTAGCGCGGCCATGGCCGGTACCCGGCCGGCCCCGGCACGCCGGGAGCTGTAGTCCTCGCTCCGGCTCCCCGCCCCGCGACCTACTTCTCCCCGGACTGCGGCTCCCGGCGCGCCCCGCGCCCGGCCCGGCTCATCCTGTCCCCCAGCGGGGCAGGGCACAAAATTTTCCAAGGCACATGCGCGCTGAGGCCCGCCCGCCCTTCCCGACGCTGCCCACGGCCGGGAACACGCCCCGCGGCCCGGGACCGCCGGGCAGCCGCCCCCTTCTCCCCTTCTCTTCCCCTCCCTCCCTCTCGGCAGGAATGGGCGGGTGCGTCCCCACCACGCAGCTGCTCCCCCCCCCACGGCTGCGGGACGGAGCCCGGGTGGCCAGAAACCCGGTATCCCTCTGTCCCTCTCCCCCGCCCCCCGCGCTTGTCCCCTTCGCCCCAGTGGGGCACGCCAAGTGGCAAACAAGGCTCCCAACAGAGCGCTCGGATGGATGAGGCTGTGCCAACAAGGGCGAGCTCCCGGCCCCGCACACCCGGCGGGACACCGTGGATCGGGGGGGTCCGGGCGAGAGGGGGGAATGGGGGGGGCGGGGGCAGCCCAGCCCAGCCCCGACAGCGCCTTTGTTATCGCCGGGCTTCTCCCCCTCGGAGCTCGTCGTGCACGAAAGGGAACACCCCGGCGACATCCCCCTTTCCTGGGAGCCCAGAGTGCCCACCGCCGCCCTCGGGCCCAGCCTGCCTTTTTTGGGGCTGCTGAGGCTGGGGCTGAGCCGCATCCCGCTCCCGCTACCCCCCCCCCCCGCCCCCACCCCACCCCTCATACTGGGATGTAGCGAATGAAATGGTGAACTGGGGCACTGCAAAGCGTCTCCGACCCCAGTGACTTTCACCCCTATTCTTACCCCTTGAAGCCCCATTAACCCCCCCCCCGGGGACTCATAGCCGCACAGTAACTCCACGGACGGGTAAATCGCTGTACCTGGCGGGGAGGGGGACGATGAACCCTCTCCGACAGAGCCCACAAAGAGGATGCACGCCGGGGGGGTCCCGGCCCAAGAAGGGGTGTGGGGGAGGGAAGCTCCCCCGGCCCCACTTACTTCGTCCCCGGCTCCAGGGCCGGCGGCTGCTGGCGGCTATCGCGGTGGCCGAGGACGCTGCCGGCAGGTCTCCGCTCTGCCCCGTCTCGTCCGTCCTCTCCTTCCCTTGTACCCGACGGCGCGGGGCGGGCCCGGCACTGTGGTGTAGACGCCGCCGCCGCACCCCCACAGCCGCCGGCGCCCGGGCCCCGAGTGAGCCAACTCACGGCAAACTTTCACCCTTAGCAACCTCCCGGCGCAGGGATCCGCTCCCGCCCCGCGTGATGCGGCCGCGGTGGGCGGGCCGGAACTACTTCCTCCTTCCGCCGCCGACCGCAGCGCCCCGGGATGGACGGGGCGGGGGGGCCGAGGCGGCGGAGCCCCCTCTGCTGCCCCCGGCACCGAGAGTACCCCGGCTCGGAGCTCAGGGGAAGGCGGGGTGGGGCCGCGGCCTTAACGGGGATTGACCTGAGGATTCTCGCAAGCGGCTTAGCCTGAGGCGACGGGGGGATTGCTAGAGGAATCGAACGGAGCGGGGAGGCTCGGGACCGGCCCCCACGCACCACGGGTACGGTCGAGCCCCAGCTCAGTGGCAAGGCCATCCCCGGGACTCCCGAAGGGACAGTTCCCCGCACACCCCAAGCACGTCCGCGAAGACCCCCGTGGTGGAGCCCCGCGCCCTGCTGCAGTGGAGAAGCTCGGGGAGACGTGCCCACGGGCAATCCCGCCTTCCTCCATCGTTGCAAACCCCTCGGCATCCCCAGTCCCTGATGGAGGCGGAACGCTGCGAGCGCATCTCCCGGGGGAACGACGGGGCAAGACCAAACCGGGTGGGCTAGTGGCGCCGCGGGGAGGACAGGAGCAGCGTGACCACCTCCGCAGCCCCGAAACGGGGACGGAGATCCCGCCCCCGGCACGCGCTCCCCGCCTCCCGGACTACTTTTACTCCGCACGCCTATGTCCCTCCGCCGCTAACAGAGCAGGGCCGGCCTCAACGCGGCGGAGACCAGAGACCTGCAAGGTGCGCGAGCGCCGGCCCTGCTAAAAATAACTGCGGCGTGCTAGTAACAGCCTTTCCATTGGCTGCCCGGGTCCGGCGGCGCCTTCGGATTAGAGCGCTGCCTCAGCCAATGAGCCGAAGAGGGTGTGCGCGGTGGGCGCCGCGCGGGGGCTGCCGGGAGATGTAGTCACCAGGGTGGCCGCAGCCTGCCCCTTCCGAGGTGCTCGCCCCTCACCGCGGGGCGTTCGCGGGTTCGGGCAGGGCTCGGGTTTACAGTCTGCCCCGGGGAAAGACAACCACGGTGACGGCCATCCCTGCGGCTATGGGCCGATCGCGGCACCCCCACGCCAAAGGCTGAGCTGCACCGCCCACCGGCAAGCTGAAGGCACTCTCAGTCAGCCCATAAACAGATATGCACCATTTATTTCAAAGCAGACCCATTTCTAGTCCCAGGAAAATGAAGAAAATGCCTACAGGCATCCCCAGGCCGTGTATTTTACAGTCCAAGGTCACACCACCTTCCACACACACCACTTGGCAAAGGCTGCTTGCTGTCCACACGTAAAGCAGCTTTTGATCAGTTTTGAAGTAACACTCTAAACTAGTGTTAGGGACACCAAGAATGGTGTTTCCAGGCTCCCCCAGCCGCGTGTCCTGCATCTCTCTCAGTGCTGACGCAAGCACAGGGTGACACAGGAATTACCACAGTCACAGTTGCAAAAGGGGTAGCTGTCCTGGCAACCATCTCCCAAGTGCAAAAATACAAAATTCATCTCTTGCCTCGTTTCTACAACAGTCCTCAGCCTCCTGGATTTAGTTTGTCCTCCTGCATTCAGGAACACCTTAACTCAGGTACTGCCTTTGCCATGGAAGAGCATTTATTTTGAGGCCAGCCAACACCTGGCTGTGTGTTAAGAAATCTATTAATGTTCCTTCCCAGCCACAGCAATCAGCCTTGCTCATTTTCCCACTGATTACAGAAAAAAACAATAACTCTTGAAGTTGTTTTGTTTTTTTTGTGTTTTTGTTTTTTTTTTTTTTTTTTTTTTCTCCAGAGGAAGGGGAAAGAGAAGGGGAGAGCTACTATGCACAGCCTTATTTTCATTACTCCTATTTAAAAAGGAATGTAGTTACAAAAGAATAGCTTTTATTTTTTTTTTTTTCCAATTATTCCCTTGCTTTGCTGGAAACAAAATCATACTGTCAGAGATCAGGAAATTAAAATGACTGAGCTATTTTTAGCATCATTAAGCAAAAAAGGCAATTACATTTCTAAAATTGTATTATTGTTTTAGTGTGTTACTAAGAGGCTGTCACATATTAGGGCTCTTTAAAATACCTGTGCCTTGACTGTGCTCTTTTAATTACGGTGTCACCCTCGTACACATGCAGGCAGAGGAATTCTGTTACGGTATTTGCTCCTGCATTCTCAACCATTTGGCTATTACGTCAAAGCCAAGCTCCCATGTCACATGTGCATGGGGAGGGGAGCAATTGCCAAGCCAGTGGGACAGAGCTCGTTTGGTTGGATTATTTAATGCCAAGGAAGGGAAGTCATGTTATAATTTGGCATAATTAATATCGCCATACCCTGAATCCTCTGTACGTTCAATTCACATGACAACCCTGAGGAAATGAAAAATTCTTTCCTGCTATTCAAAGAGGCAAACACGAGAAAATAACAACTCCTGTGCAGATAAGCTTTCAGAAATGAGATTTTGTCCATGCAGCTCCCACAGAAAAAGCTCACATACAGATTCCAGACCTCCACCTACCTTTTCTTTTTGTTTTGCCTCTTAAAGAGAAGTAATGCTTGGGGCTCAAATGCTTTGTCAAGACAAAGTCTAGGTGGTTCAAAGGACTGGATGTCTGTAACAGAGCTATTTGCTGACCTCAGCTGTAGTTGTGGCTGGCAGTTGGTCTAAAGGGGTGTGTAAAAGGGAACACCTACATTTCAGAACACAGCAATGCCTTGTTAGTACTGGCAACAGAGACCAATTTCTTAATAGGTCAAGCAGTCCCATGTTCTCTCCTTCAATGTAAATATTTGAAATTATGGGTTTTTTTACTTATTATGCAACATTTTAATAAAGAAAAAGAAAAAATAGCACTCCCTAGAGAAGTAATGGCAGGAAGACACATTTAAGTCCATGCATTAGGATTTGAAGACAGAACCATGGGGGGGTTCAGCTGCCACGTTGACAAAGCTGTCCCTGTCTCTCCCAGCCTTCCCTGCTGTTGCCACTCAAGTACTTTGCAACTGGCAGCCAGGGAACCCCTGAATCTGGCTGCATAAAACTCCACAGACTGATGAAGCCCTTCCAAAGCTTGGTCTGCACACAGCAGCAGGACATGTCTTATCTCACTTTCCCCCTGCAGGGAAGCTCACCCTTTTAGCATGTGCCTGGTCTCCAGTACTGCAAGGCAATCTCCTCCTCCTAGACAAGTACTTTTAAGTCTATATAGGTGAAAAATAATGCACTTTTCTAGAGGCCCTGCCTAGGTATCATCTACTGGTGCATAGAAACCATTACCAAACAAGCAAGGTCGTGTTTTTCTGGGCTACACAAATACGTCCATTGCCCTTGTCTGAATTAGCAGCTTCAGGGCAATGTCCCATCTGTGCTCAGAAAGTATCAGAAAGGCAGTGGCACTGAACTGATCTGAGCACCAGCAGCATTTGGCATGCTCCCCAGAGCTGTCTGAGCAAACAAGGCAAAGAAGAAAAAGCCTGTCCCTCTCTCCACCCGCCCAGTGACTCAGAAAAACTAGAAATGGCAGCTTAACTCTCAGAATACAGACGGATATACCCAGCAGTCAGCGTGAGGGCATTGGGAGTGCCAAGAAAGTGAGTATGCTCAGCTGTTTTTGGGGATGGGGGAAGGGATGGGGACACTCGTACCTCTAGTGTCTCCCTAGCCGATCCTGCTAAATGATTAGGAACAAGGGGTGGTCTAAAATTAGTTTACCAGGGTGTACTGGTTTTGAGACAAAAAAATAATTCCTTACTTCATTTCCCTCCACCTTTACTGAAAAACTTTGTCATCTTCCAAAATTCTGGGAAAGAAAAAAAAAAAGTGTAAAACCTTCTGCATTCCTAGTGAGATAATTTGGGCTGCCTGACTGAGGGTAAGTGATAAATTCTGGTTGAAGTAATCAAGTTCCAGGTACAACAAATCTGCATGTCATGGCCTGCTTTTAAAGAAACACAGAATTTAAAATGGCCGATAACAGGTCTGACATGGGCTTCCCAGTCTGCAAGGGCAGTTGCTTATTCCCACAGAACTGCTTTGGGAGAATAGGTTTACTGTAACCAGAGCTAGACTGCTCTGAACATCTTGGCAAATGACATCCATCAGAAGCTGTGTAGGGGAACCACAGTGCAGGAAAGACGACATACTGATACTCTCAGAACTTGGAAGAGAAAGCTTGGAAGAGAAACCCGACAGAATTAATAGCTGGGGGCAGGAGAGGGAGGAGCAGCTGAGATAGCTGTAGGGACAGTGACAGCTACAGCCAGCTGCAAGGAAAAAATACTATTGAGAGGAGGATAATCACAATTTGTGTGCTTTTCACTCTTACCCAAATAGTTGGAGCAGGTAGAAGAGGTATTTAAGCCGAAGAGTAGTTAGAGGAATTCCCTCAAGGGAATAGCTGAAATCCTGGAAGGGGCACAAAATATAAAAAGGTCTCAGGGCTCTGCACCCCAAGGCTACACAAAGACAACCGTGTTAGTGTAGCACACGCTCCACTCAGACTACAAGCGCTTGAAGGAGTACAGGGCACACTGAGTCAGGACCCTGATTTAACCACCTGAGGAGTGCACACATCCATGGGAAACTCAGTTCCACCTCTGCACAAAGCCGCCCGTTTCCCAGATCTTTGCTGAGCCAACAGACTGCTTTTAGCCTGTACTGGTATTTGACAAACAAGAAGCCTATGGTTTCCAGCACGTACACGGCCAATAGCCCAGAACAAAACAGTTGGTTTCCTGTTACAGCAGGGAAGGCTTTAACTTATTCACAAGAACAGGATAGCGAGTCAAATAGCTTAGTAGGTTTTAGAAAGGGATTGGATGTTTGCATGGTGAAACAGCATCCACAGCTGTATTAGCAAGGGTAAGGGTTACAAGCTCAGCAATCCTCATGCTATGGGACAAAATGATCAGTGGCTGCGATCACAGGCAGACAAAAGCAAGAGCCGTTCCCTGAAGCTCCTTGTGGCAAGGTCACGTGGCCATAAGCAGACACTGTCAGAAACCAGATAACCCATTGTGAAGTGCTAGCTGGGCTAATCCTCCATGTCCCCAGAATGCTCCAGAGAGGCTAGGCCCAGAATGAACCAGAGAGAAATCCTCGTACAAAAAAAACCCCAAAACAAACAAACAAACAAACAAACAAACAAACAAACAAACAAACAAACAAAAAAACTCCAAAAGAAAAAGCTTTATTGGTACGCATCCTACAAAAATGTTTACAAGAAATGGCCTTGGATTTATCTGTCACAGAAACATAGAAACAGCTGTACTCTCCCTAGAAAGGTACTAGCCATGAGCAGATTCCTTACAAAACAGGGCAGCATGGAAATATACTGGAAGAAGGGAGGAGGGGAGCGGATTGGTGCTCTGTTCTTCAATACTGGTGGATGGGGCAATTTCAAAAAATTGAGAGGAGGCCCAATAAGAACAACCTCAAGGTGTTTCGGTATTTTCTTTTTTTACATAGCTCCTCTATGTGTAAGTGTTTGCCCACTCTGCTTTGTATAGACAGCTGGGCAACTACTAGTAGAGCTTCTGCAAAGGCAAGAGACAGTAATCTTTATTTGCCCTCTCTCATCATTGATTCTGATCAGGTTTCAGTCCCCACTCAGTCTGTTATTTCTCCAACCTCAAGTATATTACTGAATTTGTTCTGCTTTAGAAAAAAAAAAATCACCAGTTTTCAATAAGAGTAAAGTCCAGAGATGTTCCAAGACCCTCTTGCCAACCCAGTAAGAGGTAGCCACATATGAATAGGATCACCTCTTCTTGAAGCCATACTTTTTCCTTTCATAGAAAAGGTCTGTCTTAGAACTGCCCAGGTTCACAATCTTGGGACAACCATCTCTCTGTAAGAAAAGAAAATGCAAGTTAGGAAAAAGGCAAACACAGAACAACATCATAGTTGTAGTAGGTTCTCAGTTGCCACACTCCTCGCCCTGTCCTCAAAACACTTCAAACACCTGTACAGACAAATTGCTTTCCAGTGCTAGTTACCAGTAAGACAGTGGAACAGAGAAGAGGATGGAAGTCTTTTCAGCATTACTGTAGGACATGCTTTCCCTCAGGGCTGAAATGGAAAACAGCTCATATAACATCAGCCATTTAATGAAAAGGATGCGCTGTGCCTCAAGACTGAAGTCCTTCTAAATCAGGATGGGCAGGGCTTCTAGGGTCCAGAGGAATAACCTTTCTCCTCCTTAGCCAAGAAGAATCTTGCTCCTCTAGATGTCACCAAACCATTCTTGTGTTTAGGAGCCCCTCAGCTGTAACAGCAGAACTGAATCTCAGATTTCTTACATCCTGGATTGATTACTGCAGAGGCTGTAGGGTCAGCTACTCACAACAGCTACACAGGTAAGTTCTCATACTTGAATTCCAGTACACAGTGAGGAAAAAAGCCACAAGAAAAGCAAGGGGAGTAGGGGAGACCCTCTTGAGAGGTGTGGTTGCAAAAGAAATCAGAAATGCACCTCTTTGTGTATCTGGGAACATTTGCCCATGGGCCACCTGAGCCCAGTATCTGCATAATTCTTTAGGGCAAAATGTTATGGCTGGCCACAGCAGCTGTGAATGGCCCAGCAGGCAGAGGAACGTGTGTCCTTTGCTGAAGTACAAGCCTGAGTGCATTAGATTTAGAAAGCCCCTGGGCAGATGTCAGATGCTGTAGAATCTGCACCCAAGCTGCCTGGCTCCCATGCCAGAGATGCAGTCTGGTGGGGAGGATATGCATGATAGCAATAACAGGAGAGGTGGGGAACAGAAATCATCCCTCCCCCAAACACCTATCACAACCCTTTTCTAGCTACTGTCTCCTTATTTAATTTTGAACCTCAATATGAGGTTGACTTGACTCTTTCAAGCCTTGCCTCCCATGATCCATGGAGTCTGTTCAAATCTTGACAGCCTTATTGCAGGGCTCTGTCAATTCTCCTACCTCCTCCTAAGGACACGGCTCATGAGCACCCTCCTTTCTCCAAGAAAAGATTACTAATTGCAACTCACAGATGTCCTGGGTGACAAAGTGGTATCCTGGCCCTTACCCACAGATCAAAGTGCCTGAAACAATACTTCATTCCTTCCTCCACCTGACTAAATGAACCAAGAGTAACCAGGTCCTTTGCTTTGTGCCCAATAGCATTCCACCTCTGCCATCCATTTTATTTGCTTTCTTGCTTCACTATCTTTTTCAGTCTTTCTCTGAGGGTGATGAAAGTGCTGTGGCTGAAACCTTGGATTGTTAAAGCTTCAGGCACAGAGCTCTGCCCATCCGTTTTTTTATTCACATCAGCATCAGATATCATAATTATGACAGGCAGCAGCACACTTAATTTTTCTCCTTCTGGGCTTCCTACGCTTGTGCCAGCACTTTTCAATCCTCCAACAAATCACGTCAAATCTGCTGTTTCAGATCTTCAACTTCGCATCTGCAGTAATATGGCACATCTGATTTTTCTGCTATGGAGCAACTTTCTTCACTCACAGCAGCATTTACCCAAGGTGTCAAAATGCCCCAGACCTGTTATTCTCCTCTAGCTTTGTGTTTTCCACAGTCCTCCCTGATAGAGCAGCTGGTTATTTCACACCTGAACCAAACATAAGATACAGGTGATCTTAGGTTATGAAAAGCACTTGTTGGGAATCTCTAAGAATTGATAAAAATAAAACCAAGCCTATTTTACTCATGACTTATAAAGCCAGGCATCTTCATTCCAAAGACAAGTGAACAAAACTACTCTTTCTCACAGCATTTATAAAGTAGGAGGCAACATCACCGTCATGGCACTTATATCCCTATTTAGATATAGAGAAAGATTATGGTTCTGTTAGATCTAATGACTAAATTCAATTGAGGACCTGGTCCTATTCTGGATTTGGCTGCAGGCCTCTAGACAAAACAGGCACTGGAGAGAATTAAAGCAGCAACTCATCAGCTGAGGACACTCCTGTAAATCACTCTGAACCACTCTCTCAGCCTGTTCTTCAGTTATTAGGGTGTGTAGAAAATTACATTTGCAGAGCACCAAACAACTTTTAACAGTCACTCTCACAGCTGCCAGGCCTATATTCTGGGATAGCAGAACTGTAAATATCATGTTGTTGTTCTTCTGCAAGATCTTTCTAATGCTTTGTTGCAGTTCATGTCCTGCACTCATTGTGTTGGATTATTAACAAAAGCCTTACAAGGGGTGAACAGCTGCCTCATTTCACATGTGCTGTGCCTTTCAGTGCAGTATTATAAAAAGATTATAGCTCTGGCTATAGAGAAAAGGGACCATTACACCAAAAAGCATTAGCAGAAAGAGAGATATCTACAATATAGACCATTTCAGAAAAGAATAAGAAAATATAAATTGCAACCCATTGAAATTATACAAGAAGCATCAATCTTGAGAAACATAATTACCAGTGGAGCCACTGGACACTAAGGACCAACTTTACCTTGTTATTCAAAGGAAAACAAAGGTTTTGATTCCACAGACCTTACAGTACCATATGTGCTCTTAATCAGTGGCTCATAATGGACTTCTAGGGGCTCCTGCCACTGCCTTGTAGTGTCGGCAATACTTCTGACCCTGGTGAAATCTAGGCTGGAGCTGTAGTAAGATAACAACCTGAAGTGGTAACAAGCAGTGGGTGGAGGAAATGAACTGTGACTGTGCAAAACAGTCAGAGATCCTCAGAATGAAGAGAGTTACAATACCTCAAAATGTTTTGCAGTAATGGGGACCTATCAAGAGGGGAAGAAAGATTTGAGGTATCACAAACAGGTGCCAATAGTCCCAGCACTAATTTTGACAGCTCCAAGCCCCTTAAAGGTAAGCATGGCTACTATGTAGCTGGGATGGCAACTTACATCTTTCTCCTGGATGGTGCACTCCTTGCAGTAGTAGGCATCGGAGACGCCGGGCCCCCCGCAGATGACGCAGCGGCCCTGGTAGGAGCCGTAGTTACACTCGTCACAGATGCGCACCAGGGTGCAGGGCCGCACGTAGGAATCGCAGATCACGCACTTGCCGTCACCTGCCAGCACAGCCTCTGGTTACACAATGGTCTTTTGCCACCCCCACGGCAGAGGAAAAGCCTCCTGGTCAAGTAAGTTTCCTGTACACTCAAAGACACTACAGCTGAACTGCAGAAATGTGCC
This sequence comes from Zosterops lateralis, assembly GCF_965231275.1. NCBI lineage: Eukaryota > Metazoa > Chordata > Aves > Passeriformes > Zosteropidae > Zosterops > Zosterops lateralis. The sequence goes on from NC_139765.1 coordinate 24,851,111, forward strand.
TTGCAGGCACAGGGCTCAACTTTGTATTGCACACAGACTTGAAAAGAACAAGGGCCGTGGCCTGCAATATTTGAGGGTTTTCTTAAATTTAGTCATACATTCACAGCCAAGAGAAGAAAACCAAAATTACTTCTTTGTGATTAGCCAAGACTTGTTTAGATTGTACCACTGCTTTTACTCTACAACTTTTCCTGACTTGCTCACTTGCAAAAGAAAAAAAATCCAGACTGACAGAACTAGAGTCCTTACCTACGCAGAAGCAGCAGTGTAACCTTCTCCCACAGTGCAACATCAAAAAAAGTCTGGAGTTACTATCCTCAAAGAGATAAGAGATTGTACTCATGGTCCCTTTAATCTTTCATCTGTGAGAACGCCAAAAAAAGGGCAAACTGGCACAAGCAGCCATTTCACAAAAGTTGCTCTTACACTCTCACAAGGAACTGAGTGAAATTCAAGTACTCACATCATACAGGCAAGGAGCCATCAGATGCCAGTGGCAGTTTATGCTGAGCTGGACCTTAACCAAAACACTGACCTACGGATAAAAGGTTTCATATCCTATTACCAGTTCCCAAGGTATCTAATCCTGACTCCCACAAACAGCTTGCCTAACCTGCTCTAAAATCTCTGACATGACAGCCCTCACCTACTACCAATAGGAATCAGTTTCACTGTCAGGTGCTCTTGAAAATGATCTTCTTGCTTCAGACTGTCTTTCTCCCACTTTACTTACACTATTTTTAAGTCACAATCTACTCACCTCATTTGTTCCATTCCCCTACATGATCTAATAACCGATCACAAGGATCTAACAACAGATCATACTCTTTCTTCCCTTTCACAGCTAAGCATTTGATTTCTTGGGGCTTTTTCCTGCTCTAACTTCAGATGTTTGCCCTCTGTGTCTTCTTCTCTGGATGATAATGGGAACCTTTCTCACAGTATGATGAAGCCAGAATCCAAAAATGCATTTTTCCCCTGCTTTGAAATTATCAGGATGATATTTTGGTATTATAGATACAAAATACCTGTAGGATATCTGAAATATCTGAAGGATCCAACGAAGCACTCACTGTAGCCTCAGCCACTGGGAGTGCTGGCAGCAGGTACTCTAGAACTGCCTTTGGGCGAGAGTCTGTCTGAGCTTGCAACTTTTTAAGTATTCCTCGAGCTACACTTGCAACATGAAGGTAATTGTTCCCTTCTCAAAGAGTGACATCAAGTTAGTGGTTAAAGCAAAAATAGATTCCAACCTTTGAATGCAAAGTGCATGCTCTAACCACAACATCATGTTCTCAAGCAACTAAACATGGACACTACACTTACATTTTTCACAGAGTCTTCCGATTGCTGGGGGAAAAAAAAAGAAAAAAATTGTTTAAGGCAGGAGAAAAATCAAAGTAACTACAAGCTTGAATGTCAAATAATTATCTTCTGCAATGACCTTTAAAAAAAAGGTTAAACCACAGAAACAGTTTGAGCATAAATACAAATATTCATGATAAACAATATATATCCTCCTGGAGACATTTACCAAGACCAGAAATGCTCTATGAATGCACAATGACACCCCTTTGCATTAAGAAAACCTACATTCATCATTCCATTTCAAACACAGCCAGTGTGTCTGACTGAGGGAAATGCTGTACATTAGCCCTGGCACAGCTTTTGCACTGGTTTTAGTGAAGAGGGAAAAATAAAATCAAGTGTTTGTCTAAAGCAGCCCAAACACCTTCTTTGCTTTAGACCATGAAGGTAGTTAAATATATCTTAGAAGTCTCGTCACTTGTATGGGACACTCACAACAATGATGTCAGGAGCTTGGACAAATGCCATAAATACTGTAATTCAAAGACTAGATGTCCATATTCACAAAAACTAAACAGTGGTTTAGCTGAAGTCTAAGAGGGAATTTATCTGTCAGGATATGACTTTTCAACATAGATAGATAGTTAAAAGCACTGAGTATTCTAAAAAGAGATTTTCTATGGACAGTGCAGCTGAATGTTTTGTGTTTACGGATCTTGCAGAAAGTTACTCGTTAAATTTGCTTTTCCAAGGAGTGACAAAAGCCTGGAAGGGATACCTCAAATTCTAATCTTGTGTAAGAGATCTTTCAACCTTGACTCTATTTCTGACTCTAACGCGCCAAGGATAAATCCCGTTATAAATCCCGAATTACAGGGATAACCCGGAAGATAACTTTTGTCTCGCAGCCAAAAAAGTGCTCCCAAATGCTGCTGGATCCGTAACGGACGGCGGAGTATGGAACCAAAAGGAAAATAAAAGGAAAATAAGAGGGAAGGAGAGCGGGACGAGCGAGTGGCGCTGGCCGCCCCTCCCCTCTGCCTCCCGCCTCCCGCCGGGCCCAAGGCCGCGCGCGCCCCGCGGCCGGTAACGGGCCCACGCGCGCCTCCCGCTGGCCCCGCGGCGGGAAAAGGGAGCAGTGACTGCCCCCATCCTCGTCCCCCGGGACTCACCGACGCCCGCCTGCTTGCGGCAGAAGATGAGGTCCGGGTGGTGCTTGGCCATGGCGCGGCGACACCCGCTCGGCGCTCCCGAGGCCCCGCGGACCCCTCACGGCAGCGCCGCCCCAGGTCCTGGCCGGGGTGAGAGCAACGGCTCACAAAGCAGCTCTTCCGAGCGGGAAAACGCCGGGGAATGCCGAGATAAACCCTTTCCCCTAAAGTCACTCCATCTCTAACCTTCCTCCGCCCAGAGGAGCCCCGCGTGACAGCCGACAACCCTCTCCGTGTGGCGGGTGTCTCCCTGCCAGGACCCGCCGGCCGCGCCCCCCCGCGCGCGCCGGAGTTGTTAAAGAGGCCGCGTGACGCCATCGCGGCGCGACTCCATCTTTGTCAGTGAGCAAAATGGCGCCGTACTGCGTGCTGGCCGCTCGGCTGAGGGTGAGCGGCGGCGGCGGGCGGGGCGGGCAGCGGGCGGGATGGGCCGTGGGGATTGCGGCAGGGGCAGGATCACTGCCCGCTGGGCGGCCGGGAGGGCGGCCGCACGCCCGCAACCTCGGGGTCGGGCCGTCCCCTCCTCCGCTTGTAGGTCAGCGTGTCCCCGGTGCGGCCCCACGCCCCGTTTCCATGGCGATGGCGGGGCGGCCGCGGCTTTGGAGGCGGCGGCGGGGCCGTTGCTCGGGCCTCGGAGCAGGGCGTCTCCCGCCTCCGGGCCCGGCCGGCCCTCAAGGTGAGCGCAAGGTGAATGGGGCGGCGGGGACGTAGCCTGGCACCGCCGCCTCCCCCCCGCCCGGAGCCCTCCGCGCTGGGCTGGAGTCGCTGTCAGAGCTCCGGGCCGAGCACGGCAGAGAGCCTGAGGGCGCGGGCCCGAACGGGGAAATAAAAGTTCTTTCCCCCGGGGCAGGCAGTTTTCTTTCCCTCGTCTTGTATTACTTCCCGTTATAGGCATGCGACAGCACAAGGTGACTGACTCCTTGTGTGAGTGAGCTGTCTTTTGGCTACTTTGCTTTAAAAATCCTCCTTTTAATGCAAACAGACACTCTTGGGTGACAAAAATGCCAGCATCTCTGTATAAATAGGAGCTAGGAAGGCCGAAGAAGCAAGCGGGCCATGGCTCTCCTAGTCTTGCCTGTCATGACCTCTAAAACTCACCTTTGCCAGTAATATGATATTGCCACAGAGATTGCTTTCCTTGAGACTTTGTTGTGTTTAGTGTCTACTCAGTAATAAAGTTTTCATGATATTTTAAAGCCTGTAAGGCAAATACCAGGTGCAATTTTCTGTTTAGGGCTGCTAAGGGATAAGGAGGTCTTTGCTTCCCTGTGATAAAGGCAGGCAATATAACTTCTCAGTTTGCCACTTGTGACCTTGACCAATGTGTTCCCTTTCCCTAGGGAGCTGAAATAAGAATTTGGTTGCCTTTTAGTGTTTTGAAAGTCTTTTGTGAATCTTAATTCCAGTTTAGTTATTACTGTCTTACTTTAGAGGCAGATGTTTTATAAAAGTATAGAGGTCTTTAAATTTAAATGAAAGTTACAGAATAGCACCATTTCAGTTAGGTTGGTGTACTTGTTCTTAGTTGCTAAATAGTTTTTTGTTTGTACTTTGAACAGAAATGACTAGTCATAAATTGAAGGCAAATCTTTTATTAAGGTAATAAATTGGTTCTCATTTTATGGTGTGACATCTTTTATTAAGGTAATAAATTGGTTCTCATTTTATGGTGTGACATTGCATGAGAACAAGCAGTCATTTGCTAAAATTAATATTGCATGATGCAAAACAAAGGTTGTGCTGGTGCAATTGATTTGGGGCATTTAGTATTCCAGGAGGTTGTTGTCTATTATCAGGCTCAGGGTGCATATTTCTTTCCCCCACCCCGTGAAGGACTAAATCTGTGATGTTAATCAGCCATGCCTCTGGGTGATTTAGGAGGCAGGTTTTTTCCCCTGTGTAGCAGCCTAGAGATTAATGAATATGAGCATCATTGTGTCAATCACTGTGATAGTGCCAGCATTGACCATGGCCCATATTACTGCTATTGGTCCTCCCATCCTGGAACTGTTTTGGAACTGGAACTGCAGAGAAAGCTTGCCTCTGGGGGAAATAAATTGGAATTAGCCTGATGTGACTGTCATATTTAAGGTATAGTTCTAATAGCCTCAAAGGGTCAAGATCTCTTTTCTGCCTACCTGAGATAAAGTTTTTAGTAACATTCCATTTTTTAAGCCGCTTTGGCTGAAGACTGACTGAAAGGGAAGACTGTAAAGCTCTAAACTGCCTGAAATATCAGGTTTATTGAAGGCATTGTGGGTAAGTCCTGAAATTATGCATGGGCAGCTTTGTGTATCTGGAAGAAATGTTGGCCAGGGCTAAACTGATCTTCAGAACCATAATTTTGGTTGCTCTTTGGAGGTGGGTCTAGAAAATGAGCCTGCATTTATAATTTGATTATACCATGCTGCTCTTTTTTTTTTTTCCTAGGCTGGATCATGTTGAATGTTGGAAACTTGGCCAGTGTTCTTAGATCAGGGAAGATGAGGAAAGATGGTATTTTGGGTTTCAGCTGGGATTTCTAGGACAGATTTCCCAGATAGGAGTGCACAAAATGCAGTTGCTACTGTTTTGAACATGAGCTTTTGCTCATGGGCTCGTCTGCCTTACTGGCTGCTAATATGCAAGTTACTTTCTAAATCCAGATTCCCCCTGCATCTGGAATATTCAGTGTAATGAGCTAAATGCAAGATAGCTACTTAAGATCTGTAGAGAGCAGTGTTAGCTTCCTTACAGAGTTTTCAGAAAAAATGACCCATTTATTAGACTTACTTTCTTCTGTCTTTTAAGGAAGCTCTCACCTTGGAAAATACCAATAGGCTTAGGAGCCCTATAATGATAATACTGCCATTCCTTTTACTGAAATTTGAACAAGAACCCTCAAACTGGAGGAAGGGATTCAGTGCCAGGTGAGAGGAGCTGCTTGGTCAGCCTGGAAATAAACAGTTCCTGGAAAAAAGAGAAAATTTGTAGGTTGGTGGCTGCCTACTTCCCTTGGCTGTTGGGCTCAAGGGACTTCTCACTACTTATTTAAAAAAGCACCGTGGAAGCCTCTGCAAAGCACTGGTACATTCCCTCTCAGAAAAGAGTGAGAGAGAATGAAGCTGGGAACTGTCAGGCTTGTGACTTTTCCTTAATCTTGCAGTTCTGCCACCCCGTTTCTGAGGATGTACTAGAAGGACAGGCGTGGAGAATAGACAGTTGTGATGAGTGATATATTGTAAATTCTTTGTGAGGAGAGATCAGACTTTTGAACCAGGAAGTTTATGCTTGATGCTGGATGGTGGTGGAGCCTTAGACTTGCTGGGTACCAACAGGAGAACAACCATATTGAATCAGATTAATTCCCAGCAGAAATATGGGATTAGATTCATATCCTGGTAAAATGAAGATGGCACTTTTTAAATAGATGCCTTTTCAAATTCTTATGTAGAGAAAAATGATTCTCTACTGAAGCTGATTGGTCTATGCAGTTATTTTCCCTGGGTCATACTGGCCATTACAGAAACAGATCTTCTGTTTTCCTGACTTCTCCAGACCCAGACAGAATCCTTCACCTTAAACATGCTCTCCTCCTGCTTCTGGTAGCCTGAAGCTGTGGTCAGCAGGATTCAACTACATTGTATTGCTGATTTTGTGATTACCAGCTGAACACTGACATAGTATTAGAAGAAATATTACGTTTCCTTGTGCCATTTCATGGAGTGAAAAGACCTGTAGATGTGTGTGTTCAAGCAGAAAAGATTTTACCTGAATTTTGTTTGGAAAGTTTTGTTGTACCTCTTTTTGGAGTGCCCTGCTTCAGATTTGTATTTTAATCAGCTTTGGTCCCAGGCAAGATTAAGATGCTATGAAGCCTCTGCTGTTAGTTCTATTTGCATATCTATTCTTCTTTATGATGAATTAAGAAGAAATTACTGGATTAAACCACAATACATTTCCTGGTCTGGGAAAAATATTATTTTTCCATGAACAGTGATTAAATAGCTCAGGGTTTTTTTTCCAGCCACTCCAGCAGTTGGAAACTTTCACAAGACGGTGAATATCTTGTGAGGTAAAAACAAACAAACAAACAAAAGGCCAGAACAAAGCAAACATAAATGCTACAAGGTTATTAGATAAAGAGCAGCTTTGTCTAGTTTGTATATTAAACAATGAGAAGCTGGGTGGTGTTAGATTTGATGTGGGTGGTTTTTTTTTTGTTGTTTTGTTTTGTTTTGTTTTGTTTTGTTTTTTGCTGGTGGAAGAAGGAAAGGTCTTAAGGCCTACACCTGTGGTAAGTTCTGGAAGTTCTAAGATTAAAGTGCATCACAGTGAAATTTGATGACTGGGTTTCCCATGCACTCATGGAGGAGCAGTGCCCTCTTTGTACCATCAGGTTCACTTTCCTCAGATATTCTTTCATGACAGTGGTGTGCAGCTGCTGTAGGTCTGTACTGCTTCTACCAAAAACTCTGTATAATGGCTTATGATAATATGGTATAAATGCAAACTGCACCCTTATTGCTACTGTGCTGACAATAGTGTGATCTTGCCTAGCTTTCCCAAAATTTTCGTTGCAAAAGATAATACTAACAAGTGTTATCAAAAGGACAATAAAACAAGAAATTAGCTAAAAATTGGTCTCTTTAATTTGTTCAATTATTTTGAATATATTTGTTTAATTTGTCCAATTATTTCAGGCAGTCTTTTCAATGCTGGTAACAAGAAAGCTGGAAAAAATATTCACAGGGAAACATTAAAATGCTTGAACACGCTTAAAGAATTAACTATATTTTTTTGATAGTGGTTAAAAAAAAAAGCAGTGGTAGGTACAATGATTGTGTCCTGAACAAGGAATACATACAATCACACATGCAAAAGGGGTGTTTACTGTAGTACCACTACAGTTATTAACCTGTGCTTATCAAAACTTTGTAACTCTGAAGTAGTGGATGAATAGAAAAAGCAGGATTGAGATTAAGGTGTAATAATGGAGGAGGAAGAACTCTGAATTCTTCGGTCTGTTTCCAGACTTCTAATGCTGATGAGTGAGGCTTTGAAAGCATGTAAGAAATGCATGTGCCAAATCTTTGGAAGTTTTTATGGAGGCTGCTGCCTGACTCAGTTTTCAAAGCTGCGTGAGAGCTTTTAGCCCTGAGCACTGAACTGTCTCTTTCAGGTCAGGTGCTGTAAAGGTGCCTCGACATAGCCTGCCCTTCTCCTGTGTTCCAGGAAACTGTCTGACTATGGAGGCTGCCAAGTAAAATTTGGGCTTCTTTTTTTTTTTTTTCCCCTGGCACTTTCTGCTGATGCATTCAGCTCACAGTGTAGTTCACTTGTCATTCTGTTAACTCAGTTGTAAGAGAAAGTGCAAGGCTTTTCAGGGAAGAAAGGTGAAGGGTGCCTTTGTGAGAGTGAGGAAAAGAGCACCTGGATCCGTGCAACCAGGCTAGTGGAGCCTGTGTGTTTTTTCCACATCTTGGCTTCTACTGCTTTGTGTTACATTGTAGACCAGGCCTGTACACCAAAGTCTCCTTGTGGAAATATAATAAGTTTTGTAGCAGTATGGAAGGACCCTGCCTAGGAAACTTAGTATGTGATGGTGGAACAGAGGCGTGTCCACTCAGACTCATGCTATGTCACATGCCAGTCCTTCAATGTCAACTCAATGCCAGCAATACAAGCCTAGGGATAGTTTGCTTTAGAAACAGCACTGATTCTTCTCTCTATGACTCTAATGTGTCAGGGGTGTGGTGCTTTCTTGAGAATTGGCTCAGCATTGCCTGAAAGCAGATTTCTCGTTTGAAAGCTGAAGGCATCTGGTGCAACAAATAAAAATGTGGAATAATTTAGTAAATGCTACATGTTCTGGGTACTCTGGTGTCTCAGTGTTAAAGATCACATGCAGTATTGTATGATGAAATGTATTTGGGTACCTTTAAAAACTTTTGCAATTTTTCTGTTCCTTGGTCTGTAAAATCCCAGTCACAAAAACTGAAAAATATTTTTTATTGATATGTTACAGAAATTCAGTCTGCAGAGTTCCAGTGCTAATACTCTCCTTTTTTCAGCATGCCTTGAATAGTGGAGTACGACGCTACCATGTTGCTCCCGTCTTGTGCCAGCGGGCCAAGGTGGCCATGAGCCACTTTGAACCTAATGAATACATAAATTATGAAAAGCTAGAGAAGAACATCAACATTGTCCGTAAGAGGTAAGAGGGGAGAAGGGAAGAAGGGAGGGGTCAGTGTATTGAATTGAGCTCTGCAGTGACAGGAGAGGAAGAAAAAAATGTTGTGGGGCCCTGGCACAAGGAATGTTCACCAGGGAAAGGCAGTGCTGAACAGTGGCAGTTGTAAATATAGTGGAGCATGTGTTGTAGTGTCTCATCATAGTGGTGGGGCACTGTGGGAAGGGTTGAAGGATATGATGAAGCACTGCAACATGCAGAGAACCAGGCCAGTGCAGAGGAGGTGCTGGAAAGGGCTCTGTCCTCTTTGTTTAATACCCTCAATGAGGAGTCTTCACATTAGCCCTTGCTTCTTTCTGGGGCAGCAGCACGTAGGCAATGGTTGTTGTAGGCTAATGCTTCTTTGCGCTGTGTTCTGCTGTAGGTGTTACATGGATGGAACAACAGGCTAGGAATTCGTAGCATATGTAAACATAGTGACCTTAATCTGCTGATAGAGGCTTGTGTGCCTACTAATTTGTCATTCCTGCTCCACTTATCGTGGCAGTGGTTTGTATGACTTGTCCTTCTGTCTTTATGTCCTTTGTTAAATGGGGTAGCTCTCATTTCAAGTTGTGTTGATTTAGTTACTTCTCAGAAGATCTTGCTACATACTTAAATAGATTCCTCAGCTGATACAGCTGCAGGATGAAAGGTCTGAGGTCAAAAAACTCCACTTAGTTGTATTTGCTGTGGGATCTGGTATTTGTGAATTGAATCTGACCTCTGTCTCACCTCTATATTTGCTGTCCTGAAGTATGACTCAAGAAGTGAGCAGTCAATGTGTTTTTTACAGTATAGGAAGATTAGAAAAGGAAGCATAAAATGACATCAATTCATATGTTTTTGAACTTTATGAACTTGTTTTAACTATGTGCTAGTTGGTATTTTAGTGCTGTAAGAAGAGTGTGGAGGTTTCTGTGTGCTAATAGATCTTAACAGTCTGAGCAATATAGAGAAGCATTCTGTTACATGCTTAAAAGGGCAAATGTTGAAGTACACAAAATGCAGATACTAAAATTATTCTTCTCAGGCTTGACCGCCCTCTGACCTTGTCTGAGAAGATTGTATATGGACACCTGGATGATCCAGCCAAGCAGGAGATCGAGCGCGGCAAGACCTATCTGCGCTTACGGCCAGACCGCGTGGCCATGCAGGACGCCACAGCTCAGATGGCAATGCTTCAGTTCATCAGCAGCGGGCTGCCAAAAGTGGCTGTGCCATCCACCATCCACTGTGATCACCTCATTGAGGCCCAGTCAGGTGGTGAAAAGGATCTTCAAAGAGCCAAGGTCACTATTGCAGAGACTTAACTTCTGTCTGTTTGAAAATGTCCTTCCACTTGAAGGAAGAGCCTATTTTAAATTTATTTTTAAATTTTTTTCCCAGAAAGACAGCCACGAATCAGATATGGTAACAGAATGCCTGTGGTCAGATGCAGCGCAAAAACAGACTAAATGGATTTTTGGGAGCTTCTCAGCTCAGATTCATCCAAACCATGGTCCATGGTTTAAGGGACCATGAATGTGGGAGAAACTAGTCTTAAGTTGTTAGTGATGGAAGCCCAGATCACATGTGTTCTGGAGAAAGAACATATTCATCTCAAGTATAGAAAAAAAAACTATTTCAAAGGGAAAAAAAGGAAGTCATATTACTCTATGTTGCAGTATGACAGTGTGAAAAACTTCATGAACGTATGTTCCAGCTTTGCACTAGTGAGGGGGAGGCAAGTAGTTATTTTCCCAAACCGTTTGCTAGTGATTATCTGAAGAGCAATAACTGAATCATGTGCAGCGTTCATGGCTCATGGGTATAGTATAAATGTGTGTAAAAGTATGGAAGATGTTGGGTTTTATTTGGGAATTTCAAAGTGGTGTTTGTCCAGCTGCTGATTCACTGCCATTTTAAAATTTTACTCAACTGTTTCACTGCTTATTCCTTCCCAAATGAGCTTCTGTAATATATAGACACATTTATCTCTGACATACCACAATGCATCCGTCAAGGAAATCTTGCTACTTTGAGTGGACTTAGCCTAAGCCCACTGTCAGAGCCAGGAGGAATGTTGATACTAGAATTTACAAACAGTAAAGAGGGATCAGCTGCATTTTAAGATTTTAGTTCATTCAGAGACTTGTGGTGTTGAAGTATCTGCTTTTGGCTTTCTTCAGTGGGCCACAATAAAGGAACTTGCACCACTCAAGAGTGTTTTGGGGAATTCTTGCTCTGCTTGTCTCAGTCCTAAGTTGTGCCATTGAGAGTTTGAGACTTAACTAAATCAGACAGTTTCTTTTCTCCCATTCACCTCCTGTTTTCCCCTTTTCCCTGTCCCTGCATTTATTCTCAACACAGTGCAAATTATATTTGCTGCAGCCCTGAATTGAGCTGAGTCCCTTCTTTGCCATATACTCTGAGCAGAGCAAGTAAAGGTCCTGCCTTCTTCTGACTGGCTTCTGCTGCTGCCAGTTGGCACACAATGAATGCTGGCAGGCCAGAGGGTGGTTTGGATTTACTGGGGGAGGGATGCACAAACAGAGTGGAATGACCCAACTCCCAGTGGAAAACAAGGCTTAAAAAGCTGCTGCTGCCTCTTGGGAAACTTCAGCAAATGTGTGCTGAGACAATTCTTCAATTATCTCCTTTCCCCTTTCCCTTTATTCTGAAGCTTAGCTGCATGAGAACAGCCTATACGAAATTCTCTCCTTCTAGAGCTTATCTACTCCAGCACTCTTCTGCCAATAACTGTTAGGATATAATAGTGTCATACTTCCTTGGCAACCATGTTTTTTCTCACAATCAATTTTCACAGTGTGACCTCCACCAACAATGGTGACAGTGCAGCAAGAAAGGCAGCATTATGTGAGTCTTAAAGAGGGTACTTGCTAGAATGACAAATGACACTCACCAACTCCTCTGGCAGTGAACAACTTCCAGTTTCATTTCTTCATCTTTAAAAATAAAGCCACAATATTTATCTAAGGGATTTGAAAAATCCAAAGCATCTGTATAGGAAAAAGAATACCTGGTAGACAAGGAAGGAGGGGCTAGAATGAGTGAGGGGAAACAGGTTAAAAAAAGCCCTGAGAACAGGAAAAGTCAGCACAGCATTTTTAAATGCCTTATTGGCAGGGTTTTCCTTAAATTGTGCTGTTTGGAATTAGAAACTGAAAAAAGATGCTTTTAGTAAAGCTACAAGTGGGATAAAATTAAATGGCCTGTTACAACTGTATGTCAAATAGTCTTAATCTTAACCTTTTGGTTTTAAAAATTATGTGCACCTCCCTCCATCTGCTGCAAAAGTGGGAAGCAAACTGCAGGCAGGTGTGTGAGAGAAGGGAACATGTTTGAACGAGCTTTTGATGTATGGAAGAACAAAATGTGGTACTAATGCTCTGTGTTTCCCTGTGTGAATAGGATATAAACCAGGAGGTATACAACTTTCTATCAACGGCTGGAGCCAAGTATGGAGTGGGATTCTGGAAACCTGGGTCAGGAATCATTCACCAGGTAAAGTGTGCGTGTTTGCAGTCTTTGAACATGCAGTGGGTCTTTTTACCTTAGTGTGGAGAGAGAGCTCAAGTAGAGAGAATTTGACCAGTTTAGAGAAACAACTTGCTTTGCTCGAGGCAGCCAAGGTTTCTTACTTGCTCTCTCTCAGTTATCTTGACAACAGTGTTTTTTTTTTTAAAGTTATTTTGGTCAAACGTAACCTGATGTGCGATTAGGTAGTGCCAACAGCATGCCATGTGAATCACAGGAGCTTGAAATAACCTTAACTGCTTGTGGGCTGGCCAGAAGAGTATATGAGGACACAACAGAGCAGCACACTTCAAGTACTCAAGAGTGGTGAACATAAGGAGTTGCTAGGTGAATTTGAATAAAATGCAAAACAGTTTCCAAGTCTGAGATTCTCTTGTTATTACACTTGGATCTGGAAAAGAATATGACAGTTCCAATATAACTTACCACTTATTGAGGCTTTTTGTTTTTTTAAAACCGACAAAAACCGTCCTCTGTCAGGATATCCCTAACTGCTTGTGGTTGGTTTGCTTTGAGGGTCCAGTAGTCATTTTTCATTGTTCCTCTGAGTCTCAGCAGCAAAAGTTGAAGAGCAGCATGAAGCAAAAGGAGTGGAGAGGAGAATGGATGACTGGTAAGCATCCTGTCAGCAGGAAACTTGTGAACAGGTGCAGTCAAGAGCTCTCTGCTACATTTTCTTAGCTACAAAATAAGTTACTAAGGTTACCTTAACTTAATGTTAAGGTAACAGATAAACTGTTAAACAGGTAAACAGACGCAACAGATAAACTCTTCAAAAGGTTATGGAAGCACCTCAGGTCATTTGTGTTCTGAAACCACTTGTAACATCTGTCACAGGGCAACATAGCTCTGTGCTGTGGTTACCAGTCTTCTTGTGGCTGACTTTCTCTGGCTGGAGGAAACTGGTCCTGTTGTATAGCTTGAGTCCAACTCTGCTAAAATTGAGGCCTTGAGAGTGACCTTTCTTACACAAATACATTAATGTGGTTACAAGAATATAAAGCTGAAAGTTCTGAAAGCAAAGCCTTGGTCTTTTTGGTAGAGGACTGGCTTAGTTCAAGCTGTTCTGTGATACATGTGCTTCCCAGAAAGGCTGTCCCTAGTGTTGGTGTGGCACATACGCAGTGAGAAGTTCATCAGCTTGAGTTCTCTACAGTGTTGCTACCACAGAAATCTCTTTTTTTTCATTGAAGAATGGTTTTATGGTTTTTGTTAATAGTTGGAAAGTCTTGCACGGAGCTGGTAGCAGCAATAAGAGAAGGGCAGCCTCTTGGTGTCTTGGTGAAAAGTTTTTCTATGTAATTAAGTTTTGGCTGGCAGCATGGATTGGAAGAGCCTGTTGGTATTCTGCTGCTATGGGAGCAGAGAGGCTACAGAAGGCATCACTAGCATTGGATAAGTGAACTGACTTGCTCAGCTGTTCATTAAGGGTATGGAGATTATGGAACAGGCTCTTGAGCCCTAACAAAGGTGGCACCTTAGCAAAAGCCTAAACTGGAAGGAAAAAAAAAAGGATATCGTTTTCTGTTTATTATCCTGGGATGAGCAAGGATCCTGGGACTGAGACTTGGTACCTTGTTCTGTCATTACATCCTCCACAAGGAGTTTGAAACAGAAGAGAATTTCCAGTCCAACCCAAATTCAGTTATTTTCTTGCAACTGAAATCTGCAAATACAGACTGATCTAAACTCTTGTTCTTGTCTTCATTCTGTCTTCCCCCTCCTTTCCCATGAAACAAGCAAGCAACCAATCCCTTTTTTATTTTCAGATCATTTTGGAAAACTACTCCTACCCTGGGGTTATGCTGATTGGCACAGATTCACACACCCCCAACGGAGGTGGCTTGGGGGGAATCTGCATTGGTGTGGGTGGAGCTGATGCTGTGGATGTCATGGCAGGAATCCCTTGGGAGCTCAAATGCCCAAAGGTAGGAGCAGAACAAATACAAAGTTTTCATGCCGAGGGTGAGATATATGATGTGTAAGGAGCATTGATTTTCAAGCAGTATGTATATAAGACACCAGATATGATTGCAGTGTGACAGGAATATACCCTACAGAAGAAGTGTATCCTGTTACCTTTCTGACAGGAAGTGATGTCAGTATTTTTTTCCCCCTTCACTGATGTTGCTCAGGTTATTGGTGTAAAACTGACTGGCAAGCTCTCAGGCTGGACTTCTCCTAAAGACGTGATCCTGAAAGTGGCTGGCATCCTCACTGTCAAGGGTGGAACGGGCGCCATCATTGAATACCACGGGCCGGGTGTGGATTCAATCTCCTGCACGGGTAAGTCAGCACAGATCTCGGAGTGGGCTCTTGGTGGAGCTGGGTGCTGAACTGTCTGTGGGGGCTGGGAAGGGAACCAAACAAGAAGTATGAAATAGTCTCCCTTAGCCTGGCCCGGCAGTTTGTACATGGCAAACTGGAAGAGTGGTGTAACAAGATAGCACACTCTCTCAGTGAAAAAGTGACCTCTGTCCATTAAATTTTCTTGTGATTCTGAGAATATGGAATGTGAATGTTAATTGTGAAGAATCCTGTAAGATGATGTGTCAGGATAAGAATAAGGGTGGATGTATTCCAGTTTATACTTAGAGGGTGGAGATGTTTGCGATAAGGGAATGATATTTTCATTTCAGCCTAAATAGGCTGTGAAAAGAAAAAATAAACAGGTTAATGGGAATGTATGTGTGACAGCTGCTGAACAAAGAGCAGAGGTTCTGAGACAAGAAGGCAGTTTGTAACATGCAGTTTATACTAGCTAATTGTGGATCTTGGGTGCTGAATTTGAACTAGCAAAAATTGCAGTTCTCTGTAATATGCTAGTTAGGACAAAATTAAAAGAAATGTGTCTTTCCTTTAGTTTGAAGTGCAGCCTTCAATCTGGACTTCTCTCAATTTGCATGACTTGGCTACAACTTGGACTACTTGGTTTTACAAACTGAGACCAATTTGGGATTTTTCTTCTATGAAATCAGAAGAATTTTATATCTGCTTCTAGTTTGTTAAGTGTAAAACAGGAGCTTATACAGCTTCATTGCTGTGCCCTTGAAAGGGGAGGTTGATCCCTGTGCTGTCAGCAAATATTTGGGATTTTTTTATTGTGTTCTGTCACTGGAAGCATTTTATTCAGCCCATTAAATTTCTCACAAATGTCTGGCTCCTCCAGTTAAGATAAAAGAGATGGTAGAAGGGGACAGGACACTCACTGCAGGTAGCAGAGACACTGCTCATGCTGTAAATTATTTGATGCTCAGTGCAAACAGGGATTCCTTGTTACCCCTTCCAGTATCGGCAGATATCAGTCTAACTTTCAGCTCATTCCTTCCACAAGAGTCTGGTAACAGGCACTGTATTGATAGAAACGTAGGGGGCTGAGCCAGCCATTATGTTGTCAGTCTTCTCTCAGCTGTGGCTTTATGTTTCTGTGGCTGATGCCCTGATCTCTCTTAGCTTTGCTATCTTTTGCATGACTTTTGCGTGGCCTTGGACTTTCTCCTTTGACACTGTGTTCTCTTCTCCCACTTCTCTAGGAATGGCAACAATCTGTAACATGGGGGCTGAAATTGGAGCTACCACATCGATCTTCCCTTATAATGACCGCATGAAGAAATACTTGGGCAAGACTGGGCGAGCTGGTAAGAGGATTTGGAGATTGAAGTGGGTAGAAGTATGGGTTCATGTGAAGGTGTATTCTGGAAGCAGTATGCTCCTACAGTGTTGTCTGATGTGAGTTTTGACCTTAGGTGGTCCTGTAGGTCATCTGCTACAAATAGGTAGTCTGTAGATGAAGTGGCTGGGAATTATGCAGTGGACCCCCCTGTGTTTAGTTGTTCTAGACTTTTTTTTCTCCCTTATATTTGCTGCACTTTTCAGATCTTCCTTCTTTCTTATTCCAGATATAGCTGCACTAGCAGATGAATTCAAGCAACACTTGGTACCAGATTCTGGTTGTCAGTATGACCAGGTGATAGAAATCAACCTCAGTGAGGTAAGGCTTCCTTACTTCTTGCCATCTTGAATGCTGTGACATGACTCTGCTTTGTGCGAATGAGGACCAAGCTGGGAGTTTGATGCAACACCCCTGGTGCTGTGCTAGAACACATGGAATACATTCAGGGCTGCTTCACTGACAGCTTATGCTCCAGTATTCATGTAGGAGAATTCTAGTTAAACAGCTTCCAGATAGAGCTGTGAAAGGAATTGATTTGCTGCTGTGTTTTGGGGTTATTATTTGCTACTGTGATTTCTGACTTTGTCACTGTTTCTTAAAGCTGAAACCGCATATCAATGGACCTTTCACACCAGACCTGGCGCACCCTGTGTCAGATATTGGTGCTGTGGCAGAAAAGGAGGGCTGGCCTGTTGATATCAGAGTTGGTGGGTAGCATTTGCTCTTTCCTCTGCCTTCATAATTGTGGCATAAACATTGTTGTCTTGGGATAAGCTGTTGGTCACATAACTTGGGATCCAGTTTTTCCACTGCTGCTGTATGTCCTTTGACTTTGGTGCAGTGTCATCTCTTCATGGCCATATGAGTTTTCTGGGAAAAGTAGGGATCACATGGGCCAAGTGTGTAGGATGAGATCCAGGATAGTAAGAGAGATTTTAATCTCAAGAAGTAGACCAGGTTTTCTTCCATTTTTGAAACTTTTGAATGTTTGGCTTGACAGGAACGTTACCCATTCAAGATGGCTTTTGTTAAGTCTGTGGCGTGGATTTGCCTGTTACAGAGATTTATCAGGAGCATGATTGTCAGCACTCCCAGCAGCTGGGTGTTGAACTCTTGAGACATAATAAAGTTAGTACTTGCTGTCCTAAAAAGCAGGGTTGGAAATTTATGTACTTGCTTTTGGGATGGTAACTTGCCCACTGGCTTCTCAACTGTTGCTCATGGAGTGGAGGAAGGAATGAAAAGAATGGAAATATGTTGTATTTGTACCTTGTAGGTATCCCAGGTAGGAAGTGTGTTATATGATAGTGTTAAAAATAGGATACAGTTAGAGCAGCTGTAACTGGAAGGGAATTCTTATTTTGCTGCTTAGTACCAGAAAGCAGTCAGGATGGTACATGTCCTCATGTGGTCTTCATACTATAACAAAGATGTTTTCTTTTCATCATTTCCTCCATTTCTTGCCATCTTGAAGCTTTTTCTGTCTTTGTGGAACAATACCTCTATTTGGTTATTTGCTTAACCAAAGTGCAAGTAGGTGACACTCAGATCTTGTAAAACAATAAGCTAGTTGGGTTAGACTAGTGACTGGGTGGTGTGTTCTGACTGCAACCTCCAGAGCTGGACAAGGGATTGCTTGTGACCACAATATGTTGCTGGGAGGCTTGGCAGTGTTAGTACCTGAAAGCCTTTCAGATTCCTTATCAGCAGAAAAAGTTGGTTGTCTCTTGTTTGTTTTTCTGGGAGACAGGTCAGAGAGAATCTTCCAAGTACCAGGTCTGCAGTAACCACACCCTGTTTCTGTCACCACAGGCTTGATTGGCAGCTGCACCAACTCCAGCTATGAGGACATGGGACGCTCTGCAGCAGTGGCAAAACAGGCGCTCGCACATGGATTAAAGTGCAAATCCAAGTTCACAATCACACCAGGGTCAGAGCAGATCCGTGCCACCATTGAAAGAGATGGTTATGTGAGTATGGCTGCTTTTTGCACTTCCAAACAGAAAAGGTTAAATTTTTCAGGACAGTACCCAAGAAGTCAGAGTTAACTTGTGGAAACCTCCTAAACTTTATCTTCACTTATTGCTGGAGGTGCAATTACTGATGCAGTAACTGGTCTTGTGCTACTGTTCCTGTGGCTCCTGCCATCATCTTGACAGTGTTTTGACCTGATATCTTTACTACCTGGGCATGTAGGACCAGGATTAGAACTGAACAAGGCTGAGGCAGTTGTCAGGAACTGGGGCCCTGAGGAGATAACAGTATACATAGCAAGGGATGCCTCATGCTCCTGGGATTCTGTAGATAGCCATGGCTGACAAAGGGCTGCAATCCACTTTTATTCCAATATACAAAGAGAGCATGCCCTTCTGTTGGAAAGTAGTTCCCAATTTAGACCAAACTTATGGCAAAACTCATATTCGCTTTAAAAGGAACTTTTCTCTTGAGGAACCATTACCTACTTCCTTCCTTTCTTTGGTGCAAAAAATGTTGTTTTAATTAGCTTTACTATTTAGTAAATTTTAGATGCTGTCATAGTGTAAGGACCATGTCTTTACATATGGATATGTCCAGCCAGTGCTTGATGGCTCTTGCAACCAAGTCCTTCCTTTCAAGTCACACCTTTCCTTACCAGCTGCCCCCTTAATTGAGTTGTTTGCTGAGTAGACTGAGCAGGCACACATACTTGCCTGCACTGTTGCCAGTTCTCTCCTTACATGGAGAGGAAGTCTATAGAATATTAATCAGACCTGACACTGCCCTTCAGTCAAATGTCTGTAAGTACATTTCCATCAAGCTGGATTGCTCAAGTTGAAGCAGGTAGAGAATGGGGACATTGTACCGTGTTAACTTACGGTCTTACTGGGGTCAAACCCTGTGGATTTATAAAAGTGAGTCAAAACTGAAACAAGGAAGGGAATTTTCTTAGGCTTGGTGCTTCCTGTTAGTGTCTTCTTCCCCTGAAAGAGCAGGCCCAGAAACTCATTCCAGGCATTCTAAGGTAACAGTTGTTTTCTGCCCCTAGGCAAAAATCCTTCGAGAAGTTGGAGGGCTGGTTCTTGCCAATGCTTGCGGGCCATGCATCGGCCAGTGGGACAGGTAAAATGAAAGATGGACCTCACATTAGCTTTGTATCTTTTAGCTCCTAAAATGCTCTGTGAAGCCTGATTTGATTGTAAATACCACACACTGGTAATTAAATATTTAAAAGCAAACTGACCATAGCTGTCTGATAGGTACTGGTGGAGGCAAAAAGAAGGACTACAGATTTATCGTGAGACTTCAAGTGTATAAGTATATAAAGCTGCAGAATGGTCACACATTCTGAAGGCTTTTTGTAGAAGGCAAAGAATGGGGAGAAAGATTTTTTTTTTTTTTTTTTTTTTTTTTTTTTTTTTTTTTTTTTTTTTTTTTTTTTGTCTGTGAAGGGTGGACTGAAGTTTCTACGGTCCTTTAAAAATAGAAGTTAATTGGTCTAACTTCAGTTATTGGAGTGGCAGGGAGAATAATTCCCAGTAGAAGGGACGGGACATTCTTATGCTGCTGTATCACGACTGACTGTGGGATATCCAAAGGCAGTGTGTTTAGTTGATTATTGTTTAGATAGTTGAACAGTGAACAATGTGGGTTGTGAAAACTACTGCAAGAATCAGTGTTTGACTTGGGTTTGCATTAATTCATTTTGGATCTGTGCTTAAGAGAGGAAAACACATACAGGCACCAGCTCATGTTTCTAAGATAGTGATTGCTGCCAAAACGAAACTGGGGTAATCTAGCAGTGAGACATCTAGAAGCAATATTCCATTTGGATCTGATGAGCACGTTTGCTTCTTTCACAGGAAGGACATAAAGAAAGGAGAGAAAAATACAATAGTTACATCCTATAACCGAAATTTCACAGGTCGCAATGATGCCAATCCAGAGACTCACGCATTTGTGACCTCTCCAGAGGTAAGAAACAGCAAGAGGAAGGGCTGTGGAATAGTTCAGGGTGCCTGCAGAAGAGGCCCAGTATGCCTTGTTTAGTAGCTTGGCTGGTGGCTTTGTGACTTGGATGTAGGACTTTCAGATGAAGTGATGGGAGGTAGAATATGCCTTTAAATTTGTCTTTTTTTTTTTTTTTTCTTTCAGATTGTCACAGCCCTGTCCATTGCTGGCACTCTAAAATTTAACCCTGAGACAGATTACCTGACAGCAGCAGATGGGAAGAAGTTTAAACTAGAGGCACCTGATGCAGATGAGCTACCCAAGCTGGTAACTGCTCTGTCTGGGGGCAAAGGGAGGGAAGACCTGACACTAGCAGTGTTTTTATTATACTGATGGAACTTTCATGCACTGACCTCTTTCTTGACATGTGGTAGTAGAGCTAGAATGGGTGCAGTTGCCTGCATTGGCTTGTTCTTCACATGCTGTTGGGAGATGGCTGAGGCTGATGATTTTCCTTTCTTTGGAAGGAGTTTGACCCAGGCCAGGACACCTATCAGTATCCTCCTAAGGATGGCAGTGGGCAGCATGTGGATGTGAGCCCCACCAGCCAGCGTCTCCAGCTTCTTGAGCCCTTTGATAAGTGGGATGGCAAGGATCTAGAAGACATGCTGATCCTCATCAAGGTCAGGAACAAAGTGGGGGAGCATCAGCTATGACTGGTCTGCTTGAACAGGGCTTTGCACAGCAAGTGCTAGAAGCTTTGGATATGCCTTTGAGATACCTGATTCCCTCCCCTACAACCACATTGTTACAGAAAGGGAAGCAAGGGTCTTCCTTTCTTCCAGGTGTTTCCTCCTGATACTTCTTTCTGTTATAACTGACTCTTCTCCTTTGGGCTAGTGGTTTGCTAATACCATGCAAAAACAAGCTTGTTATAGCATGTAATATGATCCTGCCCAAACCATGCATTCTGCAGAATTTGTCCCAGTTACAGCCTGCAATGGAAAGGTGGATGGGTTCTTTAATTAGCATCTTTAATACTGACTGTTCTAAGATGTATTTTGTCTGAAATGAGGTCGTTGGGAACTTCTCATCCATCAGTATGCATGTTCTCTTCCCACTTTATAGAAAGAGAAATTACTTCACACTTGTTAAACATTGCAATTTGGTCTTTCAGTGGAGACATGGGTTTCTCCTCACTGCCTGAGGTGAGTTAACAGATGGAAACTTCAGCTGATATGGTGAGGGGTTCTGAAATGCAGTCCCATAGGAACTGACCTTTGGAAACATTCCTGATTCTCAGTGACAGAGTTGGAGGTACTCCTAAGGGCCATACTGCTGTGCAGAAGTTTTTGACAGGGCAGTTCCTTTACAAGCACTTCAGAACTTACCAGTTAGAAGGCCATTATCTCTGGTTGGGAATTCTGTTCTTACAAGCTGAGAAGGCTTATGTGCAGTTTGGAAACTTAGAGGGTAACATTTTGCATCTTGTTGAAGTTTCCCAGCAGGGAGGCTGAGCTGTAAGCCAGAAGGGCTTACTTGCTTTTTGTACCTATCAGCCTGCTGCTGAGGGAAGTGAGGACACAGCAAGAGATGTCATGGCTAAGTTAATTTTTGTAATGTACCCTTTGGAAAAGGGATATTCTTCTTATCCAATGCATGCAGAATGAGCACTGTGTTCTGCTTTAGAGTGCCTTGATTCTGTAACTGATGCACTTCACTGGGATTTGTGCCTTTAAAAAGAGATGTGATGCTCACAGAATGGGTTAGGTTAGAAGGGACTACAGGGGGTTATCTGGTCCAACCTCCCTGCTCAAGCAGGGTCATCCCAGAGCATATGGCACAGGATTGTGTCCACATGGTTCTTTAATATCTCCAGTGAGGGAGGCTCCACAACCTCTCTGGGCAATCTGTTTCAGTTGTGGTCACTGCACAGTAACTCATGTTCATGTTCAGCTGGGAACTTCCTGTGCCTCAGTTTCTGCCCCATTGCCTCTTGTCCTATTGCTTGTCACCACTGAGCAGAGTCTGGCTCTACACTCTCGACGCCCTACACTCTTGACACCCTCCCTTCAGATACTTACAGATTCTGTAAATGAGAGGTCCCCTCTCATTTGTCTCTTCTTGAGGCTGAACAGGAGGTGCTCCAGTCCCTTAATTGCCTTTTTCGCCCTTCCCTGGACCTGCTCTAGGAGCTCCATGTCTCTCTTGTACTGGGCAGCCCAGAACTGGACACAGCACTCCAGAGGTGGCCTCACTAGGGCTGAGTAGAGGGACAGGATCACTTCCCTTGACCAGCTGGCAATGCTCTTCCTAATTCACCCCAGGATACCATTGGCTTTCTTGGCGACACAGGGACACTGCTGGCTCACAGCTTGTTGTCCACCATGACCCCCAGGTCTTTCTCTGCAGAGCTGCTTTCCAGCAGGTCAGCTGAGCCCTCAACCTGTGCTGGTGCATGGAGTTACTCTTTCCCAGGTGCAGGACCCTGAACCTGTCCTTGCTGAACTTCAGACAGTTCTTCTCTGCCCATCTCTCTAAACTGTTGAGGTCTTTCTGAAGTATCAACCACTCCTCCCAATTAATGCTTCACAGTTAAAAGTGTTGGGGAAGGGTCAAGTACCTTACTCTGTCCTGAGACATTCTTCTCTTCTGCTATGCTTTAGGTAAAAGGGAAATGCACCACTGATCATATTTCTGCAGCCGGACCGTGGCTTAAATTCCGTGGCCATCTGGACAACATCTCCAACAATCTGCTCATTGGTGCCATCAACATCGAAAATGGCAAAGCCAACTCTGTACGGAATGCATTAACCCAGGAGTTTGGCCCAGTCCCAGATACAGCCCGTTACTACAAGGTGAGACGTTCCCCTGACACACGTATTTTCAGAGGATGCATACACTTTCGGCAGTCTGCCATGAACAAGAATCTCACCTTCCTGCTCTCAAGTAACAGCAGCTGCAAATTCACTCAGCATTGAGGCATTTTCCTGGTATTTTCTATAATGATTATAGTTCCTGTAGGAGATTCTGTCCCTACCTGCTATGGGAAAGAGGGAGGAGACTCTTGTGCCTGAGAGGGGACCAGAAATGATAGATGAAAGAGGAAGAACTCCTTTAGGTTCTGCACAGCTTACAAGGCATGGGTGTCATCAGACTAATCTTGCCTCCTGGAATGCTTCACCTGTGACTAGTCCAATGTTTAAATAAATTACAGTCTTATCCCCTTTATTCTTTAACAGTAGGCTTCAAATCTCAAGAAATGTCCTTTTACCCTCTGGACAACTTGGCACTTGTTTTCAATTGGCTCTTTCAGTAGAGAGAAGTTAAAGTTTTCCATGTCCCTTCCAGAAGTAGAGCAGAGGTCATGGCTGGTGCAAACACTGGTCTGGGATAGCATGATGGAAGGAGATGTGGCAGGAAAAAGAAGGAAAAGATTTGCTCTGGATCCCAAGAGCAATCCTCCTCAGCCCTTGTCAGGAAGGATGGCAGTGCCTAACTGCTGTGAAGCACTGAACTCCTTAATTTCTCTCCTTTCTCAGAACCCAAGGGTGTCTTTTGGGAGAAGGTGTCATAGCTTAACAACGTCAGTGAAGTACTGAAATTAGTAGTGTGGGTGGATATTTATTGTTAATTCCTCACTTGAGTGGTTGCACAAATGTAAATCTGTCTTTTGTCACAGAAAATGGGTGTCAAATGGGCAGTTATTGGGGATGAAAACTATGGTGAGGGATCAAGCCGGGAGCATGCAGCACTGGAGCCACGTCACTTGGGAGGAAGGGTCATCATCACCAAGAGCTTTGCCAGGATCCATGGTGAGTCAGGCGTCCCCTATGGTGTTTGTAAACAGGATGTGTTCAGTTTGAGTGGAAGTGGTGTTTGTACCTTGCCCAGGGCTCAACACCTACAGGCATGAACTCCCCCTGCTGACAGATGGCAAGGTGCTTCCTGTCAGGAGTCCTGTTACATACCTAGTTAGATATGCCACAAGTAAGGGATACGCTGATTTTGCTAAAAGACAGTAATTGTTGCTGGAATAGTACTCTTGAGAAGCACTGTGCAGCCAGAAAGTAAGCCTGCTTCCCTGGAGTGGGGTGTTACAAGCATGGTTGGTGGTTTGTTCTCCACAGAAACCAATCTGAAGAAGCAAGGTCTACTGCCTCTCACTTTTGCTGATCCAGCAGACTATAACAAGATTCATCCTGTGGATAAGCTGAGCATTGTGGGCTTGAAAGACTTTGCACCTGGAAAGGTAAGTTTGGGTGCCTTGTTATGCATTTGGTGGCAGGAATGTGTCACTGATGGGGAACAAAGGTGAGCTGTGTGCTTGTGAGGCAGCACTGGCACTGTTAAGCAGTGCAGCCTGCCACCAAGGTGAGACATGGTAGGCTAGGAGATACAGAACCAATGGTGTTCTGAACAGCTAAGAGAAACCTTTGTATGATAGTCTGCATTTCTGGACTTGTTGACTTAAACACGAGTGTTCCCTAGAAGGAACTGCAACCTCACTTTTATGTTAAAATCTACCCTGAGCTGCAATTTTCACTTTTCAGCCCTTTAAAACCATGTAGGAATTTTCCTGTGAGAAGCTTCAGATAACCTTCTCCCATGAAAGAGAAGGGAAAATAAAACTGTCTTCTTCCTTTAGCCTCTGAAATGCATCATCAAGCATCCCAACGGGAGCCAAGAAACAATCATGCTGAACCACACCTTCAATGAGTCGCAGATTGAGTGGTTTCAGGCTGGCAGTGCCCTGAACAGAATGAAGGAGCTGCAGCAGAAATCAAGCTAAGTGCGCACAATGCCCCAGTGCACTGGACTCGATTCAGCTTTGGCATTTTCATGAAAGTGCAATTCCATGCCTACTGTTGGAATAAATGTCTGATCAAATGTAACCATAGCTTCCTTCCTTTTTGTTATGGTACTTCCTCTTCACTGACACTATGAAAAGGGAGTGCAGCTAGGCTTACTTTTGTCTTTTAAATTCCCCAGCTCCCTTTTTCTATTTTGGCTCAATTTCAGTTCTCCCACAGTTATTTATATTTGGAAATAACCAGCAAAGGTGGATTTGTCTTCTCAGTTGGTTGTCTTCTGCCCATCCACTCTACTGATGGTTAAAGACTTAAAATGAAAATAAAGAATGTGACTATCTCTTCTGTCATGTGTTATTGTATTCATCATCCTAATCCTGTCATCATTGCTGGGAGGGTGGGAAAGAACTTCTTCTAAATCACTGCTATATGGAGAAAAAAACCTAATCAAACAATAACTCTAATAAAAAAAGAGCCCTCACAGCTTTCCTGAACTGTTTACCTCTTGACATTGACCTACCCCAGGCTACAAGTTGTGATTATGACCACCTTCTCCCCTACATTCCTGTCTGAGCAATAATACCACTATTGCAGCAATGACAAACTTGGAAAGAACACTTGCTATATCTGCTTTCCCAGAACTGCACACTTAGCTTGTTTCCTAAAGCACAGCTTACAGGTGGAGATGGATGTTGAGTTTCTCATGAGAACAGCACACAAAACCACATTGCTACCACCTCACTATACTCTTGGGAGCCCTGACCCTGTCCAAAAGGAGCTGAGCCAAACAGCTTCCTGGAAGTAATTGGACTGTTTTCTTCCCTTTACCCTGGCACTACCCCAGAACAGCCTGTGTGGAAGCTCCTCACTTGTTTCACCCAGATTTCCACCTATACAAACAGCTGGGGGGTTTCTGCAGTTGTTTCCAGCACAGCTAGATGGTTGCAACTGTAGGCACTGCTGCTCTGTAGGTGGCATTCAGTAAGTTTATTGTGTGCACAGATGGACCTCAGTTACTATGTGAACCTAAAGAATTCCAGGCTCCCTTTTAATTAGAGCATTGCACCGGGAATAACAGTCGAGAATTAAGGGGTTCTAACGATGCTGCAGGGAGGGCACTGATGACTCAGGCTTTGTTTTCACAGTTGGAGGTTCAGCAGACCCACTGTCCCAGGGAATTACAGCTCCTTCCTGCCAAATGTGGCTGGCTTTGTAATTATGTGCAACATCACTCTCTTGGCAATGGGCCCTGCATAGATTTTACTCACTGTTTTGTTCCTCCTTTCCTTGTACTGCTGTCAGGGAGGGTGATGGCAATTGTTTGTCATTGGCTGTTACCATAGAGCAAAGCATTGGTCTCATCTCTGTCTGCCTTGAAATCTAAATGGCTAAACTGCAGGAGGCAAGTGTTTTTTTCCTGCTAGGCAGGAAGCTAATAGTTTCCCCACAAATTGTACAGGAAAGCAGGCGACGTGGTTTTACTCTTTATTCCACTTCAAGTATTAACACTCCCCACAAACAAAGATACAGCTTGCTCAAAGCAGCCTTGGTCCATTTCATCCCATAATGTCATATTTTCAGTCAAACTCCTGCAAAGTTTGGCTTATTCTGCATAAATGCAGCCCACCTAAAACAGTCATTCCATTCAGCATGATAAGCAACCTGTAATTTAACACATTTTCACTAAGCCTAAGGTACTTTTGGGTAACCGTTCCTTCTGGCTGACTTCATCCATGGGTGAAGTTCCCATTCTTAGAAGAACATCACCACCACCTCCCCTGCTCTCCCAGCAGCAGCATTTTCCAGGTCCCCACAGTACCACACCTCTACTAGCTAGCCTTTTGCTGTCTCTTCATTTCCTGTCAAAAGAGGAAGAGGTTTCTACTCCTCTGAGCTCAAGCTCCCAGACTAAGGCAAGGTACTTCTTGATAGGTATTCTCTTCTGCGTTTACTCACTGAAGTCAACTCCTTCCTTAATTCAGGCAAGCAAAGATCTCCACAATTTTCCCTCTGGAGCAGGAGACCAAAGCTCCACATGAGTTTGTAACTGCTGTGCTAAAGGCTTTTTGTGCCTGTAAATTCACTTCTACACATCAGTGAAGATGTTTCTTGAAAGCAACTGTCTCTCTCTGGCAGCTTGGAAGCTGAAGGAAAAACGGAGAATGGCAAGTCTAATTCCTTATTCAGCTTCAGAGGAGCAATGAGCACCAGCAGGGTCCCATTATTCCCCAAACATCGACTGGAAAGACCTGTGGAGCAGGCTCTGATGGCAGCTAACTGTTTGTCCACCATGACAGGAGGCCCAGGCCTGGCTCACTGATTGATCCCTGTTCACGGAGAGAAAGAAGACAAGGGCATGCAATTGTGAACTCCATAAAGAATAGAGGAAAATACCTAAAAATACATCTCTCCCGTCTAAGTTATGGAACACAGCTGCCACTGCTTCAGATCCACCTTTCTCATGCACTGTAGTCAGGTGGGTTTTATCCTAGAACACTGCAAGAAAAGACAGTTCAGCTGCCACATAAACCTTGATGTGTTGCTCCCAGCTCTGTAATCCTCATGCACAAGCAGTTTGCTTTAAATCAGCCTCCCAGGGGAAACACCAACAACCACTAATTTTTCCAGTGAAAACACTCAGAAAACAGAGCAACCACAAGAACAACCTAATTTCTCCCCTTTTCCACTCCTTTGATTTCGTGACTCTGCTTCATGGTCAGCTTAAAGCAATCATTTTTTTGGGAAAGGGGTGCTATTTTAGACACTGTATAAACCACAACTCTCGCAAGGCTGTGAGAATTAATGCACGTAGTTACCACAAGAGTGTAGGGTGCTTCTTTCTTCTGGACTTCTTCTGCAGCATTTGAAGTGGAAGCCTCAGCAGAGCTTGGACCGGTTGGTGACGTATCAACAAACGTCTCATCCACAACTCGGAAGCGGATCTCTTCCCCAATGTCCATGTAAAGGTCGTGGGCCCCTTCTTCTGTCTCATATTCCCACACCCACACCTGCTCTGCTTCATCACTGGCCAAGGATTAAGGAGGGAAACAGAATTCTGCTTGACAGATCACTTTCTGACAGTTCTGAGAATAGACTAGATTCAAAGTCTTTTCACAGTTGTTTCCCAAACCTCAGTGTGCAGTTCATCATCTGTGCAGCCCAGGACCCCCATCTTTCTGATCTTCCTGCATCAACCTGTATGCTGCTGGTCTACACATCCCCCCCAAAAAACCCAGCAACAGGAAAGACCCCCAGAAAAGCAAAACTCCTCAGACCCAAGACAACCTTGCCTACCACACTGAAGTACATCAGATGCACAAATACATAGACATTACATAATGTGGTAAAACCTGCACTCTATCTTCAGCAGCAGCCAAGACTGGAGGCAGGGATTACAACTGGGCAGGGGACACTGCCATTCATTTCTATCAGTGGACACAATGATCCTGCAAAACCTAATGAGCATTAGGGCCTGTCTAGCTGTGATAACAGTCTGTGAGACTTGCTTGACAGAAGGGCTTAGCTTCTGCCACTGAGCACCTTCATTGTTGCAGCGCTGAATGCCTGTTGGGCCAGCACTGCACAATCCTTTGAAATGAAGTAAAGTTATCAAAGGTGATCAAAGGATACAACTTAGCTGGTTGCTGCAGGGATTCTGGTGGGATGACAATATCATCAAAGAATCCAATAGAAACTGTGGAGAAAAGAATTTGCTTAAGACTGAAACAATTATTTGCAAATTATGTTCCACAGTGATTCCTAAAGTGTATTTCTAGGCTCATTCTCCTTCCTCTCTCAGGAAGGACATTGAGATGATGCAGGAATTACTAGTTGAGCCACAATGCTCAATTTCAATTGGCAGCAAAGTAACCACCCAGCTGAAAGTACATAGAGCAACAAAGGGCACAGTCTTTGTGCCTGCTGGAAAAGGAAAAGGTTGTTTAGAGCAAGAACAGAAATGAAAGCATTCCAAGAAATGAGTCAGATGCTATAGAGGTCTGTGACAAAAAAGAGCTCAGAAATCACAGATATAGTGTGTTAAAGACCAATCTAAAGTTAGAACAGCCCCCACATCCCCCCTTGAGATTTCATGATATTGAATTTTATCAGGGAATGGACCATGCCCAAATTCAGCAACAAAAGCAGCCAAGGTAACCTTATTGTCCTAATTTAACAACTGAGCAGCAGAGCTCCCTTGCATGGAAAACTCAGAGAGGAAAGGAAAGCAACTCATCAATTATATATTCTGTGACTCTGGCAGCACTTCGTGCTCACAAAGACATTTCCCTGACATGTTTCCAGGTACAGGAAATGAACTCAAATTTGCACACCACTATAGGAAAAATACATCAAACCAAAACAAGCCAATAGTTCCACTTTGGAAAAAAACGAATTCTGTTAACTGAAGCAAGGAAAGGAATCCAATCTATGCTCCAGACAGGCTTGCCTGTTATTCTTGGGCAAGAGGAAAAGGGAGTGCAGACAAAACCATCAAGGTCAGGGGAAGCTGACAGGCTCAAACTACCAAGCACTCTCAGATAACAGCAGCACTAGAAAACAGTAATACCCATTAACCAGCCCACAGAGAGCATTATTCCAGCTGAAATCAGTGTCTCAACAGACCCAAGAAGTCTGCACCTCACATGTCCCCCCTCCAGAAGTTGCAGTTTACCGTGGACACCATCCTGACTGCAGCTTTTAATCTGTCCAACCAGAATCTCATCCAGGAAGGGATGGAAGACCACATAGCGGAAATGCACTTAAAAGAAAACAGATCATTAATGTTATGTCCATGTTAGTAAACTATAGTCTTCCCAAAGAATGGCAGCCATTAAAACAAAATCCCACATCCTATATGCCCTCTAAAATACCAAGTTTCTTTTACAACTTCTTTACAGGCACTGGTTAGACAGAAAAACCAGAACAAGAGTTCTGAATCCTAACTGGTTTGTAGACATTCTGGCAGCAGATGATCAGCAGTGTCCTGTTGCCAGCTCTTCAGTTTTGCAAGAAGTTCACAGAAAGAAAGTGTAAGATGATAAACATGGAGTATGGCCTCTGATTAAGTTATAATGGAAGTACAATGCTTCACAGTCAAGAATATCAGTTGAAATTATACTTTCTTGTAATACTTCTGCATGTTTGTCTGCAATGCTGTATTTTCATTACATGAAATATTTTAAATCAAGTATTATTAAACAAGGTTTTCTAAAATAATTGGATTTTTCCTCCAAGCTAGATAAAAATCTTTCTAACTAAGCACATGGCATTTATTATTAAAAGAATGCTACACCAAGACAATTTTAGCCAAATGATGCTTCTGAGAAATTTAACATCATTTTAACTGTACCTCCTCAGTGCTCCTATTTTACATAAAATTAGAAAGTGCATTTAAGAAAGAGTTATTACCAGACACAGTGGGATTTATCAAAGTGCTACCCCAGATTCTGAAAGCAGACTTTTTTCCTGAGTTTAGAGACAAAAGTTCTTTTCTTTCAATTCAAGGAGTAATTCTAAGTTAAGAAGCTGAATGGAGATTAAAGCAAGCAGGAAAGCCTGACAACCTTCTTCAGTATAAGAGAAGCTTTTACTTGCAGGAAATGAGTTCTACTGGAGTTAAAATTTAGACAAGGAGAGGCACATAGAGTCAGTGCAGTTCCCTTCTAACAGGAGATATTTCATGGACTCAATCTATGTTTCCACACTGTAAACTGAAACTAGAAAAATGCATCTCTTACCAGTGTAAACCCTTATTTTGACTTAAAAAAAAAAAAAAAAAAAGAAATTTGCTTTCATGCACTTACTTCCAGTTTTTACTCAAATTTTCCAAGAGTCAAAGTAAAGAAATTAGTAATTTCTTATTTAAAAAATCACTAGAAATGTACGATGAACCAGATCTAAGTTTCAATGAAAGTGTCATAGAACTTCTAGCCTAGTGCAAAAGCATTAAATGCTGTGCAAAGGTTATATGTAGAAACAGGTTTCAACATACTAGCTAGGGAAAAAAAGCTTCAAAAAGAAAAAAAAAATATCAGAGAAATGCAAACCAATTACTACAATTTATTTCCTATGTGCAGACTTTAAATAATTTTCAATTAAATTAACCCTTTCCTTACACCACACCTATGGCTCTAACTGTAGAACAGAGACGGGCTGCTGGAGAAGAAGGATTGGCTATTTAAAGCTGTATTTGTACCCAAAACTGCAAAGAAAATAAGAGACATTCACCATGCTCCTCTTTCCCTCCTAACAGGAACAGAGTTAAGGCTGTGAACTTAAGGTTGTTACTTTCCCTAACAACTGAACTCAGCTTACATTTCCAGATCATTAATTAACTTTCTGCAACACAATTTAACTGATGAAAAGCACTTACCTTTGGTATGTGATCCACCATCTCCAGGAAATATGTATGAATCTTCCAGCTTTGTGATATCATACAGACAGATGCAGAGCCCAACATTGTATACGACCTGATATTAAAAAAAAAAATTAAGAGCAGCAAATCAAGCAACCCACCAGGTAAAATCAAGCAAATTATGGAATTCATATATTATGGACACCTTTTCAAAAGGCAGCAACAGAGGGGTGGCAAGATGGGATGGAGGCTGCCTTGGAACACTGCCTTCAACACCACCAGCAGTGTAAGGGAACCCCAATCCAAACGTTGTGGGAGCACATTTTCACTGACACTGGAAAGAACATTGCTACAAAGAGAAACCCTTGGGGAAATTGTCAGTAGTGAGAGAACTTGAGCTACCAAGACAGCTCCCCATTATCCTTCAGCCCCATAGCTTGTTCAAATGCTAAACATGCTTTTTACTGGAGTTACACTCTCAGAAACCTCTAGGCTTGCTTTGTCTTATATTAGCTTTGGGGAGACACAAGGCAAATTCTTGGTTTCTCTGCTACTTCTGAGACAGCTTCACTGCCTACAAAATTTGAGGCATCTACCAGTCATCAGTGGATGAAGGAAGACTTGCTTGTATAATCTGCTATTCACAACCCTCGATCCCTTCAGGTTGATCTTTTGATCTCCTTTCACCTTTACAGCTCCATTTTGAGTTTTGCACCTGCCTCATGTTGAAAGGCATACACCATTCACACTCCCAGGGCTGCACAGGGAAACTGACCTCCAGATCCACCAGAAAACAGTTCTTATATCCTGCACCAAAGACCAACTTCTCACTGCCACCACGTATTTCAATTACTAACCACAGACCAAATCATCTTTTAACAGCTTCATTCCTTTCCAGTATTACTGTTCTACACGTTGTTTACATAGTGGTGTTTTGGTTTTTTAATTCCCCACTGGATGGATTCGTTTGCATTTGTTTTTCAGGCTGCATTTTGGATTGCTCCTTTTAACACAAACCAGCAGCTGCTCTTACTTCTCTTCCATGCTTCTCTGCCCCATCTGGTGTCTCAGTGTCTTCCCATTACAACATCAGCCATTAGAAAAATGTCCCCTTTGAGATGATACGCGGCTGTCTCTTTGTTTACAGGCGCAGGGGATGGCCTTCACGTGTAAACCCCTCAGACACCTCACCCGTGCACCTCAGTAGGCACAAATAAAAGGAAGAAACGCTCGGGGATGTTGAAACGCCCGGATCAACCTATGCATGACCCACGCTTTACCTTATTAGCCAATTTCTTGTTTAGCTCTTCAGCAATGGAATCGTTCAATTTCCTTTCAAACTGCCAGGGAGGAATTCTTACAGTGTCAGTCATCTCCACCAGGACAAACATGGTGGCGGGGGGCGAAGAGACGCCAAGAGCCTCGGGGACGGGAGGGCTGCGAGGCCCGGGCCGGGGAAGGCGGGCCGGGCAAGGCAGCCCAGCGTGCGGCGCGGAGCCCCGGGCCGGGAAGGCAGCCTAGCGTGCGGCGGGGAGCCCCGGCGGTCCCGCAGGACAAGGACAGGGACAAGGACAAGGACAGGGACAAGGACAAGGACAGGGCCCGGGAGCGGGCGGGACGCGGGAACGGCCCCGCACCCACCGGCCGCACGCGGGGCGCCGTGCGCTCCCCAGCCTCGCGCCGCTTCCGCCGCCGCCGCCGCAGCCAATCGCGCTCGGCTGGCGGGTCGCGCGCCCTGATTGACGCAGTGCGGGGCGGGGCTCCCGCTGCCGCCATTTTGTCCCTCCGCGGGCGGGGCGGGGCCGGGCCGGTGTCGGGACCCGCCGATGCCCTGAGGGAGCCGGGCTGGTTTTGGCCGATATGAACGTGGAAAGGGGCCCGGCACTCCGGCGTCTTTCATAGGGATGCTGTGTAGGTCCCTCCTTCCCCTGCACCCGCGGCAGGTGAGTCTCCGGGCACTTTCTCCTGTGCCACAGCCGGAACAGTTCTCAGCTGCCGTTATTCTGATTTGTCATTTTCGTAAACTCCAGTCTAGATAGGGCAGCAAAAATCACAGAAGCACGGGACAGGTCAGATAGGAAGGGACCACAGTGGGGCATCTGGCCCAACCTCCCTGCCCAAGCAGTGTTGATAAATAACATAGAGAATAGAAACTTTCAGAGATAGTCTTCTATGTATCCTAAATAGATAAAGATATGTGTAGATAAAGAATGCCTGCTTTCTATTGCTTCAGATTGCGTTAGAAAGCTTATTGTCCAGCCATGTTTGTATCATGGTCACCTCAGAGCACACAGCATAGGAATTGCATCCAGAGGGTTCTTGCATTCCCTCTCCAGTGAGAGAGACTCCACACCCTCCCTGAGCAATCTGTTCCAGTGGCTGGTCACCTGCACAGTAAAAAAGTTCTTCTTCACATTCAGGTGGAACTTCCTGTGGAATAGTTTCTGCCCCATTGCCTGTTGTCCTATTGCTTGTCACCACCTGGAAGAGCCTGGCTCCAACCTCTTGACACCCTTCATGTACTGAAGAAGCTGAATGGAGATTAAAGCAAGCAGGAAAGCCTGACATCCTCCTTCAGTATAAGAGAAGCTATCACTTGCAGGAAATGAGTTCTACTGGAGTTAAAATTTAGACAAGGAGAGGCACATAGAGTCAGTGCAGTTCCCTTCTAACAGGAGATGTTTCATGGACTCAATCTGTGTTTCCACATTGTAAACTGAAACTAGAAAAATGCACCAATACACATTGATGAGGTCCCCCCTTAGGTTCCCTGGGCTGAACAGGCCCAGCTCCCTCAGCCTTTCCTCCTAACAGAGGAGCTCCAGTCCCCCGATTATCCTTGCTGCCCTCTGCTGGATCTGCTGCAGGAGCTCCATGTCTCTCTTGTGCCCAGGAGCCCAAGGATGAAAGTCTCTGCCTCTCTGATGGCCATTTCTTCAGCTGGTTGCCCACGTGTCCTGCAAACCTCAGTGGGTTTATAATCTTCTTTGCACCTGGAAGTTCCTCACAGCTGTGTCTGCCCAGTGCTTTGGTCAAGGTTCTTTTCAGGGACAAACTGCCACCGTACTCATAATTTATGAGTGTTAATTGCCTAAGAGAAACCAACCCCAGTCATATAATTGTTGAGGCCTCAGTGCATTCTGCAGTGAAGGAATCAGTGTGAGGGAGAAGCAGCATGACGGATGGCAGAAAACAAGGGGGTGTGCTAATGTCTGAGGTTTGTCAGGGAAAATGAAAGGAGGTTGTTTGAAGTCTGTTTAAAAAAAGATCCGCCAGGAAAACCAAACATCCCTGGCTGACAGTGAAAACTGCACTGTCAGCATTATGGCTTTGATGCAAAGGCTACATGTGTCATCCCCCACCCTCCCTAGCAGCGCGTGGTGGAGGAACAGTAAGGAGCAGTTTAGGTAAGAAATCATTAAATCTGGAGCTGTCTGGGAAAGGGAGGGGAAACAAGGTTGGAAATACCCTGGTTAGGCCTTATTAAGAAGATACCTGTCTTGGACAAGGAGGTTCAATTACTCTGTTTTATCAGGGTCTCTTGGTTGTGGGCTTGTGGGTTTTTTTAAAATAAATATGTCTGGTCTACCCATGTTTGGCATTTTTGTATTAAATAGGAGGCACAGAAACAAGATTTCCCCTGTCACTTGGGAAGAGCAGCATTTTTCTTGGAGCAGCATCTACTGTTCCAACAAGGAGCTCTGCTGCCAGCACAGCAGACACTACTCTATCAGAACACCTCAACCCAAATCCTCAGCATTTCTTGCTCTTCTTGTCCTATTTCAGGGAGCCTTTCAAAGGCTCCTTTCTCCTGCACTCCAGTCATGGCTGCGCTAATCTCAGCACAGCACAGTTGTGCTGGCTCATGTGCTATGTCCCTTGCTGTTCTGTCCTGGCCTCGTGCACATCTGGCAATACCAGGTTTGATCTTTATCTAGTGCAGCTTTTGCAGGTGTCTGTAGCTACTTTTTCAGAAGAGTGAATTGTTCTCAACTCTGTCTTGACAGCAGGGGAAGAAATAGCTTTGGTACCACACAAGGAAAGAGAACTTAGGCACTGTTTGTTTTGGCAAGGTGATCACTCTGGATGCTTGTATATATGAACTGTAGGGTTAAGTAGGGGCATCCACTCAGGGACCAGTAGACTGAAATACCTGGGAGAACATGGGAGATGGAGAGAAGTGGATTTGGACAGAGTCATATCATGCTTCCATTTCTAGCCCATTCTTGAGCTAACATTTTCCATGCTTTCAATAACTGTGCCCCATCAGGGGCTTTGGGTACCCAATACAAAGCAGACACATCTTCCTTCAGCCTTATCCACTGCCCCCAAAAACCAGCTGTGTGAGCAGCAGGTCTGCAAGGCCTTGTTTCACACTGTGTTGGGCCCTGTGAGTGTGCTATGAAGAACAGCTACCAAGCAAGATGCACAGAATCTCTCTCTTGTATCAGCCCTGTGATTGCCAACAAGGATTGAATGCTCTGTTCCACTCTTTAGTAAGGACCATAAGATTCTTCTTCTCTGTGCAGCTTTGTATTTTGGTGAAACGTGCAGGTATTTTGATTTCACACTGGGAAAACTGAATTGAAATATGTGCAGAGAAAGCTGGTGATGGCAGTGTCAGATGAGCTTCACTGCCTCTGGTACCAGGCTGAAATCACCCCAGAGGTGAGTCTGAGTCAGTGTCTCAGCCTCCATCAGTAACATCCCAGGCTGTGGGAAATGATTGCTAGTCTCACTTTCTTCAGGTAGCCCCTCCCCAATCCCAAGTGGTACATGCCTGGTCTGTCTATGCATGACAGATGTTGCTCTCTTCCCACCTAGGTTTTCTCCCTGGAGGAATTCCATATTTCTTAAGTGCCATATTCAATGTAAAAATATAAACAAAAGCCAAATTTTGCTCTGTAAAATATGTGTGTTGCCTCAACTCAGCTAATGGTAGTGCTCAGAGTTACACTATATTTATTGCTGCTGCTGAACTGTCTTGCTGTTGGAGATGATATGAACAGCTTTGTTTTGCTGAGTTGTCTCCTTTTCTGACAGGAGCGAATATCCAGAAATCGACAGTGCCTGTACATACCTTTTTACACTTAGCCATAAAGTCTCTAGAGTCTCTCTCAGCAGTATTGGGGCTTTTCCAGTATTTCAGAGCATGGTTCTCAGTTGCTTGATTGTTTTGGGGTTTTGTTTGTTTGTTTGTTTGGGGGTTTTGTTTGGGGTTTTTTTGTTTTTGTTTTGGTTTGGTTTGGGGTTTTTTTAAGGTTTAGCTGCTGGAATTCCAGGGTTACAGAAGAGTTTTTCTGTCCCTCAGAGAAAATACCAGACATTTCTCATTCTCTTGACTGTACAGGAAAACTGGAAAATAATATTTGAAATTACCTGAAGGGTTGCAACCTTTGAGGAAAA
Organism: Zosterops lateralis; assembly: GCF_965231275.1. Taxonomy (NCBI): domain Eukaryota; kingdom Metazoa; phylum Chordata; class Aves; order Passeriformes; family Zosteropidae; genus Zosterops; species Zosterops lateralis. Next base: position 24,887,553 of record NC_139765.1, read on the forward strand.
CAAAAGGAGCCCCAAATTACATGGTTTATGATCTCCTCTATCCCCACATGCCCACAGCTCTTGGAGAAAACTGGCTCAGGGATGCTAGAGGAGGTGAGTGATAATTTGCATCTTGACAGTTCTGGCCCTCCTTTGATTGACTCCAAAGGAATTATGTATCTTCTCACATAAAAAGTCCTCCATGGTCTTGCCTTTGCTTCCATCTCTGCAGGTATCTCTGGCACACCCACTCCCACTCTCTGTTTGATCAAATCTTTCCCTCTTCTCCTTTTATCATTTTTGCCTGCTTTAGACTCTCTGCCTCCTCCACTGAAGCACATACCCAGAATTACATTCCAGCCAAACATACTTCAGGTTCCCTGTGCCTTTTCCATCAAAAGCCTTTATATAAGACAGCCAAAGTTGTCCCTCAAGAAAGGAGAAGCCATCTCTGGAGAAACTCAGAGTGGAGATTGAGGGTTGACTGGGGCCTCCTACCCTTCTTTTACAAAGTTCTGTAAAGTAGACCAGAGAGAAAAGACTTGTGGTATCTGTACGGTGTGAATGGGGCCCCTGTTCTGTCATGGAAAACTACTTGAAAAGCCACAAACAGAGCATGATGGGCAATGGCAGAACCCACTGGAACTTGCAGTTTCAATGTTTCTTGGTGGCCTTGCCATGGGCTGTTCTCTTCTGCCTATGGAGTTTTTTTCTGCATTATAATTCATTGACAGGAGAGAGACAAGTGCTTTGTGATCTCATCCCTCTGTCAAAGCCCTTGGGACAGCCCCATATCAACACCCAGTACCTGGATGGATGGATGGATGGATGGATGGATGGATGGATGGATGGATGGATGGTACAGCCAGATGAAGTAGTTGTGACCCTTTCTCCAGACTCTGTGCCATGCCTCGTGGTTCTCACACAACTTGTGCACCACCCTGCAGCCCTGAGGGCTGTTTGTGGAACCGGTCTAGTTGGCATCACCATGTTCAGCTACTTAGAATGTATCAAGGAGAGAGTTTAAGAAAACAAAAGCAACCCACAACCACCCCATGTCACAGGATGCCCATAACAACTCCCTGCAGCACTAACAGAACACCATGGTTGTTTGGGGTTGTTGTAATTTTTATTCCAAGATCACAAGTACTTGCTTGGTAAAGTGCTAATTGTTGACTACCTTTCTACTCCAAAATGAGGCTGATATACCCCGGAGTTATGCCTACCCAGCCTATTCTTACCAGCCTCCAATGATGGAGACCCTGGTGCTTGGCCAGGCAATCTACTTGAGTAATTATCTGTCTGTTTTGTAAGAAAGTGTTTCCTAATGTCTAACATCAATCTTCCTCTTTGTAATTTAAACCCCATTACTCCTCGCCCTAATCCCCAGTGGAATCAGAAAACGATTCTGCCCTTGTCCCACTGCCCTACACCCCAACTAGAGAAAGTCTCAGGCCAGTTTATGGCATGGCTTCTGCCCATGGAGGTGGCTCCCCTGAGCACGGTTACACAAGCACAGGGGAAAACAGAAAGGAAAATCTTTTGGCACAGTGCGCTAATAGAAATGATACCCTTAGATTGCACCTGGGTTTGTGATGGCTGGCTGTGCGCCCAGAGGGCGTGGGGAAGTAAGATGGGTTTGCAGCATGTGCCTTCCGTTCTCTCCTACTGCACCCGGGGCGAATGCGGTACCCAGGGGTGCTTGGGCAGGCGGGAAGGCCGGCTGCAGGGCACCAGTGACATTTGGAGTGACAGGGGAGAGGTTTCACCCATTGTGAGGGACCCTGTCCGCATCCCTGCCTGCAGTGCACACATCTCAATCCTGCTGTTCCTACAGCCTGTGGGGGGGGGCTGCCCCACCGCGTCTGGCCGTGCCACCGATGTGCGTCACTTTGCGCAACCGGAGCGATGCAGCCCCCTGGGGCCGACCCTCATCACCTCCGGCCCCCCATACAGACTTTCTCCTTTAAGCCTAGCTAGCTCAGAAATGACCAGGCTGATCCCTCCCACCTGCTCGCCCTCCCTGGCCCGGCCCTGACGTCAGGGGAAGGCGTGCGGATGCGTGTGTGTTCGAGGCGCGCATCATCCACACATCAGATACCGCAGATTCACCAGGCGGCAGGCAGCCAGCCGAGAAAGCTCCCCAGAGCCGGGCTGCAGGCGAGACCACTGCTCCTCGCAAAGTAGCGGAGGAGCATCCGGTCCCTCGGAGCACCGATGCTCTGCAGAGCGCAGCTCCAGGGAGCCCGTCGTTTCTAAGGAGGTGAGTAAGGGGAGGCACAATGGCCATGCAGCGCGCCCGGGCTATTGTAGCTGGAGATTAAACTTCACGGACCACCTTCTTCTTTGAAACCTGCTTTTTTCTTTTGACGATGGAGAGGTGCGAGGATGAAGCGTGACTTCCCTCCTCCGGTTTGGTTATTCCCCGCCAGCCTCAGGAACAATAACTCCCCTGGGGTGGCAGCGGCAGTGCTGCACGTCTGCTTTGGCTTGGGGGCAAATAATCCAGAGTTTTGCCATGGAGGGCTGTGCTCATCTGGGATCCAGCTCTCTGATTGCCGGGTGAGCAGGAGGCAATTTGTGAAAAATCTGACTTATTAAAGTAGGCTGATAGTGATGGGGGCTGGAATTGGGATTTCTTTGGACTGGCTGCACTATTCCTGCCAATGGCAAGATAGATCCACAAAGGAGGAAGGAAGGACATGGATGAAGATGTTTATGCCAGGTCTTTGAACAGATGCTATGCTAATTAAAAAAATAAAGACCATCACAAGAAAGCAAACAAATACTACAAACTTTGTATTTGGGAATGATGATTATGCATAGATGCTTAAACGGTAAATCAAACCTCCATGATGGTTTCTTCCTTTGCTTCTCCTTTGCATCTGTCAGCCTGCTTGCTCTCCCTCATGGCCTCCCTGAGAACTGGGCAGCCCAGCACTCACTAAGAGAGCTTTTTATAATCAATCCATAAGGGTGACATTCATATTTTAGCGCTAAGCAGGCTGTATCGTAGGCGATACTATCTCAGCAAAGATCTCTGGAGTTGGGAGTGTGATTGGCTTAGCTGGGGAGGGGATGGTGTCAGTGTGCATTGCCCAAAAACCACCTAGCTTTATTTTTCCTATAGTAATTTCTCTCATCAAAGGGGTTGTAATAGGGAGGGTAGGTGAGAAAATTGCTTTGCTTGGTATTTAACTCTTAACATGATCGGGTGACCAAAAACAGGAGAGAGGCAGCTGAGAGGCTTTCATTAGCATCAGACAGAGGCAGCATTTGTAAAAATCTGCCAGACACCAAGGCTATGAGCCTTCTCCGAGGAAGGAAGGATGGAGAAACAGCTCAGCCAGTGTTGCAGTGGCCCTGCTGAATCGTGGTTCCCCAGCTAGTTCCTGCCCTTCATGGCAGCCCCCCTGGGATCTCTGCTGGCCACTGTGTTGTTGTTGAGTCCTTCAGCAGGTGAATATGCCCAGCAGCTGAAGAATGGGATTTTTGTTTTTGCATTGAGCTCTGGGGACATGCGTATGCGTCTGGAGGGGTGTAGCTCTTCTCTGTTTCAGCTTGTGTTCAGACAGGTCTGGGGGGGCATCAGCCTCCCCGAAAATGGCAGTGGGCCAGAGCATTGCTTTCTGTGCTCCATGGGGTGAGGAGATGGATGCTGGCAGCTGGCTATGGAGGTGAGGTGTCTTTTTGACATACAGAGACCTTTTTTCTACTGGGGCGGGTTTCGAGGGGTAGTAAACCTGACTCCGGAACTGGAGCCCCTGGCAGGTGCAAGGGATGGAGAAAACATGATGGAGAGTAGCATGGAAGAGCCCGTGCAGGAGATTGCTGCAAATGGCAGCATAGGGAAAATAACCTCCAGCTCCTTGGCTGGGGCGGGCTGAGCAGTGGCACTCGGGGGAGTCGAGTGTGGCGGCAGGCAGCACCCGAGCTGGGGATTTACAAAGAGAAGCGGCGCCCTGAAAGGGAACTGCCCATGAAGGCGGCGATCTGGCCAGCCGAAGGGTGACGTCCAGAGCCGGAGCCTGACGGCCGCCAGTAAACGGCCACCCATCCACCAATACATCCTGGGCATCCCGGGGGTTCCAGTGGATGGGAAGGAGCACAAAGAAACGCCGCACGGGAGGGCCGACTCACCGACGTCGACTAAGCTAATTAAATATGTATTCCCCAGCCCGGGCGAGGGATTGTGAGGATTTTTTTTTTTTTCCGCTGCCACTAATGAACGGGGAGTGGCAGACAGAGGCTGCTGCCTCTTCAAAAGGCTCTTTACCCCTTCTAGGGGGCCTTGAAAGGCTGTTTAGTTAAACAAGGTCATAGCCAGCACCCAAGTCAATGTGTTTGGCTTTAAAGAAGGGGAGAGAGACAGTGATTTTATTTGATAAACCGCACACCTTTCAGTTGCTGCTGATGAATGGGGTACTTGGATCTCGAGATAAAAGCTGATGTGTCTACTGCCTGTCTGCCTTAATTGGCCTGGGTTTCCTGCCTCCGCCTGCAAGGGCTCCTGACTGTCAGCTCCGCTTGCTCAGGAGTCTGCCCTCCAAAAAATATAAAGGCAAGGCTGGCTTCTGCTGACAAAGAAGACCCTTTCATCAGAGGGCTCTGGGGTTTGGCTTTGAGATGTTTTTTGAGGGGAGGAGGGAAGGTAGGCAGGGTAGGAGGTGCTTTTATGAAGAGCATCCTTCCAGGGAGCCCTCGGCTTGCAGCCACTGTCCTCCTTGGCTCGGAGGACTGTCACCCCGGGAGACCTTCGGAGCAAAGCCACCAAGAGGAGACAGGGAGGAGCGAGGTGGAAGTCCAGCAGTGGCGGTGGAGGGTGGTTATGCTAGAAAGGCTTCCCATGCCCCAGGGCAGAGCTGGGCTGCTGCAGTCTCTCCACTTGCTTCCTCAAGTGACCCGGATTTCGTCCCTGCACTGCATACATGTGTGGGGTGGACATAGTATCATGGTGTGGTGTCAGCCAGGCTGGGAGAGACCTGAGGTGAGGAGAGATGCTCTCATCCCCAGAAGAGGTTACTGTGACCACAGGAGATTGAGGAGAGAGTGAAAATGCCTCTTGTGTCGAGGTACTTCCTCCTTGTCCCCTGCTGGGGCTGCATTGTGGAGAAACGGTTGGGAAGAGGATGGTGAGGTGGAGAGCAGGGAGGGAAGGAGGACAGTAGAGGTTTTCCCTGATCTGTGTCTGGGCTGGGAGGAGAGGAGACATTGGCAAAGATACGCTTGTATCCCCACTCTTCTCTCAGCCTGCTTTTGCCCTGAGTTTAATTTCCTTGGTTCCTTTGCAGCAGGGATTTAAAAGAAGTGGGAGGTAGGATATGGCCCTGGAGTCTCCCACATGCCAAAGCTCCTATTCAGCCTCAGCTTCACCAGCACCACCAAAGCCAAGAATTCAGCTGCTGGGCACCAAGGCTGACCAACAAATCTGGGATGCTTGATCCAGGTGCTGAAGAGCGGCAAAGTGCTGCTGGCTGAACGAGACAGCCTCGGCATGGCCCCAGGACAGGGATCTCTGCTCCAGCCCCTGCTTCAAGCAGGAGATAGAGCAGGCAGCTCCATGACATACCCAGGCAGTGCATCTGCCAAGGATGGGGATCCCACAGCCTTGCTGTGCCTTGTCCCTGTATTTATACCAGTGAGCTGCCACCCTACACCAGGGCTCTCCTCCAACATTACCATGGGCCATCCAGAGAGCCCTCAGAATGCCTGTGGGGGATTGCACCTAGTTTGTTCTCCCACAAGGAGCAAACTCAGCTCCTGGGGACAAACAGCAGTCCAGGAGGGCTGCTGCCCTCAGCTCTAAGGAGCAGACCCTCTGCCTCCTCTGCAGTGCCCAGCATGCTCCCGTTCTTCACCACCACTTGTCCCCCATAACAGGGAGCCTTTGAGGGCACCTGAGGCTGGCCTGGTCCTACAGGTGAATCTGGGGCAAACCCACTCTTGGTTGCCACTTCACCAGCCTTTTTGTCCCTGCAAGCTCCCCCTCCTGTGCACCCCCTTGTTTCTTATTTTAATTTTGCCTCTGGGAATCTTCCATTTTTCCAGTCCCTTGTGGATGCCAACCAACTCCCTCAGCATACTAATAGTTTGCTCCAAGCATCGTCATTCAGGTTACATACCCTCCATTGTCCCTAAACTGGCAGGGGGACGGAAAGGCCTCTGTGCAGAGGAGGCGAACCATGGTGAAGTCATTTTCATAGTGATGTGGCAGAGAACTGAGGGCCATTTCCCCCAGATCATCCCACTTCTTCAATTCTGACACCTCCTGGGAAGGTGACAAACCCTGCAGTAATGCATGGAGATCACATAACTTTTCTCCACACTCCTAAAGTGGCCAGGCTGCTGACCAGCTGGCAGGTTGGTCAAATGGGGGCACAGATGGGAGCTGTGAGGCAGCTTGATCTGGCTTTGGGGTGTCTCGCTTGGGTGCTCCCTGAGCCTCTCTGAACTCCTTAGGCATGGAGAAAGGAGATGTGGAGCCTGGGAATGGGAGAAGGAGATGCTGAGCCAGGGCTTGGGGGAAATACATGCTGAACCTCGGCATGGAGGCAGGAAATGCTGAGCCTGTCAGGCCAGGAGCTGAGCAGCCCCTGTCTGGGGTGGGATGTGGAGCAAAGGCAGATGTATATGCTCCAGTTGCTGCATGGAGGAGAGGAGCCACTGAAGCACAGGGAGGGTTTCGTGTGGGGGTGGGTGGGGAGCCAGGAAAGGGAAAGATGGTTTGGAGGCATTTGCAGCCACAACTGGAAGTTGTCTCAGAGGGCAGGAGGAATGTGGTGGCTTCTGCCTTGGAGTAGGACTCTTGTGTGGCCTTTACTGCCTGGGCCTGGGGGTGAAGCTCTGCAGGGCTGAGAGGGGGTAGCTGGCTGAGGCCCATATGGGCAGCATCCCATGGCAGAATCCATGCTGGACTGGCAGCCATGGTGGGCCCAGTGGCAGGCACAGCCCCTGGCAGATGAAGAAAGTGGAGGTGCGTGAGGGGAACAGGAATTGCCTGGTCCCTCCTTGAATCTTCAGCTGCTCCAGAAATCTTTTCCCATGTCCTTGGTGCCTGCTAATTTCAGAGTGGAGGTGACCCCTTTTGCACATCCCCCCAGGAACTTAGTGTCTCAAAAGGCCATGGTGAGTCAGAAAAGAAATTAAATATTCTCTGTGTTTTCTGATGTGTGCAGGTGTTGTCCCAAAAGATGCTGCATGCCCCAGTGGGGTGGAAAAGGGCTGATGGGAGTGCTGGGAAAGGGGATGGTAACTCCATGCGATATCAGGCTCCTCAGCTCCAGGTGATGGAAACTCCTGAGCTTGAGGAACCGTGGAAATGGGTGAGCCCCCACCCAGTGCACCCAAAGAGAGGTGCCCTCAAGCAACCCCTGGCATGGGGCACCCTGGGACAAAGGCACCAGCATCAGATGCAGCAACTGATTCCAGTTTGATAAAAATCAACAGAGCAAGGCCTTTCTGAGCAAGCAGCTGCAATGCTGATCACACATCAGAGCATCTGAGAGGCTTAAAAGTGCACAACCTCTCCTATTTCATGCTGGGGTGCTTCAGCAAGTACGAGTGCCATTGTGATTTCTCCCATTGGCAGGGTTTCTGCCCCTTAGGGCTTTAACTCCCCGCAAATGGCATGATGCCTTCAGAAATGAGTCTGATGATGGCAGCAGCAGGAGGTTGTGTTGTGTAGTGGCTCCACTCAGATGCCTGAGGGGCATGAGGGCTGCTGGCAGCCTCACCACATTCTCCTGGTGTTCCTTCTTCCTGTAGGAATGTGCTTGGATGGGTGGCAGCAGCTGCTGGCTGGGGCTGGGGTTGTGTCCTAAATCCTATGGGGCTGAAGCAACCTCCTGTGCTGAGAAAACCTCAGACCCCTTACCTTGATGTACTGACCTGTCCTGTCAGCCTTTTTTCTTCTTTTTTATCAGAAATCTCAGGATGGGGGAAGTTCTCAGAGCCTGGGACTGGAGGCCCAGGCATGCTGGCACTGCATGGGCATCCTTCCCAAAATGGTCCCTGCCTGTGGCAGTCCACTGCTTCTTTTCCCAGGGTGTGCTTTTTACTGACTTAATCTCAAATATGTGGGATTATTCTGGCAACTGAAAGGTCAAACAAACCAGGTTCTTCCCTTGGGATTGGTTTTCTGGAACATCCCCGGTGACTCCAAGTGGGACAGGCTTCCTGGGGCAATTCCCAGTGCCAGAGGTTGGTGTCCAACGCTGAAGGCAGGCAGCATGCTCCCACAAATGGCTGGGAGCTGAGGGACAATTCCTGACAGCAAATTATGCCAAAAGCCTCGCAGAAGGCCCTGTAACCCCCAGCCCCTTTTGCTCCCCAGGTCAACAGCAGTGGGCCCAAAGGCCTGGGCATCCTTTCTCCTGCTGCCCACCCACCCGATACCAAAACGGAGGAGCCCACTGACCCCGCCATGTCATCGGACCCCAGTGCCCCACCGGCAGTGCCACCCCTGCACTCCCCCAAGTCGCCAGTGTGGCCCACCTTCCCCTTCCAGCGGGAGGGCAGCCGCATTTGGGAGCGGGGCAACCTCCTGCTACGGGACCTGCCCAGCCCCCTCCCCACCAAGAGGACCAGGACCTACTCTGCGTAAGTACCTGGAAAGTTTGGGACTGTCCAATTGAGCCGTGGTCACCTGCAATACTTGCAGACCCCTTTACACCTGGTGCACTTAGCCAACGTGGTGCCCAGCATCACCTGCCCAGAGTGCTTTGGCTGGGTGCCATGCACTTGGCCCAGAACCATTGTGTTCATAGCAAAAAGCTCTCCCTGTGCCGCCTCCTGGGCAAATGCCACCAGTGAAAAAATCTTCCTTTTTCTCCTGTAGGACAGCACGTGCCTCTGCTGGCCCCATCTTCAAGGGTGTCTGCAAGCAGTTCTCTCGCTCCCAGGGCCACGGGTTTATCACCCCAGAGAATGGCACTGAGGACATTTTCGTGCATGTGTCTGAGTAAGTCCTAGGGCTGTGTGGTGCTGGAAGACCCCAGGGAAGCCGTGCCATCAGCATGGGGCTGGAGACTTGTGGGCTGGGGTGTGGATGTCTCAATGGGGTGGACGTGGGTCTCTGCTTCTCCTGTACCCTCCATCACCTGTGGGTTTTCTTTTCCAAGGCACAACTGGTGGTTCAGGTGCCTTCCTTTGTTCTGGGTGGTCTGGGGCAGGGGTCCATGTCTTGGCTGTAGCACCACTACCACTACCACCACCTCTCCTTTCCTCTCCTGCAGCATTGAGGGAGAGTACGTCCCAGTGGAGGGGGACGAGGTGACGTACAAGGTCTGCCCCATCCCTCCCAAGAACCAGAAGTTCCAGGCAGTGGAGGTGGTCCTCACCAACCTGGCACCCCACACGAAGCATGAGACGTGGTCTGGCCAGATCATCGGCTCCTAGGCGCCCAGGGGGGCTGCCAGCCACTCAGCCCCATGGAGCAAGCCTGCCCAGCCACTCACAAGGGGTGTGGGGGAGCTGAGGCGGTGGCGGGGCCAGGGCTGCCCCCAAACATGCAGGCGTTTGCATTCAGTGTCTTTTATAAGGTTACAGTTTCCTTTCTCTGTGTGTGTGTGTTTGTAAGTGTCTATTGAGGGGGCCAGGGGAAGCAGAGCCCTCCCTGATTGTCCCCCAGTTCCAGGGGCAGCACTGAGCCCCATGTTCCATTCCTTGCTCCTGAGGCCATGGGAACAGAGGAACCAGTCCTATGCCCCAGCCCTCCAGCTATACTGGGCTGAAGCAGGTGCTGAGAGCAGGAGGGGGTGGGGAGAGGTGGAGTAGCTCAGCTGTCCTCCTGAACTCCGCTCTGGCAAGATGGACACCCCACTCAGTCCACAGTGGGACAGCAGCAGTGGGATATGCCCTGGTGCAGGGACAAAAAAGGGTGGTGTGGGGTGGCATATCACTGTGCAGGGTCTGGGTGGCTGAGACCCATCCCCATTGCTGGCAGCTCACAGCATCCACCTGAGCCACATCCCTCCATCACAAGATCTCAGGTCAGCAATGCCAGGGGGAGGTGACTAGTTTACAGATAGCAAAAATTTAGTTGTAAGAGGCAGACAGCTGCTGGCAGGGCACCCAGGGTGCTTGGTGCTGTGCCTGGGGGGCTGCATCTGGACATGGAGCAGGGGGCACTTGGCACCTCTGTGCTCCCCACTGCTGCCAAGCAGTAACACATTTTTCTTGGCTCAGTGCTGACGTGGCTTTGGAGAGATAGACACTTTCTCTTCCTTCTCTTGCCCCCCAGCCCCCTTGGGGACCCTCTTCCCACACATGTGTGTGTGTGCACATCTGTAGCTTGCTGGGGTGGTGAGGGGCTGAGGGGTCAGAGCACCCTTGGCCATGGGGCAAGTGCAGCCACCTCCTCCCCCGCCCCTCAGTGTAGGAAGGGTCTTGTATACAAAGCACAAACTTTGTTTTTGGTCTTTTCTGCCAAACCCTGGCCAGGTGGGCTCCCACAACCCCAGGAAGCGACAGGGCAGAGAGCACTGGGACAGGGACAACACGCACTGGGCTGGTCCTGAGCTCATCCCAGAGAAACGATGCTGATGCTCCAGGAATTACCAGCATCTTAAGGGGTTCAAAGCACTGTTGGGGACAGTGGGGTGCCAGCAGGTCCCCCCGAGCAGGACAGGAGGTGATAGGGAGCTCCTAGAGCACTGTGCCAGCAGGAGCTGGCACTGCTGGTGCTCAGCATGGATGTAGTGGGCTGTTTCCCACCATTTTTGCTGCCACTGTTGCCTACAGGGCTAAGTGGGAGAGGAGCAGAGGAAGGCTGGTTCCACGCAGGACAGTTGGGCACTGTGGATTTGGGAGGACCACACATGCTGGTGTGGGGATTGCCCCAGGACCCTCCAGTCCAGCTCACTGCCAACCCAAAGCCTGGTTCTCCCAGGCTCAGACTCCAGGCATCCCCAGGACATGCAGTCAGCTTGGCCAAGGCAAACTGTTGGATTTCTTTTTTTTTTTTTTTAAATAAACTAAAACCCTAGACTTGTTGGTGTTTTTACTCTGCTGTGGTTCCCACCTGTCTGACCATGTGTCAACCTTTGTAACATTGGCAATAAACCATTAAAAGTGACTTTCCCCACGAGCCCTGCCTATCCTGGCTCTTTGTCCTATGTGCATGTGTCACAGTGACTCTCTCAGGTAATGGACCTGGAGCACCCAGGAATTTATCCAGATGTCAGAACAGACTCACCCACGGTATGTCCCCGAGGTGGCTGGAGATGCTCCACACTGAAGGCCTGGGACAGGAGGTTGCCTGAGGGGTGACCAGGAGTGGGGCTGGTCCCCCATTGCTGTGGGGACTTTGAAGTGTGTCTTGCCTGTTGTCTGGCTGGCTTTCACCCCACACAACCTGGCACAAAGCACACACTGCTTCCAACTGCTGTGTGTTGTGGCTTTAATAGAATTTATTTTAATTTTTTAATATACATAACTATGTATTTAAATATATTTCTCATTTAACAGTTGTCATCAGCCAGACAGGAGCTGCCCATCTCACAGATATGGGTCCATACAGCAAGACAGTCCTAGGCATGGGGCCTGCCACGTCTGCTTGCTCACATCTATGGAGAGAAACCCCCACTTATGCTGAGGGCCCCCACCATGAGAGGAGCATCATGGCAAAGGTGTCTCAGGGACAGGCATGAAATGCCTTTCCCTTCAAAGGTGTCACCTCAGCCCCCATGGTGCCCCACACCATCAGGGCCAGACCTGGCTTTTCACTCATCACTAAGCTCACTAGAGGTCCTGCTGGCTATGAACAGACTTACAGGAAAAATAAACTCCTCAAGAGTTTAACACATTACCTGAGCCACACTGAAACAGAGAGGAAGGAATCACAAAACACAATTCCTCCATGAAGGTTGCAGTGGAGGGCAAAACCCGTGACCTGTGAAAAGGGTATCCTGCATACAAGCTTCTCCAACAGTTCCTCTTCTCCCACACAGAAATCTTCCCTGGGTAGAAAGAGGAATTTGTGGATTTCTTGGGGATTTCCAGATGCCAGGCAGACTGCTGTGCTCAGGTAAACGTGCTGCATCAGAGATCTGATGTGTTGTAGTTAGGAGGTGCAGTCAGGTGGAGGAGACAGCACTCCACCAGCACTGGTCATGCAGTATCCCTGCTCCTGTGGCCAGGCAGCAGTGCCAAGGGCCACCAGAAACTCTGCCCATGGCAATGTGGGAGCCCTGCCCTGGGTCTAAAAGCACTAGTGTCTCTCGCCTGAGGAGGATGGTGGTGCCTTGCATGGGTGGTAGTAGCCAGCTGAGAAACTTCTCCCTGCAGTCCAGCTGCCAATGGAAAATGGAGAGCCATGATGAGGAAACTAGGAACAGGAGAAAAAGGGGAAAGAAAACAGGACCAAGAGATGGGCAGTGCCATACCAGCAAGGACGGGGTGAGAAAGACTCCTGGGGAACAATGAGGGAGGGTTTGCAGAAACCTCCAACATTCTCTAGGTCCACAAACACCAGATCTGTGTACTCTGGGGAGCTACAAGCAGAACATCTCCCTGGAGGGGATCCCTAAGCTCCTTTTGAGCACCAAGTTTGTGAGAAGTGTCACCATTGTGGCCACACACCACAACGCAAATGCAGGGAATAAAAGGACAGTGTGAGGGAGAAAGTCAAAGGCTGAAGGAGAGATGTGGGTTTGTGACCCACAAAGATCCAGAGAGAGGAACAGGACCTACGACAATTGCACTGGACATCCTGTCTCCCTAAAGGTGAGCTTGTAAACTGAGTGTGTGGGATGAGATGGGGGGAAGAGCAAGCTTGGGGGGCACTGCTGAGCAAGTACCTCCAGTAGCTCTATGAACTAGGAATGGCTGGTGTTGGACCCTGCTGAAAATATCTCTGGCAGCAGGATGGAAAGCTGAGCACTGGAGAGGGAAGGGGGCTTGGTCTGTTATGAATGCCCTGGGTAAGGTTTTTTAAGGACACATCTCTCTTATAAGGACAGACTGTGGGTGCTGGGCCTATTTAGTCTAGAGAAGAGAAGACAGAGAGGATCTCATTAACGCATATAAATATCTCAAAGGCAGATGCCAAGAGGATGGTGCAAGATTCTCTTTGGTGGTGCCCACCAACAGGATGATGAGCAATAGCCATAAACTAAAACACATGAGGCTCCACTTCAAGATGAGGAAGAACTTCTTTACATTGAGGGTGGCACAGCACTGGAACAGGCTGCCCAGGGAGACTGGGGAGTCTCCCTTTCTGAAGACATTCAAAATCCACCTGGACACATTCCTGTCACCTGCTCAGGGTGGCCCTGCTGTGGCAGGAGGGTTGGACTAGATATTTCCAGAGGTCCCTTCCAACCCTAACAATTCTGTGTTTCTGCAATACCCAACGGACACAGGAATGGGAAGACAACTGGAAAGCCTTCTACCCCAAACTCCATAGCATGAAGTGCTGGATCCTCCAGCTGTGCCAGGCAAGGTCTGACTTGAAAATAGATAATAATACAGAAAATAAACCCTAGGTGTTTTTTGTAAGCTAAAGAGAAGAATTGGTTTCTTCATGCACCTGAGCAAAGCTCAAAGCAGCAGCCCAGTCATGTTAAAGCTGTAATTCCCAGGTCATCTGCAGGGAGGGACTGGCACACTGTGGCATTGAGGGGAAGGACATGGTGACCTCTCCATTAGAAAGCACAATGGTGCAACAAGCTGGGATCTCACCTACTCCTTCCTACCGCAGGCTTTGAGCAAACAGCCTTCCTGGTCTCTTGCCTCGGAGCAGCTCTGGTGAATGCCTCCAGCCTCAGTAGCCCCAGCCTCCCTGGCCAAGCTGCAAGGGGGAGGGGGAAGGTGAACCACATGTTCCCTCATGCAAAAGTGTTAAGAGAAACCGAGTGGAAAAGGAAAGAAGAGGGAGTACAGGACAGACACTCACTCACTCTTTGGCCCTTTCAAATGCTTTCTGACCACAAAAGCATCTGCATCACCGCCCACCACAGCTGAACTGTCAAGAGAGTTTTCTCTGGAGGCAAGGAGGGACTGGTGCCATGACTCCCAGCCACACAAAGGGAGTGCTAAGGGGCTGCTCAGCCAAGGACCCTTCCTGCCACCCACCCACATTCATGTGCTACATCCTGACCAGCTCTGTCAAGTGTTTTTTCTTCTACCCTGAGCAGATTCCTCAAATAAAGGTGCTTTTCCTGATGGGGGGAGAGGGTGGGACTGGGGTGGGGCTGCAGGGACTGGGCAGTCAGCACTCATTTACTCTCTCTGGAAAGAAGATTTCACGGCATCGCTGGACTGTGTCCTGGGGAGACTGGACACTATGTCCCACAGTGCGGGGATCATCATAGATTTCATAATCGTTCCCTCCCTGCAGGGGAATAGAAAATAGGGACAGCATTAGCAAGGTCTTGCCAGAATAACCTTATCCATGAATCCACATTTTGCTTTGTCCCGTGAGGAGCTGGGCTGGGAGCCAGTGGCTGGGCAGGCAGGGACTTGATGGGCAGGAGGAGGCAGGGCTTTGCTGGCCCACAGGAGCAGAAGAGGATGGGCTGGGAGCTTTGCTCCTTCCCTCTTGCCTCACTCTTCAGTGCCAGGGGAGGAGCATAGAAAAGATGGGAAAGGTCCCAGATCAGTAAAGCTTGTCCAGGAGCCTGGGTTAACCCCTGCCCTGCCTGTGGAAGGGCTAGCAGAAGGTGAGATGGGCACATCTGGGGAGTAGAGGCTGCCAGCATCTGAGAAGAGCTGAGTGGATGACCAAGCTGATCTACAGCAGTAAGGAAGCATCATCCTCCAGTGCTCTAAAGGTCAGGTGAAGCTGTTCCTGCTGTTGAGGAGTCCTCTCCTAAATGCTGGGGGCTTGTATTCTGGGTCATACAGGCCACAGGATTGGCTGCTGCCCTCCCGAGGGTGCTGGGGCAAGGAAGGCAACACTAAGGTGGATCTGCTTCCCAGCACAGTGAATCCAAAGTGATTTCCCCACAAGCCAGCAGAGCTATCACGAGAGCACTGCAAATCCACAGCACAGGGGAGCATCTTCCCCCTTCACACCACTAAAGGTCTGTGTTGGCACCAGTGGGACTATGGGGACCCATAGGACCCATGATGGAGCAGCAGGAGAGAAAGCAGCCATGTGTGGGGTGAGTGGGGCATACTCACAGGGGTTGTCTCATTCCCAAAGAAGTGGATGGTGTCAAATCTCTCGTTGTCGAGCACATTGAGGCAGTAGCGCTTGTCCCAGCCCTCTGGGAAGACATCAAAGCTGATCATGCCACCTGCCAGGAGAAAGCATCAGGCAATGTGGCTGGGAGGTGGCAGGATGTCTCCCCATCCTGGGATGACCAGGAGGATGGGAGGGGGCTGGATGTCTGCAGGGAGCGCCCACCCCAAAGCACAGCCACAAATACCAGCTCTGCCATGGTGTTCCTCTTTGCACGTGGCTGGGATAGTGGCAGAGGCCATTCCTATGACAGCAGGCTGCAATGACATCAGCGTGGCAGGGGTGACATTAACACAGCTTCCCTGCAGGCACGCAGGAACCAGAGGGTTCTTCCCAAGAGAGGCATCTTTTGGGGGGAGATTTTGAGTCATGCCTTGCAGATAGCACCAGCCTATTCTGTGTCCCAACAGGGGACAATGACCTTGGAGACTGGTACCAAACTCTCCTAGGCTCCTGCTAGACATCACTGGCCCTTCTAAAACCAGTTTGGTGATGCTCCTTAACTGTGCAGGTACTGGAGTCTCCTGCATACTGTCTCTGCACACTGATCAAGGACCTTGCCATGGAAGTACTGCAAACCTGCTGACATAACCAGGGCACGACACTGACATGTCATCTCTTGACACAAGTATAGTGAGGGCTGCCAATATCTGGAGAGGCACCAAGTCACATGTGACCAACATACAGTGGCAAGGGAGCTTTCCCAGAGAACATGTATATGGACATGGACATATACCCACAGCCACCTAGGGTTAAAAAACTTCCCAGCTCTTGCTCTTAGACCAGAGGCAGAGTTTACCATATCACTTTGCTGCCTTTTGGGGGTGCTTGGAGGCAAAACCTTCCCCATCCTCTCAAGTTGCCCCACTGTGTCTGCACGCTGCAGAGAGACCCTTGTCCCAGCACCGAGACAGGAGACATGCTCTTCCAAAAATAAAGCCTCCAACTTAGGGCACATGTATGTTTAGGTCTCATTCAAAGGGAGAGGTACGGGGATTTGAACTGGTATGTGTGACCTCCTGCCAGTCAGCTTGTCTTCTCCAGGCTATCTACTGGAGTATCCACCAGAAATCCTGGAGTTTCACACTCTCCTTAAATGATAATCCTACCTTTCTAAGGAAGAGTATGAGTAGATAGAGAATCACAGGGTCAGTTCCTGCTGAAGTAGAGGCACTGACACCCCAAGTTGCTCAAATGTGCAAGTCCTAATGCCATGCACCTCCCCTTCCTGGCTGTTTGGAGTGTCCCTGTTGGTTTGGGGATCCTGAACCAAGCCTCCTTGGAGCCTGAGAAGATGGGATGGAGTCTCTATGTCCACCTTGGAGCAGAGAAACTGGACAGGAGACTGTGATAAGGATGGGAGCAAGTGCCCTGTGCGTTCAGGGATGGGGATGGCCCCAGGCTTGCAGCAGGATCCAGCATCTGAGCAGGAGCCAAACTTGGTGACATCCTCTTGTTTTGCATCCAAAGCCATTTACCTGTAAAAAACACTGCCTTTTACTGCATTCTAGCCGTCTGAACAGCACTGGGCAGCAGGAAAGGGCCCCTGATGACAGCTGGAGCAGGTAAGAGATCACAGGGAGAAGAGGTGGTGTGAACCAGCCAGCACTATTACTCCTGTAGGTAGAGCAGGGGACTGGGGGGATGCAGGGAGACCTTCCATCACCTCTGGGCCTTGCATCCTCCACAGCCAGGGAAAAGGCACATGGAGCCAGCTTGATAGAAGAGCTCTGTTTCTGCATGCCCTTTTTTTCAGATGTTTGACCTGAGACACCCCACATTTTCTTTGTGGAGGAGCCCACAGCTCCCCTTCATGTTTTTATACAACAGGCCTGGGCTCTTCATGGTAGCTTCCCAAAGCCCAAGGAGAAGGGACCATTGTCCAGCTCTCACACCCTATGCCTGAGGGGACACAGCAGTGAGGACCTTGTCTTTCTCTGCTGCGACAAATAGTGTGTGCCAGTGCTGTGGGCAGCACAGGATGCCCCTGGCAGGATGCTGAAGGCAAGCGAAGGCTCTCAGAGAAAAGCTCTTGGAAGATCAGAGGGCCCACTGCCTCAGCCTCATCACCCCCTAGCCCTTTGGCTGGGCAAACATGGAACATTCTCATCTCACACCCCTGCAGAGGATCCTCTTCCAGCCTCATCCCCAAAACTTACATACCCTTGTTTTTCTCCCTATCCTGGCCAGACACCCAGGATTGCTCAAGCCCCTCCTTCAGCTCCACACCTTTGGTAAGCTGTCAGAACCATCCCAAGAAGCAGCCCTACAAAAGCCCATGGCAAGGAGCTGCAATATCCTTACTCCTTGTCATCTCTTCCTCTAGGAAGAAAGATGTTTCCCTTGCAGCTAACTGTCCCAAGAAAACCCCAGAGCCAAGACATGCATCAGGATCCTGTCTCATTCCTAGAGAAGAGTGCACATGCCTGGGGCTCTGCTGGCCACTCTGCTGCTGATGCTTGTACCAGAACAAATCCATTGAGCAGCAGTGGGCTCCAGTAACTGAGATTAAGGCAGGGATAATGTCATGGGGTGGAAACCTGTCTGTCCGGCCAATTCTCAGTGGGGGAAGTCTGCAGCATGGCTTACTTTGTGCATGGATGCAGATGTCATGGATGCAAATGTGACTCCCCTGTGACAGCTCTCCAGGACTAAAAGCTCCTTCTGCTCTTCCCAGGGTTTCCAGACACCCAGAGGGAACAGCTGGGATTCCTGCTCCCCTTCACAGAATTTTATGGGAAACATGATAAAGGCAAAGCCAAGGAAGCCCTCCCTGCTCACCTCGAGAGAAACGCAGGCCTTTGCCAGCAAATTCCCTCTGCAAGGCTGCCACAAACTTCTCCCGTATCCGCTCTTTCTGTGGAGGATAAGGAAGAAAGAGGGTTTGAATAATTAGGTGTTGACAGTCTCCCAGAATCCACTGTAACCTGTCTGCTGAGCAACTCTGCTCCCTTCTCACCCACAGTGGGCCCCAGTGCCATGCCATTTAGCCAGCTTCCACCAGTCCTCCCGAGTGTCCAAGCAGGTCATCAGCTCACTCCCCTGGGAGGAGCAGATCCCAGATCTTCCTTGGCCATGAAATACTGCTTCAGTTTCTCACAGCCCACTTCATAACCCAAAGCCTCCCATTTTGCTTAAAAAGTCTTGCAAAGACCAGCTGATTCCTCAACCCCAAGAAAGCTTCCCCAGGCAGAAACTGGTATGAGCATGGGCCAAATCCTCTAAAGACCTGCCCAGCAGATCTGCCATGGCCCTCCCAGTTTGGAAAGCCCATTAGTTCCAGCTCTGTTGGGGCTGGGAAAGTGGGAGAGAGAAGACAGCTGCTGGGCCATCTTGGGATACTGTAAATGAGGAAACACATGCTATTAAATAACTGCCTCTTTCCCTGGGCCTCTCCCACAGCACAGGGAATCCTACTGGTCACCCCCTTGCACTGGTGGTCTCCAATGAAACCAAATTTCTTCCATTCATCTGTCTTTCCTTGGGTTTCCTGGCTCCCAATCCTGTCTTCCCCTTGTTGCATATGCACAGCTTGAAGCTGGACGTCCCTTCTCCTCGTGCTCCTGGGGGAGCACGTAAGACATGAGATCTGTGGTCATGCAAAACCGGCCAAGGGTTGAGGGTGAGCCCAGGTCTGGCCCTTGTACCTTGTCCAGCTCAGAGAACTCGATTCGCTCCTCTGGGGTGCAGCTCCGACCAATGGGGGAGATGTTCAACATTCCATTGCGAAACTCAATGAAGGTCCCTCTGTGGATAAAGGCACAAGGTTACTGGGGCAGGGAGAGAAAAACAACCTTTCCAGGAGAATGGCTGCTTAGTGAGGCTCTATGGGAACATGCAGGAGGAGAGAAGCCATGCCACTCTTGAGTGCTTCACAACAGGCACAGATCAGGCATCTGCTTAAGGTCCCAAGGAGCTCAAAGTTTTATGAAACAAGACTGTGAGAGAAGAGAAATTAACAGTCCCTCTGTGTCCTGGGGACAGGCTGGAAGCAATGAGCTTAGGGGAGATGACAGGTAATGTTTTCTAATGTTGTGATAACTGCAAGGACAGCTGTTGCCTGGCCTGGACCAGCTGTCTGATGAGGCTGTGGCACCTCTACCCTGTGAGGCTCTTAGAAAATGCTGTGTGGGCTGCGTGAAGCTGGAAGTACCTTGGGGCAGTGGGATGGCCCAGGTCAGTGTAACTCACTGCTTATGTCCGGCAGCAGGCCGAGTAGCAATCAGGGCCTCCTCAAGGGACACAAGTCAGGGTCTTTGTAGCTCCCTTTTGACCCCTACACCTTTTATTGCAGCTCTTCTCTAAGCCTGCACAGACAGGATCCAGTTCCTGTTTGCCACCCTCATCTTGTGCTGGGGTCGCTTCTCAGCTGCTTCCTTGGTGGGGTGGTTGAAAGCACTGAGCTTGCAGAAAACTGCTCCCTTCTTTTCTCTCTGGTAAAAACCTAGCTGCTTCTGTTAGCTTATTGAGGGGCCAGACAGATATACCAGCACTGGCAGGACAGAAACAACAGGGCATGGAAGCCCTTCTAGTATGAAAATAGACTGAAATTCTTGTGCTGGAGAGGGAGATTCAGGACCCTGTCCAGGACCCCTAAGCTTATTGTCCCTCCCCACCCTGCCTGCTGTTTCTCTGTGATAAAGTGCTTACCACCCTGAGTCTGGAGGAAAACCTCTGTTGTTCCTATCCCTGACACAGTAAGGAACATCATGGAATGGACATCCATTTCTGTGAGTTGCCTGCAGCCTGGGAGCAACATCTCTGCAGTACCGAGGGTTTGGTAGCTCACACCCCAGGCCAGGACTCAAGAGATGTGGGTTAAAGTCTTTGCTTTGCTAGAAATCCCATAAGCCTAAATCCACAGAACTACTTGGGAGCTGAAACTCCACCAAGGCTGTTGGGTAACCAGACAGCAATGAGGCAACCAAACAGCCTTGAGGGTTCCAGGTCCCAGCCAGTGCTTTCAGGGGCAGTCCTGTTGCAAGGAGCCACTCCAGCCCCTCTCACTGGTCCTTGTACTGCCACGTGGTGACATATTAAGCAACTAATCTGGATCACAGTTTAGCAACTTCTACCAAATTAATTTCAACCCAATGGCTCACCTGCTTGGGTTCACGGTACAAACACAGGGGGAGGAGAGCAGGAAAAAAATCAGCCACAGCAAGGGGAGGGTGGATCTGCTGCTCCCAGCAGTCCTGAGTGGCTCATGTGTTCTTGGAACTGTGGTCTGAGGTGAGGTTTGACCCTGCACTCAGGCTGGTTTAACTGCAGGCTTTCTCTGAAAGAGGCCATCCTGCTTCCACCTTCATGTCATAGGTTCTCTCTTTCTGTGCTAACAGAGTGAGCTGATCCAATGGAAGATTACTCTTTCTTGTCCTGCTAGTGGCTTGGTCTTCCTTCAGCAGAGGTGTACCAACCCAGCTCAGCCTCTGGCTGATAGATCTCAAGGGGAAGAGCAGAGAGGAACACAGGGTAGGGAGCAGAGCAGGGCATGCCAGCAACACTGGGTTAGAAACAGTGTGAAACTGTGTGCTCAGGGCGTGGACTTCCCATCTTAAGATCCATTGTTTGCCTGGTTGGAAACATATACTACTAGTCATACTTGATGCCCTGTCCAGTAACAAGCTGGTACCATTGTCCATTAAATGAGATACCATTAAATGAGATACACATGGTGGCTGCACCCTGCTTCCCAGGGAGGAAAATCCAAGGGCCAAAAGAGCAGGTATTATGCTAAAACACAGTGCAGGCTCTTCAGAACAAAGACACTCCTCCATTATTTGCCCAAGGTGCCCAGCTCAGGGAGACAGTGATCCTACACAGTGCCTCTGGATGCTAAGATAAAACCTGGATGAAGACGAGCTTGTAGATCAGCTCTTTTTAGGAGAGATCTGGAGCTCAGCTCCCCAGAAATCAATGTCATGACTTCCACTTGTGTATCCTTGAGCCATTACCGTTTCTTGGGCAGCTTCAGCAGCGCCATGTAGTTGAGACAGAAGTTGATCAGATCCTGCAGCAGCTCCTCCCCCAGGTGGTCCTGAATGGCCTGCAGAAAGAGAAGGGCAAGTGATGATGCTTCACTTCCCATGTAGCTCATCTGGAAGAGGTAGCAACTGGGGAGAAGAGGCTCCCCATCTGCCTAGGTAGAGGAGGTGCTGCTCCCCATGGTGCACAGGGCAGGAGAGCCTTGGCTGCAAAGGGAGCTGGACATACCTGCTTGGAGACCAGCTGCCCATTCTTGTATTGCACTGTGCCATTCTCTGCGAAGACGTAGTCAAACTTATCAATGACTGAGAGGGGAGGGAAAAAAGAGGAAACATTACTACTGCCTGGGAAAAGGGGCAAAAAGGACTGGGATCAGGACTGAGTGAGCCATCTTCTTGCTTCCTTAGTACTGTGCTTTCCACAGCTCCTGTGCTCTGCAAAGGGTCACTGGCCATCCTACACTCCTTGCTTTCCACAAAGTGGATGAGGAGATTATCTTCTCCTCACGGGTGGAGAGGTGATGCATGCAAGGGGAAATTACCTGACCGAGGTCATGGGCTGAATCAGTTGCAGGATGAAGATAAGGGCTCAAAAACGTTCGGCTTTCAGTTGCATACGTGCTACTCTGTTCTCTGCTGTGCCCTCCCCACTGCTGGGCTGATGTGGTTACTGGTTATCTAACTCCCCCCCCCTGCAACCCAGATACGCCGCACTGGCGACTCAGCAGTCCGTCTGAGCCGGGAATTTCCTAACGAAGTGGGAGGCAGAGCTTGGAGCCCAGTGGCGCTTGTCATCCATGCAGGAGAAGGAGAACACGGTGGAGGAGGCAGGCGCTGCCCCCTTGCCCTCCCACTGCTCACTCTACCCCATTGCCTCCACTGCGACGTGACCGGGACCCCGCGGGGACCCACCATGGAGCAGCGGGCGGCGAAAATTCCCTGGGGGGCGTGAAGCTGTCACAGTTCTGAGGGAGCTCGTACAAAGCTGACGCTGGAGCCAGCAGCACGGACTGGAGCATCCCTGCCTGCCCTGCACACACAGGGAGAGAGCCGAGCCGCAGCTCCCGCCCGGGCACGGCCGGCCCCGCCAAGGGCAGCCTTGGGGCGGGATGTAGGGCGCCGGTGACCGCCGGGACACCTCGGCCGCCGCGCTCACCTTCGTCCCCTTCCCCCAGCTGCTCGGCTATCTTGGCATAGTCGGAGCCTCCCACCACGCCGATGTGCACCCTCTCCCGCAGCTCCCGCAGGAACGCGTCCACCTCCGGCTCGATTTTCTGGCGGGGAAGCAGCGGGTGAGGCCGCAGCCGGCGGGCCGAGCTCCGCCTCCCTGGCCTCGCCCCACCAAGAGCCCCGCGCCCCCGGGCCCCGCTACCTGCCGAGCCGGCGTCAGGGTCCCGTCCACGTCGAAGAGACAGAGCACCCGGCCCCGCGCCGCCGCCATCCCGCCCGGGCTCTGGGACGGGGGCGGGCCCGCCGGGCTGATGGCGGCCGCCCGCCCTCAGGGCCGCCCCGGCTGCGCCCCGCGCCTCCCCTCACAGCGGCGCGCTGCGGGGCGAGTCCCGAGCGGCTTCCCCGCCTCGGCTGTTCCCTTACAGCTTCTTGGAGCCCGGAGTTCGGGCGGGGCGCGTGTGTGGCGCGTCTCTTCGCGTTTGCGGTTATTACTGCCGTGCCTCCCGAAGCCGGGGGGCTGTGGGTCCGCACTGAGCTGCCGGGTAAGCTCAGCTCCTCTGGGGGTCTCCGTGTTTAGCGAAGGGGACAGGAGCAGCACGCACTCTCCTAGTCAGCGCCTCACCTTGCTTTTCCAATAGGATGCAGTTAATGTTTTTACTGGGGAATCGAAAATACCCTCTGCACAAAGCCAGTAGCTTTTGCTTTGACCCCCCTACCATTTATCCCACGAGTCATTTAGGATTTCATAGGGGGCCGTATTATGCTGGCCTGATGCTGACAGCCGGCCCCCCCGCCCCGATGTAGTGGTGTTTTTTTGGTTTTATCAGTTTTGTGTATGTATTTGTTTCTTGTTTTGTATTATTTTTTATAAGTTGTAATGGTTTGCCCCATGTCACCCATGTTCTTCCACCCTTATTGGTTTTACCCCAACCCCAGTTGTATGTCAGTCATAACTTATACAGCCCCTGGGTCTTGTCTGTCACTTTGGGGTCTCTCCCAAAAGTCTGGGAAGTTCCAGTAAGGACCCCAAGTGATTGGACAAGACTTAGCTGTCTCCCCACCCGAGTTATTATTACAATGTATGTCATTTACCTGCAGAGCCATAACCCCTTGGCCCCTGATTTGTCCCCAGTTAAACCCATCCCTGAGTTCCTCCCCCCAATAAAAGGTGTTGCATTGGGGGGTTTCCCGCTCACCACCCCCCCCCCCCCCCACCCCCAGCCCCCCGCTGCTTCTGCCAAGGGGTCACTTCTGCTGAGGGGTGTCTGCTGGGGCAGATCCCCTGATGAATAAAGCCAGCCGTTAACCCTGAAAAGCCTCCCTCTGTTTCCTGCTGTCGTTGCTTCACTCCTTCAGGCAAACAAGAACTCACAGGGGTCGGTGAGGTTCACCCTGCTACCGAGCCGTGCCCTTTACTGTCGAGGTGTCAGGGCTGGCCGAGACAGAGAGACAAGACACCTCAACACCTCCTTTTACAATAATTCCTAAATTATTTTCCAAAATCTAAACCAACCTGTGTGGAACACCTAATGCTTTCTGCTCAACAGTTAGCTTGCATTCTCTCCCTCAACAGTGCTCAGTGTGCTGAGCTAGGCTGGAACTGGGGAGAGACTTCGTCTTCTTTTAAAGTCTGATTGTTTTTTGCCTCAGGATAATTAGCTCCAGGATATCATGCAACCCCTTTCCCCAGTTATCCACCATACTCCTCTCAAAAGAAAGCATTCAGGTGGCTTCACAGATTCTGTTTTGTTCTTGTTTGTGGTTTATGATTTTCCTGCTCCCACTCAGCAGCAGGGGTATATACAGAAACAATAATCTAACTCTGTGCCATTGCCTTGGTTGGACAAGGTTTACCAAAATATCCTCAGCTACTTTCTGGGAGAGACATACATTGAGTCCACCAAGACAGCTATTTCCATACTTTCTTTTTGTCTCCACAACACAGTGAGTCAGGAAGTCTGGGATGGGTATTACATGCGTTACTCATCCCAGCACTGATATTTCTGCAGAATCTGTGGCCTTCTGGATCAGACCCTGGTTACAGGCTCCCACCTCTGGAAAGGTGGACTCTTTCTCAGATGCACGGAAGCTCCCAGAATGGTTTAATGGCTCCCAGCTACTTTGTATGCAGTTGGGTGCTGAGTTTTGAGTTGAGTTTAGGGTTGTGCTCATTTACAGGACTTGTTGAGGTTACACATTTATCATCAGTTAATGTGTGCAGGCTTACTCCAGAGTATGAATCCTTCCAAGTGTGCCTATCTTGGCATGCTGACAGGTGAGTAGAGGTGCCTTCCTGGATTTGGGTCCTTGAATGCCAGAAGCCAAGGAAATGTTCTTCCACACATCAGAGCTGTGAGCAAATGCCCAGGACTCTCAAAAGACAGCTGTGGGGTCAGATACACAGTGAACTCCCAGGGTTTCAGGAATGCAAACCTTTATTTTTCATAAACCATGACATGATACAAGGAGAACACTTCCCATGACTGGGTAAGTGGTGTGGAGTTAGAAAACCTATGGTAGCAGCACTGGGTTTGCTGTAGCCTCTGCTGCTCCATGGTCTTGTCTCCTGGCTGCTTCTACCTGCAGCTTGTGCCTCTTGCACTGACAGTACTATGGGCACCCTAAAAGCGGGAGCTGCTCGCCCCAGGCTCAGGTGCACCCCTGTGCTGCAAGGCAGCAGTGCCGCCTCGAGGCATTTTCTAGAATTGGGAGGTCTGCCAAAATATGGGACAGTGTTCACATTTTCACGCTCCCTGCAGTACTGTTGGGTTTATGCTACCCAGGAGAACTTCCTGAAACATGAACTACCTGCTCTGCTCTCTGAGCCTGTCGTGCTGCTTTAGGGAGTCTCTTCATATCAAAACCCCTCTCCCAGGAACCACCTTGATGGCCATTTGGTATCAACTGGTGAGGACCTGAGACAACTTGGTTTCGCTGGGAGCATAAACCTGCCTTGTGCTGAAGTGCACAGCTATCCACAGCTGTGGCTGCTCCCTCAGCTGGGTTACCTCTGAGAACAGGCCCACTGTGGCTGTTCCAGTTATTTAATAATTTGCGCTCCAACCACTCCTGATACATTTGCTTGATTGCCACTTGGATAGGCAGCAGCTGTTGTCAGGAATAAAATCTCTGTTACTGGCAGGAAAGGCCAGGAAATTTTGTTTGAAGTTTAGAAGGCAAGTGGCTGTGAGCACTGGCTTACACTCAGTCTAGAGCTGCTATTAAGGTCAAGGCTTTCCTTTAATTTTAAAAATTTTTAAAAGTATTTAAAAAAATTTAAAATACCTCTTTCCAGGTATTTTATGTGGGGCCAGTAATAGTGCTTGGTAGCAAACCAACACCACATCTGAAGACCACAGCCAAACTAACCACAATCACACATCTCTTACAATCCCCTTCTGTTACAAAACTTCTTCTGTACTGCGCTGATACAGATTGTTACACAAACAGCGAACTCTGTGGTTTATCATTTGGATGCCATCAATAAGCATGCAGAAGGCTGAACTATGCAGAATAAATTTCTTCCCCAGAGCCAGATATTTTAGGCAGTGCTACATAATCCTCCCCAATATCCCCTCTGATGCTCCAGAGGAACCCAGTCATGAAGTCTACTTCTTACTCTACTGTTTTCTTCCTTTTTTGTTCCCTTTTGAAAGTAGTAGCAAGGCAGTCAGGAAAATACTTTTTTTCCCATTAAAACTCTGTTGGGCTTCTTCTTCAACAGCAGCCATAAGGCATGTCAAACCTGCCTTAGATGACCAAGGGCTGAACAAAACCTGTGCTGACAGAACATCTTCATTCACCTCATCCAAGCTGTGTCAAGCCTCAAGAGTATGGTCTTAAATACTGTGGTACTTACAGAAGAAAAAATTTCCCAAATTTAAGTAAGAGTATTGCCTTTGGCCAGTTCAAGCAAAGGGCAGTTGCCAGCACTACTTCCAGTAGCAGCACCTGGCAGAAACTGCTTGGACAATTTCTCATGCTGCAACTTCCCAGGTGGAACCAGAGTGAAGATAATGACTTCTGGTCAGATGCAGTGGCTGGGCAGCTGTGTGGGCACATGCATTCAATAAGAAAAGTGCGTCATATTTCTTTTTATTGTAATAGAAAAAAATCCCACAAGTAAATCAAAACATCACTTTCTGCCTAAAGACATTATTAACATTTTTTAAATGGCACACAAGAACCTCAGCAATACAAGACAGAAAAGTTAGTGTGGGCAGAAGGGTTCTGTTCCCTTTCAGGAGTCCAGTTTCCCTGCCCCTTTGTCCATCAGCTGGCTGAAGTTCATCACGTATATACATTTACATACGCTTCTCAGTCTAGTTTGTTTTCAGCTGGGTGGGACATTGAGGGCACAGTCCTACAATTTACACATAACCATCTTTGGAGAAAACAGGTTTTCTAAGAGTCCTACAGGGTACAGGGGTCTCATTACCCAGTAAGACTAAGCAAAGAGGATTTCCTCTTTACAGTTCTTTTGCTATGAAACACAAGAGTAGGTCCCGAGCCCAGGAGTTCTTTGACTATTGCAAACAATATATGGCTGAGTGAAATTTTACCCAGAGACATTAATCTAAGAGCATTATCT
Source organism: Zosterops lateralis (assembly GCF_965231275.1). NCBI lineage: Eukaryota > Metazoa > Chordata > Aves > Passeriformes > Zosteropidae > Zosterops > Zosterops lateralis. The sequence continues at coordinate 24,914,461 of NC_139765.1, forward strand.
CTGCAAAGGAGCTGCTCAGGAGAGGAAAAGGGAGATTGCAAAATGCAAATTTGTATGCACATTTGTATTCCTTTTCTTTCCTGACTCAAAAGGATGCAAAACGTATTGAAGTAGGCAGCTAGGCAGGAACTAGGCTTAGGACATCCAAAGTGGTAGACATATAGGGTGAATCCTCACTGTGTAAGTGTGGGGGCAGAAACCATGGCACCAGTGCTTCAATCACAGGCAGCTGTGCCTGAAGTGATAGTTTGCTGAAAGGCAAGCAAGCACAGCTGTGCTGCTTGCAGGTACCAAAGGAGCACACCAAGATGTTGGGCTGCACTGTCAGCTCAAGTGTACCTGCTCAACTGAGGAAGCTCCAAGATCTCTTACATGATCTACAGCATTTTGTGGCACAGTCATGTGTGTATTAAAATGAAAGGCTGGTTACTCTTCACAAACATGTATGGGAAAAGACTGAAGATAACACATTAAACTAGACAGGAAAACTAAGCTATGGCTTAGCAATACCAAACACCAATTCTTCCTCCAAGAGCATCAAAAGGTATTAATAACTGACTTTCATAAAACATTTTCTGCAAACAGGACATTTGGAGGGGGAAAGATTGAAAGTTTTTGTATAAAGCCATCTGTAGTAACTGCTACAGTTATCCCAAGTCCAGTGCATCAAATGAAATGCTTAAGGAGAAACTGATGGCACAAGCTGAGAATGACAAGAAAAGAAGCATCTGGGCTGCAGGGACCACTACTGTGCACTGAGAGCAGGTAAACATGAAACAGCAGAATGGCCTGACAATACCCTATTCCCATCTGTGCACTGGCTCCACAAGGTGCAGGACAACAGAGTATTTGACAGTGACAAAACTGCAGTTTTCCTCAATTCCAAGCTCTCAAAAATACGAACTGTTATAGTCCACACAGAGTAACAGTGTGAGAAATTTATCAACTTGCATTATTCTGGGAGAAAAAACCCATGAGAGGAAAGACATCTCCTCTAGGTATGTAAGAAGTTTCCAGTGGAGGAAGTTTGAGGACTGAACTTGCAGCAATGCTTTTCATAAAAAGCACTGGACAAAGGGCTGTATATTTGCATAGATGCTTTTTTTGGCAGCATCTGGGATGTGCAATCCCCATTTACAGAGCATCAGCAGTGTTCTGGGGTTTGCCTAAAGTCTTTCTTATATTCCTTTCTAAATGTAACTGCTACAAAATTGGTCAGGAAAGTAGTGTACATACACACATGAAATGAAAACATTGTGCCTATTTTTTCATTCCCCTTGTTCTTTCCCACTGCAAGTAATTGCAAAGCTCTAAAAATCTTAAACTAGAAGATGCAGTATTGATATAATCAAAGGTTAATCTATGGAGAGAACTGCCCAAGAAACTCAGTTGTTTCACAGAAAAGCTCAATTTTACTCTTCCTCATTTTCTTTACATTTGGGGAAACCTAGCACTTATTTCTCTTAAAGAGAGCCCTGATGTGCTTGACTGCTTTGGAATGGGCAGTGCTATTAATGAAAGTTGGAACTCTACTGCGTCTGCAACTGGATACTGAAGGCAGAATTGGTCCAACTGGTATTATCATGCAGTTGCCATGCTACTCCTGCCTTACTGTACCATAACTCTGGCTTGGCAAGGAAAAAAAAACAAAACAAGAAAACACAGTTCTAATGCATTAACAAGGTTCTGTCTATATGCTGATAAACTTATGTGTGAGAAAAGGAAACATTTCACTTCATTTTACTTTCACTTGAAATTTGTCTCTACCACTTCTGCTCATGAGATCCAGTTCTTTCAGCTGGTTCTTTCCCACAACTCTTGGATCTGACATTACAAGGCTCTTGGTAACCTTCAGCTCCAGGTTCCCTCCTACCACAGCAAATCCCACTGAATTTCAGAGAGTGACACTGACACATGGTTCAGCTTCATCACCTTTCCCATACACCTGTGCCCACTGCAAATATTCTGATCAGATGAGTTCAGCTCTTCCCCTGAGCAAATGTCAGTGAAATATGCAGACGAATCCTGGGACACCTTCACTTCCTAGGCTACCAATACTTGCTCTGTTTTTTTTGCAAGACTTCAGCAAATACCCCCATAACAGAGGCACTGACAAGACAAAGAGATGTAAGTCTGCAAGGGATGTCCAGGACATCCCCTTATTTACTTCAAGTTGTGTAATGGGCTGTTGAATGCTCATGGAATGGATTTCCACTTACCAGCACAGGAGTTACGTATAAAGTGTCAGCCTACTTGGACCAGACAGCCGTTATAAATTAGTATAATACTATTAGAAACTATGGCAATATTTTTGGTAGCATTGTCTTACATGCGCCCTGATAAATTTCTCTCCCCAAGAAATTTTAAAACTGGTCTTGTGACTTCTTTAGAGTTAATTCTCATGAGAAATTATAAAATAGAAATCTGGTAGATTCATGCTTAAAAAGGAAGAGGCCTGGTGAGGCTGGGCACACTGGGTCACTCCTGTTAGCTCTGTCCATTATGTCTGCTGAAAGTACTTCCTCCAGGTGGCTGGATCTGGATGGAGTCCAGGAGGGGTCTTAAAGCTTGTCCAAAAGGTCTGAGAAGGTAAAGAAATAAACATCTCAAACAGTTTACTTAGTCAACAACTCCCATTTACCACTGAAGTGGTTTCTAGAAGCAAATTTGAAGAAAAGACTTCCACTACAAACTAAAGCAAACTAATTTAACCTATTAGTTTACTCTTCAATAACTAAGAAACTTAAACATGATTTTATATAAGGTAGTTCTGAGTCCTAACATGCCTAGACTGCTAATGTAATGCTGTCTGAAACGAGGTCTCAGTAACACATTCCACCTAAGTGTGCAAACAAAATCCTTGTTATGCAACTACAGTGTTCCACTAAGTACATCAATACCGAGGCCTACCAAAAGAATAGCCTCTAGCTTCCTTTAAAGACAATGGATCAACACTCCCAGAATAATTTCTGTTGCAATCTGTAGCACCTAGTTTGTCTTTCAATAACTCTCTCTGTTACAGACCTTATCTGATTTTGAGAGATCTGAAGTGCTAAGAGTCCAGGGTAGAAGACATGTCTCACAAATAATGTGCTATACCACTGTTATGAGAATTAAGACCTAAATGATGGAGCTCATATCATCCTACTGGGATCCTCACTAGCTGAGAGTTAAAAAAAAAAAAAAAAATCATCTGAATTACCAGGCAGGAATTCTTCATTTCCTATTTTTTCATATCCTCTTTTTCCACCCAATCCTAGCTTTAAAATTGGAGCATTAATTTTAAAATTGTATCTCCTCTGCCTCTTCACAAGCAAACTGATACCTCTGCTGCAATTATGGTGCTTAGAGAAATTACTTTTAACAGATACTGGTTGTCTAAGAGAGAAAAAAACAAACCCTTGCACTGTTTTCTGAAACTTTCCAAGCTTGTCTGGACACATATAAAAGACCATCACAAAATAGCTAGTTTAAGTTAAAGGCAGAAGAACAACCTTCTTCTGTCCTCTTTGGAACACCAGTGCCAGTTAGCACTTGTCATACAGTGTTGCAAGTGTTGATGTAAAGAAAATTGCATCCTGTCCTTAATCTTATGCTGGTTCTCAGACAGATCTATCAGAAACTGGTTCTGCTGGCTCTGTCAAATGTTTAAGCATTAGCAAGAAGCAGCTACAGAGAGAGGGGCATTCATACTCACGTGGCAAGAACTTCAGATGGAAGGTCAGTGATGTAGGAAGGGATTTTTTTTCCTGTCAGAAACTGTGCCACTTCATTACTGAAGGTGTTGCAGTTATGTTCGAAGAGATTGTAAGACTCTCCTCTGTGTCACACAAAGAAGTTGAAACAAAAACCCACAGATTTAGCAATAAATCTTACAAGCAGAAAAACTTACACCTTTAATGAAGAACATCTTACATTAGCACTTTCTCCTCCCACCCCAAAAAATTCTAAGGCAAATAGGTAAATACATACATCAATCACCCTCAAATTCAATTTGATCAGGGTGGAAAATAACATCTCTCCACATCCCTGACTTTAATACAACCATTTTTGGGAGAATAAGTGAGGTCAGGTTTCTTCAATTAAAACCACGGTAGCAGTAACGAGAAATCACAGGAATTATTGACTCTGAAAGACAGCCAGAACACTAAATATTGTGGTTTCCTATTCTTGTGAGAAGCAGAGTAGACTATTTAACAGTTAGCACCTTGTTTCTACTCATGTGAAAACTGGCAGCTTTACTACAGTGACTACCTATGACTCACAGGGCAAACTACCATTTACTGAGAGATTTCATTTTCCCTGATGATTTTCTTAAAAGCATTTCAGGCATTATTCAATTTTACAAAAAACAGTGTGGAAGATTTCCCAGAAGAATGTTTTCCCAGCGCTGAAGGTAGCTTCTTGTGTGCATTGATGCATCAGTCCAGTCCATATTTGAAGAGTATCAAATCATAGAGTAAGCAGACAAGCTCTGAGAGCTGGATTGGTTTCATAATACCTTCCTCCGTTCTGCATCTTTTTGGTACGCAGGTTTTCCAGTACAAGCTGTTACTTACCGGAACGCAGATTCCCCCAAAGACGAAAGGTATTCCAGAAAAATTTCTTCAGTGACTTCAGTATTTCCCAGATCAACAACTGTGTCTGGAGGGCCAAGAAGTGTCCCTCCCTGTAAAAATTAACAGCCAGAAGATATTGTCAAATGATCAGGCTGAATTCTTTTGGAGCACTCTACTGAATAAAGCTGTTATTGTTTGTCCAGGAACAAAAGAAGGAACTTTTGGTACGTTCGTCAAGCAAAAAGCCCTGCTGGCCTCCCTTGTTCTGCGCTCAAGAGAATGAGAAGGAACGTGAAACTTCCATTTCAGCTGGTAAATTTGGCTCTTTGGGCTGAAAGCTCTAAGCTATGGTAAAATTCTGCTTTAGAAGCACAGTCCATCAATTTTACCTCTCTAAGAACAAAAAGGTCTGAGAAAACATCATTGTTTGGGGCTTTTTTTCACTCTTAAAGTCTGCACGTAACACTTAATAATTGGACAGAATTGGATAAGGTGCCACTCTGGCAAACCAGTTGTAAATGGTGTTCTGGATAGATACACTCTACCAGAAGAAGCAACCCCCCAACCTGAATTGAGCTGGGCTTAAACCCACCGTCCACGCTCCCTTTACCCTCAGCACCCTGGGAAACCATGATAAGCAGCTGGCTTCAGCATGTCTGAATTTAGAAGTCTTTTGCTGCTTTTCTAAAAGACAGTAACACAAGCAATTCTGATCAGGTAACCCTATAAAAAATTATCAGAAAATTAAGTTTAACTTACAGGTGCACAGCTGGAGATTCCTCCACTGCCATAGAAGAATTCATCCTTATGGACTATTATGGAGGTGTGCCTGCCACAGAGAACAAAAAAAAAAGTTGAAATAAAGGAAAAAAGGAAATAGCCTAGCACATAAATAACGGATAAATTTATGATCTCAAAGACATAATGAAGAGAATAACTGAAAGAAAAGGTCAATGTGTTTCTGTGAGTGGGAATAGGATCCGCTGGGACATGAATGGATATGGAAGCAATGATTATCAAACCTACTGTAATTCTGCAAGCAGTTAGGAAAGAACAGGTTTAGCTAAAGCCCAGGCATAAGCCTCTCTCACCTAATGGGCTGAGGGTGAGATCAGCCCTCAGAGACAGAACTAGCCCTGCTACCACACTGACAGAGACTTCTCACTGGCTGAGAAGCTGGTCAGACAACCACTGGAGATGGATCAGTAGAGAGGAAAATGGATGGACAAGTGTTTAGGGGTTTTCTTGTGTCTTAAAAAAACCCGAACAAGCCCTCTTCATGTGGTATCAAAATCCTTAGTATGAAATACAGGAAATTAGGTTTTTTTGTGTGACTGAATGTAGATACTGCTCTTCTATGACAGAAGACTTGATCCTGTAATATCTTCTTCCCACCTACTCTTTTACTCTCATGTTTAGTCATGCATGTTATTATAAAACAAATTGCTTGGGACAAGACACCATTTTACCCTTGAAAAAAGTACACAGGAACACAAAACCACAAGAACTACTAACAACACCCTTTTTCATGGAGTCCACTGAGCTTTGAACAGAGTGGTTTAACTAGCATCTGACTATATGTCATCTTACTTATGTCAATCTGTATTCAGGAACAAAAAGTGCCTTGGTCTCTCTTCCACAACAAAATGTTCTTAAAATCTGAAGCATATATAACTGCATACTGAAAATACTTCCTACACCAGTGTTTTACACACATTATGCAATTTAAATCTAGTCACTTACCAGATGCCATCCAGCTGTTTCCCTGTATGCAGAGAAAAGAAGAGTTATTAGCAATGTATTTTCCAGGTTTCAGCCTGCTTTCTGTCAATCACTTAAGAACCATGCTTATTATTTCACCATGACAGCAACACCAAAGATTTAATCCAGAGGTGCTTCTAAAAAATCCAGAATGTCTTTCAAATTAACTACTCAATCCACTTTACTGTTGTACTTCTTCCTTCCTGGCAGACAGAGGTTGCAATGCCATCCTATCCTGACAGTGCTTACCTTCCTTAGGTGTTTTTCTACAGACCAAGAAAAAAAGCTTTTTCCTAAAATTAAGAGTCTTCAATCAGGAGCAGAAGAGTTGAATTTGACAGATTTCATAACTGCAGGCAGCTGGCCGACAGAATGTATTCACTTGTCTTTTTCAGTAACTGATGAGTGGTCGGACAAACATATGACCAGTGGTGGTAGCCTCTATAACGTATCCCACAATTTCCTCCTTTCCCTCCCTCCCCCTCCCCTTAAAAATTAGTTAAGTGGGAACTGAGGTAGAAGAGTACAGCATTGAAATTTATACAAGTTATAAAGCTCAGTGTTTTGCAGAACACAGCAGCAAAGACTTGTTTCAGGCACCACTACACTGATAATGTAATTGTGTCTCAGAGAAAAGGTCCCTTTTAAAATGTTTTTCCAGTTCCCTGGAAGCAGAAGACCTAAACCTCTCGATTTTTCATGGTAGGATCTCAAGATTAAACCTCTTTCTAAAAGGTCACCATCTTTTAGTGCTCTAGGCTCAATTATTTTATCTATCATAACCTAAAGGCTTGATCCCTGGTACCCTCCTTTTGGGAGTTTGTAGGGAACCAGTGCATGCTGTGGGAGATGTGCTATAACTATTTCCTGAACAAGGTGCATAACTCCCAAAAAGCAGATTTAGAACAGAAAAACTGTGTGCGTACCAACGTTTGGTATTCTCTTGAACCCAAGCACTAGACTGAGTACTCCTCTGCCACAAGAAAAAGCAATCCCTAACACATTTTTTTCCACTCAAGTCTGAAGCAAAGTAAGTACCTGCTTCAGATGAGGGTCATGGAAGAGCAGAGGCGGGGAAAAGGCTGTTGTGACAACAGAGACATCAGCTGAAGTGAGCACACGTAGTTTTGAAGCAGGTGGACTGATCTGTCACTCCCATGGATCACAGCCAGGCAGCAACCACATTCCCTGTCAACCCATCACACAGAAACGTAGGCTTGGAGTAGGATAAAGGCCAAAAGAGAGTGGCAATAATGACAGAAGCAGAACAGTGTGTTGCGGTATCTTAGAAGCATCTGCTGGCCCTTTAGCATGTCCCACTGCTGTACTTTGTGATCCTTTGGCCCTTGTTCCACATTCTCCCCATGAGAGATTTCACCTCACACTCCAGAGATGCCAGCACCCATTGACCCTGCAGGCTCAGCACCACAGGAAGCACTGGCCTCTGGTTGGCTCTACCCTTTGGCTCTGCCCATTTAGGGTTCTGTGTATCTATTAACAAATTATTGCACATTTGCTCATGATAAATGACTTTTTCACTAGAAACTTGAACTTCATCCTTCAGATCAGAGAAACAAGCCATTTCAAAGGCAGCGTGTATTAGAATTGTGCCTGTTCTTTGCATGCTAAAGTGAAAGAGAACATCTTAGTATTTACTTTCACACACACACACCTGCAGCAAACAGTAACAAAAGACTTTCCAGAGTTGCCACCTTGCACCTAGATTCTCTATGCAGGTGAAAGAGGTACAGTAGATATTGACAATGTCACAGGTGCTGTCAGGACCTGCTCATGCAATTACAACACCCACCTGAAAAGATCATTGCAGCAAAAGCTACACAATGGGCTGCTCTAGCAAGGTTGCAGCCTGTAGCTCAAGGGAGGGGACTCTGTCCTCCAGTTTGACACTTGTGAGACCACATCTGGAGTGCTGTGTCCACTTTTGGATCCCCACAGTACAAAAGACACTGACATGCCAGGCTAGAGCACTTACTGTACTGAAGGAGAGCTGAGAAAACTGGTGTGTTCATCCTCAAGAAGAGAAAGCCAAGAGTCTATTCCTGTCTACAAGTACCCTTGCTCTACTCAGATCAGCAGGACCCTTGCTCTACTCAGGTATGCACAGTGAAAGGCAACAGGTGCTAGCTGGAAAATAGGAAATTCACAATTCAGTAAGAAGCAGAGAAAAAATGAAAAAGATCACGAAGGTGGTCAAACACAGGCAGGAGTCCAGAAAGCATATGGGATTTCCATCCTTTAAGATACATAGAACTCTGCTGTCCAGGGCCCTGAAGAATTTGCTATTGTTGGCTCTGCCTTAAGCAGGACTGAAGTAATTGTCTGATTGCATGTACAAAAACCCGAGCAAAATTCAGGAATTGGACTTTGCTTTGGACTGCAGTCCAATCTTTGCTGTTACACAAGTCTATAGCAGTCCAAAGGCAGCAACTGCCAGGGCAATAACAGAACAGCTTTTGGCAAGTGAAGCTGCCTATCTTCACAAGGCAGGTCTGTCTGTGGCTGCTCAGCTCAGTCAGCTTCTGCCAAAACTGATTTGAAAATCTTAATGAAGCTGCAGACCCATTATTTTTCCTTGGCTCCTAGAAGTCATTAACCAAGCTGGCATTGTGGAAAACACACACCCTATCTGCAGCACTGCTGACAATAAAGCATCTGTGGTAGCTCTCCAGCCTGCTGCAGACAAAATATAATCCCCTTCTTCCACTGGTGGACTGCGTTTGGTCGGAGGCAGTGCAAGCATCTTCAATGACAACACTGCTGCAGGAATCCCATGCCTAGGAAGCCTGCTATTATTGGCCATATATGCATCACCCAGAGACATCCAAGACTGAGAACTTTTGGTAAGCTGCTGCAGTACCCCAAGCTTCACAGCTCACTGTTGTCATTTCAACTCAAACTGAGCCACAGAGGAATAAATCAATAGCCACCAGGAACTCAGGCAGCTCCCTCTCCTACTGCTCAGCAAGAATCTCAGTGTTGTTTGTCTGTCACTTAAGAGGTCATGTACAGACCTTCACAGACACAATCATCTTCCTCCTGAAGTTATGCCTCTGATGGGGATCCTCCTCTACGACTCTTCTTTGCCTTTTCTCCCAGACTCAGACACTGCACAGAACAGGTGACAGCTCACCACCACTGCCACCCCTGATAAGCTCAAGTAGAGCAGTTGGGGCAGCCTGCACTGAGGAGTTATGCTTTGCTTTCTGCTCAACATTGCCCACTATACACAAAATATTTTGCCCAGAGCCTCTGAATGCTTGATATACACAATGTCCTCAACAGCATGACCAAGCAAGGCTACAGAATTTCTGTCAGATACAGAATACTGGATACCAGCTGTATCCGGGCCTTGCAGCAACACTTTCCAATAAAGCCACTTCTGGCAGCACTAAAACCAGAAAGCATTAAAACCAGAAGCTCAAGCTTGCCATGAACCTCCCCAAACAGTCCTACAGTGCAATAGAGCTCACATCCCATAATCGACTGAGTGGACTGTAAGAAGGCATTGCAAACACTGTCCAGGATACTGGCAGAACATGTTTCCTGTTCTTCCACTCCTTGCCACAACACTCCAAACTCCTGTGGTCACTGCAATGTGGGTAGAACTGTGTGCTGGTACTGCCACCAAAAGCAAGCCATTTACTCATAACCTGAGGCTGTCTATTACTATATAGAGAAGTCTGATTCTCCAGTAATTTCTATTGGAGCTGCAAAAATCTTTAAAGCATTAAATTGCAGGCATTACCCTTCACTCAATACCTACAGCAAAGCTAATCCAAAGGATGCACATGCTCATAATGCAGAACAGGAATGTCCTGATGGGATGATGCTCTTTTGGGCACTTACTGTATCTGAAGGGAGAGTATCAAGAGGATAGATCCAGGCTCTTCTCAGTGGTGACCAGCAACAGGACAAGAGGCAATGGGCAGAAACTGAGGCACAGGAAGAGCCATCTGAACATGAGGAGAACTTCGTTACTGTACAGGTGATGACACACTGGAATAATTGCCCAGAGAGCTTGTAGAGTTTCTTCACTGAAGATATTCAAGAACCATCTGGACACAATATTGTGCAATGTGCCTGGGATGACCCTGCTTGTGCAGGAAGATTGGACCAGATAACCCACTGTGGTCCCTGCAAAGCTTACCTCTTCTGTGATTCTGTTATCCAGGTGAAATAGGGAAACAGCAAGATGTTAACTAGCTTAAATATTTCAAGGGTCAGGGTGCTGTTGAACGGGAAATGTTGCTGCAAATTTAGACATACACATTTAATAACACATTTACTGCATATGTCCAGGCTATCAGGTATCAACTCTTCCAGAGAAATTGCCTATGTGTCAGCTCAGCCTGATGTAAATGTGATGCAAATCAGCTTAGTTTGATCTGCATCCATTCCAAGCTAATGGGAGTTAAGCTACCTTGTTATTGTCACAGACCATGAAAAGCTACTGTGTTATATTTGTGAGAGTTTAGGGGGATAGCCTGGCAGTCTTCAGAAACACTAGACTTTTGAGTGTTTTTTTGCTTGTTTTTGTTTGGGGATGGTTTTTCTTGTTATTTACTTTTTTATTTTTCCCTTGCTGATGTACTTCTGTGGGTCTCTCCTGAAAATACTCAATAGAACCTGGGAGGAGATGCCACTTCAGCATAAATCTGTGTGCTTGAGTGTCTTAAAGATTCAATGTGTTTTGATAAGGCAAAGTATCATCTAGCAAGTAAACAAGTTTTTATGTTTGCTGTTTTATTTTTTATAACATTCATAGCTCAAATACTTTAATGGTGTTTACATGACCCAGAAACCTATGAGAAAAATGGAATATAAACAATTCCAGGACCCTCAGCTTAGTCACAGGAACATGGAGAATAAAATAGTTAGACTAGTTTCTTGTAAAATCAATTCAGGAGACTGTAATTGTTTGGATACAGGGGTATTTTGAAAGAAGAAGCAAGCCCATATAATTTTAGAATACAATCAAACAGGATTACTTCCATGCTGAGATTTGTCTGGAAGGCCAAGCACAAGGGAGACTAGATGCTCAACAATCTTTTTTATCATCACAGTAATTTATTAATCTTGAGGGACAAACAGTGTTGATTATTCCTGTGCATTTTAAATATCAAATGAAAGTGGCATTTGTATATTAATCCAAATTATTATTGAATAATACCGAAGGGCAGAAGAGTTCTGAGACATGAAGGAAGGAACTGTCTGTGCAGATGGGTACTCAGTTTACCCCACTCGGAGTTTAGGCCATCCAACCCCCAGTGCAAGATCTATGCCTGCTTTTGAGCTGCAAAGAAATAACAGCAAACTCGGTATCCTAACAATATATCTGTGCTCTGCAATGGATATGCAAGGCCCAGAAGACCATAAAAGACTAAAAAAAAGTAGTGAACTGGTCTTCTGTGGAATCAGAAGTAATACAATTTGGTCAACCAACACGGGTTTCTAGCAGTGCATTGCTTTGCATATTGTTGTCATTTCCCTAGGACAATTCATTAAGATTCCTGCCTTTTTGGAACTGAAAATTACTCTAATTAGACAAGCACTTAGTCAAGCACTTTCTTCTATGTGCTACCCAGGGTGCTCAACCAAAGCAAAAAACCAAAAAACCCACAAAAAACAACAAAAACTGCCCACACCAAAACAAACCAACCAGCCAACCAACCAAACAACAACAACAACAACAAAAAAAAAAAAAAAAAAAAAAAAAAAAAAAAAAAAAAAAAAAAAAAAAAACCACCAGAAAAACAAAACCCCAAAACAACAACATCAACAAAAAACCCCACCACAGCAAAAAACAAACTAATGGAGAGAGAGGTGTCTGCTTCAATTCCCTTCTCCTTAAGGCACCTAGAGAGACCCCGTAGGCTATACTGGGGGAGGGTAATGCATGTGATTTTCATGAAATCCCCAGCAAATGCTGAGAGCAAAGTTGATAGAATATCATGCTGAAGCAACTAAAAACTGTTCAAAACAGATGGAGAAAAAGCAGAGAAATGTGCTGGCCTGGGAAAATGGAACCAAGCAGAAGGCACCTCCTTTCAGCAGTTACCTTTCACTCCAATTCCCTGTGGGCTGTTAAGTCCCTACAGCTGAATGCACCACTTAAAAATTTCAACCAAAATATACTCCCAGTCCACTCAACGTTAATTTATACTACACTGAGCCAAAGCTGCTATATTAACCAAGCTCGCAGCTCACTCTGAGATACAAAAGCAATAACCTCAGTAACAGGACAGGAGAACTTTGAGAACTGCTAGACATTTTTCTTTAAGCCTATGATGCAATAGGATTTTAATTAGACTTCTCTGCCTTTGGACATCTATTTCAAAATTAGCACTGCAAGCTGAACTATTCTTTTTACCCTCTAAGAGTCAGGTGGATAATGTTTTCTGTCTTTGCAACAGAAATCTTACTGCATTCAGGTCAACATTTCTTATTATTATATCATGTAGTTGAACAGACAAATGTAGTCAACAGACTGAGAGTGGAGGAGAGAGGACTAACATTAGCTATTGAGAAGATGCAATGTAGAGCAATATAAAAATAAAATGTGCTGCTTCTGATATCAAAGGCAACTAAACTACAATTTTTGGTCATGTATACTTCAGAATAGAAATATTCACTAAATTACAGGAAGCTTACAGAAAAGTAAGAAGAATAAAAGCAGTCTGGGTAGAAAAAGAGTAAACTTGCCAGGAAAAACAAAGACTGCCCAAGGGACAAGACTAAGTAACTCTAAAGCCTGCTATGAATTGTGCTAAACATTTCTCCCTTCCAGATTTATCATTAAACAACAACAGAGAGAACTGATACTGAAAGAGTAAGAGTCACATTTAGTAGTGAGAGCTGATCCCTGAAGGCAGTGCTGACAATAGCCCACACGACCTCTGGACCCTCCGAGCACAGCAGGAGACACAGTGCAGTGATGCTCTTCCAGTGCTCATCTCATAGGACAGGACTCATCCCCCTCTGCCAAGAGGACCTGAGCTGCTGTTTTCAAACCTCACAGAAACTGATTTTAGTACAATCAATTACTGTATTTTTTCTTTCTAAAACAAAGTATTCTGATTTAGGCAATATTACAGAATTATCACTCAAAGCAAAAGCAGTGTTCCAAATGTAGCACTGATGATAAGAATACTGTAACTAGAGATGCCAAGTGTAAATCCTTTAAAAAATCCCTTCCTCTTTAATTTCTATGACTTTCCTCAATAACGTACAGTTTATGAACATCACTAAGGAAAGAATTGACATTGACCATCTGTCTTGGGTTGCAATATATAACCAAAACCATGTATTCTATTCCCAATCTGTTGGAACCATTTGATGAGGTGTTTTTTCTTTTCATTTGGGGGGGGAAGGGGAGGGGCAGAGGGGGCAGGTGCCTTCTGTTAATGGGCCAGCTGTCAAAAGCAGGTGGAGCAATGCAATGTTCCTTATCTCTTCCAGGACCCATCCTCCCTCCAGGGGGTTATCTGCTGTTAATGGGCCATTAAGGCTCACCCAATGACTGATAACATTAGATCATCCTACTAAGAGATGCTCCACCTGATGGGTGGAGCCAAGCATTCCTACCTAGATAAAAGCTGAAATTCAGCACAGCAGGACAGCCTATTTTCCACTGGATTCCAGAGGAAGTCTGGACCTATCTCACCACCACTGGACCACAATAGGATCATCTCTACTCCAATATTAACCATCTGTTACTCCAGGAGGATTTATCTGGACTGCTACCAACACCCTGACCAACAGGGTCCCAAGTCATATTCTGACTCTGTCAGGGTTTCTAGGATTTCTGCTTGTTTGATTGCCCCCCCCCTTTTTTTTTTTTTTTTTTTTTTTTTAACTACTACATTTGTATTTTTAATATTCCTAGTAAAGAACTGTTATTCCTGTTTCTGGATCTTTGCCTGAAAGCCCCTAAATGCAAAATTATAATAATTTAGAGGGTGGGGGTTTACATTCTCCATTCCAAGGGGAGCTCCAGCTTTCCCTGGCAGATACCTGTCTTTCTAAACCTAGACAACATCTGAAAGTTGATATGCGGAGAAAGAGCAAGAGATTTTTTGTTGTTCTTTAAGGAAAAAAAAAGCCTATTCATGAGGTAACAAGAGTATTGTCTTAATCACTTGCCTCTTGGGGAGGTTTCCTAAATCATCTGGAACAGAGCTGAGTGTGAATTCACATGAGACACAATTTGAAGGAAGGAAGGAAGAAAGAATGATTTGTTCTATGAACAATCATGTCACTCAATCCACACAATCTCTAATGTTCTGCAATCTGCATTGTCACTGTGACCAGGCAGGCCTAGCTGGTCACAATCCATGAACACATCTGAACTCATTTACCAGACAGCACTAGTGAGTAGCACTTCCCCTACTACCCAGAAGTGTTCAGGTTTTTAAGATTTCCTTTTCACTGCTCAGACTTCCAGAAATTTACCACCAAACTACATCACAAGAACAAAGTTTTTAAGTTGTTGTTTGAATAGTCAGAAAGCACCAAAAATGAAGTCATGCACTATGTGTTTTTACATGGAAATTCAGAAAGCTGCAAGATCCCAAGACTGACTTTGTAGATAAGAAGGGAGCTAAAAAGCCTTTGCTTGATCTATGTGAAGATTGGCATGAAGATAATGATAGTGGCAACTTATCTCTACTATAGTCTTTGCTTGGACCAACACTTTGAAATAAGTGTGGGTAAATTCAACTCACCTCAGATAAATCACACACCCATGTAATCCCAAGATTTATAACTCTTAGCACATGATAAAATATGACTATTTCACCTAACAGGTGAAAAGCTACTTCCCTAAAGGCTACAATAGAAGCAACTCTGACCAAACAAAAAAGTTTTGAGGTTATCCAGTGCAGGAAACACACATCTCCCAAAGTGTGTGCTACTGTCTGGCTAACAGAGCACAACACACATGATCTCTGTACTATTTTCTTCTCAATTTTGCAAACCTATCGTTGACCTGCATGAAACTTCATGCTAAGAATTATTTGGACTTTCATTTTAAGCTTGCAGGAAATCACAGAATCTCCTCACAGGGCTGATGAACAAAGTGAATGCCAACAAACTGTAAAACAAGATTACACAGAGCCATCTGTTCAGACACCGAACCTGTTAAGAAGTCTCATCGCACACAGACTGCTGGTCTGACATGGGCCAGAATCTACTCAGAACAGGTACAAAACACTCTCCTGTTGCGTTCCTAATTCATGCCGCCAAAACTTCAAGAAAAACCTGTTTTCTTTCCATCCCAATTTTCATGCTCGGTTGGAAACGCACAGAGTCTCGAGGAGACATAGAGCAGACTCCCCCAAACTCCCTGAAGGAGAGGGCGGATGGCTGCACAACCACCAGCCTGGCCCGGCCTCGCCACAACATGGAGCCGTTCGAACTCCGTAACCTTGTAAACAGCAGGCGCCTTCCTTCAGCCCAGCCCTCCTGCCGCGGCGCCACGGCGGCCGGGGAGTCGGGAGCGAAGGTGTCCCTCCCGCGGCCAAGGAACACTTTTATCTGCCCTTAGTAAATACCACCCGCACAGCGGCCACGGGCGGATGAGGGAGAAGAAGCTGGACCCAGACCAGCCGCACTGACAAAGCTCGTCCCGAAGAGAGCGGAGTCAGGAACCCTGCAGCCAAACCCCGCCGCGCTCCCAAGAACCGGGCCCCGGGCCCACCCCGCACATCCCCAGCCGTGCCGCGCCCGCCGGACACCGCTGCCCCCCGACGCGCCCTCAGGGAGCCTTCCGAGGCGGGCCGCTCCCTCGGGAGAGCGACACCGGGCGGAGATCGCCACCCCCGGGGCAGCAGACGGCGACTCCGGCCCCCGTGTCCGGCGGTCAGTGGCGGAAGGCGAGCCCCCGGGACGCGGCGGCCCCCGCCGTGCTCTTACCCAGCATGAGGGGGCTGAGGCGCCGGGCCATGCCCTTGGACAGGTCGTACACATAGAGTTTCACGGGGTGCAGCGCCAGCGGCTCCTCCATAGGGGCGGGGGCGAGGCCGCCGAGCGGCAGCCGAAGCCCTAGCGGACAAGGCTGAACGGCCCTTCCCTCCGGCAGCCGGCGGGGAACGGGAGGAAAGGGCGGCCCCGGTGCCGGGCCCCGGCGCAGCGGCACCAGCCCCGAGGTGACAGACGGGAAGGGGCGACGCTGCCTGGCGCATGCGCGGCCGACCCGCGCCTGCCGGACCGGCGCGTCGGTGCGCGACACTGCCAGAAGGCCAGAACTACAGCCGGGGGGGGGGCGGGGACCGGCAAGTCCCGCTGTCATTGGCTGGGGCTCGGAGCTGCGCGCGGAGCGTGGAAGCTCCCGCCCTCCGCCACCCCACTGCAGCCAATCCGCGTGGAGGGGAGGGGCGGCTTCCCTGGCTGGGGCGGGGCCCAGCGCATTTTCGCTCTCGCCATTGGTCAGCGTTGTTACGGGGGCGGGCTGATCCGGCCAGCGGCGGTTGGTTGTACGGTGCAGTTGCGGCGTGTGGGGCGATCCGCCGGAGCCGCTCCGGCAGCGGCGCCATGGCCGGCTGGGGGTCCTTCTACCGGGGCGGGGGGCTGGACGAGGACGGGGAGGAGCAGCAGCAGGAAGAAGAGGAAGGGGCTGAGGCGGTCGGTAAGGGCCCCTCACCCCCTCTCGGAGGGCAGCTCGGGGCCTGCTGCCTGCTTTGGAGGCTCCACGGGCGGAGGGGCCGCTGCTAAAGCTGTTTTCCCCCGTTCCGTAGAGGACCAGAGGTTTTCGGGCCGGGACAGCCTCATCTTCTTGGTGGATGCCTCCAAGGCTATGTTCGAATCCGACGGGAACGGACGGACTCCTTTCGACATGACCATCCAGGTGGCGATGGATAAATTGCTGAAGGCAAGACTTTCGCACTCTCTACTGAAAACTATTGCCTTCTAATTTTGACCTGTGTGCGTTTTTTTTCAGTGCATCCGGAATGTGTATATCAGCAAAATTATCAGCAGTGACAGGGACCTGTTAAGTGTTGTGTTCTATGGTACAGAAAACAACAAGAACTCAGCAGATTTCAAGCACATTTATGTCTTTCAGGAGCTGGACAATCCAGGTAAAGTAGTATGAAGGTTGTGTAAAAAGATGGAGTAAGAAATCAGTGTAGTAGCATTGTCAATAACTAATCTCTCTAAGAGAGCTATTAGAGAAGTTGTTGTTACTTAAATCCACAGTTGATGGTTGTTCTGCTTTAGGGCAAATTTGGGAGGAAACTTCCAAAGGGGTCCCTCCCCCTACTGGTTCGGGAAAAGATTTCCTTGGAGAAAAAGTGGAAAAAAAACCCCTGTTTATTTAACAAAGTATTAATGAGCATAAAAAATGAACAATATTAAACAATAAAACCTCTTGCTATTCTGAAGAGATGGCAAATTCGGAAAGTCCTTTTCATGGGGTGTAGCTCACTCAATCTCTTATCAGTCCCACCTGCACTGGAAAATGCTGCATGCCAGGCCCTGGTGGGCCACAGGTGTGAGCTCCTGGTGCTCTTCTGGGTTTTCAGTCCAGAGCAGGTTTGAACACTTCCGAGAAAAAGAAAAACAGCAGTCCAGGGAACTTCTCTGCCTCAGCTAGCTAAAAAAAACCCAACCTAACTAAAAAGCAAAGGAGAGCTCTCTCCCACTGTCTATGTTGCAGACAGTGAGAGGGTCTGTGAGAGAAAAATGCGGGGGAGCGAGTGCAGTTTCTGAAAACAAACTGGGCACTTCTTCTCTCTCCCTTCACTCTTGGAACCAGACTTAAATGTGCAGAACTTATTCCTGAGCTAAACAGACTAATGGGGATACAATTCAGCATCATAAAGTCACCCCATGAAAGTGGTGGAGATAGATTTAGATATTTATTGACTACTTAGAAACTTCATGAGAGCCTAGCATTTTCTCTTAGAGGTGGTACAGATCCTTTTCTATGCCTTTTCTTATATTTTAATGTGGTGGCTTCACTTGCTGACTGCTAAACCTAAGAGTATCTCAATGGAACTCTTGAATGTCTATCAGAAAAGTGTGTGTCCATGCCATGCTAAGGCACCACAGATGCCAGCTGAGAATATCACAGAATGGCTGAGGTCAGATGGGATATTGGAGGTCATCTTGTCCAGCCCTCCTGCTCATGCAGTGTCAGCTAGAACAGGTGATTCAATATGGTAGCCTGTTTGGGGTGTTCCATCTTTGATTTCTATAATAATTTCTGCAATTCTTGAGTTTTGCTCTTTCTTAAGATTACATACCATCTGCTTGATAACAAGTGCTGGTTGCTGAATTGGAAAGGCAGTAGGAGAAGTGCAAAGAATACATGCTAGTGGTGACAGATTGTCTGACAGTTGAGAGTCTTCTGGGGAATTTTGTCTACAACTTTTAATAGCAGCCTTTATCTCTGAAGACGTTTGATTTTTTTTTTTTTAACCAGGATGTGCAGGTTTAATGACACAGGGGCTTCTCCTGAAAGAATTGTGCCTTGTCCTATTTTCAGAATTTATTAGTGATCTGATAGGACTGCCTTAGGTTCTTCTCCCTTTTCTGGCAGAGAGTGTGTTATCAGTCTTGCTTTTCCATTTTCCTCCTCCTTCTCTGCTTGTCCCTCTCCCATGTTAGAGGCAGTAGCCTCGCCATGTGGATAAAAACAGCGCAGGGGAAAGGTGGGTGGTGTTCTGATGCCTTGTGAGGCTACTTGGAACAGAGGCTAGACAGTGCTAAAGGAATAAAGTAGGTATTTATTAAAGAGGCCTTCAAAGGATACACCTTGGCAGTACAAGAGCCTGGCTGTGGTTCCACCCAAGATGGACACCTGGCCACAAGTCTTCAGACTTCTGTAAGTTTTGGTCAATTTACATACTTGGGTTAATTGTCCAGTTACAGCTTCAGGTTATGTAGTCCCATCCTCCCAGTTTTCACTCCTCAATTTGCTGTTGTTTATACTTTTTGGGCCTGAAGTTGTAACGGTATCCTTGGCTCTCAGGCTGGAAAAGGATTGTTTTGCCTAACTACCCTGTGAAGAGAACTTGCTAACACTTCATATGAAGTTCAGAGTTACATACCAATGCAGTACAGAGCCTCGAAAATATGAAAGCTAAAACTTAAGGCATCCGTTCGAAAGGAACAGATTTGTGTATTTGCTGCCCCTGGAAAGCAGTGGGCTCTGAAAAAGGAAGAGATGCTATAGGTGGTTATTATGGAGTACATAATTATGAACATATGCATTAAAGGACAGACGAGAAGAGGAAAATAAAATAGTCAAGGGAGAGGAAAAGATTTTCAAATGAGATTTTGTAAGTGCTAGAGAGTTCAAGTGAAAGAGGAAAAAGCTCTGCAGAAGGCAGTGGCTGAAAAATGAAAGCTTGTCTCCCATTGTAGAGTAACAGGAGAAAACAGAACCTGCTCTTAGGGAAAAGGAGTCCTAGCTGCATTGAAGTAATCCTCAGAGCTGCAACAAGGCTGTGGACACCTGGCCTGAATGTTGCTGTGTTCTGCATGGTGATCTGTGGGCTTCATCTCTGTGTGGATTCTCTCCGATATGAGGGGCGAGGAAGGAGGAGGAGGAGCTTTTCAACTTCCCAGCATGCTGTAGAGATGCAGGATGCATTTTAGGCTCCTCTCTTTTCTGTGGTGGTGCAGCAGTCTGCCGTGCCTCTGCAGTAGGTGCAGTTTGCTGCCTTTGCTGCTGAGCATTTGGTATTCAGTGGAGAGGGTTTGCAATACTTTGAAATTTGTCTGTTTCCCTTCCCCACAGAAAGAGCTCTCATTGGTGCCAGGGCATTTTGTGTCCTTTTGGCCCTAGCAGGTGCTTTCAGTGGTAACTGGCTTGTGATATTGCAGATGTTAGACCATGCTGGACGGTTTTCTCAGCCAGGTGTTGGAAGGACACTACCACAGAGGTGCTTGGGAACATTCCTTGGTTAGCTGGAAGGGACTTCCAGTGCATACTTAGAAGAGCTCATACTTTCAGTATTTCTAATGCATGTGAATGCTGTTGCCTCTCCAGGTGCAAAGCGTGTTCTAGAGCTGGACCAATACAGGGGAGATGAAGGACAAGCACTTTTCCAGGAGAACTTTGGCCACAACGCTGACTATTCACTGGGTGAAGCCCTCTGGGCCTGCTCAAATCTCTTCAGTGGCATCCGAGTCAGGCTGAGCCACAAGAGGATCATGCTCTTCACCAATGAGGATGATCCTCATGCCAATGACAGTGCCAAAGCCAAGCTTGCCAGGACTAGAGCTGGTGATCTGAGAGACACAGGTCATTATTTCCCCTTTTAATTTTAGACACAATAAACGTGATGAATCTTTGCAGCAGATGTTTACTGCATTGCTAGTTTGTGATGGGACAAAAAGTAAAATCATTGAAACTGAGGAATGTTTCTGAAAGTTTCCACACTAGAAATTTGTTATCTAATCTAAATTAGACCTTATGTTTTCTGATTTGGTATCCAGTAGCTTGCACTTGTTTTCTAGGATCTCTTTCTGGTTTGATAGCATAAATGAGGATGTGAGAGGGCCAAGAAAATAAACTTTTTTTGTTATTGTAGCATTTTTCATGAAGGGAATAATAACAGCAAGTTAACACAAAAACAAAATCAATGGTTCCATTTTGAATTATCTGAAGGACATCAGCCTGAGCTCAGAGAGTAGACAGCATTAGTTCAACTGTGTAGCTGAGGTAACCAGTGTTTTTGGAATTCAGGAGATGTCCTGGATCTAGAAGCTTCCTTAATCCATTAGCCCCAAAACTAAGGGAAATGGGATTTTCTGAACTTGTTACTCCTCCCTATGCCTGAAGTAAGATTATGTTTTACAGGAGCTTATCAGAGCTGTTTCATATTCAATGCTATCCAGATTCTTAATTAGAGAGGAAACATTTTCTCTTCTGCATTGTTTTGACTGAAGTTAAATAATGTGTTTTGCCTCTTGCCCTAGAATCACCCCTTTCTCTAGAATATTGCACATCTTGTACAGATGACAATCTGGAGCTTATTCTTACTTAAATTATTTGTGTAGATAGAGAAATCTGAGAGTGCTGAGATACATGCTGCTGCAAGAAAAAAGCAGCTTTTGATCCTGTCCTATCTCTTCCATTGTTTCTAGGTATCATCTTGGACTTGATGCACTTGAAGAAGCCTGGAGGGTTTGATATCTCTTTATTCTACAGGGATATTATAAATGTAGCAGAGGATGAGGACCTTGGGATCCAACCTAAAGAGTCAGAGAAACTGGAACATCTCATGAAGAAAGTACGAGCAAAGGAGACAAAGAAACGGACTTTAGTCAGGTTTGTGCCTAGTTATGATACATCATTTAGCAGAGGCACCTGATGTTATTTTCAGACTGCAACTCACTTTCCTCTTCAGGAATGATTGGTCTTTGAATGCATCAGTGCTTGCATTCCTCAATCTTAATTCTTTAGTCCAAGATTGGTGTTTCTTCTTTAGTTTCCAAGGATATTTGTGGATGAGAAGAGCTGAGTGGACCTTTTTTTTTCCTGTATGTGTTATCTCCTGTATTAAGCTTGGCCAGAAATTACCATTTGTTTAAAAAAACCCCAAACATAATTGCCAAGTACTTACCTAAAAAGCTGCAAAATAAAAAAATAGTTTATAGTGAAATCTGATTGGAATTAGGCTTTTCTTGCCAATACTAACTTTAAAAAAATAATCTGAATGTGAATGCTAGGTATTTTGGCCTGATATTAAATAGTTATATGTTGCCAGTATGTCTAGGTACTTGGCATGGATTCACACAGCCTGGATATTTCTAATCTCCTACTAGAAGATTAGAGATACTTAAGAAAGATTAAAGGGATCTTGACAAAGTAGATAAAGAGTAGTTTTGGAACCACATGCTCCATAACAGTTGTTTTTTTAGGGAGTGAGTTCATAGCAGAATGATGTGGAAGCACAGTAAGGGAATGAAATTCAAGGCCTAATTTTTTTTTTCCCAATAAATATTTATAAAGTATCCCAACCCAAGCTGTTGTCACTGGCATTCTTGCTCCTGCTCACAGTTTTATTTTCTTTTCTGGGAATGTTCCTCAAGTTTTCTAATAGCTGGGGAGGAACAATCCCATACCAGTGGTACCTTTTGCAAGAGAGTCATTTGTAGTAAGTCACTGTTCTGCTCTTATAGCTTGAATATTACCTCTATTTTTAAACTTTTACGTCCAATTTTTTTCTCTAACATCTGATTTATATGTTTTCTTAAATCTTGGTCTTGTTTGTCTTACTGTATTTTTTGGGGGAGAATTTTGCCTTCTGCCTAAACAGCTATGAGAATTCATAGGCATTACAATAAGCATAATTGGGGTACTGAAATGGGGACTTGTCCTGTGCTCTGTTTGAGCATAGTTGCCCTTCAGTGAAAAAAAGGTCAAAGAAATATGGTAAATTACTTGCGGTTAGATAACTTTTATGACTAGAAATTATGATAGTGCAAGACTATTTTTAGGCAAGTGAGATTATGACTCAAATAATAGTATGTTTCCAAAGAGATATGTGATTTTGGGGAGGAGAACAGGAGAAGGTCAGAGGAAATAACTTACATGAGGAGGTGATTTTCTTCTGCAGTAGTGATTTTTCAGGAATCTCAAGTCTGTATCTCCTTTTTTACATAGGCTAAATCTGCATCTGAGCAACGACGTGGTGCTTTCTGTTGGTGTTTACAACCTTATTCAAAAAGTTTATACACCATATCCAGTGAAGCTTTATCGGGAAACTAATGAACCAGTTAAAACCAAAACAAGGATGTTTAGTGGAAAAACGGGCAGCTTGCTCCTGGCCAGTGACACTAAAAGAGCTCAGGTAACATACTGTAATGTGCCTGCTTTTTCTTGTCTTTGTGATGTGTGAGGGAGATGCCAGTTCCTTTGCTATTTGTTTGTATTGCACTTTCAAGGTGAGATACAGAAATATTTGCATCTGCGTGCACTTGGGGACAGGCTGGTTGTGTTGTGAGCTCTGCAGAGTGAAAGTGGGTTGTTTCCCTGGCCTGACTGTCATGGGAAGCTATAGCTGCTGGTGGAAGTGCTGTCAGGAACACAGGTCATTTCTTTGTGTAAGGCAGAATGAGGTTGTCAGAGCCTGACCTTGTGTGACCTCGTGCCATTGCCACTGCTGTCAACTTTTGATTTGTTAGGAATGAATTCAGTCCATTTTGTTAACCATACAAGTGTGAATCACGGGAGTTGGAGCCGTTTTCCAAACAAAAGGCATGTTACCTTTGGAGTTTTTCATATAAAATTTTCTTTGTTTTGCCTTCCTGCTTGATAGTTTGGCTGATGTAAATTAAATGTCACATGCTGATCAGGCACAGCTTTATTTCAAAACAGGTTACGTAGTTGCTATGTATACTCTCACAAGTGCACTTTGTGTCTTCTTTCATGTTAATAGCTCTTAAAGTTGTTGTCTTATAATTAAGTATTAAGTCTATTTATAGTGGATATTAGTTTCTTGAAATAAAGTATAGGAGATAAACAGAAAGCTGAGCATTAAGCCCTGATGTCTACCTTCAGCAGCTGGACTATAATATGGTTTTGATTTTGTGATGCATGAATGGTGCTACAGAAACATTGTTTCTCAGTCACTCTTTCTGTCGGGAGTAGGCAGCTGACATGCATCTGCTGAAGCAAGTTTACAATTGGACAGGACCTCTAAAAAAGTCTGGTCCAACCTGGCCCAGGGCAAGACTCAGAAAACCAGATCAGGTTGCTCAGGGTTTTTTTGGGACAGCTCTGAAGAACTCCAGAGATGAGATGTGACAGCCTCTCTGTATCAGGGCTTAGCCATTTTCTTAGAAAAGTGCATTTTGCTCTTCTTCAGGTAGAATTTCCCTTGAGATAATGGTCACAGGCTGTCACTTGCCATTTTGGTGTGCACTACTCAGGAGGGTTTACACTGTCTTGTCTATAACCTTCTTTTCAGTAGTGGAGCACAGCAATTGCATCCTCTTCCTGCACTTCCTGCCCTGTCTTGCCGCCTGGTCCCCATTTTTTTTAATGCTGACAGCCCCATCATCTGCTCTTCCCTTGTTTAGACATATGGAAACCGACAGATTGTGCTGGAGAAAGAGGAGACGGAAGAATTAAAACGGTTCAGTTCTCCAGGTTTGTTTCTGATTGGCTTCAAACCACTTTCAAGCCTAAAACAGCACCACCATATCAGGCCCTCCCAGTTCATCTATCCCGAAGAGTCCCTTGTGAGAGGTAAGTAAAGATGGCAAGAGAAGATTTACCACCTTGCATTAGTGTTACCAGCTGATTCTTAGTGTGTTTGAGTGGGGATCATTGAATGTAAAAGCTTTGCCTAACTTAAAAACTTGCTAATGTTAAGAAGAACTGAATTAACTGTTACTGCCCCTCTCAGCTGCAGGTGTTTCTTGTTTTCTTCCATAGCAGAAGAGCCAATTGTGCTTCATGTATATCTATCATAGCAAGTAGCTAATTAAACAATGCGGATGTAGTCACAAAGTACTTGTTTTAGCCATTCATGAAAATGAAGGATCATAGTACCTGACAAGAAGACAAAGATGGTTAAAAAAGCCCAAACAAAACCAACCAATAGCAAAAGAAGAAAAACCTAAACTCCAGACCAGGGGAGATAATTGCTGGTTTTAAGTCGATATCAGCTAGGAGTGGAAACTTGATACTCAGGAAGTATAGTTGAATTAAGAGTGCTTTACAGGCTTGTAAAGAGAGAAGGCAAGGACATTTAGAACTGCTTATTTTTGCCTTTTTGTATGTATACTGTTATAAACGAAATAGCCGGATTAACAATCAAAAACAAATTTTATTTCGCTACAAAGAGCAATCACGGAAAGCCACAATAAAAAGGACAACACCAATCCCGGGATCGGTATTGGGTGAACCTCCGTTCAGCCTCTATCGCACTAAACCTTCCCTGTTCACAAATCTGGCCATTGAGGGGTCAGTTTATATTCAGTCTATTTCCCCTAAGGCAGGGTTCTTTGTCCACTTTTGCTCAGTTGGCATATTCATATGTCTTCTTTTGGGACTTCTGTGCTCTGAAACCGCTTTCTAGGCGGGGTGAGAGCTTGATCAGATTTCCAAGGATTCGGCATTGGGATGCACACTCATGATGACTCTGATTGTCTTATCCCAGGTGCATATCAGGTATCAATCACCCAGGTGCAGCCAAGCCCAGCCCTAGTAACGCCTCATCTCCATCTGCAGCAGTTCTTTTCTGTTGCAAATTTGTATTTCTTCCTCAGAACCACCCCTGCTTCTCAGTTGCAAATCAGCTCTCCCTGGTCGCTGCTTGTGAACCTCCAATTTTAGATTCTTTAATTTCCAAGCACGAATTACTTTATACAGATATTACATATACATACATCTGTTTATCTAGAAATATATCCCAAGCTGCAGTAATAAGAAAAAACTTTTAGCTCCTCCGTCTAGCAGTAGATAAAGAGGCCTGAGTTATGACCAAAGGCTTTGCAGTGTCTGACTAAAGAAGAGCCCTTATGGCTTGCTTCTCTAGTTGCATTTTCCTGTCTCAGCCACTTTACTTGTATGTCAGTCTTTCCCTGACCGCCATGTGTGGTGAAATACATCTGAGGCAAATGCGTGCCTCAGGAAGAGTACTGCAGTCTGAATTCTTAGTGTTAACTTCCACAAAAGGTCTATGATGTACTTTGAAATATCCCCCTGCAGCCTCCTGGGGCTCCTTGGCTAGCTCAAGGGAGCCTTGAGAGGCTTTGGAGGAATATCTCAGGGACAAGACAAAAGATTCCAAAAGAGGCTCTTCCCCTGGGATTATTCCAAGGCGTTTATTCTCGAAGGCTTCCAGGGGGAAAGAGAGCGAACAAGGAAGAACAGGGCTTTTTCTAGTCTGCTCAGGAAAAGATAGCTGGACCTCAGCCAATTAGGTCAAGAAAGGAAGGAAGGGTCAAACTACATGGTTGCAGGCTTCAGGGGTCCTGGGAGAAAAACCATTCCCCAGTGAAATACAACACTGCTTCTGTTGTGATGTCCCACCAAACAGAAACAGACTTTGTAGATAAAATTTCACAGTATTGCATTGCACAGATGGTAGTGATTTCACTTCTTCCACCAGAAGTCTTACTGCTAGTCAGGAGAGGCTCACTAACATTGTCCATTTTGAGTGTTCTCCCTTCTAAAATTTACTTTTTTCCTTCACAATAATGCAAGCATTTTACGGAAGTCACAGGTTTTGAAACTGTAATATCTAAGGTTATATTCCAGAACAAAGAAGGAAAGCTATCAGTCTGACCAATTCACTCTTTCCTTTGCAGGGAGTACAATGCTGTTTAATGCCCTATTGATGAAGTGCTTGGAGAGGGAGATGATGATGCTGTGCAGATATATCCCTCGCTGGAATGTCCCTCCTTGCTTTGTGGCCCTTGTTCCCCAGGAGGAAGAACTGGATGAGCAGAAAGTGCAGATAGCCCCTCCAGGTATGGGAAGAGATGCTGCCTTTCCCTGCATGATCGAATGTAGTCAGTGTAGTGGTGTCCTATATTGAAGGAAAATATTGTTGGTGCTATTCCCCCTTAAAACTGGGGAAAATGCCTTCCAGTTTTGTCAGTGTAAGCATCTGATGTTGAATCTATTTTTAAAGCCCTAGTCACATCAGTGCTTGCTCAGGTATGACCTAACTAGAGTGTTTTCCCTGTCTTCTACCTCATTTTAGCACATTCAAATAACTGATGTAGAAATGAAAAACCTTTGTTTCCTATTTGAAGACTAGACAGAATGTCTTTTCCTGTATTATGTAGTATCCTTGAATCCATTGTATAGTATTAAATAATCTCACGTACAGTGACCCTTATGCCATGTCAGACAAGTGGGGAATGATTAGGGAGCAGACTCCTGCTGTTTTGCCTTTTTTCACCTGTTTAAATGCAAAACATCTTCTGGGAGAATGTAAAGTAGAGAAGTAACACTGCTTGTGTACAAAGTAAAGTATTTCAGAATAATGTGGGCAATAACTTGATTTTGGAACAAATCTTTTTCAAGCTTATACCCAGTAAGATGTGGGAGAGGTAGACTAGTTGATGTCCTACATAAAAAATAAGTCACTGGTATCCAACTCTTAGTGATGAATTTAGTCTCAATGTCTTTCACAAAGCCATTAGTGGTGTTGGTTACAAACATTGAGATTGAGTGTCATCCTGTGGGCACTTGGAAGTATTACGGATTGCTGTTGTTAACAACAAAACAGGTAGGTAGTTTGGAATCATCAGACTTGGATAATAACCATCTTGGTTTTTCCAAAAATTTATTTTGAGACCATGCTTCTGTGTAACTGTTGTCTTCCTCCTTCTCTTCTGTATAGGTTTCCACATGATTTTTCTGCCCTACGCAGATGACAAACGTAATGTTGATTTTACAGAAAATATGCCAGCCAGCCAAGAGCAGGTAGACAAAATGAAGGAAATAATTCAGAAGCTGCGGTTCAAATACAGGTACCTGGAGATAAGTAGGGTGCAGGGGTGCTGGGGGTTAGATTTGTCTCTTTTTTACTTACAGAAATTTTTTCCCATCAGTTGCTACTAAACTAGCTACTGGGTACTTACAGGTACTTAAGCAGAACAAAGGGGCCGATGGAGAGGAGTTGTAGTACCTGGCTACACTTCTTTGGATCTCTGGGAATTTCTCTGGGAGGTGGAGATAGTGCGAGTTTTGGGGGCAGGTAAAGACAGGGCTGGGGGCATCAGAGAGAGGATGGCCAGGCTGCTGCTTGCTGTGGGAGAAGTTCACTGTCACCACCAAGTCCTTTCCTGGGAAGTCAACCATCAATTCGTGTGCCCCGGAATTCTGAGCTCACCTCCTCCTGCCCTGCTGGGCCGGCCCCATCCTGCCGCTGCTGCTTCTTTGGCACTGCTCTTTTTGCTCCTCTATAGCCCCACACTCCCCCTGCTCTGCCGGGACATCCCTGATTTCCAGCTACCACTGGTAGCTGGTAGCTTCTAATATATCTCATCCACCAGCCCGGGATTTTCCACCTTGGTGCTCTCAGAGTCCCCCAGGGGCACCGAGATCAGACTGCCCTGGGCTTTGTTTCACAAAGTCCTTCGAGGTTCCTGGTTCTGTTTATTATTAATGCTGTAGTCGTTGTTGGTTTGCCTTGTAATACATACTAGTAAAGAAATGTTATTCCTATCCCCATACCTCTGCCTGAAAGCCCCTTTAATTTTCTAAATTATAATAATTTGGAGGGAGGAGATTTGAATTCTCCATTCCGAAGGAAGCCCTGCCCCTCCCTAGCAGGCATCTGTCTTTCCAACTAAGGCAAGGGGGTGGCGTGGGGAAGAAAGAGCAACCATTGCTTGCTCTGTTGCACACATTGTTCAGCTGTGGTATTCCTGAGATGAGATTTTGATGTATTTTGATAGAAATTGCTTCGCTTTGCAGTAGCTTTGTCCAAACTTTATTCTTAATCTTTCTGGATGCCCAGGCACCACAATGCTTTGTGTAGCATGTTCTGGAGTTCTTCATAGAATTGCTCTTGTTCTCTGGGCTGTTGTCATTTGTTGCAGAGATACCACATTTTATTGCAGTTCTGCCACTCTACAGCAGATCAGACCCAGGTAATTTAAATTAGAGCACTTTAGAAAGAGGAATTGGGCTTTTTTTCATTATAGCTAGGATAAATGTTATGAAGTACTTTAGTGGGAGATTTTTTTCTCTAGATATATGGAAGTCACCATAACTGTTATTAAAGTATAATGCCACTATCTCCTTTTGCCTCATACAACTTTCACACAGCATTCTTATGTGGTTGATACATGACAGAATAGTGATTGAGCAGGTAAATTGAAAAGAGAAAAGCAGTTCTGATGCGATGGATTGCTGTGTGGGAAAGAGGGAAGTTTTATTTTGAAATAAGTTGGTGGTAGATCTTAAGTGTTTTGTCTGTCTTCTTGGCAGCATGCATTGACATTTTGGGGGTTTCTTGACAGGCCTGACAGCTTTGAGAACCCAGTTTTGCAGCAGCACTTCAGGAATTTGGAGGCTTTGGCGCTGGATATGGTGGAACCAGAACAAGCTGAGGATTTTACAAGTGAGAACTGTTGGTAGATGTGAAGGGAGGCAGCGTAGGGGACTTGTGACTTTGTTAGAAGTCACATATGTTCTACTACAAACCCAAATGTAGAAATATTTCAGTTGTGTGCAGTTTCACTATGTAGAATTCTGGTTGTGTTAATTCTGAAATACTGAAACTTTATTTTCTATTGCTGTGACTTTATGGTAAAAAAAAATTGCTCACTTTACCATCCAAAATTAAAATTTAATCACTTTTTTCCTATGGTGAGAAATGTTTTCTCTGAACATTTCTCTCTTCAAGATTCTCATTAATATTTCAGTCTGATAAATGGATCAAATGAAGAGAATTATTGTGCTGGGGGCAGTGCTGCCACCTAGTGACTGGGAGAATTTAAATGTAAGTGTCTTGACAGAGTGGGTCAGGAGGGAAGGGACCACAGGGTGTTATCTGGTCCGACCTCCCTGCTCAAGCAGGGTTATCCTACAGCACATTGCACAGGGTTAGTTCCAGGTATTTCTTCAATTATTTCTCCAGTGAAGGATCCTCTACAACCTCTGTGGGTGACCTGTTTCAATGCTCAGTCACCTTCCCAGTAAAGTTCGTCCTCATGTTCAGATGGCTTTTCCTGTGCTTCAGTTTCTGCTCATTGCTTCTTGTCCTGTTGCTTGGCACCACCAGGAGCCTGGAACTATGCTCTTGACGGAGCACAGTCCTTCAGATACTTGGATGCATTGATGAGGTTCCCCTCTCAGTCATCTCTTCTGGAGGCTGAACAGGCCCAGTTCCTTCAGACTTTCCTCATAAGGAAGATGTTCCAGTCCATTAATCATATTTGTTGTTCTCTGCTGGACCCCTTCCAGGAGCTCCATGTCTCTTTTGTACTGGGGAGCCCAGAACTGGATGCAGTATTCCAGATGTCCAAACTCTTGATATTACCAAGAGCTGTAAATTTCTCATTTGGGAGTATCATAATATAAGTATTTGCATTTTTGCATGCTTACAGGACACTAGTTATTACAGAAGCACAGTTGCGTCTGGTGATATTAGTGAAAAACAGTCAGACTGGTTAGCACCAATGCAGCTTTAAGAAGCACGTGTTCTTTATTCTAGTGCTGGATGCATAAGGGGTATCTCCACCAAAATCATGCATCTCTAGTACAGAAAAAGCTGTTTATGTAGGTTTTCCCAGAAGAAACATACATGTTGTAATCATTTCTCCAAAACAATTAACGTGTTAGTTCCCCTTTGTGCACACGTTCTTCAGTCGCGGGAGTCTGTCTGTGGCCGTAGACCCTAAAGTTACAACTGAGTGCTTGACCTCATACCTAGGCATACCTAAGCTGGTTCATATTTTCTGAGTCCCTTCTTGGTGAATGTTTAATGTGATCCTACAAAGCAAAGTGTTGTGTGGTTCCATACACTAATGGCTTTGTAGAATGAGCATTGTATTTTTCCCCATCAGATGAGCCAGTAGTTCATCTGGCAACAGGGATGGCCTTGTAGACGTTCTTGTGATCACACTATTTCTGAGAGGGCAAATCTTTATCTTTTGCCAGTGCCAAAGTCTGAACAGATGAGCCACAGGCTGGGCAACCTGGTGGATGAGTTTAAGCAGCTGGTTTATCCCCCTGGCTGCAATCCTGATGTAATGCAGAAACAAGGTAAGTAATGGTGGTGCAGGCACAAAATAATGTCTGTTGTGAAGCCTCTGTTTTCAGTTAGTCTCATAGTTTAAAGAAGCTGCTTGTGCAACAACTCTGCCAATCTCTACAATGAAGTATTATATCCAGTGTTGATTCTTAGAGAGTAGAGAATATTGTGGTATTCAGTTGGAGAGTTGCTCAAGTGACAAACGGCACAGTGAAGTACAGGAAGTAACATGGGTAAATGACTGCAGAATATGTGTATATAATTTTAGCAACTGTCTGTTTTACAACAGAATAGTAAAAGCATTCATGCTTTCAGTTTGTGTTGATGAGGGACCAGACTTTTATGCATGGGCTGTTCAGTGAGTTCAAGATGAGCATCTTAAGGGTTAAATGTGTAAGTAATGCTGAAGTCCATGTGTAATTTGGGAGCCTCTATGAAAGGCTGCATAATGTGAATGTCAGCTGAGTTCTCTGTGGAATCATTGCATTCTGCTGTCTCAGCAAGAATCCCTTTAAAATTTCATTTGGAGGGTGACGTTTTCATTAGAACACAAAGTTTCATATTTCAGTTAAGATCACTCCTATCAATGAAATACTGCATGACTTACATATTGACACCTGTTTCTTAAAAGAAAACATGCAAACTAGGTCTGTGAGTGTGTGTTTGTAAAGCACCATGTGCTAATGTCAGTTAACTATGGTATGTATAAGAAACATTGATGTCTAATTTTTAAAATCTTTGTGATCTAAAATGTATCTTTCTAGCTTCTGGTGGTCAAACTGAGAAGAGGCCCAAGATAGAAGTCTCAAAAGATGAGCTGAGGAGTCATGTGCAGAAGGGCACTCTGGGCAAGCTCACCGTACTTACCCTGAAGGATGCATGTAGGTTTTTGGGGTTGAGGTGTGGAAGCAAGAAGCAAGAGCTCATGGATGCTTTAACTGGATACTTTAATGAGTGCTAAGCTGAAGAGGAAGGCCCTGGTTTACTTCTGTCTACTTAGAATTTTGATTGTCTTATGTGGGTGCTGTATCTGTTTAATCTTGCTATGAAAGAGACAGCAACTAAATGTTGCTCTGTCTAGCAGTGGAGAAACTTTCTACTTAGTTGTGAAACATCTCTGCAAAGTTGGATTCTGTTGACAGTAGCTAAAGGCAGAACTAAATTCACTGTGAACTCAGGTCACCCACTGCACATGGACAGAGTTGTGCCTTGCTAGTTCCTTAATGAAGTTAGACCTTATCCTTTGCAACATTGACTGTGCTGTCTCTGCATCATAAAGACAGCAGAACTCACTTCAGAGTAAGAAAACACAATGATCTGTGCTAATGGCACCACATAAATTCAAGCAGCAGGTTGAGTCTGTGTCCTAACAGAGGGTATAAATATGTATTACTCTCCAAAACAGCCAGTATCAGTACTAATAGTCAAATTGGGTTTTTGTCCACCATCACAATTACAAGTATCAGCAGATCTTAAAAGAAAAAAAAAACATTACTGGAAAGCAGTATCCAGTCCCTTGGGAAAAAAGCTGGTATTTAACAAATCCGCACACACAGATCTTCAATTTTTAAATAGTAATAGCAAATGTTGGTTTAAAAATGGAAAACAAATTGTGTTCCCCAGAAGGCTGCAAACATTTATCCCAATTAAATTACTGAGATGGCATAGAGCTTTTCCACCTCTCTAAATGAATATGAGTCAGACTATTGTGCAAGCTTCTGTACTCAAATCTGTGCTTTAAAAATAGAAGATTAGCAGGTTTTTGAGAGAGCCCTTGTTATGTACAGTATTCAGTATTTTTACTTTTTTTAGTCATGCTTATGAAGGCTACAGCTGGATGTTTTGGGTTTTAGACTTCCATCCCTGGCATACCCCACCTGTCTTGCAGTGCAAGATGACTAAAATCAATGAACAGTTATTGCTCTTGCTTTAGGAAATTACTAATTCTTTAGTGAAACTCTTAACTTTCTATAGGACACAAACATGGGATACCTGAGGTGTCCATTTTGGTCTGCAGTGGTTTTTGTGCCCAGAGATTCCCACGTGTGGCTCACAAACTGTCCTGTGACCAGTGTGTAGTGTGGCACATGTAGTAGAGCCAGCTGTGACCACCCTTCTGGCTGTACTGTACTGTTCTAGCTGTGCCAGCATGCTGCTCACTTCTGCCTCCACAATCCTCCAGAGCAGCTAGCCTGCATTCAGCTCTGCTGTACTGAATCTACTGTTACACTTCCAATAAACCTGGATTAGTTATTTTTAATTAAGATTGCCTAAGCACTCAGTTTATTTTGCCCTTGGGCAAAGAAGTTACTGTAAATGCTTGTCTAAGCAAGGCTTGGAGAGTGTAATAGTGAGACTGTCCCGTCTGTAATTCTGTGAATTGAATTCTGCAAATACCCTTGTTACCATGTCTCTTGGCTTGCTAACCCTCAGGCACACTATGTTCCAAGCTTTGAATGATTGTGGCATGTTTGTTCTAGGTTATTAGATCTGCCTCCTGGTTTTTGTAGTTGTTGTGGTTTGTTTGTTTGTTTGTTTGTTTTGTTTTGTTTGTTTGTTTTTTAATAGCAGGCTATCACATGAAGCAGAAGTTTGAAAAGGGATGGCGATGGAGTGCTTCAGAGCAGAAAGAGTTTTACTTGCTCCAGTATCTTTTTATTTCTGCTCCTTGTGTGTGTTCTCTTACATTAGCTCTCTTGGTACAAAGTTGTAGTTCTAAACACAACTAGCTCAACAATTGGCATCAGGGAACAGGAACCATTCTAAACTTCATACAAATAAAAGGATTCTGAAGTATTTCAATATCAAGTTCATCTCAGCAAGGATTACTATTATCAGCTATTTACAAAAATGTACAGACATGACGTCTTCAGTCTTTCATGAGCTGACTTCAGCTGCTTGGGGTGTACTTACTAAAGCTATGAAGTTAGTGCCTCTGTGGAAACATTACAGGAAAATTTATTTTCCATTCTGCTATTGCACCTAATGGACTTTCCACACTATTTTGATTTGGCATTCTGCAATAGATAAGAGGTTTGATATTCCAATACAGGAGTGTAAACTTTTCTGATCAGAGCAGAAGTGGATTTATTATACAATATGCATTTAACTAAAACTAGGTCCATAAAACCACCACTAATCCAGACTGCTGTTGGTGCTCCATGCTGCTTTTCCAGGACATAAGATGATACAGCATTCTCTTCTTGAGACACATATTAATTTATCCAAAATTTACTTTTCTTTTTCCTTGGCCATGACTTAAAAGGGTTCATCTTCAGTCAGGTGACTACATTGCAGTAGCTAAAAAGCATTGCAGTTTTTAAAATTAACCAGGTGTAGGGTACTCATCTGCCACAACAGGCTGCTCTGTGCCATGTCTTTTGTACTTGACTTCCCTAGGAAGCCCAGCCTCAGTGGTAACAGTCCATACAAAGAAAACTGATGGAGTACAAATTACTGCATTGCAATAGCCTTTAGGCAACCCGTGAGCAGCTTAGCTTTACAAGCAGAAACACTCCAGTTAGTTGCAAATACTTCACTAAGAGAATGACAATTCTATTTAGCTTTGCAGCATTTTTATTTTTTCTTAAAAAGTCAGTATTTAAAAATAATCAACAGAGTTCCCCTTGTGTACTGCCATAAGACTTCTGCTCCCTGTGCATCTCTTACAGAAGTCTCTTGTCTGGGTTCAAGAACATGGGCTGTGCTATGCACTGATCTTGGCTCCAGCTGCTGCTACATAGTAGCTGCTGCCTGCCTTATACCTGCCTGTGCTGCTCCATCACTTTTTGACTCCAGCAGCCTGAACATAGGGAACTTTTTCCTCAGTAGCCTAAACCATTTAGAAATGCAGCGTTACTCACACCTGCTGGAGGCTGAAGCTTAGCAGAAATATTGCAACACAGAGAAAGCTGACAGGTGGATTAAAAAAGCCCCGAGCAGCAGACAGGAAGACAAGGGGGGGGACTATTTTTCTGTCCTTTTAAACATAAAACAGGAAACACAGTTGTACAGTCACTTTTCAAGAAAAAATACAATGAGAATGAATGTGTTGGGAGTGGAATAATAGAAAAGTGGGGGGATATGAGGCAGAAACACTAAGAATTAAGCCATTATTAAACAAAAATGTGGCATTTTGAAATGAAACATTGATACAAAAATTATCATCTCAACTGAAGCGAAACATTAATTTCCCCTAATTTGCACTTTTCTATTTCACACGCACACACTCATGGGCACTTAGACCAACAGTCTTTCTATAGCTTGCTGTACAGACTGGATCTGAGGCTTTAGCTGTGATCCCTCCTTGATGGTGATGGAGCAGGCAATGACAGGCCGGGAGACACCGCACGCCCGGCCCAGGGCTTGCTTGGAGCGCACAAACACATAAGGTACGTTCTTGTCCTCGCAGAGAAGAGGGAGGTGCAAGATGATTTCCAAGGGCTCTGCATCTGCTGCCATCACAATGAACTCTGCTATCCCTCTGTTCAATGTTTTGGTGGCTGTAAAAGAAACTAGAGAGTCAGCCTAGGTCTTTCTGGAAAGCACATCTAATGTAAAACAACTTCAGGAGATGTTGAAAGTGGCATCAGTAGGAAGATGATCTAGTGCATGAGACATGGGTTCTAAGAGATTACTGAGTTTCTATCCTTAGGGATTGTGGTTTTTTTACAAGTTTGACTAGGTGAAGCCCCAAGAAACTGTGAAGGAAGCCACTATGTGAGCAGGTTGCACTAGAGGTACCTTCAAACCCAAATCTTTCATGGTTCTGAACTGGTTAGGCATGTGGTAATCCCAGTGCCATACCACTGCATGCATGATTACAAACCATGCACCAGGAACACAATTTGGGAATCCACCAGAACTGCATGTAAACGTCGAAAAGATTACAGCGTAGTTCTGTCCCTGAATATTGCTAAAGCAACCTTGAAGGAGGAGAAAGAAGACACGCATCCACAATAACCAGATCTACATAAAATGAGTGACTGACAGCTACAGAGAAAAGACAATCTCTACCCATAGCATCTCACAAAATCCTTGTTATGACTTGTAGCACACTTTTCAACATACAAGTCTCACCTTCATTGGCTCCCTTGCGTAGCTGCTTATAGTTGCAGGATTGCTGGACAAGATCCAGCAGTGTTTTGGTGAGCTGTGCATCAGCCAGTGGGTAAGCTTTGGGATTCACTTCCGCCTCACTCTAAAAGAAAAAGTAGAGAATATTACAATAGGAGCAAAGGAGGCTTTGGTTCCATGAACACTGTGCAGGCATCATGTCCACCACATACATTCATTGCTGGAGTCGTGTCTCATCTGCCCTGCCCATACAGAAGAAACGCCATTGCATTTTACTTCTAAAAAAGAGTAAGAATTCTCATTGTGTCAAAGAAAGGGGAAAAGTAAGAAAGATATGCTTTACATCAAAGTAAAGAGTGTATCTACCCACAATCTACACCCTACAAACCAGCAGCAGTGCACTTATGGGCCAGTCTTCAGGCGTTTTATGCCACAAAGTCTACACAAAATGAAGCACTTCAGTGCACATTAACAGACTAACAAAAATTTTGAAGAAATCACCAGAAGGGCACACATCGGAGTTGTTTCTGCAAACCACAAGTAGCTTCTGAACGTCAAAATGGGCAGCGGGGTGGCACAGCAGCGAGGTCACCCAGCAGTGTTAGCGAGCGGCGCCGGCGGAACCGCGGTGTCCGGCTCCCAGCACGGCACGGGGGTGACCGCAGACACCGAGCCCCCCGTTCCCGGCTGGGCCTCCTGCCCGCCCCGGGCCGCGCCCCTGCCCGCCCGCACGGCTCCACGTGCTGCCCGCCCAGCGGCCGGAGGGGCCTCCCTCTCACCCGGGCCCTCCGGGTGAACAGGGGGACGAAGAGAAGAAGGAAGAGCAGGAGAAGAAGGAGGAAGAGGAGGCCGGGGCCCGACGCCACTCACCATGGCCACGGCGCGGTCGCTGCTGTCGGCCTGAGCGCGCTGCAAGGGAAGAGGCGGGAGCGCGGCTGCCGGAAGGGGGGCGGTTCCGGGGGCGGTTCCGGGGCGGTTCCGGGGGCGGTTCCGGGGGCGGTTCCGGGGCGGTTCCGGGGGCGGTTCCGGGGCGGTCCCGGGGCGGTTCCGGGGCGGTCCCGGGGCACTCCCGGGGCGGAGCCGTCGTTCCCGCGGTGGGCGGCGGCGCAGGGCGGTCTCGGCGAGGGCCGATGGCGGCGGGCTCTGCGGGGCCGTGCGGCGATCACGGGCCTCGCTGGGCGCTGCCGCTCCACCCGCCGCTCTGCCTCGCCTGCGCCGTGGAGACTCTCGGCGACGGCGGCGCCTCGGTGGGCAGAGCTGCCCCGCCGGCCCTCCTCGTGTGCGGCCCGGCTGCCGCGCCCCTTTCCCCGCTCCCCACCGTGCCCGCCCCGCCGGCTGGGCTCCGCTCCTCGGCGCTCCCTTTGGGGCCGGGCCGGGCCGGGTGGGCCGGGGCCAGCCCTGTCACCTTCAGCCCCCGGGCCCCGGTGCCCCTTTTCCCCTCAGGGGGGTGCGGGCAGCGCGGGGGTCGGGCCCGAGGCCTGACGGGCTGCTGTGTTTGATTGTAGCTGGTGCGCAAGAAGCACGTCCTGTCCCGTCTCCAGGATGCCCTGGCCTGGCAGGCGCTGGCAGCCGTCCAGCTGCTGGCACCCGACGAGAGGGTGTGCGTGCATTTGATAGCAACTCTCTTCGGTAAGAGCTCTGCCGAGGCCTGGTGCAGCACCTGGGAGGAGGCAGTTGCCTTTTGTTGAATACACGTGAAGCTTCCCCACACTTGAAGCCAGAGAAAAAAGCAAAAGAATATTGAGGTGCCTGCCTCCATACTCCACCGTTCTGTTGAGTGTGTAATTACTCTCTGCAGAAAACTGCCTGTCACTGATTTAGAATAGGTTAATTAATTTTCTCGTTCCCCAAGGTGCAAGATTGGCATGTTTATAAAGCTCTTGCAGTTTTCTCGATGTATCTGTAGAGTTCTGGAGAACGGGGAGTGCCTGGCATTTTACTCTTTCCTGAATGCCCTCCATTCTGGTCTCATGTCTCTGGAGTTATATGAACATTCATACAGAAACCAAAGTGTGAGCTTAGAAACGTGTTGCAGGATTTGATTTCAAATGTGTAAATCACAAATATGTGTAGTGGATTTTTTTTCACCACCACTTTACATTTGTAGAAAAATTTGTTGCTGTAAAACTAAAACCTTCTGCTTTCTGGTGAGTCAGCCTCAGCAAAATAGTGTTTGGCAGGATGTCAGAAAGTGTCTTTCTAGCAGGTCTCTGTGATCTTGAACTTCTCTTACTGGTCTCTGTTTGCACAGCAGGGAGATCTCTTTGAAACATCTAAAATCTGGGTGAAAAAGAACTAATGGTCTAAATGAGGGAACAGTAAAACTGGAAGGGAAAGGTGGAGGGTAGAAATAAGAGTGCTTTCAAAGAGCAGATATACCAGATTCCTTTCATTCCACCATCTCATCTGCACATCCCGGATAATTCTTGTTCTTTGGGGAAAATTAACCTTAAAGACCCTGTCCCTGCCTTGACACACTGAATAGTTCAAACAGTTGATTTGTGTTGTGCATGTTTTGGAAGCAGTTTTGTTAGAAACAAAACTTTGTGCAGTTTTCATTCTCTCTCTCTCTTTTTTTTTTTTTTTTTTTAGTAGTGTGTGCACACGTAATCCTTCAGAGTAGTGGAAAGAGTGGTGATTGTGGCCAATTCAACCCTACACTATATGGCCCTAACACAAAATACCCTAGGAGACAGGGATGCTGTGCTTGCACTTCAGTGCTCTTGTCTGCTTTAATAATTCTCTGAGAATTGTCTTTACGATTGGGTGGTTTGAGGACACCTTTGAGTTTTACTCTACGTGGTGTAACTCTTAGAGCAGTTGGAATCCTGGTCTAAGCTTGGGGCTACAAATAATGGCGTGTTCATTTTCAATAGAGCTTGGATGAACTAATTTCTGTTTGGTGCAAAAATGTGTAAGAGGGAATGTAAGAGGGACCCCCAAAGTTTGAGCAGTGCTTTGGAGAGAGTATTAATGGTGCATTCAGGAAAATACCTTTGGAGAGAGAATATTGGAATAAGCACAGGAAGAAGAAAGGGGGTTTAGAGAGGTGAAGTGTAGAATGTTATGTACGAGGTTGTGTATTTCAGATAAGCCTGAATTTCATGCAGCTAATATTGTAATGTTTGATAATGCTGTATACAAATCTTTTCTAGAGTTACTAAGGATTGGGCAGATGAGGCAGGAAATAAGTAATTTCTTCACCTGCCATAACATTGCTTTAGTTGATCAAAATTCTGTGAGATCATGGAGCCTTCAGAGGGGAGGTAGTTTGATTTGATACATTGAAACAAGTGATTTAGTGTGGCAGAAGTGAGGATCCAAACCATGTGCCTGATGCTACAGGTCGAAAGGGGCTGGGAGGTAGAATTTCTTGTCTGCTGGGGTGTAGTAGAGTGAGACAGTGGTTTATTTTAATATATCAAATTTTATGTTCTCATTGTAAAATCAACTTGTTGAAGTGATGCCTTCAGGTTCAATTTGATGCCTTCGGGTTCAATTTAATGTTGGAATAGTTTCCAGATGAATTAAACCTGGTGTTTTAATTTAAACGGGATTTGGTTTCAGGTTTTTCAGTACTGTGGAGGGAGAAGACTGTTCATAGTAACTGATAAGAATGGAGGACACAAAGGACAAAACTCACAGCTGGGCTTTGACTTTCCATCATTCTAGGATGTTGTTTCAGATGTGTAATACTGGATACACACAGTGAGGTGTGGTGGTGGCAGCAGTTACATATTCCCTGACATAGGTGGAGCCATTGACTTCAACTCTAAAACACATGAAAATTTCACAAGAGAGTCGAGTGTCTCATGTCCCTGTGTCCTGCTCATGGAGGCACATTTTGCGATTTTCCCAGAGAGTATCCACCCTTGCCTGACAAAATCAGGCTGATGTCATGTGAAGCAGGGAAAACATACCAGTTCTGGAAAAAAAAAATAAAAAATCAGCTCTTTTTAACAAGAAGGAATTACTGCACTGGTGATCAGAAGCAGGAATGAGTTCCATGACCTGTTGTGGTTTTTCTTGTAGGGATGTTGCATTCTGTGGAAGAGAGCAGTGCCCTGAACCTATCAGTTGAAGGTGAGAGACAAATGCCATATCTCAATTACTGGCAGTTCGTGAAGGGGAGAATCTGTCTGGTCTGATACCTATAGTGAGATGCTCAGCTTCGACACAGCTTCAGTGGAGAAGACCATATATATCCATGCAACAAAAATGAGTGGTCTGCCCCAATATTGGGGGGCAGGGGAGTGTGTGTATGTTTAAATATTTAATATTTCTCTCACAGGTTTTGTGTGTGTCATGAATTCAAATGGGTAACGGTGCCTCAACTTTGGCATCTTTGGACCTGTGGTTTCCTCAGATACTTTGACCAAATAGTCAAAGCAAATGGAAATCTATGAGATCTACTGCTTTCTCCTCAGGAGTTCAGGGTATTTGTGATTTAGCTGTACAAGCTGTAGATTCCTCTTTGTGAGCAGTCCCTCATTTGAAAACTGAAGGAAACATCTGCAGGGCTAACAAAGGAATCTCTGCAGTCCAGTTAACTCTGGGCACCTCTGCTGAGTCTAGTGATATCAGCAGTGCAATGATGCATTTCGTGTCCAGCCATGAAAAGTAAAATGACAAACTTCTTCCAGAGGGATTTAAGTTTTCAGACACTTGCTTGAAATGGGGTTGAAAAATAGAGAAGTCTTTCTGTTGTGTTACTGGCCTGTTGAGAGATGGATGCTCTCTAACAGAGCAATTTTAATTAGTGTTGCCTAAGTCTTGAAAGTTTTTTAAGTTTCCGAGAGTTTGGCGCAAGAAAGGGCTATTAAACCATCTATAAATCACCTATCTCAGATATGCTTCTGTTGAGATGCATAGCTCTGTAGCTGAAGTAGGTCTAGTATTGCTTTGAATATACCAAGAAATGGTGAGCCCAAAAGTCTCTGGTATTTCTTTTTAGAATGCTTTGCCAGGATATGAATCAAAAGTGTAGGTTTTCTAAATGAGTCATGCCATGACAGCAAGCCACATCCAAGACAGCCTTACCAAATCCTGTGTAGAAATGTGTGCAGTGTCTCAGTAAAGGGGCTATTGCCAAAATTTTATCTGCTGAACATTCAGGTGCCAGTTCTAAAGGTATTGGAAGAGGAATTTTGCTTCCTGCAACTGGCCTGCTGGTATATGTGTGGAGGCACAGGCAGCCTGCCCTCATCAGGCAACTCCCTTGTGATTTTGTTAGGGAAACCCCAGGTGATGTGTTGTCACTGCCTGACAAACAATTTCTTGATGATTCCTTAGTACAGAGCTGACAGAGTTCTTAAAATTTCAGTGAACCAATAATAACAGCACTTACTTGGGGCTGAGGAGGTGAACACCACCACTCTGGTGACTGGCACCTTGTTTTCTGGTAAGGTATGTGGGATAACTGCAATGGGGAATGGCTGATAGACTTCACTTACCTTAGGGACACTTGAAGGAGGGACAGCAGCTGAAGGAGGAGCTCTGAGTGTGAATCTAAGGATCCTCAGCAGTTTCAGTTCTGATATCTTCTCTGGAAGGACGCATTTTTAAAGACCAGTTTTCATGCAGTAGGAAGCCTGTCTATTCAATTACCATATTTTTTTATGCTTTTAAGCTAGGTGGGTTTCCCCCCCCTTTTTTCCTGATTCCTCACATTTACTTGGCTGCCCTGGGGCTGAGTTTGTCACTTGCAGCTCATTTCCATGCGTGGTTTGTAGTGCAGCCAAAGCAGGACTGCTGGAATGATGGCTCAGAGAGCATGAGCTGGGCTATCAGAAGTAATAGTGCTGGGAATGTGGGAATGCTGCTGTAACCCTGCCGTCTCAGTACATCTGTGCTCATTTCATTTCTAAGCTCTTTGCTCACTGGTCTGCTAAAGCCCCATGGAAATGGATTGTGAGTGCTTCTGTGTGTGCATTACTGATCCTGTTTTTTCTGCCTAGTTCTGGTGCGGCTTGTTGTGGAGCTGAAGTCAGAACAGTACTTACACTGCATTTTGGGTGAAAGTCAGAAGGAGGTCAGTGAAGATTAGTTCTCTTTCCCTTCCTTCCAGTCTTTCAGAGGTTGAGGAATGAGTGGCCCTGCAAGACTGGGATCACAGAATCATAGAATGGTTTAGGTTGGAAGAGACCTTAAAAACCACCTAGTTCCAGCCTTCCTGACATGGGCAGAGATGCCTTCCACTAGACTATGTTGCTCAAAGCTCCATCCAGCCTGACCTTGGTTATCCTAATGCCAGTTCCCCAGCTGTGATGTTGGCAATGCTAGTGTCCACCATGAAGTTTTTATATTGTTCTCGTGATGCCTTGCAGCCATAGGGCTTCATGATACTTTTATGGAGCTGTGTGGTTTCCTCAGATACTTCTTTTCCTACTTTACTATTTCAGTTATATGAGGATCTTTTTCAGCCTGTGCCATGGACTCTTTACTCTCTTCATTCCTAAGTTTATGATGGTCCCACGGGGTACAAAAAAAGGGATGTAACAAAAATGGTGAGAAATTAGTCTGGTTCATCTGCTCATGTAAGAAGTAGAGGGGAGAAGAGGAAAAGAAACAAAAAGCAAGCAATTCCTTGAATTCATTTAAAGACATTTTGGAGACTAAGTGTGGTATTCAGGGTTTTCCTGTGATTTGTCATTAGTGATGAAGAGGACCCATTTTTGGAAAAGATCCTGTTCTGGAAAATTATGCATCACTGAGAACTTGATGGTTTGGGTGCATTCTGGCTTCGTACTGTGTCCTCATCAGTGAAACATTTTCCTTCTCTGTCTCCTTTACAGCTGTGCAAAGCAACTACCATGAGAAGCAGCCTGCCCACATTTTCTCTCTTGGGCAAGCTGGCAGATGCCATCCCAGGCTTTGCTGATATACTGGTAGTAAAGCACAGTGAGTAGTATGTCATGTCCAACTGAAGGGTGGTATTCACAGCCCTAGTACACATGCCTTCATGCACTCCCCTGTCCTCAGATATGTTCATGAAGGTCACACAAGAAGCCTGAGTGGCAGTCAGGCCACCTGGGATACAGGTCAGAACATCAGAACCTTCACAGGTGGTTATTGTTCTAGCCAGGTAAAAGCAGCCTGTGTGAGCTGGGGTTGTGGGTCTGCCTCACAGGCAACATACATTTAGATTTCTTTTTTCCTTGATCCAGTGCTTGAGGGTCTGGTGAGCAAGCTGAACTGTTTGTGGAGGGAGCTGGGATGATGGATCTTTGTATGGTGAACAGTGAGCTCTGCTAGCTGTTTATTACTGTACCTCTGCTCAGAGGGACAGATGGTGCTGAGTATATTACTTAGTTGTGGCATTCATTAACCTGCATACACTAGTCTGTCCAGTAGGCTTTTGCAAGTTTTTAAGGGAAATAGGTTGGTGCTTTTAAAATGTCAGTGAATGTTTGCTGTTCCTGTTCCTCATACTAGGTAATGTAGTGGATCATCTGCTGATGGGCTTGATGTACCCAAATGAAGGTATAAAGGCTGCTGTCTGCTACTTGTATGGCAAGTTGTACTCCTCTCCTGTTGGCACAGAACAGCTCTCAGGACACTTTGAAGAAAGGCTGTGTGGTGTCTTCTTGAATACCCTGGGATGTGCACAGACAAAGGAGCTGCAGGTTAATTGTTTGGGTAAGGCATTGCTGAGAGAAACTGCAAGGTGCAAGGGAAGGCTTAGAATGAGGAGGAAATCCTTGGCCAGTTTAGATGCTCTAATGTGGGTCTTTCCGTAGAGGGTCTTTGTGCTGCTTGTCCAAAATCAATCCTTTCTGTTGCTCCATAGCAATGAAGTGGCTCAGACCTGCTGCTGAGCACCCCCAGGCCCCTGTGTTCCCTGATGCCTCACATTTGCCCAGCATTGACTAATAATCTTCAGTCTCTTCAGAGCTTGTGCTATGGCCTGATCATCCCTCAAAGTGTCTGAATGCAAATACTGTGCATGGGCAGGTGGGTTTTGTAGAGCAGTGGGATGGAGTCTAAAAAATAGTCTTTAGATGTGGAATATCACGTTAATTAGATAAAAAGCTAATGTGGAAGTGGCACTTTCTTGCAGTTATCCTTCCAACTGCATGTTTCAGCTGTTGCTGGGGAGCACAATTTCAACCTTTCTGACATTGCTTGTTTGTAAACCATCCAGGGAATTAATTTTTGTAGAAGGAGGCAAGCAGGAGC
Organism: Zosterops lateralis; assembly: GCF_965231275.1. Classification (NCBI taxonomy): domain Eukaryota; kingdom Metazoa; phylum Chordata; class Aves; order Passeriformes; family Zosteropidae; genus Zosterops; species Zosterops lateralis. The sequence goes on from NC_139765.1 coordinate 24,958,733, forward strand.
TGGATTGCTTCTTGGCTTATCTACTCAACTACTAGAAATAGATTATGATTCCTTTGAAAGTAGAATTCTGTAGCTCAGACAATACCCCTGTGAATTTGTACTGATGTACTGATGATTTTCATCAATACCTGTAGCAGTGATCTATACTGTTATACTGAAGGTGTTTTTTGGAGTGTGGGTATCCTTTAGCTGCACACAGCTGTTTCTGTAAGAGCCTGTGAAAACAGAAGTTAAATGCCTGCTCTCTAGGAAGTGTTCTAGGGAAAATGTCTTGTCATTCGAGTCACTGACTGCTTGGAGAAGAATGCAGGTCAAGAGCTCTCCCAAGAAACAGTTTAAAGTGTGGTTACTAACAGAAGATAACACAAGTAGAGGGCTCCTGAGATGTGCCCATGAACATACATGACTCTGAGAAGGAACAGAGAGCAGATCAGACCAGCAAAAAGTATCAACAACAAGGGGTTGTAAGACATGAGGGTCCAGGGCAGTATCTGGGGACACAGTGAGAAGAAGCTCCCTAAACTGGAAGTGAGGCCCTCCAAGACAGGGGAGGAAGTTGGCAACAAGTCTTAGTCTGTAAATACTCATGTGTTAATATAATCCTTACTGTGCTGTCCAGTATGGTGTTCATTCTTGCTCCCCCTTTTGCAGGTTTGCTAAAGGAGCTGCTGAAATCTGACCATTTTGTATCTATTCTTATGAATAATTCAAAGACAGAGGAGGAGACTGAGAATCCTGACTTTTTAGAAGGAGAAAATCCACTGCCACTTGTTCTCAAAAAGGTGATTGCTGAAGTAGTAGTGAATTGTTGGTGCATGTAAATAATTTGCTGGCCTGTAATGAACCTTTATCTAAGGCACTGTATATATAAAAAAGCAAAATGTTCTGTTACCAACACCAGCAATAGAGGCTGCACTGAGAATTGGGGGTGCCTCTGTTGATCAGCTTCTTGTTCATTTCTGCATCCTGGAATGTGGAAAATTTTACTCCTGGCCTTAGCTGATTTTACTCCCTTACACTTGAGGTCTAATACAGTACATGCAGCACCAGCATGACTAAGCCTGGGGGCAGAACAATTCTTACTCATGATTTACTCTGTTGTGGTTCTCATGTGCTTTTTTGAGTCTCTTTGGTTCAGCATTTTATCTTACCCTAGCAAGTTTAATCTGTGAACTAAATGTCAAAAGAGAGATCTTAATTTATGTTTTAAATTTTAAAAAGTAGAACAGTGTCTTACTCAGAGCTGCATAGCTGATTTCCTTTGTCCTTTTGACTGTTCTTCCAAACAGCTCTTGTTGACCAGAGATGAGATGTTACAGGCAGCAAGTTCTCACTGTATGGCTGCAGTGCTGGTTCACTCTCCCAGCAGATATGCTCCTGCTTTTATCCATGCAGATGTCCCAGGTGAATAAATCCAGTAGCATCTTATTATTCATTCCCCAGTATCAAAGCTGCACCTAGCTGTTTGGTTTAGGAATCAGGCTGGCTTCATGAAATCCACCGATGGCATAATATGGTGGCGATTTTGTACTGGGTGATTTTAGGAGTAGGAGCACAGAGTATGTTTTCAACTGAATGTTTAGAAGCAGATGTCGCCAGGCAGAATGGAGTTTCCACAGAGAGAATTTGGCCAAGTCCTTGGAGTCAAGGTCCTTCTAGCAGGACCTTAGATACAAGCCTAAGCAGACCGGGGTTCCATCTCTTTCCACTAAATGTTGTAAGTTTGCTCAGATTTTGGTCTAGGATTTAGCTTTAAAATGCAGCTAATGGGAGATGGTTTATTATTTCTCTGTAATCCCAAAAGACAGAAATACTTTCATTATACCGATTCTTTGGGAGATGTAAAAGTCATGAGGGAAAAATGGTCACTGCATCTGTGGTAAAGCTTGCTTTGTGGCTTTTCATTTGTGCTAAAGGCTAGATCCACAATTCAGCTCCTTCCTGCTGAGTTTGTACTGGGAAGATGCCTGCCCATGGGTTTCTGCTCTCCAGTCACCTCTTTTTGAACACTAGCATACCCCTGAGCATCTACTCTGTTCTCCATTCCTGCCATTTCATAGTACAGCCGTTCTCCCTGTTGCTGTTTCCTTGTTTCCTCCTCCTCCTTCCTCTGCTCTGTTCTAGGAGCAGCTGTGCCATGCTATGAGCAGCCTGCCTCTTACCAGGGTGACCTTATTTGTGTATGTGTTTGCAGAATTCCTCTTTGAGTGTCTCTTGTGCAAAAATGAAATCCTCATCTGGTCAGTGTACTGCTGCTTGCTCCTCCTGACTGAAGAGCGCCTTTTCTTCTCCAAGTGTCACAGCGTCTATGGTGAGTCATCAACCTTTCTGACAGAGTGACTGCAGTAATTTTCCTGCCTCTAGCTGAATTCCCAGTGTTTTACACACAATCACAATTGCCAGTCAGGATGGATAAAGGACTGAAAATAAGTACCTATCACACATGTCTGTGATGTCCAATGTAGTTTGAATTTATAGTGTCATTGTCCTAATGAGTTTCTGATGAGCATTAATTCATTATAATAACCAGTTATCATGATTGAGACTCTCTGAGTTAATATTAAGTATTTTCATGGATATGCCAAGAGTAGATTTAGGAAGAATGGTTAAATTCCTTCTGTTCTTTGGGACTTACCTCCAGCAGTGAAGGTTGAGGCATGTTATGAGGGTGCTGGGTAAACAATCAACAGTTTTGGGCAATTATTTCTGTCTAGCTCTGAAGCATAGTGGTTCAAATCTTTCTTCCTTTTAAAAATGAATTTTGCTTCCATTCTGGAATCTGGAACGTTAAAAGCCTCTCTGTGACTTCTCTTGAATGTGTACAGGCATTGAATCTCTGGTGAGGAGTCTCCAAGGTGTCTTGCTGCTGAACAATGTGGAGTTGCACAAACAAGGTCTCCTGCTCTTCACTGAAATACTGAAACGGTAAGGGAGTACCCTGTCAGGCTTGCACAGGCAGAGTTTGGTACCCCAAAATGGAGACTGTGGGGCTTTTGCTTTTTAAAATTTTCTTCAAAGATCAGATATCTACACACAAGACTTTTTTCTATTTAAAAGATGGTGCTGAGCAATCTCATCTCCTTTATTCTTGCAAAGAAGGGCTTGATGGTTGTTTGTGAACCTCCCAGCTTGTCCCGTCTGTGCCTAGACCCACCACTTTATCTTCTTCCTGCTTCCTTTCCTGTCAGGGAGGTGAAATCTCTTTTCAGCTGTAAACAGAGCAGGAGAGAAGGCCAGGAAGATCCTGGAGTTTGTGAGCAGGCCAGTTCCTGCTAAGTGTGCCTCTGTGACAAAACAAAGCATGCAAATTCCAGGGCCTCTGGTCTTCTGTCATCATCTGAGCTAAATTCAAACTGCAAAAACAAATTCTAGGCTGAAATATTAATGTCGTTTGTCATTTTTCCCTCTTGTTTTCTGCTAAGAAATAATATACACTGGCTTGTTTTTCTTCTGTGTTTCCTGTTCTTGCCTCTATGATCTTGTTCCTATTTTGCCATGCTAGTGACAGAGCCTTTTTTTTTGCCACTTAGATCCCTCAAGAGAGCCCTTGAGCAGAATTTTGGAAATGTCATAGTCAATTTTGTAGCAAGTGGCAGGGTGAAAAAGAAGAAAAAGCAACAGTGCTAGAACAGTGTGGTGATGCCAGTGTGGGATCTGCCAAAAAGAGAAACCAGGATGTGGGGAACACTAATTACAGCATTTATGCTTGTAAAACAAAGAGAACACTCTGTGCAGTTACTGTAATTTTCTTGCACACCCATTCTGCTTCTCTGAGCTTTGCCTTGAAAATCGCATTTTATTTAAAATTATAGTGGGGAAAGAGATCTTGTGCTGGAATCTCTTGTCTTGGTTTTAGCTTGCAGCTGGATTCTCTGGTGTAAGTCAGCCTCACATTCTGTTGAGGTCCATGCAGAACGTACTGCTCCCATTGCCAGTATGTCAGGAATATTGGGTAGCTCTCCCTGGACTGACCTTTGTCCCAGCATAATCAAAGTAGCAGGTGCAGTTTGGGGCCCAAAGATGAGAGGCTGCAGGAAGCTTCAAGACTACTGCCCTTCACACTTTCCCCCCCAGCCCCGAAGATATCACAGTGGACCATATTGAAAGTGGATTTGTGCATCTTGAATGGCTCAGCAATACTCCTCCATCCCTTCCTCCCTGTATCAGTCAGTGAAGAATTTTTTCTTCCTGATGTGTTTTACTTCGGAAGGTCAGTGATTAAAGAAAGGAAATACAGAGGATTACTAGAATTACCCAGTGTAAGTAGAAGCAACTTGGAAATTCAGTGCATCACTTGTGGCTTGGCTCCTGATGCCTGAGTTCCACAAGTCCTTTTCCTTGCCATGCCCACCTCATAGCTTTATCTCACAGCAGAATGTGAGGTGGCTGCAAAGCTGGGTTCCATCCCACTGAGCAACTAAAAAGGATGGTTCTTTGTCTGTTCCCTTTTTGTCATGTAACTGAGCTACTAGTGTAATTTCTACTGAAGTTCACTTTGCTTTCCCATTTCTACATGAGAGCATGTGCTCCTGGCTTGCTTTAGTCAGGCACAACTGAGAAAATTGAATAACAGGGAATATTTTTGGCTTCCAAATCTGGCTCCTGTCATGCTGTGCTGCTTTTCTTGCTTCACTTTGGAGGCACTCTCTGGCAGGCTGTTAGTGCCTCTTGTCTGCATGTAGCTACTACCTATCTTCCCTCTGCCCTCCCAACTGTACCTGACTTGCCAGAGCCAAATGAGCATAGTCTGCTATTTACACAGCTCTGTTCAGTAATGAGATTAATGGCCTGTTGTCCCTTCATGCTGAATGCTCAAAGGTGTTGGGTCACACAGGACAAAAATGCTCACTATTGAGAAGGATTGTCAAAACAGTCGGATTGTGTTTATTTTCCTGATTACTTTTCAGGTTTGTGAAGGTTTCTGTCCTGGCAGCATCTGGCATTAAGAGTGTGGTGAGAGAAGCTACTCTCTTGGCATTATCCTTATTCTAGGATGGTGATATTTACTTGTATGCTTAAAAATATAAGTTGCTAGATGAACTCACAAATGTGAAAGCAGATGGCCTGAACTTATAGTCCTAGGCACAGAGATCACTATATTTTGTAAAGCTTGTTTTTCTTGTGCTTTTCATGTCAGTGTTCTGGAGTAGTCACATAGTTATCCAGGCTGTAGGTGTTTTATCATGGTAGTGCTTCAGACTGGCTGAAATTTCCTCTTTATAGCAAACCATCTACCTGCTCAAGTCTGAGAGTACCCCCTTGAGAGCAACTGGCTCTCAGTACTGAAAAATGTAGCTATAATCTCATGGCTCAGTTGTCCATTTGCTGAAATGAGAGAAGGGCAGTACAGTTACCTAACTCTGACAACATTCTTCTTGCTTACTTTGTTTCCTCTTCACAGGCAACCAGTGGAAATCAAATTATTTACAAGCCGAGGTGTATGTATAGAAGCTATTCATGTTTTGATGGAGACAATGAACTGCCCAGTGCTGGATGTGGCAGTGGAGGCTGTGAAAGCTGTGGCAGCTTTCCTGAGGTAGGCAGGAATGTATTTGCAGGCTTTTCTTCAGCTACATCTGTTGATACCATCTTGAGCTTTGCAGTTCCCCTGTGGCTGTGTGGGTGAATGTGCTCTGCAGTGGGACTTGTGGCTGAGGCAGGCGTGGGTACAGCAGAGCCAGCTTCCCACCCACCTCAGGGAAGCTGCCAGAGCAATGAAGCTGTGGCAGGCAGCAAGTCATTGCAGCAAGGACCTAGTGTTCCAGGCAGGCTTGTACAGCAGCTGCTGTGGCTTTGTCACTCTGTGCCCCATCCAGATTGGTAAGAATAATACACATAAGACTCTGGACAGTCGTGGGCTTCCTGACTGTAGTGAGAGCAGACAGAGCACTGAGGGTGTGTTTGGGCTCATGTGTGGGTGCAGGCACTATTCAGATATTCTGACCTTTTTGTGCTCTGCTGGAGAGAAGTGGCAATGGCATATTTCCATCAGAAGAGCAGTTATTTCTGATGGCGTTGCCTTCCTAGTGGGATGTCTCCAGCGGGGATTGTGCATCTTGTCTTTCTCTTCACTTGTTGAGGAAGGACCATCTGAGCTCCCCTCCAGTCCCATTTGAAGAGCTGCAGAAGCTTTTGGAGGCAGTGCTGAAGCGATGTGCCGACCTTTCCCCATCACAGAGTAGTAAGAGGCATGCAGTAAGTCAAAAATTGTTGCTTGTTGGTAGGACCAAGCAGGACAGGGATGATCCTCCTAGGACATTATGTGGATGTTTTATATATGTTCCATCCCCTCACTTAAATCCCCCATGGCTGTTTGGTTCTCCGCTATTTCTTTTGATCCTCGTGCCTCGAGATGGTACCAGACTTTGAAGCAGATGAAGATGGATGCAGGTGAATGTTATCTTTCTAAATCAGTGAAGTTCTGTGGGACAGCACTTGAGCATGCTACTCTCTTTATATGTCCAGTACTCCAAAGTAATTTGAACTTCCCCTTCTTTCCACCCCCACCCTGTAGGCTGCATTGGTCAATCTATTTTTTCAGCAATGAACATTTCTTGTTCTACATTCAGTTCAAGAGTGTCATCATATATGCACTGTGATCCATCAGCAAGGGAGTTAGCCACTCTTTGAACTAGAAGTTCTTTCCTGTTCCTGGCATCCACAGTTAGTGTGATGTGCTGCCAGGACCTCTGCACCTCTGAGAGAAGCCCCAGGTACAGATGGCAAATGAAGAGACAAGGGCTCAGCTTTTTTGCTGTAGGCTTATAGCCATGTAGGTTTTGATTGCATGCCAGTAGTGACAAGAACACCTCCATGCTCAAAGGAGTAGCAGAACTCCAGATTTTTAATGAACAATTTTTAGACCCAAGTTCTGTGGTACTAGATATTTGCCTTCCCTGCCTGAAGAAGGCAGAAAGGCTTTCTGTCGCATAGGCAGATGTTGGCCAGTCAGTTTGCGCACACATAGAACTAGGTGTCCTTTCAGAATTAGGGGCTTCACAGGAAAGAATTTAGACAGATAGTGAGAATATCCAGGCTGTGTTTAAAGGGAGAAAAGGGGAAATGATGATACCTCTGCCAAGGTATCTCAGCATGAAATGGAGAAGGAGTTCTGAACTGCCAGGTGCCAGTGTGTAGCTGTGCCCTCCTCTGGTATTATGGAGAAGACCACCACAACAGATTAAGACTTAAAGGTAGATTTTGAGTTCCAAGTTGTTCCCAATTTGGGCAAATGATTAACTCTGATGCTTCACTTGGCTTCAGGCTTAACTCAGTGGGATGCTGTGTGGGAACAAGAATTAGTACATGCTGCTTAGAACTATGAACCAAAGGAGAAGTTCTAAGATTGCATTGCTATGCAAGGAGAGGAACTATTCTATGTTGTCTGAAGAGTATTTGGAAGAAAAAAAAATTTTAAAAAATACAAAGTTTTCTCAGAAGGATTTAAAGCTCCATTAGCTGAAATGCTTAAAACTCAGATTAGGTCAAATCATGGTAATAGCAACTCTAAAGACAGGGCAGTGCAGAATTAGTAGCTCTGTAACTCTGTCTTCCCTAGGAAGAGCACACAAGCTGCTTAACTCTGCCCTCTCTGGGGAAAGCACAGTAGTAAAAAAAATGTTGTGTGAAGGAGTGAAGTGAAATCTGTTGTTCCACCTGCTGCTGGTGTCAGAGGAGAAAGCTATGTTTTTCTGGAAGTAGACATAAGATTTTAAAGACTTCTCTCCTTTAACAGGGTGATCTCCTATTCTCGGCGTCTCAGAGTCACCCGGCAAACAGAAATCTTGGTAGAGTTCCTCAGAGACAGGGTCAGTTCTTGCTCAATACCCTGGAAAGTTTCAGAAATGCTTGCAGGTGAGGACAAGTCAGGAAGGTGTATGAGGGGGTGGTGGGTGTCCATGTCTGTCCATTCTTCTGTCCTTGCAACTATGTTTTTCTACCCAGCACAGAAATCACAGGTGAGAGTTCAGTGCTTGGCACTGGTCAGTGAAAAAGCAGAGTGAGGGGAATGTATTAATAGTGAAAATTTTGTGACACTTGGATATGTCTCCCATGAAATTTGCCTAGGACCTATCAGTTTATTTAATGTCTTTGGGCTTTGAGGGACTGCTTGAAAATTCACCAAAACTGCTAATAATGTAAGAACTATTGGAAGGTATGTGTGAAACCAGATTCCTGTGCTGTGTGGTTTTAGTGCCAGAGGGGATTAAGCATTTAACAAATGCGTATCTGCTCCAAATGCTGGCCTTGGATTTGCTTGTGCCTGTGACCTGTTACTGAAAATGGCTTTACAGACCCCAACTTTACCTTTTTGCTTGATCAGAGCACCATTTGGCACCCTTAGCTGCACAGCAGACAGTAGTAGATGAGTTAATGTATGAATCAGGTTCAGTTTTTAGTGTGGTCTGGCCAAATTAGTTTTGCCTTGCATCACTTGGGTTGGCTGAGATAATTCAGTCAGAAGCAGACATGCCTTTCTGTACTGACCCAGAGTCTTGGGGTAGTGTTAGAGGCCACTCAGGTTCTGTCATGGATTTTATATCAGCTAAATGGTCCCTTGGCTGATTTTCACAAAGTTTGCTATGTTGTGCATCAGGCACTCTGGTGTTGCTGAAAACCAGTCTTGCCACACCAGAGCTCCCCCACAGCAGATGCTTTCTTCACAGAAACTAAGTCTTCCTTTCCCAACATATACTGTTGTGCAACCTTGATGACTTTTAACAGCTTCACTCAAGAGGTAACTGAAGTGATGGCCAGATTCCTCTGTTTCCAACCCATTGAGTGTTTTGTGGTCCTTTATGGTGAAATCGTGATTAAAATGTAGTATCTGCTGTCTTCCTTTACAGAGTAAGGAGATTTCCTCTTTCCTTTGTTGTCCACTGTGTGTTTGTAGGTTAGCAGTGGAATTCCAGGGTGACTTCATGGCCCAGGAGAATGCTTTCACTGCCCCCAACTCTGAGAGCAAAGACACACTAAGCAACTTCTCTGAATTCCTGTTGAGGATTTGTGACAGCCTCTGCATCCCCATGGTCATGGTAGGATTTATTTTGTACTTGGTCTGTTCCATGGTACCTGGAAAGGTGCTTTCAAGCACCAAGAGTGAGTTGCACAAATGGTTTTTTTGGGAAGAGAGCACATCAACTAAACCGAGAACAACTGTGGCATTTCCCACTTTTCCATAGCCAAATATTGAATTATATAGTTCACGCAAAAGATAGTATATGCTCTCAGAGGGTACAGAAATTCATAATTTTTCCATGTAGATGTCAGTGTCTTTCTTCAGACTGTGCACTCCCATAACCTACCTACCATGATGTGGGATCCATTGCAGCTCCGGATATGTCAGAAAATTAAGGGTGCCTGAACTGTTGTTTCCCCTTCTGCCACTTTTTCAAAACTTGCCTGTGTCCCAGGTGCCTGTTTGCACCTGCAATTTCATTTCTATGCTTCTTCCCAGAAGGTACTGATAAGGCTGCCCAGAAAGGGCAGTATTAAGCATTGTGCCTTAGTAAGGCCTGTTACATGATTTAAAAAGTGACTGTGGAGACTCATGAGTGCTTTAGTGCTCCATACAGGCCTGTCCCTAAGACAATTTAAGCAAAATTGTCAAACACTAGGACTTTTATTGTGGTTCCTAATATTTAGTAAAGTTTTCTTGTGCTTTGTGACAGGTACAGGTATATGGATTCTTGCAGTTGTTAGGAGCTTGGAGATGTTTTGGTTGGTGTTTTCTTAACTGATCTCTTGGTAGGCAGCTGCAGTGGCATTGCTGTTCTCCTCCCTGACATGAGGGTGCAGTGCATGTCCAGTTTGGCAAAGCTGCAGTCAGTGTGCTGTTTCTTGCTCATTGAACTTGGGTAAAAATCAATGGACTATGAGAAAATTGTCCTGTGACCTTCAACAAGAGCGAGTTGAGACATTCTGTTCTAAACAGTTTGGAGCTGGAGTCTGTAGAGAGCTCAAGTGGCTGTGTTTGCCACTGTTCTGTGAAATGCTAAAGCACAGGTGTTAAGTGCAGCTGAAGTCAGCTGTGCTTAAACATATGTCCTATGTTGTATAGGAGAATTAACCATCTGACCTGTAAGAGCAGTAACTTCCTGGGCAATGTGGGCAGTAATGTCAGTCACTGTGCATTAAGGCCTAACATTGCCTGCTGAAATCCAGAAGAAGATTCTTGTCTGATGTGATGTCTAGCAGAGTTACCAGCACAGCTCACAGCGCGGGCAGAGGGAAGTGTAAGTTGCGTTCAAAGTGCTCTCTGAGCATGCTCTGCTGCCAGGCATTTTGGTAAAAGAACTGCTACTCTATTTGCTTGGATTTAGAAACCTGACTTTCTGGGCAGGCAGGAAGGAAGCTGCTACCTTCAGTGTTTGTAGCCTCTTGTGCACCTGATCTATTTGTCCTTCCACAGAGCTATCTGGAAAGGGCTGTCAGCCCATCCGTGACAGAGGTTTTCATCTCGACACTCAATACCCTCTTCACAGTGGTGCCAAGCATGCGGAATAAGTTCTCCAAGAAGCTGGGTATGAGGGTATTGTGGGATCATGTTCTCCATGCTCTTAACTGGTGGAACTTGCTGCAGCTGCGTATTACTGAGGCAATGAGCCTAACATTGAGAATTTATGTGGAGGATTCTATTACATGTTTATATGAATAAGAATAGAGTGCATAGTCATGTTCAGCAGGATGGAAAAGTTATTTGGTCCCAATGATGATGGGACAGGTTTTATTTTGGATAAGAATGTTGCATCAGCTTTATCCTTCCCTCTGGAATAATTCAGAATCGAATTGGCTGTTCCTGTAGACAGGGATTATGCTGGAATTGTTGGTGGGATTTTACTATATAGAAATCATAGTTTAGTCTATGTATGCCTTATTCTTCACACCTCAGAGAGGTGATGTAGACAATTCCTTTGTTCTAAACATGTGAATCTGGCAAATCTTCACTTCTCCTCCTGAGAAAACAAATGAATCTCAGATACTCTTCTCATACCCAAACTTGGAGTAGTTTACTTTCTGAGAGAAAGCCTAATATATGTATTCTTACTGAAATGGCCTGCCCTCTTCACCAGTCTTGTATGAAGGTGTGTGGGGGTGGGTGATTATGGGACCTGCCTACTCTTTTTCTCATCATACATATTCTGTGCTTCTTTAACATTTCTGTCTTGCTTTCTGTCTAGCATCCTCATCCTTCATCCGACTGACACTGGAGCTGAAGGCCAGATTTTGCTCTGTACAGAGGTATTGTGACGTTGTGACGTGTGCATTGTAAGTGAGCCAAAAATTTCCAGATTGGAAAGTAGATCATGCCTTATGTAATACACCTGATTAGGCAAGATGAGCAGCTGAAAGACTCAAGAATGGTTGTGTCTTACTGAAAAATGTAAATGCTTTCTGACAATGGAAGAGCTTGATGTGGGAGAAGCAGTTTGGTAGGGGGCGGATGGATTTACACAGCATTGTGAGAATTCTGTGCTCTGTCCTGAGTTACACAGATAGAGATAAAGCGGCCTGACTTTGGAATAATCTGATCAGTTAGTGTTCTGAAGAGAAGTACCAGTAGCATCAGTTCCATCTGAGCTCTGGTTTCCTAGGCATATACTACCACTGTTGTTGTTCCTCATAGTGTGATAAAGTATTAGAAATGAAGGGAGGAGGATAACTTCTGTAGCAGGCATTGCAAAGGATCTCCTGTAGTAGAGGCTATGATTTCTAGGTTGAGGAGTATTTGGGGAGATTCCCTGTGGGTCTGCAGAAGTGTGTTATCTCCTCGTTCTTGTGGCTGTACCTCATTTAAAAAGTAAACAAAACACACAGCACTCCTAGTCCAGTTTACTAGTGTGGAACTTTGAGTGGGGGCATTTGTGGCTGTGAATGGTGTGTGGTGATCTAGGTCTCTGAATTGAGCACTGTGCTGTGCCAAGGATGGTGTGTTACAGATGTCTGGTTGTGTCCTGTTCTGCAAGGAAATGGTTGGAAAGAGGGAAATACCTGGAAATAGCTGTTCTTACCCTTTAAGTTAATATTTTGGCATCCTTCAGTGTTCATCTCTGGCAATGTCATTGCTAAAAAATTTATGTTATTTGCCAGTGGAATCATGTATTGTTATTCTTAAACACCTCCCATTCTCTGGTTGTGAGAGTACCCCACTGTATTCACATTGTCCCAAGGTATGAACATGTTCACTGTTGTCACTGCATATACCCACCACATCTGTGAGCTGCCAGTCAGTCCATTGGAAATTCATCATTTTCCAGGAAGCCTAGGTTGGCTCCTAGAGTCTTCTTGTGATGAGGCAGGTGCTTGTGTGTGATCATTCAGTAAAATGAGGTTCTGGCAGACAGTGTGTGATATCAGAAGTAGGAAGAGGATATTTCTAGCCTTCTTTACTGTCTCTTTCTGCTCTTCTTCACAGTAATCCTGTCCTGAATCACACCTGTTCCAGCTTCCTCTGCAGCTTATGCCTGAACCTTCACTCAGCCATAGAAAAGAGGAGAACTTCTTCACAGGAAGGCAAGTTTGGGGAAAGAGAAAGATTGCTTCATTTAGTTTGAGGCCTTGCCACCCTCTGCTTAGGCAACAGGTGAAAAAAAAAATTAGAAAAGGACAAATGAGAAGGGAAAGGAAGACACACATAGCTTGACTGAGAAATTTTTTCCCCAGCTTGTTTTTAAGCTGGTCTAGCAAGGACCAGCACAGAAAACACTCAGAAAATGCCTTTTGAAAGTTTAGGACTCCACCTGGAAAGAATGCATTTCATCTGCCTATGGTTTTGTTTACATGGGAGCATTTATTAGCAGAGCTGTGCATGCTTAATTGAAACAAAATTACTTGTCACATAGTCACTCATATGCATATCAAGCTAAATTTTTCCCTCTGGCATATTCTATAAAGCTTTCCTGTCTATACTGTAACTTTCCATAATAGGTAAGTTCCGAACAAATGAGATGGAAGTTTCTACATCAAAAAAGCCACTTTTCCCATTAGCAGTGGTTGGTCACCATACAGGCACTATCAGCAAAGGGCTCAGAATCTCAAAGAGAAGTGTTGTTTTCATCCTTAAAGCCAACTCTGTTAAAACAGGCCTCACACCACTATTGCTGCTGAATCATAGATGTATGCTTGATGTATGCAGACTGTGGAGTTGTTCCATTGACATTGCTCATAATTTCCTGCCTGCTTATATTTTTATTTCTAGAGCAAGAGATGTCTGAGCTCCTGCAGAAGGGTCTGCCTCATTTAAACTACACCATTGCTGAAAGCCTTCTCCTCCTGTCTGAACCCCCTGAGCCTTTCTTTTTGGATCAGTCTCTTTGCAGTCACCAGCATTGTCTCATACTACTCTTATATTTTGCCTACACCTTCGGGGACAGGTGAGCCAAGAATATAAAAAGCAAGTGGATATGTGGCCATTATATATCATGTATTGATGGGAAAAGCATATCTATTGTTACTGTTTCCACTCTAATCTCCTTCAATGCAGGTTTATTCCAGATGCAGAATTATTTCTAGCTGTAAGAAATTTTCTCCTATCAGCACAGGACCATGGAGACTGTCCCCCTCCACACATACTCAGAGCTGCACTTTACCTCCTTGCTGTCTGTCAGGACAAAGGCAAAGCCCTGGACATGGTAAAAGATTTCATTCCTATCTCTTGGAACCTTTTTGTTGAAACTAAGGTTTCTCCCCACTCACATCAACCTTGTTGTAGAAGGTATTTTGGCATAGGTGGTGAGCAGTGAATGAGTGAAGCAGTGCACTGCACTGTAGTGCAGTGCATCTACACTCTGGAAAGTTAACTATGAAAATCCACAGGGGAATATAGATTTGACAGAATAAACTTGTGTATATGTGGGAAGTGTAATTGCGTTGGATAGACTGTGAATTCACATACAGAATATAATACATTTTATGGCTTTGGTCTCCCAAACACATTTCCATCCTCTGCAGCAGTCTTTCTAGTGTTCCCATATGGCTCTTTGCTGCTGCACAGCTTTGAGCTCTGTATAAAGCCTACGAGTTTCTTAGCTTGTGTGATGCAAATGGGCTTCACAAAATGATGTTTAGCTGATGTGTTTGATTGTCTGGCTGAAAAGGCAGACAGACTGTTTCTCACAGTAAAGTCTCATGGCTTCAGTATTAGTGCTTTTTTTGTTCTCTGTCCCACTTCCCCTTTCCCTCTTATCAGAGGTCTTTGTCTACCATGAGAAGGATCCTGGATAATCTTCCAGATCTGAGCTTGGTTTATGTCCATTGTCCTCTCCTGCTGAATTTCTTCCTGCGCTACCCTGAACTTATGGGGAGATTTGGACACCAAGTTCTCCAGCTCTGGTTTTCCTGGGAAGACTGCAAGCGGACTGAGGCTGAAGAAGCTGATTTTGGCACAACCAATCAGCTGAACAGTGCTGATCCTTTGCTTCCCATACTGAAGAGCAATTCCAGCATTTTGCTTATTTTACTGGTATGTGGCTTTCACAACGATGGGCTGCTATCCTGGCCTTAATTTGGGGGGGCTTTTTGGTTCTTAAATCTTTTAGTGATGTTGTGATTTTGATAGAAGGGGCCATGTGTGTATACACAGACTTCCATCCGCCAGGGAAGGCTTATGTGGAAAACGGCAGTGTGTGTGTGTTACCACTTTCTCTGCCATCCATCTACTGTGACAGGAAGGGATCCTCTGAGAGTTGGCTGGAGAGGGAGCTGAAGGGTCCTGCTGATGTATGCCATGAAAAACTCCATTCCTTCCTCTATCGAGGTTCACAGCTGGGTACTTCAGATTCTTCAGTGCCAGCCCTTGAAGAAGTTGTTTTGCAAATTTGACAGCAGTGCTTTACTACTGATAGATGAGAAGCGTATGATGAGCAAGAACTTTGAAAAAGCAACGTGCAGAGAACAGGTCTTGAGGGCACACCTTTCTGTTTGCTTGAGGTTTTCATTTTATCTGGTTTTAACTGGAGACTCTTGTCAGAGAATTTTGAAGTACTCTTGAGTTTTCAGGACTGCAGATAACATGTTTTATTGCTTTTAAAAGATAACATAAAAGTCTTGTGTCAGGGAAAATTAATCAGTGCAGGAGAGAAAGGGGCCTTGAAGTAGCAGGCTAGCGTGTTTGCCTTTAGCTGGTGAAATGAGCTGTAAACCCATGTAATCATGAAACAATCTGTGTCCTGATGTCTCACTTCCACTGCTCTCACCTTCCTGTCACCCCTCCCCATCAGTGGCCTCTTGTCCCATGACTGTTGAGCCAGTCACACAGTAAATATTTGCTAACTTTTCCACTGAAGAATATGAGATTTGCCTGTAAGGGCAAAAGCTAAGAGTTGTGATATTTCTTCTCCAGTCTATTAGAGAAATTAAAATAAACTATCATTGAAAAGGGAAACCCATGTCAGCAGATGATAGAGACGTATGGGGAAGCAAGGCTTGATTCTGAGTGGGAATCCACTGGGCATTACAGAACGTATTTCTTCTGATCTAAGAGTAAGTTTTAATATCTGAGGTTACTGAAATGACTGACAGGAGGGCAGTTCTTTCACAGTTGGGACACAGTTACAGAATAGGTAACAACATCCAGGCATTTGATACCATTGCAGAGCATTAGTAAAAGTGATCAATGAGTTTACATATCAGGACAAATTAAGGAGGTGAAGTGTCCCATGAGGCTTGTCCACACTGTTATCTTTGGCAGTAGTTCTGGAACCTGTCACTCCATAAACTGAAACACGTCTGTCAATAAGCAAAACATAAACAGTGTCTCCCTTCCCTGAACGGTACAACATTCCTGCTTACTCTTTCCTGTCTTGCCATGTGCTCTTGCAGAAATAAATTCATTTAGCTCTGTTCCAGTCTTTAAAGTGAGTTGTAATGAATCACAGGCTTTGAGAATTCACCTTTCAGTTGTGGAAGAGCATAATTAATCTGAATTTAGATGAACTAATAAAACAGTGCAATAGGCAAGGATAAATATATTCAGATGTAAAGAAAACTTATGAGATTAATAACCTAAGCCTCATAATGCACTAGTAGAGTGGAAAGGCCTCTGCATAGTACAGTGAAACAAAAATCAATGTTCTTCCAAGGATGGCTTATCTGCTTTAAATAATTGTCTGGATTAGATATAACAGATGGTTAGTGACTTCATCTGTGACCTTGACCTTCTGGGTCAAGGAAGGAATCTATTAACACAGTGGTGCATTTGCCAGAACCAGGAAGGCTGTGGCCATTGGTTCATGTCATTTTGTGCTGTGTGTGTTCATCAGGGGTGAATGTAGTCATGATGAGACACTGTCCCACTTGTCTTCTCCATGCTCCAGGTCTGAGGTGCTCTCTCAGACAATGGAGACATTAGATTACCTTCCTGAATGTCATATGGAGCAGATCTGTGTCAGTAGAGATGATTGTGCAGATATCTCCTTGCCCTTCATTCATGAAGGTCTCTGGTAGAGGCAGGAATTCGGCTCAGAACTAGAGAGCTTTTCCTGGCATAGACAGCCTGTTCTTACCTTATTTGCTTTCCTTGGGTACAGGATCCCACAACCATTTCCTCTGCATCATTGAAGTCTAGATGAATGACTGCTGTGTGATAGGGGAAAGCAGCTGGGAGAGGCAGCAAGCTGTCCAGGCAGGCTTTAGGCTCAGTTGATGAGACCAGTCTCCTGTTTACCTCTTCAACTCTACCATTTGCAATGCAGTAGCTGGGACTACTGCAGGAAGAGAGGAAAGGTAGTGCTGACCTAATACATGTTGAGATGGTCATATTATGTCAGCACTAGCAGACATTTTCTGTCTGATAATTATACAACTGCCTCTGTACATGCTGTGCAAGTGAATTTAATGATATACACCTTAACATGAAGACTATGCCCAAATTAAGGCTACTGGCCGTGGGATTCAGCTCAGAGACTCCAGACAGAGCCCCATAGTCAAGAGGCAGGCTTGTGAGCTGTGTACATGACTCTTCCTTTTCCTGTGATTGATTGCTTGCCCAGCTTATGTATGTTTTATGCAGTTTAGTTATGTTACTACTGCACCTACAAGGCCTTTTGAAAGTTAGGAACTATGGACAGACTCATAAGCTTGATTTTAGGCAAGAATCTTTAATATGCAAGCTGATTTTTCAAAACAACAAGGCGAGCAGAGGTGCCAGAGATTCTATTCTTTTGTTTAGGTCTCACTTGTCTAGAACTGTGACCTTAAATGTATGTTACCCTTACACTTACAGAGCCAAATCATTCTTTAAATGGGATATTACTCAGAGGTGCCTAACAGACATGAGACCACCTGCTTTATTCAGTTCTCTATTTCTCTATTTAAAATAATCAGGACATACTTAATCTGAATGGTGCTTTATTAGGCTGTTTCCCAAGGCACCAGATTAGCATAATGGTATTAAATAGTGGTGACTTCTGCCTAATCAGGGTAGAAAGGTAATGTGTGTGTTTCTTCCTTTGCAGGACCTGGTCTGCTCAAGCTCTGTGGAAGTGGCTTGGAAGGTGTTAATGACTCTAAAGACCTTCCTGGAAAGAAATGAGGATGTCCTTGTCTGTGACCTCCTTCGGAGCCGATTTTTACAGATTCTGCAGCAACTGCTGGTAGAGAGCAGCTCAGCCACCCTACAAGGTGACCCCACCTTTGTGACTTGGTCTTGCTGTAAGATCAACTAGCTGTAGGGACACAGTCTGGGATAAAGTGGTTTTGAACTTTTTTTGTTTGCTGATGTGGCTTCATTACTTACCTGCATGAGGAAATTTATGGACAGAACTGTACTTAGTTTCCTTTTCGGAGATTCATTTTGAAGTGAGAGCCTTTTTTCTAATTTAGGTTGTTCTGGCTTTCAAACTGATTGTTAGACCAAGGCAAGTTCTTGTATACTGCTATCAGTGTTCAGATGGAGAGCTGTGCTGGTAAATCTTTCTGTTTGAATAGGGGCCCAACTGGTGGCTGAAAGACAACCTCCTTTTGCCTCTTTGTGCAAAACAGCTGGGTGTGCCTGAGCATACACGGTTCCCAGGACAAAAATACCAGGAGCAAGGATTGAATAATTCATTATATTGATTCCCTAACAGGGACTGTGGTATCACCAGATCTTATAAGTCTGTTAAATCTCTCAAAGGTAGCAAGGCAGTGACTGGAGGAAACCCCTGTTTTCCTTACTAGCCCTATCTGTGATGCTGGAACTGTTGTCCCACTATGAAAGGTGATGTGCAAAGTAGTCTGTGAGCTTGAACTGAAAGAGTGAGCAGTGCTAGGATGTCCTTGGCTCCTTTAGGATAGGGACTTGGCACAACTGTTACTTGTTCCTGAGGGGGCCACTGATGCTTTTAACAGCTTTGCTCTGTTTCAAGTGTTTTGTTGTGCAGCAGTTGGGATGGAGACAAGAAGAAGGAAAGTGTTTTTGCCTTACCTCCAGCAAAGTCAGTAGGCTGGAGAAGAGGAGGGGCACTGAAAGCAGGAGCATGGTAGAGCATGAAGCTACAAGATCTGCTAGATCTGAACTTGTTTGGAATTGTGCACATTTGAATTTGTGTCCCTCTATTGCTGATCTATGGATGCGGGGAGCTGTGGGGAGGCAAAGTATCCAGTTCCTATAGTGGGAGTCAGACTTACCACTCCAAACCACTGGTGATGGGGGTAGGACACTGAGTTAGAGGAGCTTTTGCAAGATTTGAGCCTTTCTACTAGCTTCTGGTAATATGTGTAGCTCTTCTTTATATTGCATCTTGAACTTGTTAACTGACATCCTGGCAACCCATCCAGAAAGTCAAACACTAGATGTATTTTGGAGACAGACTTCCTTGGCTCCCAGCACACAGACAACTCTCTGTGAGGCCTGGGGCAGTCAAGTCCAGGGGATCTGCATCCCTTTTCAAACAGCAGCCTGCTTTTAGGCAGGAAAGAGCCCCAACAGTGGGACTCCATCAGGAATATGTTAACATTAAAGACACCCATAAATGTTTCCGCCTCAAAACTGAAAACTCATGAGCCTTTGTGAAAACGTTTACTGGAGGAGATAGTAGGTATGACTGTACACAATACAAAATCTTTGCATGTTTACAGCATTGCAAGAAAGGGAATAGTAGAAAGAGGATTCCCCTGTGGTCTAAGTAGCCCCATTTTCCTTACATACAGGCCTGCTGTACAGGGTTCTCACTTCCATCTCTGCCCTGCCCTGATGGACAGCATTTTTCCAGTCTCACAAGATGGAGGGGAACAAATGCTGTGCAGCTGGGCTGCTGTCAAAAGTGTGACAGTGATAGTCAAGTGGGCAGGAAGAGCACTGTCTAGAAAGAGCTAATGACTTTTAGCTTATTAGCAGTATCAAAGTGTGAGGAACATGCTCCCTACATGGCTCATGATGGGTGTAAATGACCCCAGCCTCTTTTCCCCCCCTTCTTTAGTTGCTCCTAAAATGGTGTTGGCAGGATTCAGGCCAAACCAGAGTGGCAGAAAGGGGACCTGATCCAGGGGGGACTGTAGAGATGAGAATAAAGTTAGGGCTCTGTGTGTGTGTGTCCTTATTCCGGAGCCAGAAAATCAACAATTCCTGGCACACTTTAAGGTATAACAGTTTGTAGTTCACTGACAAGCTAAGCTGTCTGTGCCCTTCTTAGCTAACAGGAACCTGCCTGTTTTGCTGAGCCTTCTTTTCCTGGTGCAGCTGCGGAGCAACGGCATAAGGGAGCTGGACAGCACAGACTTCAAGCTGCTTCACCAGGGTGAGAGTATGCATCCATCTTCTCCCAGGGAAGTGTTTGTTAATTGTTCCATAAGAGGATAGGCACTTGCTCTTTGTCCTTTGAGAGAAGATTGACCTTGCATTATAGTAATGGTTGCTTTGAGATACATTCATAGCCAGAGCATTGTAAAGAGTTGTGGTAACTAATTCAGTTAACAAAACCCAGGTTCTCTTCCTCCTGCTTTTACAATACATTTTTTTGTCTGAAACCTCACAAAGTGGCCAAAGTATTTCCCTGACCATGACAAGATTTCAGGGTCAGAGACTGTTGTTGGTTTGGCACATGACCACATGGCTGGTATGCTTCCTGAATTATCCTTTCCTGTCCATCCTCACTATAATAGTCTTGTGGGGTTCAGGCCACAGTCATGTCCTGTTAATCAGCTATCAGGAACCAGTGAAACTGGGCTTTCCTTGGAATGTGAATCCAGAGTATATGGCTCCCAACCAACTGCAGAGCTTGCCCACTCCACCCCAAAGACAGAAGAGCAAGCTGTGTTTCTTTATCATACCATAACCTGCTGTCTTGTCTGGTGATCCTTACTTGGTGATTTCTGCCTTCTTACTTGGCTATTGGAGGTTCGTATAGGCTGTGAAAAAAAAGAATAGATACTAGAAGGAAAATTCAGCTGATCCATCCTCTCATCTCTTCCCTGCTCAGAAAAATTGGTCTCTCCAGCAGACTTTGAAGGACTATCCCCTTCAATTTGAAGTGTTTCATGTCTCAGGCCTGTCTGTATTGCCCTTGTAAAGAAGCGGCATTTCTCAGACATTCATTAGCCAAGGGAACTGGGGACATGGAAGAACCACGGCCTCTTTATCCCAGCCTTTTTAGCTGCTGTGATTTTAGAACACAGCTCAGCTTCTCCCAGTAGTCACAAGCTCCTTTTGCTCTTGCTTTCTGCTTTGTATTTTTCTGCACAACTCTCTCCATACCCCAGCCACCCCATTTTTTCCCACCTTGGCCTCCAGACTGTGTTCTCTAGGGGTGGATGTGCAAGACACTCTTCTCTAATGAGACCTCTTAGATGGAAGGGGCGTGTTGATGTGTGTTTTTTAAGAATTGCTTACTCAAATTGTAAGCTCTTCAAAAGATCTCCAATGACAGTTTTACTGAACCCTGCAATCCTGGATTCCCGCCCCCCCCCCTTCCCCCCCTTCCCCCCCAGCTCTTACTAAACATTGTTGCTTAGTGTTTGGTGCTTACAACAAACATGACATTTTACTCCTAGTGTGAGCAAAGTTGGTGAGAGTGGAGGAGCACAGGTTTCCATGGCTTTCCCCAGTCTGGTCACTGTGAGAGACAGTCACATTATTGTTTATGTGTGTTCTAGTACCAGAATCAAACTCACACTGTGGAAACAGATAACTCACACTGCAGGGTTTGCTTTTTTTTTTTTTCTGTGGTAACAGACAGCCTAAAGTCCATTCCTCTTGGATTCATTACTGCCTGATGTGATATATGCCCTCTTATATACACTATTCAATTCCCCCACTCTGTTATCATCCTCCACTGCACTGTCCACTCTAAAGCAAACACTGTAGGGCAGATGCCTGTTGCTGTGTCTGTACCATTGTAGTAGTTTCAGGTTCCCCAATTTCTGTTTCCCGAATTATGTGTAGTGGTTTGAGTGCCTAGTAGAAGTTTTTACTCTTTTCCTGCTGTGAGATAGGATTAGGAGAAAAGCAAAGCAGGCTCAAAATTTAAAAGGGTATAAAGACAGGTTTATTAACACAACTGCAAGAAAGAAAAAAAAAAAGACAATCAGAATAAAACCTTCAGAACACTTCCCCTCTCCCACAACTTTCTTTTCTCACGGACAACGTACAGAGACAAAACTTGGAACTCTAGGTCAGTTTACCTCCTATAAAATAGTCTTTCATCAGTTCTCTCAGAGAGAGAAGTCTCTTTTGGTCTGCCATGGAACTTCCCACAAGACAAGAACAGTTCTCTTGTGGCCTTTTTAATTCCCACAAGAGCAGCTGCCCGGGAATCTGCATTTGTGAAGTCCCTCCCATATCATGCAGTTTTCCCACAGCTGGGTTTATGGGTGATGTCAAAACTCCTGGGGTACCATTTTAAAGATGAACTGTTCAAAAGCAAAGTGTTTTTTTCATCTCTAGGAAGAGAGATATTTTTCTTCTTCCTGGGGGCAGAGCTTCATCTTCATCTCATCTCTCTCTTTCTGTTCAAACTTCTCATAAGATTACAGTTACTTCAATATTTGCTTAGTCCACCACAAATACCTCTGCTCATATCTGCAAAAAAAGCCTAAAACCAAGGCATCTTCTCTTTCCATCTAAGATGTGACTCTTCCTTCACTGACTTTCATGTCTTCATATTGTCTCTCTACATGTCTTTATCCTTTCTCTCACTCAAGAGGGATTAGTGCTTTGCAAGTTTCATCTGTGCAAAGAAAGAGTTAACATTCTCCCAGGTCTGCGGAGGGTCATGATATAATTTTTTCCCCTCGGGCAGCGGCCGTAGGTGGTAAATTCGGGCCGTGCCCGGGCTGGGCCGGGATCTCTGGCCGGCTGGGCCCCTCCCTCAGCCAGGGCTCTGGTGTGGGGCAGCTTTAGCAGCAGGATGTTCACGGCCGCTGGAGGCCCGACCCGGCTGGGACGTGGCGTTCTCTCCTCCGGTCCCCCTGCCCGGCAGTCACCGGGCCCGGCCCGGGGGCCACGCAGCGGGGCGGGACCAGCCCTGACAGCCCCTCTTACCTCTTTTCCAGAAGGAAAGAGGACTTTTTCCAGGATTTCTCTTAATTTTTAACCTGTGTAGTCCAGAGGTGTGTGCCCATATTGAATTGGTTAATCAGGCTGTCAACATTTAAAGTCGGTCACTGTGGTTTTTGCCACAGATTTCTTCAATCAGTGCAAAACCAGCACAACTATGCTCTGTTTATTTTCACTTTGTCTGAATTCCCTCCCCACTGACTGACTTCTTTCATGTGCTGAGGTACTCTGCTAAGTTGGTGTCCTTGTTACACATGTTCTCTTGTTTCCAGTCAGTAATCTCTGTGGGAAATGCAGGCCAAGGGACACTGACCTCCTGCAGCCATCCTTGAATTTTCTGTACTGGAGCCTTCATCAAACAACACCTTGCAGTCAACAGAGAGGTGAGGGAAGACTGTACTGATTGCTAAGTTAATTTCAGTGAGGTGGTAGCTTGACAATCAGAGACTGTGTTCTAACTGTCTCAAGCAGGTAAGGTGGATGTTTCCCCATCCAGACACAGCATTATAATTAAAGACCATTTTGTACTTTGGATGAGGTTTCTTAGATTGAGGAGTTTGGTTTGGTTTTGCTGCCTTCTGATGATTCAAGAATTGGCTGCTGAAAGACAGAATCACTGTATTTTTCTTGTTCATAAACACAGCAGTGGGCCTTAGATGCCTAGCTTGAAATATCCTGGTATGGTCATAGCTGAAAAAATTAAATGCTAGGGAACAGCTGTACCTGACCTTCCTGCTGTGTTTTTAGCTGATTAGCTGGCTAAGCAGTTGCTTGAGCTTTGGGAGATGAATACCAGTAGCTGGACAGCCTTACTCAGATGACCACCTCACTGCAGCAGGGGTGTGCTCTGTATTCTTACGCGTTATGCACTTCTCTTACGCTGGTTTAACCTGTGCCATCCCATCATTCTCTTCAATTATGTTTCTCCCATGCAGCAGTGGCTGTGCTGCTCTCCAACGTATCCTTGCTAGAACTCCTGCAGAAGATTTTGGAATGCACCTGGCTGTGGTCCCCTCCTTGCAGACCTGCCTATCTGTCATCTGAGGATGCCTTGCTGTGCTCTGGATGGCTGTTGGTGGCATCCCTTTTGCTTTATCAGCATCGCTACAATACTGAGGTTAGAACCACTCTAGTTCTCAGAGTCAACACATGGATAAACCTTTAAAAAAAAAAGTGTGTAGTGTGTAAATATATATGTGTATATATATATATATATGAAAGTGTTTTGCTTGGCCTATAATCTGATTGTATTGGTTTCTCTTTTGTTATTGTCCACAAGTTATTCCCTGCTGCACTTCTCCAGCAAGACTGAAACCTAGCATGTCACTGAAGGTCTGAGACATGAATCACTGAAGAGTTAAAGAAGGGCACAAATCCTGCAGGGAGCAGTGCATACCCAGCCTTCCTGATCCAAATCACTTTCCTCTTCAGGACAGAGAAAAATAAATTTTAAAACCTTTCTGAAGGGAAGATTGGAGGTGGAAGGCACAGCTCCCATGTTGTAAACTGCTTTTTTTGTTACTAAAATGATCAATAGTAAATAGAACATAATATTGGCAAGTAACCATTCAATATTAGCCAGCTCTTACAAATGTAGGGAGCTGTCATTCTGTTTGATGCTTTGCAGTCCAACAAGACATCTAAGCTGGAGTTGTCAGCTAATAATGGAATTAAAACTTTGAAGGAAGCACTTTCCAATGCCAGTCAATACAAAGCAAAATGTTTCCTTTTGAAGCATCTACTCAGACCTCTCTTGATATGGAGTTAGAGAGCATGTCATGAGTTGTGAGCTCTGCTCTTGCAGTTATGCCCAGCAGAGTATACTCTTTGGGATCTGGTACACCTGTTTGCAGATGATAAAATCATATTAAGGACACGTATGCATGTGCACGGAAAAGCAAGGGTTGGATTTCTAATGCTGAGGGAAGATGTTTTCCATAAAACCAGTCCAGACCAAGTCTGCACCCGTTACTTTATCAGCATGCAGCCTTTGTTTAGGGCTTAGCACATGATACTTGTACAGATTTTCAGCTGTGGGAATGCAGCCTGGCCCTGCTCTGTGAGCTGCTAAGTACAGTCTGCTTTCTCAGTTTCCAAGTCAGGGCTGTGTCTGGTGTTGTGCCAGTCCCAAATGACATTCTAGTGTCAAGTGTTGAGCTTCATCTTCTGGGAATGATGCTCTCAGCTCGTATTGATCCTTGAAGTGCAATCATTTAGTGGCTTATAAGCCTGTTGCTTGTTTTTATCAATACCACTTGCTTGATGTGCTATGATATGCAACCCAGAGATGTTTTTGCACCAGAGATGATGAAAGAAACTACAGATACAGCTGGGAAATGGAAACGATTCAAGACTGCTTCAGTGTTTCTAATCTTCAGCATTTCTAAGTGTCAGTGTTTCTAATCTTCTGCTGAAGGGGAAGAAACAGAAGAGTCACTTCTCTTGCTTCTTTCTGCTGTTCGGTGTAGCTGGAGCTGCTGCACAAAGCATCCTAGAGACTCTCATAAGAGCAGCTTTGTGGCTGTGAATGTGAGCTGATGACAGGCTGTCTCCCTAAGCCTGCGGTTTTTTAGAGGACAACAATGGCTTCAAGAAATGGCCACATTCATCTCAGGCTGATGTTAATAGTCTTGACGACTTGTCTTGCCATAGCCAACTTACATTTTAACTGTGTTACTGCTTCTGGCTTTACCCTGTGAATAAACAGGGCTCATGGATGGTAGGCTATTAAAGGCCTTGGCTTGTCAGTTCTAAAATGAGTGGCCACTGCCACCATGTTGCAGGAGCTACTCCTAGTTCTCCTGTGGAATATTTCTCTCTTCAGAAGAGTATTTAAAGGAATCAGCCCTGTGATCCTTATGTCTGCCTTCCTATATCAACTCTCTGGCTTATTGAAGAGCTTGAACCCTTCTGGTGTTCTCTGAGGCTTCATGCCATTGCTCTTGATTGGCTGTTCTGTGAAGGAAATGATGTATTGCAGATTTCCCTCTCAAGCTGACCTTTCCTTTTTTTATCTAGTTCTCAAGTCTCTAAGCTCCTCTGCCACTTTCACCCATGCAATAGTTCCTATCCCTGGGCTCTTGGCAGGCCCCAGCTCCAGCAGGCAAGGACAGCTTCTGGCCACTGCTGGGGTTTGACTGCCTGGCTCCTCAGTCTTGCTGCCTGGCTCTGTGGCTAAGGTAGAGCCATGTTTGGTGGTGGCCATTCCTGCCACTTCATGTGCTTGGCAGGCTGACAGCCACGTGCCAGAGGTCCTGCGTGGAGTCGTGAGAACAAGGCAGACAAGGTACACTCTGGTTTGGAAGCTGTGCAGCTCAGGCAACTAGTGGTGAGTGAAATGTGAGGGTCCAGTGATGTAACTCTCCCTTCTGTGTCAGCCTCCTGAAACCCTCTTGGTGTTACCTTGGTTTTCAGTGTGGTCATCGTGGGGTAGTGTCTAAGAACTAGAAGCAGACAACAGAGCTTTCAATCTTCTCCGAACCAGCACCACTTTTTCTCTTCTATTTAATTCCCTTCTAGGTTCACCAGACACTCTCTGTAGACCTTACAGAAGTCCTGAATGCAGTAATCTTCAGGAATAAGAAGCCAATCCTGCTGTTAGGTATTTTGCATATGTTAGGAGGATTTGTCTGGAAGCAGCCCCTAGTATCATGATAAAAGCAACAAGGAAGAACTGGTGACTATGGAATGGGATGGTGGGGGTGCTGGAGGAAATCTGGAAACTTGGGTCCATTTGACTTTGTAAATGTGTGACTGGTGGTGAGAAAGGGCAAAAGGGAACTCTCTGAAGTTCTGTGTTTGAACAGGTCTTCCTTGGAGGTTAGTAGTGACATCTGGAACTGAGTGTGAACTGTTTTAGTGTCTCAAAGGAGATGAACAAGGAAACTCATGTTGCCATTCCTGTCTACAGCTATCAGCAGCTGCCAGACAACTCTGAGCTATTAAGCTCACATTTTCTCTCACCCTCTCCCATGCTATTGCACAGGCACCAAGACACAGGGTAGAGCAGAGAAAATCACTGACACACACTAATAAGCATCTCCCTGTCTAGTGAGCATCATGCAGTTCCTGAGAGCTGTCTTGCAACAGAACTTCTCCTCCTCCCTGCTGGTGATTGTTGGCCAAAACACAGCCGCAGATGGTACTCAACT
This sequence comes from Zosterops lateralis, assembly GCF_965231275.1. Taxonomy (NCBI): domain Eukaryota; kingdom Metazoa; phylum Chordata; class Aves; order Passeriformes; family Zosteropidae; genus Zosterops; species Zosterops lateralis. The sequence goes on from NC_139765.1 coordinate 24,985,355, forward strand.
ACAGCCATCATCACTGCAGGACACTGCCTTGCACCCCCTTGCCATGCAGCAGGTCTCCTCGCTAGTTGTCAGTCTGCAGAACCTTCTGGTGCATGTCTTGTTGAAGGTATATAAAATATGGCTTTTGGAACAAACAGAGGTGATGGGCTTTAAGCAGAAACATTAACCTGAGGAGAATCTATACTGTTGCAGAATCAAAGGGGCTGCCTGGGTGTGGTTTTTTTTTTTTTTTTTTTTTTTTTTTTTTTTTTTTTTTTTTTTTTTTTTTTTTTTTTTTTTTTTTTGTTTGGTTTGGTTTGTTTTTTCTTCTGCCTGCATTTTCCACCCCTTACCAGATGTATCATGAGGAGGAGTGAAAATGCTCTTGCTGCCGCACAGTGCAGTGAGAAGGAAGATAAATCAAGCTATGTGGTGCTTCCTGCTGCTGAACTGGGTAGCTGAAATTCTGTGTACTAATGAGGATTTCCGTCTTCCCATCTCTTCCTCTGCAGGGATGCCACATCCATAGGGACAGGTGTGGGAAAAGTATAACAAATCCCAGTCCAGCCCCCATACCCCTGGGCAAGGTGCTTTTGGGAGTAGTGAATGCACCAGCATGCATTTAACTTGCTCAAGTGATGCTGTGCTCCAGGGGTAGTACATCAGTTTACATTTAACTCTTAAGCTGTGTTGGGCTCCTATCTTTATTATCTTTATTCTTTGGAGGCTGTTACTTATTATTTTTTACTCTCAAAATAAGTAGCCCTACCTCTGTCTGGCTCCTTGATGTGACAGATAATTTGCAGCACATTGCATCCCTTGAAGGAGATGAAAGGTGTTATTTTCCTGTGCTGCATACTCTTCAGATGCTGTCATTTTATGAATTTTTCTCTTGCAATAGCTGTTGACTGTTTTTGAGGTTTTTTCTTTCTCTTGGTATTCCAGAAAGACTTGCTACTCTCTCAGGCAGTGGTTGCCTGCCTAGAAACCTTAGTGGAATACCTGTATGTGAAGAACCAGGATGTTGGTAAAGTCTTTATGGTCTTTCTTCTCCTAGTATCCCTCCTGCAGTGATTTTGAGCTCTTTGTTCTCTATCCAGTAGTGCTCTGGAGAAAATGTGTAATGGGTTTATGCCAAATAAGAAAAAATATTTGTGTGCCTAAAGTTAATCTTGTGTTTTGTGGGATGAGATCACAGTGCCTGGCTCCTCTGCAGGCATGAACCTTCACTTTGGCTCTGAACACCAGGATGCTTTCCAGAAGGCAAAAAGTAGTTCTCCAACCCTGTAAGAGGGAAAGGTTTGGGAATGGAAGAAGTATAGGAATAGTCTTTGACTTTCAGGCCAATGGTATCAAACCTTTAGACCATAAACATGTAGAAGCTTGGATCTGACCATGACGTGTCTTACAAAAGGACAGAGTTGGTCATAGTTTGGCCCTGAAGGAAGGGAAGGGAGAACTAGGCAGCCTTAGGGAATGGAGGATGGAAATTCTGAATTTGGTTTCCAGAGTGCATGTTAGACCTAATGTATACCATGTTTTCAGTATAACATAATATGACTGCATTGTAGAGCTGAGGGGGAAGAATAGACCCTTCTGCTTATTGTCAACTTCCTACCACGAAGTCCAGGTGCTGGCTCTGTTCTTAAACAAGAAAGTTCTCTGTACCCTGACCTGTTCACTTCAGTTGTTTAAACACTAATAGAGAAGGGAATGGAGTGAATGAACACCAGGCAAAAGGGACACTGGTGCGAGAGAGGATGTTGTTGGATAAAGCGGTAATACTGCAGATGAATGACAGCCAGTAGCTGAAAGAAGGCTATTAAAAGGCTAAAAATAAATAAATAAATAAAGTTATAGGGAGGCTCTGCTAATTTGGGATTAAACTAATGAAATGCTGCTGAACCTGTCACTTTGGCTGCTGTGGTGCTGAAGTTCATAACAGCAATAACAAGACTCTCCTTATGCCAAGCAGAATGAGGGTCATAGCTGTATTTGGCTGAAAGATGCAAGAACACTGGAAAGAGTCTGTCCTGGATTCTGCCTCTAGGAGTTGACTCACTTGAGGCTTTCTAAAACCCTCTTTTGGTCCAGAGATATTTCCAAATGTGCAGAGCAGGCTCATGCACAGTCCTGGTACTTCCTCATTTTCCCCAGGTGAAAGATATCCCCCAAATATTTTACATTATTTTTCAGTGTTGTTTTCCTATAGAAAAGATTCTTGTAGTGGCAATAGGGAGGTTATGTGACTGCCAGTGGAAAAGAGACCTTTCTAACACTCTGGTGAGTTGCTGTAGTATAACAAGTTATATCAGCTGATCTATTTGTCCATCCCATGCTCTTAACCTGTAATAAATACAAGGTAATAGTATTTTAATTTCAGCATTCAGTGAAAGACTTCATACCATCAGAGAATTATGGCATTACCTAATATATATTATGTTATCATGTATGTTCTTTAGTAAGAACATTTTCTCTATTGACTGTATTGCCACCATCAGCCTGGCTGGTCCCCATAGTCCAGTCTGATGCAGATCCAGGCTCATTTTGTTCAGCTTCTGTTATAAGGCTTTCTTCATTATTCAAAGGGTATTCTGCAGCTAAATAAAAACTGAGGTCAGGAGAGTTGTCCTCATATTGAAACCAGAGGGTATTATTTTTAAAACCCCAGGCTAAAGATATTCCCTCACTGTTTTATGACATGTACTCCAGGTGAAGGTTTCTCTTCCTGTACCAGCACAAAGATGGACGATATATATCTTCTGCTTTGAAAGCCTATTAAGCTTTTGTCCTTTAGACTGAACTCTTGCCCAGAGAGTGACAGATTAAAAAGCCAGTAAGAACAGTGCAAAATATCCCCTTAGTGTTTCACAGCATGGGGTCTAGGAGTGAAAACTTGGGGTCAGTATTGAAGACTGTCCTTAGCTGGGTTCAGCCTGTCACTTGGGCAGTTTTACAGCTGTCCTTGATTGGCTTCTCCTTCTCTCCCAGCTCTACATGTTGCTTCGCAGCCATGGCACCGATTCCTGCTCTTCACGTTACTTAGTGGGGGCCAGAAGTCCTTTCTGCAGCCAGAAGTTCTCAGGCTGATGACTTTGGTGAGCAGCAGAAGGGTGGGCTGCTTCTCATCTTTCCCAGTATGTTGGTACAATACACATGGGGTGGTTGTTGGTATTTAACCTGCCATGCAACACAGTTTCTGATACTGCTGTGGCTTTTTCTGGGACTATATTTGTGCCCTGTATTAATAATGATACTTTCAAGTGAACTTCCACAGCCTGCAGAAACTGACTGCTGTTAGTGAACACCTCCTGTTCCTCTGGTGTTGGCAACGTTTATTTATGTCATCTAGGGCCCCTGGGGAAGAGAGGGGAAACTTGCAGAGAACATGCAACTGCTCTTACCAGTCAGGGAGCAAGCTGGCTGCTTGGGATCACAGCTTGGCTCCTATCTTGACCTTACAGACTTGACTTTTCAGGGCAGGGAGTTAGTGCAGTTATAGTACCCTGCTGTATGTGGGTCTGTGTGCTAGAGGGGGAATGTGGTCCTACCCAGAAGAAATAGTGAAGATACAGCCCTCATGGCAGTGAATGAGAGGAAGCGGTTATTAAAGTGAACCTTCCCCTCCAAATATAAGATGAGTCTGTGAGTATTTGCTGTTCTTATTTCAGTTTGAAGAGGTAAGCTCATTTATTTTAGTTCCTTCCCAGCTTAAACCAAAATAAGTCTGGCTATAAATCAGAGCACCATCAACACAGATACTTGCACTGGTTCCATTAGAAGTGGTATAAAAATCAGGCCTGTGGTTAAGGTGCTGCAGTGATGGTACATAGAAGAGGTCTTTCCAAATGATGAGTCACTGTTGCACTCTGTGGGTCTTCCACTATTTAATGTCTCTGTTTTTCCTTTGTTCAAGTTTGTGAGATATCAGAGCAGAAATATAATTTCTCAGAAAGAAATTAGCCAGATTGTTCATGAGGCAGCAGAAGCCAACATAGCAGAGCTGCCTGAGGCCACATCTTATGCTCTTCACCTCTTCCTTTCTCAGGTAAGAGAGGAGTGACTGCTTAGGAAAATGGGAAGGGAATACCTAGGTGTTTGCTTTGGCCTTTGAAGATCTCATTGCTGTGTGTGGAGATGAGGGAGGGAGTATGAAGGAACAAGCCCAACAGTTTTATGTTGTTCTGGAAAAAAATCTTTTTTCTGACCCCTCAGATTCAGAGCAGTCATTACCAGGTGGAGCCAGAGCAGTCAGGGATCATTCAGACCTTGCTGGATCGCCTCTTGGGACAGAGGACCACTTGTGTAAAGCATCAGGACATTGTGTATCCTTTGACAGCTGATGTGTGTGGCAGGTGTAACAGAGGTAGAAAAGATACTTAATTTGCTGCTCCTTCTCTTGTTCCAGCTGAAGGCAAACAAAATTGAAAAACACTGAATGATTTCTACATTTGGCTAACTTTGGGATGAAAGAGTTCATCATGTCCTAATCTGAGAAGACATTTTGGAAATGAGGAGACAGTTGGGATTAAAGATGGGTCTGTGTGCTGAGCTTGCATTCATCAGAGGTGGTCTGATGAAAGGGAAGCAGGCTTGGGAGCCTCTGGCTTCAAAGCAGTAACAATCCCTGTATTGATTTCCCTGGAGGATAAGCAATGAGTTAATCTCTATTTGCATGCCATCTGGTGCCAGTATGGCCATGAAGTAGTGGAAACCCAAATATGACTCAGGTACTTGGAAAGTTTGGGAACCACTGAGTGGAGTTACCAGATTTTATTCTGTTTGGGCCTGGAGTTGATCTCTGTGAACTAAATCATCTTCTGTGGCGATGGAGGCAGGGCCACTCCCAGACGCCTTGTGGAGAAAGAGGGAACATGATGCAGTATTTGTTTTTTTCGCAAGCTTCTTTTTGCCTTCCAGTTTTCATCACACTGCATTGCCTCAGACATGTAGCAGTGATGGAAGTGGCCACAGGAGTGATTTCCTGTGGATGTGGGAATTTTCTTCACTGTGGGGCACTGTCATTAGCCATGTATAGGGTATGTGGTGGGTGAGATGTTTGTCCTGTGAGGAGTAGCTTGTCCTCGTGGTTACCCCCAATGTGATATTACTGCTCAGTTGTGGGACACTCAGAGGGCAAGTTGTCCTGGTGGAGGCCATTGAGCCCCATGAAGTCCCTCTCCACTCCATTTTGCTTCCCTGTACAGGGATAAAGGAATTTGGATGGGAGATTTTGTTACATTAGTGAAGTTACTTTTCATTTCTGACTTTTTTCATGTATTAAGAAACCTTCAAATCTTGGTGGTTAGAAAGGATCTTAGATGTACTTGAAGTGCAGTAGTGGGGCTATGTGAAATTAGTCATGGAAGACAAAAGCCTGTGGTCAAAATTGAGCTTTGACTTTTCTTCAGGTTTACCTATACTGATGTTTCTCACATATGTTGGGAGTGAGGTTCCATGGCTTGGGGAGAGTTTGTTTAGTAATGAAAACCTCCTGTCAGTGATATGTCAAATGTGGGAATTCCCATATGCCTTTCCTTTGGTTTCCACTCATGCTGTCAATGACAGGTGTCTGGGAAGCGTGGCACTGTCCCTCTCACACATTGGAGATTGAAATGAGAAGATATAGTGCAAAGAGCAGAGGAACAAATGAAGAATGTAGCAGGAGACCCCATGCTGCCATTCATTCCCAGTGAGTAGTAGGGAGAAGATGGACAAAGGAAGTTATTTGTTGCTCATTTTGAGAAAAAGGCTTGTTGAAATTAAAAAGTTCTGTTACTGAAACGGCTCAGCTTCTCCTTCTGTGCGGGATAAGGCTTGGTTGATGCCATTCATCTGTCACAATATAGACCTGACTGGGCAAACGATGTCGTACAGGGATGCTGTGGAAGAGGTGCTCTGGTCACCTGCCTTGGCTTATGAGCCTGTGGGTTGGTCCCTTTGCTCTGGGCTAGAAGGGGCGGTGGGAGCTCAGCCAGGATCCCGGGGAAAGTAGATACGCTACGTGTCCCTCCTGGATGAGGAGGCTTCTTCCAGGTCACGAGTGATCCCTTCGCCTGCAGCCCCAGCCCCGCAGTCCTGCTGCCTCCAGCTCCAAGCGCCCGTCGGAGCGCGGCGGGTGCCGGGCGGGGCGGGGCTCAGGAAGTGACACGGCGGGGCGGAGCGGTGGCGGCAGCGGCAGCAGCAGGAGCAGCATGGCAGCGCGGCGGGCGTGAGCGCCGGCCTCGGCACCGGCCCGCAGGTGGGGACCGGCCGCCCTGCCCGGGAGCCTTTCTCGCCTCGGGAGTCCCAGCGGGGCTGGGGGATAGCTGCCCGGCCGTGGCGGGGCAGGAGGGAAGGGCGGGAGCAGCGCTGGGGCCGCACCGGGGGACGGGGCGGACGCGGCCGATGCTCCCCGAGCAAGACCCGGGAGGGGCCCTCCCTCCCTCCCTCCCGGGCTGCCGGGTGACCGATGAGCGGGGCGGGCAGTGCGGCTCCGGGGCGCCTCCCTGGAGCCTGGGTTCAAGGGCCGTGGCCGGCGGGCTCTGCCCGCCATCGCCGCCTGCTCGCCCCGCGCTGGGGCCGCGGGAGGAGCGGACCGCCGCGGCTCCGGGGCGCTGCCGTCCCGCCCGAGGGTCCGCATCGTCCCGTGCGCCTCCTGCTGCGGCCGCTTGACGCGACTCTGGGTGGATTTCCCGCAGCGCGGCCGGGGTAGGCTGGGCTAATCCCCTTTGCGCTCCACCGTCCCTATGTGACTGCCTTGACTTTCAGCGGAGTTTGCGAGAGAGTCCCCATCTCCCTGTGCCAGCGGCCACCCGAGCCCCGCAAGGTGCTTCTTGAAGCCTTCTGGCGCGGCGGCAGCACCAGGGTGGGCTGGGACGGACCCATTCCTGCTGCAGATCACAACAGGAAATCGGGGCTGCCAAACCCCGTGGTACGCGGGCTTCTGGCCTTGGTGGTTGGGAGACTTTGGAGATAAGCAGGTGTAAATGGCCAATGTTGTTTCAACTGAAGCAGCTGGTCCTGTAAGCCGCATAGGGGTATGTCCTCCTAGAGGAGGCTGAGCAGCGGTGTTTCACTTCTGACGCTTTTGGTTCACCTGTAACAAGAGATTAATCCTCATCTGGTTGTTGGAGGAGCGCCTTGGGAATGGATTTGTGGGGCAGGGCCTTTTCATTCCTTGTTTAGCCACAGGATGCTCCTGGTGAAAGATGATGTTTTCCCCCCTACATTTCAGTGCCTGCAGAGGGGAAGTGGGATGGGGTCATGCAAACGTTTCTCCTGGGAACCAAAGCATTGCAGCATGGCTCTGCCTTGCAAGCTCATGAAGTGAATAAATCTCTTGATTCAGATGGGGCTCCTGCAGGAAAATTTATAAAGTAATTAAAAACATTTTAATGGGAAGTACTAACCATCTATTACACATCTGTTGTCATGTCTTTGGAAAAACACATCTGAAATTAAGAGTTTGGGAGACAGTGAGACAGACTGGTGGACTTGCTGCTGAAACAGCCAGTTGGCCAGAGCTGCAAGGCAATGTTGATGGAAACTCCTTTCCATCTGTAGCATCAGGCCAGGCCCTGGCTCCCTGGACTGCTCTGGGAGCATCAGGCAGAGCTGTTCTTCGGTAGAAATTAATTCAGGGAGGAGCAGGGAGGGAAGAGAGGAACAGCTCTGCAGTGTTTCTGTCTCATCTCATCCCTCAGCGGGTGTGAAGACACAAGAGAGAGTTCGTGGGGAAAGCATGGAGGACCATCTGCAAGGAGCTTTGGCATCTCTGCCATTACACAGTGTGGCCTGGAGAGGAAGGAGTGTCTTCTGCTGTTAAAATGGGGTGAAATTGCCAGGGCAGTGAAAGGAAATAAATCTGAGGTGGTCCCGCATGGCATCAGCAGCCACAAATTCCCTGTGGGTGAGAGAAACAACTGGGCTCTGCTTCATTTTCACTGGCATGTTTTAGCCCTGATGGACAATGGCAAATAAATAGCTTTGATGTGAGAATAAGTGCCAGCAGATCAGATGAAAAGGTGATGGGCTTCTGGTATGGCATGGTTCTCCAGTCCTCTTCTGACCTTGTCCCATGGGACAATCTTTAGGGCTAGTGTAGGAGGATCTGAATACATTTTCATTGAAAATATTGACCATCTCTACCCCAGCATCTGCTGTTGTGTCTCTGAAGAAGCCCGTCACTGTTCCAAGACTCAGAAGCAGCCATGCAGGCTGGTGGACCTTGTGCTGCAGCAACTAGCTGGTTGGCAGCTGCTTCAGCCAAGAGCTGTGCTTTGCTCTGCTCTGCCTTGAACAGTGTCTTTTGCAGTTCATCTTCTTCCTTGTAGCACCTGTGGCCACCCAACTCCAGTGTTGGAAATGGGAAATACTGCAGCCCCTGCCCTAACCAGACATGCTGGGACTACCACAGGCAGCATTTCTGCTCTTTGCCTTCCAGTCTGGTCTGGAGGCCACTGGCTACCTCCAGTGTTTCTTTCCAGTTCTCCATGAGCATGGCAAATAGCCAGCCTAGTTTTTATGGTGGTATGTCTGATCTGAGGAGCCTGAGTCCCAGGGCAGTCACTCTTTGTGCTTTTGCATTGCTGCACTTCCTACTCCCCAAGAGCTTAGGAGGTAGTGAGCAGCTGTGGGGGCTCTGCAGAGGGGAGACCTGTATCACCTCACTGAGCCAGGCCCCGGGTCATGGTTTGTGGCAGGGTGAAGCAGTCTCTTGGAAGCTGATCAGGCTGGTAGGTCCAACAGAACATCTGTTTGCCTGGGCTGGAGAATTTTCCTTACAGCCTTGGCTTGTTGGTGTGCTTTGTGGCATTCAGGATGGCTGGAATATGGCTTAAGCCTCATAGCACACTGGGAAGATGAGACAGACCCCAAGCCTGGTATGGGGATTTGTGGCTCTGCACCATGTCAGAAATGTGGGGCATGTTGCTGAGCCCACACCAGGGACAGCCATCTCTTCTTCAATAATGTGGATTGTATTTACTCTGGTCTGTTCCAGGGGTGTTGCCTTTTACAAAGCACAACAGCAAAATATTTTAGAAGGTTTATCATATTTGTCTGACACTGTTCCCCTGCCTTCACCAGGGGTATGAAGATGCTTGGCTTGGCTTCAGCAGGAGGTGCATGGTGGGAGTCACTGCTGATCCTTGCAGAACTGGGAGAGCTGCTGGTGCTGCTTGCTTGGCTTCTTTCACAGGCTTGAAGTTGAAGAAATTATATTTGTTTAAAAAAGAAAAGCAACAAGAAAAGAACAAGAAGGGATTTGGTTTTGTTTCAGTGTCAGGGCATTACAGAGACAGATTTGGCTGTGCAGGCAGACTCAGACTCAAGAGGGCAGTGGGTCCATAGGGTGAGGTCAGCTCTGGTGGTCTTATATCGGCGATTGAAGGAGAGACGGGGAGACCGACCATGATCAGAATCCGATTTTACTCAGGTTTTCCAAGAACTTATATACCATTTCAGTAAGGTTAATAATTTCTACTACAATAATTAGGTTAAAAGATCATACAAACAACTCATACATTTTTCAACATATCCATGTAGGAGGTTGATTGAATCTTCTTCTCTTGAGCAGATTTCTAATCCCATCTTCTCATGAGCTCAAAGTTCTGTTTGTTCTTTCCAGGGCATCTTAGTCACCAGACTAGATATGCTAATTAAGTCTGTCTTACTCTCGTGAATCCCCACAGTCTTACACATCTGCCTTTCCTTTGGGAGCAAGAGGTGGCTCAGACAATGCCTCTGAAGGAGCTGTGGCTTCTGTAATAGCCACTGGCCTGTGCTCAGCTCCGTGGAAACCTCATGCCTGAGGACAGACCATCTCGAGTTCTGCTGCCTGGGGCTGAGCTACTGCTCTCCTTTTCCAGGTATAGACTGTCCAAGAGGGTCCTCATTCTCAAGAGCCTTTTCCTCCAGACATTGACTTTGTCTGAGGGACCTTTGTGGTCAGGAGCAGCTCTGCCCAAGAGCATCCCTGCAAAGCCTCATATGCTGCCTGGGAAGGGACTTGTTTGGAGAGGGAGGGAAGTTAGCATCAGGTCACCGACCGTTGTTTTTTGGCATGAGACCTGCAGGTGGCACCTAGCTTGTAGCAAGGGAAAGGGTCCAAGTACCAATACCCCAAGTGGTGAGGGGAGAGCACTGAACTGGTTGCACTGGGACTTGAAAGAGAAATGGATTCCACCCCCTTGGTCATCCTTCTCTTCCTTCCAGACCTGCTGTTGTGTTTGTTGGGCTGCTCTGCCTCACAAACCTAGCAAAAAGCTAGCTGTTATTTTTGGAGGAAGGGGTAGGACTTAATTTTTCTGCTGGGTCAGATGCCTTGGGGCTGGCAGTGCAGGCAGGTAGAAGAGGGAGAGCAGGGCTTCACTTGCAGGGGAGAGCAGGCTGGCTGCAGTATCACCATGTGGCTCTGCTCTGGCCGTTGTATCCCTCAGACCCCCCATGGGGACAAGGGCGAGATGGGCAAGGACCCTGATGCCAAGGGCAGCGTGCCATCAGTCCCAAGTGGCTTGAGTGACTTCTTCTCCTTTGGTAAGTCTCCTCATTGATCATTGATTTTGTTGGTCTGTTTTCTTCCCGACTGTAGTGGCCACCATGGATTTTCTCATCATCTGCCCCTTTCTGCTGGCATTGCTGCTGTCCCAGGGGAGCTTCACAGACCTGGAGAAACAGAGAGTAGACTCTGGCTTGGAAATCTGTATCCTCTGCTGCCTGCCCCTCATGACCATGTATGCACTAATGGCTACAGAGGCTGAAGGGAGCGTTTGCACAGTGAAAGGGTCAGAGACCATGGAAAGAGGTGCAAGGAAGTGGAAAAGAGAGGATCCAGAAGCACTGGGAAGTTGCTGCTTTGTCTTTCTGTAGATGGGCTTTAGCCAAGCTCCTGCATTTGCTAACCAAGTGCCTGGCTTGGTGCAGGAGCAGAAATGGCAGTGATGCCTGGTGTTCTTTCTGCTCCATTGTGCTAGACACTGAGCACATTTCCTAGTTTGCTCTTGGAAGTGGCATGACCAGCCAGAATGCAGAGCACACCTGCACTTCTCAGTGCTTTGGGGTCACCAACTGGGATGGTTGAAGAGGACTCCTGGGCTCGTGACACTTGTCTTCTCTGTGCCACAGGCACATTTTGCCCATGAGGAGGTGGGCTAATGCAAGCCCTGCTTAGCACACAGCAGCATCCCGTGGTGAACAGGCAAAGTATGAAAAAATAACGAGTATGTGGAGACACATGGGGAAGATGCCAGTTCATGTTCCTCCTCCAGCCCATCAGCCAGAGCATGGACTGGCAAGTAGCTCCCCACAAGCTCTCATCATTGTTAAGGGCCCTGATACGGTGTTTGGGCAAGGGGTTCCCTGGAAATCTGTGTTTCATCCTGGCTCAGGTGCTGCCCCTCAGCCACCTCATGGAGAACTGGGGGGCCCGCTGGAGGGGGAAGACAGTGAGAGAATCTCGACAGTGCCCTTGACAGTGTTGCAGATAAGAAGCTGTTTGAGGTGAAGCGCAAAGACCAGATGAACGCGCTAAAGAACTTGATTGAGCTCAATGACATCAACCAGCAGTACAAAATCATTGACATCATGCTCAAGGGACTCTTCAAAGTAAGCCACAGTGCAGTCTGCACTCTAAGCCCACAATGGGAGGCAGAAATGGGAAGGGTTGGGGGCTTCTGTGGGGTGTATGGCTGTTGAGCTTTAGGACCTGAAGGGTGGGTGCCATAGGGTTTCAAAGTGGGGCATCTGTGACAGCACCTCCAGTGTGCAGGGCTGGCCTGGCAGGACAGGGCAGTAACCAAGGGCTCTGGCAGGTGCTGGAGGACTCCCGTGCTGTGCTCATTGCTGCTGATGTGCCTCCTGATGGGCCCTTCCCTCAGGATGAGAAGATAAAGGATGGTAGGTCCTCTCTGGTTTTTACTCCTCTCCTTTTTCTTGTGCTCTGGTGCAGCACAGACATTCTTCCTGGAATCGGCAGTGGGGTAGGTACAAAACACCTGTGAATCCAGACCTGGGCTGGTCTCTGTCTGTTGGGGACCCTGTTGCTGTGCTGATGGGGCTGGTGGCTGTCCCTACAGCATACTCCCATGTGGTGGAGAATACCGCCTTCTTTGGGGACGTTGTCCTGCGCTTCCCCAAGATTGTGCACCACTACTTCGACCGCAACTCCAACTGGAACAGCCTCATCCGCTGGGGCATCGGCTTCTGCAACTTGACGGGTGTGTTCGAGCAAGGACCCCACTCCCAGGTCCTGCAGCTGGTATGGCTCTTCATCTCCTCTGCTGTGACCCCTCCCTACTGCTAGGCCAGTGGGGTGAGGGTTTTGGGGTGAAAGGCAGGCAGGGCCCCCCCATGTTGAGGGCTGCCCTTGAGCTGAGGGAGGGGGGAAGAGCATAGATGGGACTGATGGGAGAGTAGGGGACCCTGATCACACAGTTGGGGGGATGTAAGTGGAAGGCAGCACTCCCCAGTGAGATCTCTCCTTCGCTCTGCAGATGGCTCAGGAGCTAGGAATCAGTGAGAAATCGCCCAATTACCGCAATCCCTTTAAAACGGACCAGTCAGAGGTAAGATGGCAACGCTGCCGGCTTGCCCGATGGGCTTCCCATCTGTGTCGCAGCTCCAGGCAGCTGGCTGGGAAATGGAATGGGTGGCTTGGGGGAAATGACCAAAAGCTCTTGTCACTGAATAAGCACAAACACAAACACTGAATTCTCCATCTGTGGTGTACTTTGGGTACCTGGTGCCATCTCTTCCCTTCTGTGGCCACCCGCCTCATGGTCGAGACACTGTTTGTCTCATGCTGCATCTGTGCTCAAAGCTTCCTGGACTGTGAGGCTTGTGCGTTGGCTTTGGTGGGTTTGGAGGGCTTGTGCCTCTAGGAGGCTGTGTGCACTCCCCACGCTGACTCCTTGCTGTCAACCCGCAGTTTTTCCCCAGTGCTGACACCTTTCAGAAGGCACTGCGGGATGAGGAGAAGAGAAGGAAGAAGGAAGAGAAGCGGAAGGAGATCCGCAAGGGTCCACGCATTTCCCGCTCGCAGTCGGAGCTGTAGCGCACTGGGACTTGTGCCTTGCAGTGGGGGTGACACCACTAGGACACAGAGTGGTTTGCTCCCTTCTCAGCAGCCTTAGGCCAGTGCCTGGTCGTTCCCTTTCCATTTGTGCTGTGGGTTTTGTTGCCTTTCATTTTTGTTCTGTGGAGTTTGGGTGGTGGTGCCGGTGGGTTGCCCCAAAGGGGCTAAAGTGGTGTACACCTTCTGCAGAGGTAAAGCACGGACAGGACAGCACTGGGGCCATCCCTTGGTCAGGGTGTTGCTGTCTGTCTGGAGGTAGGGGTTGGGGGGCACGCCTCTGCCAGGGATCCCTCCTCACTGCAGCAGGCCCCACGCTGAATGTGCCTCCTCCAGCATGGGTGGGCTGGGGAGTGCGTCGCACCAAACAACCTCATCAGCAGTGCTGCTTCTCTTAGTTTTGCTTTTCATTTTGTTAAACGGGTGATCTCATTGGCACCCCCCACTGGGTTCTATCTGGTCTCTGCACAGCTGCTACCTCTGCCACATCAGACTTCCTCTTTTCCCAGCAGCTATTTCACCAAGCAACAGGCGTTTCGTTGTCCAGGCATAGTTGAAAATGCCTATGGCAACTGTTCCTGACCAATGGCATCCTGAGGCCACCGCAGGTCATTCCTGCAGAGAGGTAAATGCCTGGTGAATTTTTGGACAGGAGGAATTTCAGTACTTGGCCTCTTTGCAGCCAGTGGGTGTCTGTAGTGCAAGCAGTGCTGATGCTGAAGATGCTGGGGAACCAGCCCTGAGCCACTGAGAGCCTGTCCTGCAGCCCATGCCCCATCCCTTCTCTTTGGGGCTTGTCCTCTCTAAGTCAGTCCCTGAAGCCCCTTGTCAGGGGACAGCCAGAAAAGGGCTTGTGGCGATAGCAGGGTCAAGGTAGGGAGGGAGCCAACTTGAGGAGCTGCCACCCTCCCCTGCGTGTCTGTGCTGCCGTGGGGGCAGAGGTGAGGGGCTGGCCTCGGGACTGACACAGCCACCCTGTGACTCCCCCTGTGCTGGTGGCCCCGCACCAGAGAAGGCTCTGGCAGAGGGGCCTTCCCCAGGGGCGGCTGCTCTGCCGGGCTGGCGACATCACAGCCTTTGGGGGGAGAGAAACGGCCCGGAATATTTAACAGCAGAGACGAGTCCTTCCAATGAGGGGAGGGGGTGCCAATGGACGCGTTTGGTTTTTCCTGAATAAAATTGACTTTATTAATTTTTTTTTAAGTAGAAGGGTCCTGGCTCTTCCTCCCGTTCCTGGTGGAGTGGGTGTGGGCCCGAGAGCGGCAGGGCTGGCCCCTCGGGAAGTGAGGGTCGGCGGGCGCTGCGGAGGGAAGGGCACGCTGCGCGCTGTCGCCGCCGCCTCGCAGCCGGCCTTTCCCGTGGGCGGTGTCCCGGGGCCTTTCCCGTGGGCGGTGTCCCGGGGCCTTTCCCGTGGGCGGTGTCCCGGGGCCTTTCCCGTGGGCGGTATCCCGGGGCCTTTCCCGTGGGCGGTGTCCCGGGCTGCGGCCCCGCCCCCGATGAATATTCGGGTGGGCGGGGCGGGCCATGCTAATGAGCTGCTGATCGCTGACGCGCCATCACCCCACGCGCCGCCGCGGCCGCCCATTGGCCGGGCCCGGCCTGGTCTCACTGACAACAAACCGCGGGGGGCGCACGCGCCGCGGGGCGGGGGCCGGCCCAAGATGGCGCGGGGTCAGCGGCGCCCGCTGGTAGCGGCGGCAACCTCCGCCTGAGCGCCCGGGGCGGCGGCGGGCCCTGCGCGATGGAGGGCGGCGAGCTGGCCGCCGAGGGCATGGACACCCTCACCGAGCTGGGCGACGAGCTCACCCTGGGCGACATCGACGGTAGGCGCCGCGAGAAGGAGGGGTGTGGGGTGGAGACGGCGCTGCCGGGCTCCCCACGCGTGTCGGGGAGCGCCCGGGTGCGTTTCCCCGCGCAGGCCGCGGCTGCTGGGGAGGGAGGCGGGGTGGGTGGTCCCTGGCTCCTGCCCCCGGAGCCTGCGGGAGGGAGCGGGGAGCCCTGTCCCGGGCGGGCTGCGGAGCGCGTCCCGCCGGCAGCGCTCGCCTGGCGGCGGCCACGCGTGTCTCCCCTGCCGGGGGAGCGCTCCTGAGCGGCAGCCGCGGGGCTGACACGCGCCGGGAGTTGCCGTAGCCGCAGAAAGGGGTGGGGATGTGCGGGTCCGAGCCCGGCGGCCGGCCCGGGAAGGGTCAGGGGAAGTCCTCACCGTGACCCCGCACCGCTGCCGCGCACTCGGGGCAAGCGGCGCTGCCCGCCTTCCCCTCGCGTTTCCTGTGGCTCTCCTAAAGCAGGTGCGAAACAATGGCTGAAGATGTGCCTCCACTCGTGCCCGTAGGAGGCCGAGCCTTCAAGCCCTCCTGCATCGATACAGCTCTAACTGCTTAAATTTCCCATTTCCCCTGTCATTCTAAAACTTTACTGCATCCCTGGCACAGCATAGATCTGTGAGAAAACCCGTTTTCCGAGGAAGTGCATCACAGTGAAGCGCTTGCGTGTGACGCCTGTTATATGTATATTTTTGGCAACACCAAGCAGCTCCAGAAAACCCCGTTTAAAATGGCATTTCTTGGTGTGGTCTGTGGTGTAGGCTGGTGAAGATGAGCTTCTGCCGTAGCTTACGGCTCTGCTCTGCTGTAATCCCAAACAGAGCTCAGTTTTGGGGGTGTCCAAAATATCCTGGTTTAGCAGCTGGGAGATAAAATTTTATTGTTACTTCTAGATTTCTAGTTGACACCGATTTGCTACATAGCTTGGGGCAAAATTTATACTCCTTTTTTTCTTTTGTTTTAAAAGAAGAATGTACCTTGTGAGAGTGCAATGGGTTTAGTTATTGCTCATAAAGTTTGATAGTGCACATTGAACGTGGTGTTTGCTGTTGTTTAAGCACTACATGAGTTCTCAGGTTCCATATGGAAACTGAGACAAATTGATGAAGGCAGCAATGGCTCTGAACTGAGGTGTGCCCTGAGAGGTGTGATTCAGAGTGATGAGTAACAGGAAAACCAGCTTCACTTTCCTCCCCACCTCCAGGGGTGGATTTTCCTTGGGAAGGTAGGGGGAAGATACATGACAATTCTGCTTTTATTGTGCTCCAGCATGGATTCGTCTCAGGATTTGAAATTTTGCAAGGATTTTCATATGATTTTAAAGTCCTCTTGTGGATGTTCCTCCCCCATTCAGACTGAGGGGCTCCTCACTGCCTGTTGCATGGATTTGGAATTTTTTGTGGTGGATGTGCTCTGTGATGCCAGTGCTCAAGGGACTCAGACTTCAGGACAGGGCACAGTGGTGGCCGGGGGGCCCCAGTGATGAGCCCAAAGGCTTTGCCTCTTCCCCCAGCACGAGCTCCTCCACCAGCCATGGGCATCTTCCTGCTGGCAGGGCACTGCTGGGTGACATCCGCACGTGAGGTTTGAGTTGGTTGGAGGTCGAGGCACATCAGGGTTCAGGACAGAAAGGCTGTTTCACTTGAGGCTGGGATCTCTGCTGCTTTCTCTTTCTTAGAGTACAGCATCTCCAGGAGCGTGAGGAAGAGCAGCCTCTGTACTGGAGAGCTGAGCCACTACCTGGGAGCCTTTCTGCCAGGTATTCAGACCCTGGGCTGATGAAAGGAGGAGAAACCCTTGGTGGGCTCAGTTTTAGTTTTGTAATATCTTGTTGGCATTTTTTAGCCTTGACTCGGACTGGGATTTTTTTTTTTTCTTTCTGCAATAAGGTCACTCACTCTGCTCTAGGGCCTGAGACCTCTCCGGCACAGTGGGTGCAGGTGCTCTGGTGACACCAGATTTATCACCAATGGCTCCAGAAGCACCTGAGGTTTCTGTAGTCAGTGTAGATATTCTGATTTCTGGGTAGGCAAAGGTGTTCTAAAAAACAGAGACTTAGATTTTGGGTGTTGACTGTTTCTCTTGCTTTTAATTTTTTGCATGTTTTTATTACGAAAGCTTTTGAGCCCTTTAAAAGAAGTGGGTTTGATCCCCTGGCAGTCTTAATTCTTACAAATTAAGCTTTAGACTTTCTGCATTTAGTCACAGTTAAGATGTCATAAAGATGTGATTTAACTTCTGAGAGCAGGACTAGCTTTTTAAATAATATATTAAATCTTCTGCATTGAACACAACATTCTTTAATGTTGTGCTTGAAATT
Organism: Zosterops lateralis; assembly: GCF_965231275.1. Lineage (NCBI taxonomy): Eukaryota > Metazoa > Chordata > Aves > Passeriformes > Zosteropidae > Zosterops > Zosterops lateralis. The sequence continues at coordinate 25,002,528 of NC_139765.1, forward strand.
TTGTTCTTATGCTGGAATTTACTCTTCCAGAGCAAATTTCATCTGATTTCTGTTTATTCCCTACTTGCAGTTGTGCTGTCTGATAGTGAAATAGCAGTACCATCAAACGTAGAGTTGGGAAGTAGTTTGGGTTATTTGGGATGATCTTAGCTGCAGTCAGTTGGAATGTGAAGAGCTGTTTAATATCCATCTAGATGTTAATCTTTAAACAGCCCTCCACGCTCTGCTGGTGTTTTGTGAAAGCCAGTTAAGGCAACACATTAAAAAAAATAAAAAATTCTTTCATTCCTCTAGTGAAGAATAGAGATAAGGGTTTGGTCCTGCTGGTCCCCGAGGGTGGCTGCTGCCTCATATTGGGAGAACTGTGCATCCTCACTTAGTGTCAGGTTATGAACAGGGCAGGAGGACACAAATCCTCCAAGGCTCCTCCTTCCAACAGACTCTAGTTCCTGAGAGCAGTGGTCATGGCCAATGCTTAAATGTGTATCAGGGTGTGGAGGGATTGCTATCAAAAGGGAAGAGTAGCAGTATCACAGAAATATGTTGAAATGTGTGTTGAGGGAGCAAGAGGCTTGGAGGAGGATTTATCCCTGTGCTCTGTTTCAGACAAAGGAGTGTCAGACAAATTAATTGGATAATGTGTGGGTGGCATTTCAGAGAGCTGAGCAAATTAATAGCCCTCATTGCTGGGACATAATCCATGGAAACTTCTTCTCAAAAGTTTACTGCTTCAAACCTACTTCAAAAATCACAGCAGCAGTATCCTTTGGGGTTTGTGGATGAAGAAGGTCCCAGTGTAAGGAGCCCTTTGCTGTATTTTTTTCCTATAAATCAGAAATACATTTTTTGCTTCCTAAGCCCATAATTATTATTTTGTTATAATCTCTCTTAAGTTTGTGGGTCCCCTCTTTTCCTGTTTCCAGAAAAAAAAAATAAAAATAGGACTTTCAGAAAACCATGGAAAAGCCAGTGCAGCATGGCCAGGTCCTGGGGTGGGAAAGAATGTCTGGTTCCTCACACCACTGCCTGCACACAGATTAGGGAAAGCATTCATATGTCTTGAGGTGCCAAATTGGATTAGATGGAGGAAAGAGGAAGCTTTGCTTATGAACAATGATCTCTTGGGTGTGAAATGTTCATCTCTGGGGGAAAGGCCTATAGTGTTGCAGTAGGAATCTCTTGATATGGGTTCATAAAATCCTGGAGGAGGTGGGATGGAGAGAACCTGTTATGCAGGGATTGCAGGCAGAAAACTAACAGAAAAAGTTACTCTGTTTTAAACACATGCATGGATTTATCCTGCTGCAGTTTTATAAAGTGGTGTTTTCCTTTCAGGGTTTTTCCCCAATTTTTGTTATGCTTGTAACTAAAAGAAAGATAAGATGAATTCTTATCCTGTCTCTTCCTTTTCCAGATGCTCAGTGTGGCAGTACAGATAGGGGACTTGAAAGCTCCCAAAAGTTGGGTGAGAGAATGGTTAGTGCTGGAATTGTGGAGGTGCTTGGTTTCTTCCTTCTGCAAGGGTTAGACTGAAGGACTGATGGAACAAGACTGTAATGTTTTAGATAATATATTGGAGATGGCTTTAAGTTCTAGTCTGTGCTTGGATCTTGTTGTCTGGAAAAGTGTTGTGGGAGGGTCTTACTTTTCACCCTGAACAGCAGCAGCAGTGCTGTGCTGCTGGCCACATCCTGGGCCCTCTCTGGAGGTGTTGCATTGGTGCGATGTGTTCTCTGAAGGTTTTGAAGGACCCAGAGCTCCCTTCTGTGCACACACACCATAATTCCATGATGTAAGTGGCAGATGACAAAGTAGGCAGGCAACGAAATAGTGTTGAATGAATTTTCTTGTATTTTACAGAAATGCTGCAGTTTGTCAGTAACCAGGCAGGAGACTTTCCAGACCTGTTTTCAGATCCCTTGTGCAGCACCTTCCAGGGCGGCAGCAGCAGCGCCAGCAGCAGTGGGACCCTGGAGCCGCAGTTGCAGCAGCCCTACAGCCAGGTGCAGCTCCAAACCTTCCCTGCACCCACGGCATCCCCCCAGCTGCAGAGCCTGCCGGTGAAAGCAGTGCAGACAGCACCTTCAGCCCCTCCGCGCTCTGCCCCGGTCCTGCAGCCGCGGCCCTCGGTGCAGCCTCAGCTCCAGCAGCAGGCCGTCATGATTACACCAACCTTCAGCTCTGCTCCGCAGACCAGGATTATCCAGCAGCCAGTCATCTACCAGAATGCAGCCACAAGCTTCCAAGGTAGTGCTTGCACTGCTCAGGCTACAGGTGTGCCTGGTGCGTGCAAGATTCCAGGATGCTCAAGGTGTGAATGTGCCTGGTGCACTTGCAGTAAATGGCATCAGTGTTCAAACTCCAAGTGCATCTCAGCCGTGACAAGCCTGATGATTCTTTTCTTGTGATACTGCCTGTGGGGTGTCCCTTCTCCTACCTGCATGGCTTTGGAGTTGGGGAGCATGAGAAATTGTCAGGAACGGGATCTTAAATGTTTTTGTGTGACCTCTTACTATAATTGTTGTTTTCCTCTTCTCCTCTGGCCTGGCCTTCTGCCCTATGACTCTTGGGAGGTTTGAGAAAAGATGTCTTAAAACATCGTTGCTGGCAACCCTGTTCTCCCACTGATGGGTGCACTGGGCAGATGCAGTCTGTCCCACACAGCAATCTGAAATGAAGGCACATTTTATCTACCAGACTCTGGAGCTCAGTATTTGCACTGAGCAGGGACACCTGTAGGAATATTTAGCGACCTTCCTTTGTGAATGTTGGATGACTTGATCCTCTTCAGTTGGTCTTGATTCTTTATGTGACAGATAGAATCCTACAGTCCACCAAGACCAGGAGTAGTGGGAAAATACAGGCTGGGCTTCCTGTATAATGCCGCTGAAGCAGAGTCCTGTGCTATCAGACTAAAGGGTTTTGGCTCTATTTTCTCTTAGCTGATCCTCTGTGCCGCCTGGAAAGCTGCTATTTTAGGTGCAGTGTCCTCTTGCAGAAGGCACCAAAGCAGCTGGAAGCTTCCCAACATGTGGGATGTGTTAGATGAATGCTGCCTACTAAGAAGCTCTGGGAAGAAGAGTAATGATGCTAGGAGCATTTCCAGGCTCCAGGAGGGAGACGTGTGTCTCTTGACCATTTCTGACATCTCTTCTGCTTTTCAGTTCTCCAGCCTCAAGTCCAGAGCCTGGTGACATCCTCCCAGGTTCAGCCGGTTACGATCCAGCAGCAGGTGCAGACAGTGCAGGCCCAACGAGTGCTGACACAGGCTGCCAATGGCACCATCCAGACCTTAACGCCAGCCACCGTCCAGACAGTTGCTGCACCACAGGTCCAGCAAGTTCCGGTAAGTAAAAGTGGGGAATGATGCAGCAGAAGAAGAAAATGATTTTGTGGGTCTGGTCCCCTGACTTGCCTGGGGAGAAGTGGTGAAACTGTAGGGCTGGCAATCCTGGCTAGGACTGCTTCTGCACAAATGTTTTTAAACATGAGAGTTATTTCTAGCCAGCCTATGTCCCAGAAGCATTTTACTGCATGCAGGTCATGTGTGAGAGTCCCTGTTGTGAGATGTGATGTGACTTCTGGGCGATGCTTGGCAACTGTTTTCAGTGACACAGTATCTAAATGCAGTCTGAAATATTTTTTTAACTTGGTACTGCCAAACCCAGTTGGAAACTTTACTTAAACAGGCTTTCTTTGACTTTTGCCTACTTGTTTGCATATCCATCACCTCTACCACATCTTGTAAGGACTAGTTCATATCCAGAATATGTTCTTCTAATTCTTCTGTCATGTTTTTTTAATAGTTTTGCTGTTAAAGTGCCCTGCAATTTTTTTTTCAGTCTTGTGCATCTTTGTTATTAAAAGAAAATGTTTGTCTATGAGACTCAGTATGACAAAATTGCTATGGTTCAGTTGTACTATGCCATCTCTAGTGTTCTCAGTGAGTCACAAGGTATTTGAAAGAAATTAGAGCAAAACAAGTTAGAGTGGATTTTGATCTGCTTGATGTTAAAGGTACAGATCCTTTTAGTGAAATCGCAGCGAATGCTACTATGGGTGTTTGCCAAAGCAGACTGTCCTAGCTGTGTTAGACTGAATACCCAGACAGTTAATGTAGAGGGCTAATTAGAGGTGTAACTGGAGAGGGGAAAGCAGCTTTTCCATCAGCTCTTTTGTGTTTTAACATACTTGTTTACTTCTGGTGACTGATTTGAAAACCACTGTCCTGGTGGTTCCTCTGCCCCATTCTATCCAGTGCTGCTCAGACTGTCTCCTGCTCAGAGTTTGCATTGGGGCTGATGGAAAGCATCCAGGTGATAAAGGGTGCAAGTCAGAAATACTCACGCTGCTCTTTTGCCAACCGTTGAGTTGTAAAGCTATTACAACTTTGTCAGTGCTTACCTCTGGCTACTGAGATCAGCAGGGAAATAAGTACCTGCTCTCCTCTTCACCTGTAATTCTTTTCAACCTAGGTTCTCGTCCAACCTCAGATCATAAAAACGGATTCCCTGGTCTTGACAACCCTGAAAACAGATGGCAGTCCTGTTATGGCTGCAGTACAGAACCCAGCACTGACAACACTCACTGCTCCCATTCAGACCACAGCTCTGCAGGTACCCTATGGATGTCCTTTCATCCCTCTCCTCACTGATGTTCTTTCCTATTAATGCAAGGAAGAGATTTGTGCTTTAGTGTTCTGCAGTGGCACAGACAAGAAGGGGCTTTGAGGGCTGTTGTACACATGTCCAGGGCAAGTAATACCTGTTTGTGTCAAGGCTAAACACACAGACTGTGCTGTTTGGCAGCCTTCCCATGGCCAGTAAGCAAAGACCAAGGGCACATTTCTGTTTAACTTTTTCTGGTACTATAAGGAGAGGAATATGACCTTAAAACTCAGTCTAGTTTTTAACTTGAAGCCAAAAGCTAACTTGTTCATACTACCTGTGGAACTTCCTTTTGCCCTTCACTAGTGTCTAATAGTAGTGTATTAAATGTGGCAACTAATTAAACTTCTTATCAGAGGACATTTGCAGGGAGGATTTATTGCAGTCATTGGAAGTGGCAGTTGTGCTTCATGGCCTCTACTTCTGATCAAGTCTTAGAAATTTATACTCCCAAAGAAACATTTATTATGATCTTGTATGTTCTGAACAGATATCTTTGTATAAATATTTACTGAGGGAGATAAACTTGTCAGTGTGGACCTAAATTTTGACTTACTTTGCAATAGCATTGTATGCTTCTTAGATACTTATTAGCAGCCAGGCTAAAATATTCAATTTGCTTGCTTTTAGATGTTTTCACACAACTTGAAGCTTACGAGGTTGTGTCTATCTGAGGCATGTTTGAACACATTGAAATTAAGTGAATATTAGCCAAGGAAAGGTATAGGACTTAAATTCACTTATTTGTCAAGTTCCAACTTGTAGTGAAACTAAATTAATTTTTGGTATCCCAATTAGAAGACTATTTCAGAGTTGAAATTGTTTCTGAAATTGCTTATGAATGGTTTCTTCTCATGGCTAGCTGCTCTAGGCTAGTTATTATTATGTTTGTCTTTTGACAGAAATAACTCTTGCTCTCCATAGCTACTTGCTTCCCTGATCCTTGGTGTGCTTCAAAGAATACATGTGCCTTTCTAATTCTTGCTTTTCTGGATTAAGCAGTCTAAACTTTCTTTCATTACAGCTGTCCTAGGAGCCCCTCTGTGCAACTGTTCTGGTGGGATTCATCATATTTCATCTCTAAGTACATACTGCTTTAGTTTGCTGTAGATGGTCCGTCCTACATCTAGACGCTCAAGTTGGAGCTTTTCATTCTGCTATATGTCACTCATTAGTCTTAGTTCCTCATATTAAGGCATTTCTGTAGCTTGTGGGGCTTTTTTTCCTTCATTTATTCAAATTCAAATCAGTTTGAACTGTGTTCCTCAAGCCAAAGGTTGTTTTTCCATAGTTGGATCCTTTCTAGCGTTGTCATTACTAGTGTCATTGGAAGTAGTGTAGGCTGTTGCTGTTTTTGTGACTATTTGTCCAAAGAAAAGGTGAATTTGGAGACTTGGAGTGTAAAGATTGTAGGAACAAGGAGGAGCTTTAATCCCTTTCTCTGTTTAAGTGGATGAGCAGAGCGAAGTGTTGGTGCACTTGGAGAAGAGCTGTTCTTATTCCACAGTGACCAGTGTGGGAGGCAGAGTGACAGATTTTTCCTGTGTTGCTGTGCCAGTGCTTGTGCCAGCTAAGAAAGATGGAAGGAATTTGGCATCTCACACATTTTGAGCTGTATCAACTTTTCCTGATTCTTCTTTTTTTACTCCTTCTTCTTTTGCCATCATAAACCTTATCTAAATTGGCGGATTGCTCTTGACACTTGTTATGTGTGGTCTTTGTAGACCCTCGTTGGGAGCAATGGGACCATTTTGACCACAATGCCTGTGATGGTGGGACAAGAAAAGGTGCCTATCAAACAAGTTCCTGGGGGTGTCAAGCAACCTGAACCACCTAAAGAAGGAGAGAGGAGAACAACTCACAATATCATTGAAAAGCGCTACCGGTCATCCATAAATGACAAAATCATTGAGCTGAAGGACCTTGTCATGGGGACAGATGCCAAGGTAAAGATGGGGAATAAGTGCAAATGTGGTTTCGTAAATACTTTGTCTTCAGGTGCTGATTTGCTCTACCAAATGAAGCATTTGGGTGCATGTAATTGTTAGTAGCATGCACATGTGTATTGGGGTGAGAATCACTTGTGTTCGATAATTGTATTCAGGAAGGGTCATCTGTAAAAATTTAATTTTACTATGCTAGTGGTACTGTTTCTTGAAAATAAGCTATACTTTATGCATTTGTTCTTGTTTTAAGTCAAACAAGATAGGCCCTCTAAGTAGAATATCCAAGTGGATGTTTTGATAACTCTGCTGAACCAGATCTTCCTTCAATTAAGTTTCCTTTTCCATGTGATTGCAGCAAGGATGAGGGTTTACAGAGCTTTCCAGTTTATTTCCTTTTGACATTGAGCTGTAAAAACTCCTGCTTGCTCAAATATTAGAAGCTTTCTCACACCACATATCCAGGGTTTGTTCATATTCGCTTTACCTCATGCTGGTTAGGCAGGCAGTAGTATTCTTGATACCTTCTGTGACTACTGCACAAATAATTGCAGTAGTGAAATCACCTCCTGTTGCTGGAAGTGGAAGCTTTTAAAAACATGGGTAGTGTGCAGTGGCTTCATAATACTTTTGGCTTGTGTTTAGAAAACAAATTTGCCCACTGCTGCTGGAAGCAAGGATTTGCATGGAGATGGCCAAGCAAGTAAGGCAAGGAAGGAACTAATCTCATAATTTAGTGGTGATCAGGCAGCAGCTTGTTCTATCCCAGAACTGATCCACTTCATTTACAAACTGTGGTACTTTCAAAGGACTATTTCTGGCTGAAACCTAGGTGTGAACTCCATTGTTATTTGGATGTTATTCTGTTTCCATTGTACTGTTTATAAAAGATCTTTGAGAGACCTCATCCTTGTGTATCTTTGATACTTTGCCCACAGAGCATGGTCTGCTAAGGATGCCCCTTACCCTGAACTACCTTTCAGGGGTCTGTGCCAAAAGCCCAGGCTGCTGGGCTATAAATAGGTGCCACCTCAACCTCACCACACTGAGCCATGGCTGGTTTTATGTAAGAAGAACACTGGATGTGAACTGGAGCCATATCCAAGCTGGCTCTCCTTCCATGCCTTTGCAGCTGCTGAGAGGTCCTTTATACACTTTTCTTTCACCACATGATACAAAGGATTGTGGTATTCCTACAGGCAGGAGCAATCCTTTGATACTCTTAATATAAACTGCTTTTTGTATATTTAATTCCTTACAGATGCACAAGTCTGGAGTTTTGAGAAAAGCCATTGACTACATTAAATACCTGCAGCAGGCTAACCATAAGCTGAGGCAGGAGAACATGGTTCTGAAGCTGGCTAACCAAAAAAACAGTAAGTTCTGGAGACTGTAGCAGAGGGGAGGCACTCAGGATGGATGTAGGATGTATCTTGCAGTTTCTTATCCTTGACAGAGGTTATCTTGATAGTGGCCAGTGTTACTCCCGATGATAGAGCCAATCTGAGAGCTACTGACAGGAGTAAGGATGGAGAAACATGTACATAATGCACTCTGATTTTTTCAGAGCTGTTGAAGGGCATTGACCTGAGCAGTCTAGTTGACAATGATGTAGATCTGAAGATAGATGACTTCAACCAGAACGTGCTGCTGATGTCTCCTCCAGCCTCTGATTCAGGATCCCAGGCCGACTTCTCTCCTTATTCCATTGATTCAGAGCCAGGAAGCCCACTCCTTGATGATGCAAAGGTATTTGTGACTTTAATTGTCAAATTCAAAGTATCTCCTTCAGGTTGTGAAAGAGCCAGAATGTAAATTCTTCTTATTCTCAAGAGTGAACCAGCAGATATCTGGCAAGCAGATTTGTAGGGCTTAGAGATCCTTTGTAAGGATGAGGAAGATGCATGTATGTGTGTTTTATCTTTCTTTAAATTATTGAGACTATTTCCTGAGCTGTACTGTAGCTTCTGGAAGAACTGTGCTTATCCTTCAGTCCCTGTACAGTCTCTATGGACTTAGAGTGCATGTTTATTACTCAAGGAGCCCATGGCTTTCCAGGATATGTATGTCCAGTGAGTAAAGCAGGAGACCTTGGAAATGGATGATGACATGAGTTGTTATGTAATGAGACCATAAGCAATCAGAATTACAACACTGTTAGATGTCTTTGACTTATGAGTTTGTTTTCTGGCTATCACAGAAGTGGGTTTTCTGGGATATCCTCAAAAGAGTAAGGGCAGCAGAGGTTAATCCTAGCCTAATCCAGGGATACAGTTAATACCTGAAATGACTGGACACAGAAGGAAGTTGAAAGCTGTCAAATATTTCAGCCATATCTTACTAAGCTAAGAAAAGCTTTACTGGAGTTCTTACTCATCTAGAGCCCAAAGGCAAATTCATACATGTTCGGTTTCTCCTTCTTACCTACCCCTTTCCTTGGCATAAACATTTTTTGTGCTCCATAATGGTAAGCATTGGTTTTTTTCTCCTTTTTTTCTCCATTCCTATTCCCTTGAAGGTTAAAGATGAGCCTGACTCTCCTCCTGTGGCACTTGGTATGGTGGATCGCTCTCGAATACTTCTCTGTGCTCTCACATTCCTTTGCCTTTCCTTCAATCCACTGACATCCCTCCTTGATGCCCGTGGAACCCCTGAGTCCGACAGCCTGGTGCGCCATGGCTCTGGCAGGAACATGCTGACAATTGAATCAGGTAAAAAAACTGGGAGAGTTTGGGCGACAGAGGATGTCCAGCCTTACGCGGTCTCCCTAAAACCCACCTGCAGCTGCAAGGGCTGCCAGTCATGAGATGGACAGTCACTGTGATTCAGCAGGGTGGGTTTGTGTGTTCAGGGAGTTGTGCGACCTTTGTTTGATGGGTGGGGAGGGGCAGTAACCACAGGGCAGGGCATGGAAGGAGAGCCAGCTTGGATATAGCTCCAGTTCACATCCAGTGTTCTTCTTGCATAAAACCAGCCATGGCTCAGTGTGGTGAGGTTGAGGTGGCATCTATTTATAGCCCAGCAGCCCGGGCTTTTGGCACAGACCCCTGAAAGGTAGTTCAGGGTAAGGGGCATCCTCCTGTCTTCACCAGTTTTTGAGGAATGTTCACTTTGTTTTTAAGGTAACTGACTGATTCTTGTCACTTAATCATAATGTATTACTACATTTTGCTATGGGGTCTTGCAACTGGCTTGTTGATGCACTCATTCCATAAAATTCATAATTAAAAGTACAGCTTAGACAATTCATAGTTAAAAGTACAGCTTAGGAAAGGATGGAGGATGTTGTAGGCATGCAGTTGCTTTCCTGGCTGGTAAATATGGTTCCTTGGTGTCACTTTGTAAATTTAACTAAAATTATAGAAAAAATATTGGAAAATTATACTGGAGTATTGAGTACCTGTGGGTGTGTCTTACAGAAAAATCAGAAGACAGCTCTTGGAAAACAAAGTGCTGATTCTTTTTTTAATACATCAGTCTTGTAAAAATCATTTGGGAATGTTGAGGAATGGAGTTCAGATGAAGAGGTGTTGGTATAGGTGTTTCCTGATTGAACTGCACTCTTTGCAAAAGCCGATTAAAGATATGACAGGCATAGCAAGACATCCTTCGTGGTCCACGCTCATCATGTTGCCAGGCTTTTGGTATCCAGGTTAGATTTTAATTTTCCCTTTTGGGATATCCATCGTAGATGCAGCTGGTTGGTTCGGTTGGATGATGCCCACCCTAATACTGTGGCTTGTGAATGGAGTGATTGTATTGAGCGTGTTCATAAAGCTCCTTGTGCATGGAGAGCCGGTGACCCGGCTTCACTCAAGGTCCTCGGTCACCTTCTGGAGGCACCGCAAGCAGGCGGACCTGGATTTGGCAAGGGTAAAGTTGACTCCTCATTTTGCATCAAATATATCTTTTAGATGGGATTGTGGGTAAATGTTTCCCAACGAGGCAGTGGCTTGACACTTGAAAGGGCATGGTATTCCTTGAGTGGATCATCCTGTGTGATTTCAGAGAACCTGATGCCAAGTTGTTCTGAGCTGTCCTACTCAGCCTAAGTTAGTGAGGAGCACTGGAAAGGGCTCCTCCTAACTTCTGTCCTTGTTGCTAGCTACTGCATATTGTATCAATTTTTGGCAGCAACATCTTGGGTTTTGTCCAGAGTCTAATCTCTGCTGTGTCTGTCCGCTGTCCTCCAGCCTCTTGGAAATCGTCTTTAATGTTGAGGAAACATTTGGCTTTTGATATGGGGACCCTGAAATTTCCATGGTGTTTGACAAAGCAGGAAGCTTTTTTCATTTAGTGCTGACGTGTTTCACAGGCGGTGCAGGATCAGAACCATGTGTAGAAAGTATGTTTAGGGCCAGATTTCAAGCTAGTGTAAACTGCTTATGTTTTCAGTTTCTATGTTGATGTCCCTCTGCTAAAGACCTTGTCCTGACTTGCACGTCAGTTTGTCTTGCTCCAGTGCCAAGGAGGTCCCAAAGTGTCTCTGATAGTGATTTTTGTTGCTGAACTTTTGATTGTGTTATTTGCAGGGTGATTTTGCTGCAGCTGCATCAAACCTGCAGACTTGCCTGTCAGTACTGGGACGAGCACTGCCAGCGTCCCGACTGGACTTGGTCTGCAGCCTGTCCTGGAATGTGATCCGCTATAGCCTGCAGAAGCTGGCACTGGTGCGGTGGTTGCTGAAGAGAACTTCTCATCAATGGCGGGCAAGGGAGGCCACTGCAGGATTCGAGGATGAGGCCAAGACCAGTGCTCGGGATGCAGCCCTAGCGTATCACAAGCTCCATCAGCTCCATATAACAGGTGGGAGCAGAGGTGGCAGATCTGCTGTCTGGTTTTCCTGAATGAGAAGACTCAGAGCTGATCCTGGAGCATACATGGAGAGCACTACAGCCTCTCTCCTCTGTGAGGGCTGCTGTTAGAAATTAGCCTGACAAATTTTAGGAGCCACTTGCTAAAACACGACAGGTTAATGCAATAAAAGAGCTCTGTAGGAACAGCTGAAGCAATAGCAATGTAAGCTTCTTATGTCAACAGATTCTTGTTGTTTCTTCAGGATAGTAGCCCTGCAAGTTATAGTAGTATATAGTAGCTGGTACTACTGATTAAAAATTAACATTTTCCTGCTCCTACTGGTACAGGTAAACTTCCCTCCAGCTCAGCTTACTCGGGCTTGCACATGGCATTGTGTGCTGTGAATCTGGCTGAGTGTGCAGAGGAAAAAATCCCACCCAGCACAATGGCAGAAATCCACCTGACGGCTGCAGTTGGCTTGAAAACTCGCTGTGGAGGCAAGCTTGGTTTTCTAGCGGTGAGTTGTGTTGTCTTCCCCGATCACACCCTCAAGCAGATATCTAGAAAAGCCTGGAAGCTGGCATTGGTGTATCTTGGAGAGGGCATCTCCTAACACTACAATTATAATATGACCTGCAATTATAATATGAGCTGTAATTACGATATGATGTTTGTCCTTGGTGACGCTGCTCTTTGCCTAGATACTGTTCTCAACCTTGTCCTCTCCTTTCACCAGAGCTACTTTCTAAGCCAGGCTCAAAGCCTGTGCAGCTCAGAGCGAAGTGCCATTCCTGACTCATTGCGTTGGCTGTGCCACCCCCTGGGACAGAAGTTTTTTGTGGAGCGGAGCTGGACGGTGAAGTCTGCTGCAAAGGAGAGCCTGTACTGCACACAAAGGAATCCCGGTGAGAGACACTCACTTCCCACTTGTGTGGCATCCCAGCACTTTGAGCCTGGCAGTCTCTCCACTCTTGTCTGAGACAAAAGCGGGTGTCATGTCTGAGAGCGTGTTCTTTTATCCCCACCCTGCTTGTGGTTCTGATGGGTGTGAGAGCATGAGGAGCTGAGGTGTCTCCTCAGCCTGCAGGGTTTAGCTTGCCTCCCTTTGTATCCTGCGCTGTGTCATACTGCTTGTCTCTTTATCTGCTGGAACACAACCCAAAGGTGACCCTGAGTGTCTGGGGAGTGGCTTTGGGGTGACCAAGGTTTATCCTCTGCAGAGCAGGGCTCTCACTGTTTTGCTGAGAAGCTGAAGTGCCAGAGGGATCTTTGGCCAAAGGCTGCAGCTTTGCAAGGGGATTGAAAGGATAAAAAAGCCCTAAAAACTTAGTTTTCAAATAATTACATTAGTTTCTTGGGAATTTCCCTCTGCTATTCTTCCTCATGCTCTTTCCTACATTTTGATTCTTCTTTCTGAGTGTCTTGGGAGGTGTCTGCAGTGATATGCAAGTTAAATGGTTTGGTTTATCCTTCTTTAGCGGATCCCATTGCACAAGTCCATCAGGCATTCTGTGAGAACCTGCTAGAGCGAGCAGTGGATTCACTTGTAAAGCCTCAGACTAGGGAAGAGGTAGTGGGACAAGATGAGGAGGAGGAGTCATGGTGAGTATGTGTGGCCCACTGGGCACTGCTGGCCACAGCAGCAGGCTGTGAGGCAGAGCTTGTAACCAGTGACTGAGTACTCTGGGGCAAACTCGGTGGTCGGTCCTTGTTAAAGGCTTGGAATGATGCTAGTCTGACCACCACAGTTGATTAGCAGAGCAAGCTCTGCCTCTTTGTATTAAAACTCCTCAAGTCAAAGGTGAACCTGGGTGTCGTTGGGATTTCTGGTGTTAGCTGGGGTAATACTGGTTGATTGCTCAACTAAATGGATGGCACTTTCTCTGCTGAGGCATGAGTTTCATGTTCAGGATGACTAAAATTAGCATGCACCTACCTCTTCTATAGACCAGGACATATGTCCAGGGCTTTTAGAGTGTGAGTCTGGCATGTCAGAGAGTGAACCCACTGGCTTGCTACTTTGTGCATGAGTGTTCTTCTGACTGAGTGTGACACTTACCCACAGTAAAGAATCAAACAGACTTGTGGCAAGAGGAGGAAAGATGATGTTGCACATAATTGTCATTGTCTCTAATCTCTGACCAAATGAAAGAGGAAAATAGGTCGGAAACAGCAGCTTTTTGTATTGAAACAGCCTTTGCTAGTAATTCAGCGCTTTTTCTAGCTGATCTCCAGATATGCTGGTGTCAGGAAAATGTTATATACATATATGGGAAGCTCTGTAAGCATACTGTCCCCAGAAAGTGTGGGTAAAAGCCTCAGATAGGAAGATAACCCAGTTTCCCTAATTGTATAGGAAAAATACTGAACTTTAGCTTTGGGTTTTTTCCCAGTCTTGTCTGTTTCCTAGCAGAGAAGAAGCAACAGTTTTATTTAATTGCTTGCAATCAGATACCGCTGTTGAGAGAAGGTAGCAGGATTTGTGTAAGGGAGGTGGATTGCCATTATACTTGTGGGAGTCCTGTCTCTTCATGAGAAGGACTAGATTTAGTAATATAGCAAGCTTTTTTGTCCCAGTCTAGGAGTGGGAACTCAAGACCTTCATCTGTAGCATGTCCCAGTAAATTAGGTCATTGCTGCCTATGCCATTTTCTCTGACTAGTGCTGAGAACATGCTGTCACTTCCATTCATACATATTTGCATATATGCTAAAAATCAGAGAAATGTAGTTCAGCCTCTTTTGGAGGCAATAATTGAAAAGGAGCTTGTAATCAACTTGTAACATATGTCTATGTTTGAGGTGAGACTTAAGGTTAAATCTAGTTCTGTGCTGGTGGTCATGAAAGGGGAGATGTGAAGCTGTTCCCCTTGGAGCATCGCTCTGCACTTCTTCTCATGGGGTGGTCTCTTCAGTCCAGCAGTGTTGTGTTACTTAGAGAGCTTGAACTTTCCATGGGTTTAATGGGTCAGCACTGTTTAAACATGACTTGTGAATGAGAAGTGCCTTGGTATCTTCTGTTTGACAGCATAGCAAAGATCTGCCTTGTTCCTTATTTCAGTGAATTCTCAGGTGCCATGGAGTACCTGAAATTGCTCAACTCTTTCTTGGACTCAATGGGAAGTGGAGCCCCACCCTTTGCCAGCAATTCTGTACTCAAGTCTGCCCTGGGTAAGTCTGGCAGAACTGAAGTTCTTACACATGCAGGATCTACTGCCAATACAAATTCCCTCTCCCTACCACCTCTCAAACTCTAGTCAAGGAGAAATGCAGTCGTTGGAGTGAGGCCTGATTGCATGCCAGTGTGGTACCACAGCTCAGACTGGAAGAAAGTGATTAAGAAGGCTCATAAATTTGGCTTTGTATTCTAATGCTGAGTGCCCAGCCAGGGACTGCTGCTATTTGTATTGTTGTGCAATATTTTATTTCCAATCTGAACCCTGTGCTTTCACCTGAGAGCTTGCTCCTAGCAATGCAAAGTGAGAGGAAGGTGGAGCGTATAAACAAACGTAGCAGCATTGCAGCTGAAGTACAGGAAGGGGTGTTTTTTTTCCACTTAATTACCTGTTCAACTGGGTTGCCCCTGATTTCACAGTGGCTGTCAGATATATTCCTCAGTCTCCAGAAACTTGCAGCTTCCTCTGTAGGCAAGCTTGGGCATATATTGGGAGGTGCTTGTTTTGGTCCCTTGGTATATATTTAGTGCAACAAGAAGGGCTGCAGAATCCCTCTGTGCCATGCGCTCATCAGGGCTGGGTTGGTAACAGGCTGCTTGTTTCACTTGCTGTTAGTACAGACAGTACCTGGCAACTCACTGGAATGCTGATGCAGCTTTAGACATAGACTAACTGCTGTACCTAAAATGTATATGGCAAACTTAGTAGGAAAACTAAATGATTATTTTTTTAAAGGGAAGTCTGTGCTTGGGTCAGCATTGCCATAGAACTGAAAAGCGGGTTAGAGTGGAACGTATGGCCTTTGGCCCTAAGTAGGGTTTAGGAAGTTTTTGAGGGGGTGTTAAATAATGAAGGAAATTATATAGGAAACCTGATGTACTGTCTTGATGGTGATTAGTGCAAATCATGAGTGTATATATGAGTGGAGTTGTTATTTTGGGGTGGTAAGTGGAGATCATTGTCAGGAAGAAAGTCAGCAGATTTCTAGAGAAGTTGGTGGGATAGGTTCTTGCCCTGCCATCCAAAACTCTGCTTGCAGTAGGGTGTTTGCATGCTGCTGAGTTCTTTTGTGTTCTTGCAGCACATTTCAGTGTTCACATGGACAGCTGAGTTCCTGTGGGATCAGTTTGGGCTCATTAGCATCAATCCCAGCAGAAGGCACTGGCAAGGGCCTATGATACCTGTCCACTTCTCCAAGTGTGAGGGAGCCAGGTGTGGTCTCCTGGGCTGCAGCTGCTGGTTCTGTTTTACAGGTCCTGATGTGGTGTGCCGATGGTGGTCAGCAGCCGTGGCTATGGCAGTCGCTTGGCTCAGAGGGGATGATTCAGCTGTGAGGTCACATTTTGCAGAAGTGGAGCGCATGCCAAAGTCCCTGGAGATGTCAGAGTCCGTAGGCCTCGTACACTTTTCAAACTGCTGCTCTTTCTAAACAGGAGTGACTCCTTCCCCTAATGCTGCCCTGTAGGGTCACACCTACCTGTGCTCTGGACCTGCATGTCTCTTGAGCTCTGCAAGTGCCAGTGTGCTCAGCAGTTCATGTGTAGGTCAAGGCTTGCAGACTGATAGTAAAGCTGTGGACTGGAAGTCACAGTCATAGTTGATTCTTTAGGAATGTCTTTTGGCTTTGTTCTAATTGTACAGTCTCCCACCTTCCAAAATCAACACAGCTCACATGATGATGGAAGAGATGGTGTCACCATCTCTGTTCTTTTGCACTAAAGAATCTTTGCCAGCTTTCTCTCATTTCTCTGTGCTGTCTGTGTAGGTGAGAAACAACTGCCATGTGTTTTCTGTCTAAGGAGTGATGATATCTCTTGAGTGTGGGACAGTGCAAGTTGATGCTGTGGCAGCATGACATGGTATTGCTTGAAAGCAACCTGCTTTCCCTTTCAGGAGTGCCCTGGTGAAAGCTACCTTCTACATGTGTAAAGCCATGCAGGCCTCTCTATCTGGGAAGGTAGATGGACAGCAGAGCTCCCTGGGTCACTGTGAGAGAGCCAGCAGTCACTTGTGGAACAGTCTCAACATGAGCAGTGGCATGTCCAGCACTGTCCTCAACAATGTAAGTATTATCAGCCCTGGGATAACACATGGTCTGTGTTGGTTGTAAGATTGGTCTTGCTGCAGGTGTGTCACTTCCCTATTGTAGCTGCATTCTCCATTCATTCTGTGTATGATGGGATTAGAGGGGACTTCTTCCCTGTCCTTGAAAAGGGTGTTGCCATTATTCTGTTTCTGCTGAATGTGGGAGCAGAGTTGCAAGTACAGTGTGGTCTCCCTGGGCACGGTGTCAACTCTCGGTCCTCGGTAGCTGTCACCTCTTTCCGGTGCTTTGACCAGTTTGAATTTGGCCCTGCATAGATGGAAAGTATCCACCTCTCTCCTCCATGTCAAATTGGTGATAACTGTAAAACAAGACATCAGTAAGTCAAGTCTGCTCTGTTTCAGGCCATACTCATGAATGTTTGAATTGTCTGACACGGAAGTGTGACTATGCTGTGCTACTCCTGAGTTTGTGTGGGGCTTGTTTCTCTTCTTTCCAGGATTACATAAAACTGGAGCTTCCCTCCAAGGCATATGGGATGTGTTTCTAGTCCCTTTCATCGTTGCTGGGTGGCAGCTGTAGTGCATTGTAGTTGCATTGCATGTTGTGGCAGTGACTGTGCAATGTTTCTGCAGTGCAGTACAGAGGCACTCTCTGTTCAGCAGCACAGGCTGAGAGCCCTCCCAGAGCCGGGAGCGGTGCTAGGGGGCAGCAGCAGATGGGGAAAAGGGATTTGGCAGCCACTGTCGGCTGTACCGAGACAGCCTCTTTTTTTCTCTGCAGGTAGCATGGCTGTATTTGCTGTTTCTCACTAGTTAGCTTCACTGTTTGGGCAGGAAAGCTTTTGCTGTGTTTCTGTGGGATCAGTTTGTATTCGTTAGCATTGATCCCAATGAAAGGTGCGGGCAAGGGCATGTAACATTGATGCAATGTGTCCTTGGTACGTTTCCTTGAGGTCTTGGTCAAGAGATGCCACTTGGGCAAAATGCAAAGACCTGCTCCCTTTGGTGAATTGTGGTAGGGTGACACAGTGAGGAGGGCAGGGGAGCCCCCCAGGTGGGCGGGAGGTGCTGTGTCTGCCTTCCCATAGGCTGTGTCAGCAGCCATGTAGCTTGTTACTCACCCAGTGCTATGTGTTACTAAAAGTGTGTGCCTGGGCATCTTGGCTCTTGCAGATGATGCAGCTGCTGGCCTGTGACTTGCTGCTCTCCCTCCGCACCAGCCTGTGGCAGAAGCAGGCGAACGCCAGCCAGGCGCTGGGTGAGACCTACCATGCCTCAGCCCCCGAGCTGACAGGCTTCCAGCGTGACCTTGGCAGCCTGCGCAAGCTGGCCCACAGCTTCAGACCCGCCTACCACAAGGTGATGGCTTGCCTCTTCTGCCTGCTCCACCTCCAGCTTACCTATAGCCCTTCCTGGGGGTGATGGGAAGCTGGTGCCCTCGGAAACATAGGGTGTACGTGAGCTCGTATGGTTTGGATACTTGGGGTGGGATGCTCTTCCACTACCAGCCTCCATACTTTCTGTTGGTGGCTGATGAGGGAGGCTCCCATGGAACTTCAGTGTGTGTGGAGAAGTATCCACTTCAGTTTCTGCATAGAAACCATCTAGTACATGTGTACATTGCCAAATACCATGGCATCCTGTCTATTCAGGTGGCTTCAGATTGGTTCTGTTCCTCTGGGGACTGTGGAAGGAAGCTTCCTCAGCCATGTTGGCTCTGCTGAGTAGCTGGAGGATCAGATACTGTCTGCATCTCTAGAGCCCCAGGTGCTTTTCTGGGCATTTCCCCGCTTCTGTTCAGTTCATCTAGTTTAAAAGCCTCTGTAGAGGAAGTAGAGTCTAATACCTGGACACAAGAGTTGTCCTGGTATTGTCCAATCTCTGGATTTCAAAATTTGAAGCTGTTGCCAAAGCACTGCACTAGCAGCATAGGTTGAGAATCCTGCCTGGACGACAGTGCCAACGTTTGCTCTCAGATTTTTTGACCCTGTTCCCTGCTCTCAATTCTCCCCTTTTTCAGGCCACTCACAGTTAGGTGTCAATTTTTTTCCCCTTCTTCGTGGTTGTCCTGACCTGCAAATTTCCCAGAGACAGGTGGAGAGATGAGGGAGGAATGTGGAAATGGGTCTCTGTTTTTGTCAAGGTGTCAGTGCTCTGCTCTTGAAATGTAGTGGCTGTGGGATCACAGTGCAGCCACAGCATCATGCCTGTGCGAGCCCACCTCTCATCTTCCATCCTTCCTTCCCTTCCAGGTCTTCCTCCACGAGGCCACTGTGCGCCTGATGGCAGGTGCCAGCCCTACTCGCACCCACCAGCTGCTGGAGCACAGCTTGAGGCGGCGCACGCCCCAGAGCAGCAAACAAGGTCTGCCCCAGGGCTCAGGCAGCGACCCACTGCCTGTGGGATTGGGAGGGAGTAGCTCTTGGGCAAGGTGTGGGGGCAGAGATACAATCTGCAGTGTCTTCTACTGTGTCAGCATAATGAGCTCCCATCAGCCTGTGGCTCAAGGCAATGCTTCTGCCATGTTCTTTACAAGCCAGCTAACAGACTGGAAAACGCTTGCCTTCGTGAAGCTACGTGTGCACAAAACTTGGCGGTCTGGGCTTTGAAGCAGTCAGTGCAGAAGGCACTGGAAAAGGCAGAAGCTGGGAATTCTAAAGAGGAGAGCTAAAAGATGAGGGACGTAAGGGAATGGGCAAATATGCATACCAATGTTGAGATGAGCCCTAGGAAGTGAACTGAAAAGAAATGTCTCTGTAGAAGATAGGAGTGACAGTTCCTACCTGACTAGCTCTGAGCTTTCTCCTTTCTTAGCCTAAAG
Organism: Zosterops lateralis; assembly: GCF_965231275.1. NCBI lineage: Eukaryota > Metazoa > Chordata > Aves > Passeriformes > Zosteropidae > Zosterops > Zosterops lateralis. Next base: position 25,021,977 of record NC_139765.1, read on the forward strand.
GCCCTCAGGGTGCCCTCTGCTCTTGGCTCAGCCAGGGAATGCCAGCCAGAGAAGCCTGTGCTTGGTGGTGGCAGTTGAGGGCCTGTGTGGTGGGATTTTCTCATGCAAGATGGTAGCGCTGTTACAAGTTTTCTCTCTGCTGTTTGCCCATAGGTGAACTGGACACGTTGCCAGGCCAAAGGGAGCGAGCCACGGCCATCCTGTTGGCCTGTCGCCATCTCCCCCTCTCCTTCCTGTCCTCACCGGGCCAGCAAGCAGTGCTGCTGGCCGAGGCTGCCCGCACCCTGGAGAAAGTGGGGGACAAGCGCTCCTGCAATGACTGCCAGCAGATGATCGTCAAGCTCAGTGGGGGCACAGCCATTGCTGCCTCCTAACCCCAGCATGGGTTCCCTTTGTGCAAAGACAGTCGGCTTGAGCATCAGCCTGGACTTCCTTTCTGGAGCTTAGAAAAAGTGCTAGGTTAGGGCTGTGCTGGTGGGATCAGGATAGGGAGGGAGAGGGAGGGTGGGTTTTGGGTTTGATTTTTTTCTAAACTTGCCCCAGGTTTAGCTTTACTAGCCTCCTTGATTGTTCTCAGGCACTGCAGCAGGAATCTGTCTAGTTGTGGTTTTTGTCACTATGCCTGGGGCTGTTGAGAAGTGCTGCCCTGACACAAATCACCCATCCCTGCTTAGGAAAGAACCCCACAAGCCCAAGGCATAGAGAAGTGGCACATCCCGTGTCTGTCCTCAGGGGTATTTTGTTCCCTTTCCAAACACCTCTGCAGAAAGGAAATCTCTGGGGAGGACAGAGGATCTGTTCAAGCCTTGTCCCATGAGGCTGCTGGGGCCTAACGCTGTTCCCAAAAGAGGGGAAGGCACCAGCTTTCTTCGAGTTGTATGTCAGAAAACTGCAGCCCCCTAGACCCAACTTACCTAGGTGCTCTGGGAGTATCGCTTGGGGCCAGTACTGCCTGGAAAATTTCTCTACAGTTTTTATACAGGTTTTTTAATAGGAATGTTTGTGGCTTTACAAAAACATGGGGGACAATGCAGCCGATTTTTCCTTCCCTTCTACTTCATGCGTCTTTTCCTGTAATAGCTGCCTCCGGTTTTCAGCAGGGGGTGGGTTTGTAGCAGCCTGCAACAAGCAGAGCTGACAGAAGACCTTGGCATCCCTGGTCATCTGGTGTTGGGTGGCAGCAGAGGTGGGCATGCTGTGCCCAGCACTTGGCATGAAGGGTGAATGCTTCTCTGGTGCCTTTCCGTTGATGCAGAAACAATTTTTAGGAACAGTTTTTTTATTTTACTCAGCTCCCAGTCCCGGAACTTGTCTTCAGGTATTTGTCCTTACCTTCTCCAACTGCTCCACAGCTCCTGCAGGATTTAGGAGGCACTGGTTCAAGGATGCAAGTCTCCCAGCTTTGTTACCGTTGCTATTCTGAGCAGTTTGACTTGCAGGTGTTGAATTGCCTGTGACTTTGTGGGAGTAGGAGGTGGATTTGGGACAGTGAGAGAACGGTTTGCCCTCTTTCTCTCTGCCTTTCCTGTTGCATCTCTCCAAAGAAGTGCAGAGTGGTTGCCCTCTCACGTGCATATGTGGAAACCAACCTTTGGCAAGTGGGCATTGCTGTTTCTCCATTTGTACAGCCAGCATGTTCATGTTGGCAGCTCGAAACATTTAGATACAGGCAGCCATCCAAACCCATCCTGTCCCAATCAAGCCTGTACTGCCCAACTCCTGCAAACTTGGACTGTTTTGTAAGAAGCTTTTACACGTATCCAGCTCTTGCAGAGAGGCATGAGCTCCTTCAAAATGAGAGGAAAAAGATAGAGGCTTGTGGCTTCCCTTTGCACAGGGTCTTTTGGCATCTGTGAGGGCCATTTCACGTGCTACAGTAATTGAACACAGGTAATGCTAGTCCTGGAGTTGCCCAGCTTCAAGAAGATAGAAACTGGGGCCAGGAGAAACTCATCTCCAAGCAAAGCTTTTTCCCAGTGATTGTGGTCTGTAGCTGTGGACAAAAGCATGGGGACCAGAAGGTGCTTAACTCCCTCCACAACTTTATTTGGGGAATAGCTGGTGGACCAGCTGCAGTGGCTGGTACTGTCCTACTGCCTGGGGTGTCCCTTGCTTCCTGGAGATGGTGGTTGGAGTAAAAGGAGCTCATTGTTTGAGGGGAAGAGGTTGCTAAGAGTGTCTGATCAGCGTAGGGGATGCTCTGGTGGCAGCTGCTTTGGCTTTGAGCAGGTACCCTAAGTGTGCAAAACAGCTCTTGAGTTTGTACACATTTTGATTGGTCATTCACAAGTTCCCTAGCCTATCAGTGATCCTATTTTAGGGGGTAGATTTCCTGATTTTTTTTCCTATTCCATGGCTCTCATGCTGTCTTGTCATGCAGTTTTTTTCCTAAAATACAGAAACTCCTTGCCTGTGGCAACCTCTGAGTTATCTTGCATTTCTCCATGTCTGCATGTAGCACGTGGGCAGTTCTGTGCTTTAGTAAAGTGGCAGATAAGGCTTTGGGAAAGCAGTGGTGCTGAGATTTCACTTTGTCACTAATGGTAGTCTGAGCCCTGGGGGCTGGGCCGCAGGGAGTACTGGCTGGGCCAGGAGCTGGGAGAAGCTGTTGGGCTGAAACCCAGGCAGTGAATAGCGTGAAGTGCTGAGGGTCCTAGCATGGCTGATATGTCTCTGCCCACTCCAGAGTGAGAGATCTTTGCCCTTTTTTCTATACTGTTCAAAATTTTGCTGTCTATCTGGCCCTACAACTTTTTTTTATATGTGTGTATATATATACTGTAACTCTTTGGTTTGTGGGTGGGAGGAAATTGTTTTATGGATTATGTGAAGAAAGTCTGTTTATCCACATGGAGTTCAGAGTAGGGATGCTTTGTGATATGAGATGCAACTGGTGGTGGGGAAGTTCCCCAGAGAACATATCTGCTGTCTGAAAGCCCTGTTCCAGGGCTTCTGAACACCTGTTACCTAATAAAAATGAATGTTACCACCACCTCCCACCTGCCCTCTTTCTCTTAGCTCTATTCATCCCACCCAGCAAGCTACTCTTAAGCAGAGGTGAGCTTGAAAAGTCTTTTAGAGACATAAAACCTCACAGGCGCCTTGTAAAGCTGTCAGTCCTTTGTCCACATAACCTAGAGAACAGAACTGTGTGGCTTGCAGTGAAAGTCCCTTGGTGGAGCAAGTGTTGTGTCTCCATGCTCCTCTGGAAGCAACTCAAGGGGTTGATGGCTTGAGCAGAGCCAAGCAAGGTGGAGCTGGGCCAGAAGCCTGCAATTTAGGACCTTCTTTGTGGGAGGAAGGCTGTTACCTGACCTTGCTTTAGAACAATGTCCTTTCGCTCCATCTCTTTGTTTCTCTGCTCCCCCTGGTAAAACTGTCAGAACCATTAAACTTCATACAGAGGAGATCTGGTTTTTGTGCAGCTGCTTGAAGGGTTTTGCAGTCGGGCCTGGATGCTGTGTTCCCACCCTATCCCCTATCACAGGGGATTCCCCAGGCCCTGTGGGGGAGTGGTCTTTGTGCCCTGCTGCTCCGGGGGAAGATTTTCTGAGCAGTGTGAAATTCCCCAGCCGAATCGTATCGGGGCCATACAGTTTAATGTGCTATTTATTGATAAGGTGGAGGGTGGGGCAGTGGGGAAGGTAGGAGGCTGAGGAGGGGAAGGGGCTGCTCAGTCTTTGCTGGCAGCATAGGGGCGGTGCTTTGAGTCCATTGCTGTTCCCCGCACGCGGTCAGAGGAGCCAGGTGGGGGTGACCTGGCCCCGGCAGGATCTGTCCCAGTCGGTCGGTCCAGCGTTGGCCCCGTCCCCTGAGCAGCGTACGGCTCTGCCAGTGTGTCCCCGGCTCAGCCTCTTCCGGGCGTGGACTGGGAAAGCCTGAAACTTGTTGCTCGGAGGAGTCCCTAATGCCTCCTCGATGGTGAAGGGCCCTGAAAGTCGCCGTCCCTGGGGCCAGGAAGGACGGCGCGTCTCCCGCTCCGGCCAGGGCCGCAGTTCTCCAAGTCCTGCGGTGCTCTCCTCCGGCGCGCTGCCCCCGATGACATCAACTCGGCGTGAGGGGGCAGCCCCACGCCCCGGTGGCACTGGCCGTCAGACGGTGACCTCGGTCTTGCTGTTGGTGGTGAGGTGCCGGGGGTGCTGCCCGTAAAGCGAGGCGGAGGGAGCGAAGGCCTCGGGCGGCCCCTCAGGGCGCAGCGGGGCCGGGCCCGGCCGGCGGGGGCCGCGATGGGGGCGCCCCTCCCAGCCCCCCGGGAGCGCCAGACCCCCCGGCACCTTCGGGCCCTTGGCCTTGGGCAGGGGGCAGCCCTCGGACAGCATCGAGGGCTCGGCTGGGAAGGTCAGTGCGCTGGCGGGCGGTGGCTCCAGCCCCCCGAACCGCCTGTAGAAGTCCTCCGTGGCGCTCTCTGTGGAGACAGGCGTGCAGGGTCACCCCTGCAGGGACCCCCTGCTGCCGGGCACGGCGGGACCAGCGAGGGGACAGGGGTGGAGAAGGCGGGACGGGGCTGTAGGAGGGATTCTGGGTGCTGGTTGGCAGGGGGGATATCGGCAATGAACTGGCTGGGCAGCGCTTTTGGGAGATCCCAGCGAATCGATTGCTGGGCAGTACAGCGGGTCCATGTGGATCCTGAACCCTGATGGGGTAAGGCAGTGCTTCAGGTCTGTGTGAGATCCTGGGTCCTGGCTGACTAAGAAAGGACACTGGATCTGCGGGGAACCCTGGACTGGGCAGCACAGCAGGCTGGTTGGAGTGGTGCAGGAGCTGCAGAGTTTCTGGTGTGAGCAGCCCCAGGAGTATTGGGACACTGGGATGCTTGTCCTGCCTGTGCCCCTTTGTGAGCCCCGTGCCCCTCCTCACTTAGTTTTTGGGGTCAACAGGGTGCATGCCCCCGGCCACCATCCCGCCCCACACGGCAGCGGCACTCACCTCCAACCTTGAGGCTGGTGTAGGAAGTGTAGTCCGGGGCTGAGAGGCCCAGGCTGCTGGCCAGCGGCAGGTGCTTGCCGTGGCTGTGGGGCCGCCCCAGTGAGGGGACAATGGCCACCGTGTTGTTCAAGGGTGGTTTGTCTGGAGGGACAGAGATGGGTGGGGAGCTCAGCAATAGGCTGCACCCTCCTACTGCATTTATTCACTTGAGGGAACTTACTTTTCCCCATCACACCAGCGCCTTACCTGTGCTGTTTCTGGGGGGTCCCCGGGCCAGCCCCTCATCCAGCGGGACCTGCACACCCCCCATGAGGTTGTCCATGGTCTCAGAGGGGCTGTGACCTGGCTGCTTCAGCAGATCTGTCAGTGTCCTGGAGAGGGGGTGAAGGGCTGTTAGAACAATATCCTGCTCCCCTGGGACCCCTAATGCATTCCAGCCCTGAACTCCACTTTTTGAAGACAGAGCTAGGCAGCCTGGGGGTAGGAAAGATCCACTGGTAGGAGTGCACCCCAGAGTGCACCCAGGCTACTAATCCAGCTTTTGCAGGAGGGCTAATGTGTCTAACAACTAACTGGGATCTGACTGGGGCTGAGCCCTCCCAGAGCCAGGGTCATCAGTGGGTAAGAGTGTTGAAGGAGATGCATGGCTTGGAGCAGGCTGAAGGTACGATGAACTGAGACAGAGGAAACTCCTCTGATGGAAGCTGGGGCAATATCTCTGGGATGCTCCCCTAGAGTGAGAGCCTGGTGGAAGAGGGGAGAGAAGGCAACACCTCCACTCAAGTCCCTTCAAAACAGAGAAGACCCCAAGGAAGGGAATAGAGAAGCCACTTGTGTCCCTTCGGGGAAGGAAATAAACTATTGGCAGCCTCTGGTGCAGGCACTGTCTGTGCATAACGCGCCCTCCTTGTAAGTAACAGCATTAAACACGATTACGTAAGATAGAGCCTTATTTCGTTTAACATTCATGGATAGAGATTCTGCAGTCCCATCACAGCACGCTGGCAGTGCCAGAGCAGGGCATGCAGGCAATGCCAGGGTGGGGCGCAGCAGCCATGCCAGAGCGGAGCACACTGGCAGTACCAGAGTTGGGGTCACAGCGGTGGTGCTGGAGCAGGGCATGCCAGCAATGCCAGAGCAAGGTACACCAATGCTGCTGGTGCCGGAGGAGGGTACAACTGCAATGACAGAGGGAGGACAGATATTGGCAGTGCTGGAGCAGGACCTAGCCACATGCCACTGCAGCCTTTGGCAGCAAGTCCCAGGACAGGATGGAATGCTTCTGCTGGCACAGGGCTTTATGATGAGAAAACACACCATTTCTCCTGCAGAGACCATTGCTGCATGACTGCAAGAGTGCAGGGGTGTCCATTCAGGGCTTTTTTTGGCTCACTAATCCCCAGCTCACTGTCAGCATGCCTCGTGCCTCGAAGGCACTGGCTGGCTTACAGACACACACCGTGATGGTTAGCGAGTGGTTGGATGATAAAACAGCAGATTAAACTCAACATGCATAAATGCAAATTGGAGACAAAGGGGGGAATAATCCTGACTTGGTAGATGTGTCAGCTCATGGCACCCGAGTGCTCAAATACCTAGCGAACATGACGCTCAGAATTTCCAGGAAAAGCAGTTAGAACAAGGGAGAAATCAATGAATTGTCATAAGCATCCTAGGGAATGCTTATGCTTGTGGGGACCTGAGGGAGCCTTTTCCCTCCCAGTTTGGATTACAGGGCAGGAGCAAGAGCAAAGCTACAAGGAAGGGTCACTTGCCCTGTGGGTTAATTTCACATCATTCTTGGGAAGCTTAATCTCTAGATGGGCCAAGAGAACCCTGATAGAGCTGAAAAAATTGAAATGAGTGAGGAACAAACCCTGGCAACTGACCAGCTGGAAGGCAGCTTGGTCAAAAAGAGCCTGGGGATCCTGTTGGACACCAATTTGATCATGAGCCAGCAGAGTGCCCTTGGGACAAAGGTGCTGAATGGTTTCCTGGTCTGCATTAGGCAAGGTGTTGCCAGCAGGTCTAAGGAAGGTAATCCTTCCTCTCTGCTCAGCAGGTAAGGCCACACCTCTGGAGTACTGGCTCCAGCTCAATACAGGAGAACCATGGATGTACAGGAGAGAGTCCAGGGAAGGGACACAAAGATGGGACTGGAGCATCTTTTATATGAGGAGAGGCTGAGAGAGCTGAGACTGTTCAGCCTGGAAAAGAGAAGGTCTGGGGGGATTTTATCAATGTACATGAGTATCTGAAGGGAGGGTGCAACAAGAACAGTGTCAAGCTGACAAGAGGTGACAGGTGCAAACAGAAACAGGAAATACTGTTTAAACAGAAGAAACATTATTCTTCCTGCGGGAGTAGTTAAATGCTTGACCAGGCTGCCTGGGGAGGCTGTGGCATCTCCATCCTGCAGCCATTCAAAATCTCCAACTCCTCAGGAGCCTTCATGCAACAGACTGACCCAACCAGGGTTCAGGCCATGGATGCTGCAGTTGGAGAAACTCTGGGCACAAGCCTGGGTGGGCAGTGGGCTGTGCCTAGGCAGGGCAGGGGGAGGCAGGTCCCCCGAGGCCATGGGTGTGGGCTGTCAACTCAGGGAGCTGCTGCCCTGTCAACTCCCACCTTCCCTGGGGTGCACTGCTCACCAGCCCCTCCCCACTGGATGCTGCCTGTTCTTGCCTGTCCCCAGGGCCAGTGCTCAAACAGGCTTGTTTCGACAGGAAGTTCAATTCGATTTGACCTATTTTTTAAATTATTTTTTTCTTTTCCTTGGGTCTATTTATGAAGCTTGAGCAATCCATTGTCTATGACTTCTCTCCACATAAATCCATCAATGCTCTTTCTCATAAACGTGCCCTCGGTGCTGACTGCTCAGGGCCGTTTTGCTAAAGTGAGAAGTGCACGAGTCCCCACTAGCAGCAACACTTGGATACACTCTGCCCTTGCACCATGAGTAGTGCCACTGGCCAGGGCTGCCACTAGAGCTCACAGGGGCTGCACCCCTTCCTTGGCTCATCCCCAGTGCAGGTGATACAGTGCAGGGAAGGTGGACACAGAGGGTGACACTATGGAGGAGCTGTTGTCTCACTGAACATCACTTTGGGGGTTTTAAGCCTCAGTCTGGTCCTGTGATTGGGGGGGCTTGAGGAAGGTCAGGCCACATCTCCCTAGTTCACCTGGTAGTCTGCGACACCAAGATAGATCTGGAGTGCAGATGGAAGAGGGGAACGGAGAGCAGATGTAGCTTTAGACCTGCACTGCTCATTTGCAAAAAGCCCTGATGAATGGTACCATTCAGTGGCCTCCATCCACTTTCTGGCTATGGATGCAGGGCACATGTGTGCAGGTGCGTTGCCACCCAGCTTGCCTGAGCGCCAACTGGGCAGGTATGCAGCCACCTCCATGGCAAGCCTAGTTCTGCTTAAGGGTGCAACAAAGATGCCCCAAACCAGCCTAGTGCAAGACCTGAGACCAAGCACAGAGGCAGATCCAGAAGCAATGGTGATGGAGGCCAAGAGAGCTTCACAGCAGAAGCTATGCATGAAACACTCAGTGTTCCTGGTCCAAGGGATATGCCTGTGTGGGAACAGGACACTGACCTGGGCACGGCAGCCCAGCCCAGGGCCTGACTCACTTTTGGGAAGCCCAAGCCCCATACCTAACAAGCCCAGCAGGAGAGAGTATGCAAGCCCTGGAAAAGGGGCAGGGAGCAATGGAGGGGAGACAGGAGCACAGCCTCCAGAAGAGAGGAGAGATGACAGACTGATGGGGTGAAGTGACATTGCCATGAGCTGGAGTGAACCCTTGTTGGGGACACAGAAGGTGGCAGCCACTGGATGAGCAGGATGATGAGGTTTCTAGCAGATGTGTAGCATTGCAGGAGGCAAAGAGCATGCTGCAGCCACAGGTGAGCATCCTGGCTGGTAACACCACCTCTGTGCCCAGTGAGAGCCTCATCTTCACCTCCCGAGGGAGACATTTCCCACAGCTTACCACGTGTCTGCTCAGGGCAGGGGTGCCCATCCATGCAACTGAGCAGCACAGGCACTGCAGGACACCTGCCCAGTGGGCTAGTACACTCAGGGATGCTCAGGAAAGCTTGGGGTTCTGAAGGTGTCTTTGCAAAACGGGAGTTGTAGCAGAGGATATTGGAGTTTGGGCCAAGTGGAAATGAGCATCCCCAAATGTTACATTCAGTCTAGGGACAGACCTCCAGGTCTCCTTCCCTACTGGAGCTGGGTCCTCTTTCATCCCCCAGAGAGCCAGGGCAGCATGTGGTAGCACACCACGCTGCCTGAAAACACTTTTTCTAGGTCTTCACCACTACCTGCTACCATGGACATCAACTGCAGGCATGGCCCTAGACTTGAGCATTGCCAGAAAAATACGCAGCATGGCTGGATGCACAGTGGGGCCAAATTTGGGGACCCAAATAGCATGGAGAGACCCAGGGAATGAAAAACCAAAACTGAGCACTTACCTACTGCAGCTGCCAGGGCACCTGCTCCTGACACCTGTTCTGCCCCTCTCCAGAATCCCCCCTCCTCCCTAGGAGGCTGCCCTTTGCCCAGCTCTTCCCATAGCATTGTTCACACCAGCTATAAAATTGCAATTCCTACCCAGAATGTTTTCTGGGGCATGTGCTTGCTCTCAACGTAATGGGCACAGACAGATTCTGGAGGCCCCCAAGGACCCAGTGTCCTCAGAGATCCGGGGACTGAAGAAAAACACAGGCAGGTGTTCCTGACTCAAAGCAGGGTTGGCCAGGCTAAGCGAGTGCCGGGGACAGATGCCAAGCATGAGCCGAGCAGGAAGGAGAGGCGATTGCGGGAGCTGCCATAAGGCCCTGCAGGAGGAAGGAGGATGAGGACAGGAGGACAAACCAGGTAGCTGCAGTCTTTTGAGCACCCGCTTCCCTGGGTGAACCAGCAGCCAAATCCATGAGGAGACAAAGATATGTTGGAGATGGCCAAGGTGTGGGGGTCTCAGGACAAGCTGGGCACAGGCTCAGGTGTCTCCATCAGGGAGGAGCTAATTGCACCTGGTCACTCTTCTTGGGTTTGGACCAGGGCCAGAACCATGACAAACAACATCTGGAGGTGCAGAAGTGGTTGACTTTACCCCCCAAGCAAGAAACCTGCAAGCAGCAGAGGTGTGAGCTGGCCAGGGCAGTGTGAAGTGCTCCCCAGGAGCAGAAAAACCCCAGTGGGAGGGAGGGATAGGAATGGAAATCAAGACAGCCATGCAACAGGAAGCTGGCCCAAGCCCACGATGCGGTGCCCAAGGAGCAAATGAGAAGCTCCTATCTGAGGCACCATGAGAGGGGCAGGGTGGCACTGCCCATGCTTTCAGCCATGTGTGGGTACATTGGCAAGGCAGGTAGAAATAGTCCTGCTGTCTCAGAGGCGTTAAGATGAAGTGTATTCCCCCAGCTGCCAAGGCACAGTGGAATGAAGGTGACAGCATTCCTTTTTGGATGCTGATGCCACGTACCCAGCCTTTGGCACTGTCTCCATCAGCCCAGCACCCAGGAAGTCATGTCAACTTGGTGTCTTGCCTGGTTCCTGGGGCTCTGCACCTGATGCACCACTCGTGCCCTGCCAGGGCTTGCCAGTCACCATCCATGTGGAACCAGAGCTGCTCACAACTTGCACAGAAGGACACAGGGCACAGAAGAGGGCAAGGCTTCTCCTGACTTCTGCAGTGATGTAGGTGCCCTTCTGACTTTGTCCCTCAAAGCTGGCCAAGAAAAACTTGCCTTCTCCCAATCTGTATGCTAGTGCCCAAAAGATCTGTGCCTTTAGGGAGAACAGGCACTTATCTCTCCAAACTCAGTGGGAAAATTCAGGCTTGCATGAGTTTAGAGGGAGGGGGTGGACAAGGGGAAACACACGGCTCCAGCAGTGCACAATTGAGGCTACCCACAGAAAACAGCCCCTGGTGAGTCGCAGCAGTCCCACCAGCATCTGGTGGTGGGAGAAGGCAATACCTAATGTCAGGGGATGAGTACACAGGTCTGCGTGTCCCAGGGTCTGACGCCTCCTCGAGCACAGTATCTCCTTCCCAGGAGGTGGGGAGGATGACCAAAAAAAGATGTGGTGGAAGGGGGGTCAGGAGGCTGGCAGAGGCCGTATTGATCCTGTCAAGGTGCCAGCACTTCCTCAGGCAATGCAGGGGGAGGCACAGGCATGTAGCAGCACAGAGCCAGGCTCCCTGCCGAGGTGAGGGCACAACATGTATCCCCCAAAAACTGCCTCTTGTGTCTCAGGAAGGTCCTGTGACCCTCCTTCAGACTCAGTATGACCCTCCTCCAACCTCCTCTGCTCCCCTATGTGGGTGAAGGAAGTAGGATGGGTCTGGATTTAGGGTGCAGCACCCAGTGGCTGCGTAAGTCCCAAATGGGCAGGGGAAGAAGGGTGCCCCAGGGGAAGGAGAGAGAGTGTTGGTGTTGGGCGTTGCAATCAGGACAGCTGCCTGATCATCCTGATGAAATAATTTCCACCAGCCCTGCTTTTCCTTTTTTAAAAGCTAAAATCCCTTAACAAAATGACATGAAAATGGGTTTCTCTCCAGGCTTGATGTCCTCACTGGGAAGATGCAAAGTTGAGTCCCAAAATGGGGAGAGAAGTGTGTATTGGCAGCAGGAGGGAGAGGGGAAGATACACCAACAACCACAGCAGCAGCACAGGAGTCTGGGGAGATGCAGAGGTTCTCCAGTGCCAAAGTGTGTCTGACACCTTGACCTTCCCCCTGCCAGCCCTTTGCTCAGCTCCAGGAGTGGGCTGAAAAGCAGGGGTTGGAGCCACAGGGCATGGGCTCCAGGAAGAAGCTGCCCAGCTTTCCACTGGAGGGTGCACTGCAGGAGGTATAAGTGTGGTCACCCCTTGCAAGGGCAGTGTCCCAAGCTGGTGCACAGAGCAGACACCAGGGCACACCCATGCACATGCACACAACGCGCGTGTGCACACACGCACACGGAGTTGGCACAGCAGCCAGTGGAACTGTCATTGCCACCTCGTCTCCCCAGCACTGCAAGCAAGGCTGAGATCAAAGGGACTGCAGTCCAGACTCACCCCACACAGTCAGCCCTGGTCTCACCTTCCTGGGACATTGAGAACCACAGATTTGTTGGGATGGGGAAAGCCACATTCTATAGCTCACGCTACCCACCCGCACTGGCTGGTGGGTTGGCACTCCAGAGCAGGGACATGCCTCCTCAAGAGACAGAGCAGATAATTTTGAGAGGAGATGGGTGTACAACCACCCCTTCTCATGGAGGCTGTCCTGGCTGCCAGCTCACCCTACTAGATTAGTGGGCTGCAGCCAACCCACCCCCTGGTGTCTCAGCATGCTGGCACAGGGATTTTAGGGATCTCACCTCACCCTCTTGGCAGTCCCAAGGTGAAGCCAGGGCTCAGTCTACGCAACGGGCTAGGAACATGAGCTGCCACCCATGGGGAGATGAAGTGGGGAACATGGGAGGACTGGACCCCTTTACCTGGAGACGGTCATCTCTGTCTGGGGACCCTGTGCCTTCTCCAGGCCCAGCTTGGTGAAGATGCCCACCAGCACCATGATGGCCACCACACCGCAGATGATGTAGACGATCATGTTGGTCTTGTCACGAGTGGGGTCCTCGGGGGTCTCGTCCACCCGGGCAGGCGGCTGGCCCGTGTTTACCCAGTTGGGGGTGTCATAGTTGGAGCAGCCACTCTGGTCCAGCCTCCCGGGCTTGAACTGGCAGCAGAAGCGGTACCCGCAGGTCCCGCAGCAGTACTGGTAGATGCCGGCGTTGCAGTTGAACGGCGGGTCCCACTGCCCCATCACGTCGTAGTACCCGCGGCAGCGGTCCCCCCCCGGTGGTGCCGCTCCGGTGGGCGCGGGGACCGTGGTCTCCGGCGGCGGTGCCTGGCTGCTGTTCCCGCTCTCCCCGGGCCCCCCTGTGCTGGGCTCGCCGCTCCACACCCGGCCCGGCTTCAGCAGCACCAGGCAGCAGATACCCACGACGTAGCTCGGCTCCATCCGCCCGCGGCTCCGGGGGGCCATCCGGGCGAGGAGACGAGTTAGAGCCGCTCGCCCGGGACCAGCCGCATGGCCGCCGAAGAGCCCCGATGAAGGAGAAACGGGCTGGGGAGAAGGGGGGCGTAATGGAGGGAAATCAAAAAGGATAGGAAAAAAAGAAGTGGGTGAAAAAAAAAAAAAAAAGTGCGAGGGGACGTACCCGCTCCCCGTTTCTCCCCAGATCGGCCGATGGGAAGAGAGAGATTCAGAGCAGGGGACGAGGCGGGCGGCACGGGAGAGCCGCCACCTCCCGCCGGCCGGGAAGGGGACGCGGCGGCGGGCGGCGGGAGCGGGCGGGTGGCTCGGGGGCCGGCGGCCGCCCCATCCCCGCGCCTCTGCCCGTGCCTCCCGGCACCGCGCTCCGCGCCGAGGAGAGAGAAGGGAAAAGCAGCAAAAGCCCTTCGCACCAGGGCGGGAGGAGCAAGAGGAGCAGCAGCAGGAGGAGGAGGAGTGCGGGGGAGAGGGGGAGGGAGCCGGCGCGGCCAGCGAGGCGCGGGGGGCTCGGCTCCCCCGCCTCCTGACAGCCTCCCTAGGAAACCGGAGAAGGTCCTTCACCGAGTCCTTTGCCAGGCTCCTCGCCGCCTCCGGGCGGCAGGACTCTGGCCCTCCCCGTCGGGCAGCCGCCGCGGGCGGCCGGGCACGCGTGGCACCGGTCCTGCCCTGCCCGCCTGCCCCCGAGCACCAGCAGGCCCCACGCGGCCCCCCACTCGCCCGGACGGGAGCTGGCACTTAGTGCTACGGGGGGTGTGTGTGTGTGCTGGGGGGGACAGAGCCCCCGGGGTGGTGAGGTGCCCTTCTGCAGCCCCTCAGCGAGGGGACACTTAGGGAAGGGAGGAGAGCAGCATCCCGGTCCCTTGTGAACATCAGAGCCTCTCCCAAGGGGAGCTGTCGACAGGAGGCAAAGTGGGAGGCTACTGGGGCACCCCTAGAAAGTCATCCTCCACAGAGTCACGATGATTTTCAGCCAGCCACTGGCTGGCCCTGTGTTTGGACTTCGAAGTTCAGACTCTCTGGGGAATGTGCACCCACTGCTCTGGTCTCTGGCTGGTGCCACCCATAGAGGTGGCATTTATCCTCACTGCCAGCTCCTTTTCCCAGAAGGGCATGATTTGCTTTTCTTGCTCTGGGGCCACTGGGGTAAGAGCAGGGTGGGGTAAACTGAGGGGTCATCAGGCCCCTTGCCCAGCACTAACACATTGTACAGCCTGTAACAACAGTGGTTGGGGTGAGGGGCAGTGACATATGGGAGCTGTGGCTGCAGTCTCATCACCTCTAGACCTAAAATCCTGTACCAGGGAAAGTCAGCAAATCTGGCATCACCACTGTGTTCTTGGGCATATATTCCCTCCATGCTCTGTGAGAGAGGATGAATAATGCATTGCCCTGTTGGTACTCTAGCCTGGGGGATGTGGCTGCTCTTGGGTGGCATAGTGCTGACACGAGACCCCAGCTCCCAGGCAAGTGGCGATACGAAAATACATTATAATGATGGAGGTGGGATTAAACAGGTCTCACTTCCCTCTGGCAGGTGCCTCCTTCAGGCCAAAACTGGACCAGCCTGTCCTCAGGAGCTATGCCTTACCTGCCACATCACAGGGGGCAGGTTGAGGGTCTCACATGGGATGAAACACTTCATCATCATCCTGCCTGTGCATCATGGCAATCTGCTATTTCAGGCTGGAACTTTGCACAAAAAGCTTCCCACCTCCTCGAGGGTGAAACACTTGTGTGTTTTGCTGGGGGATGGATTTAGAGGATAAAATATCCTTTCCCTATTCACCAAGCCCGAGCCCTGCAGGCCCCCGGTTGCTTCCCATCTGGAGTCTGGCAGAAGTCAGAGGCGTTGAAAGCATGGATGAGGAGAGCAGCTGGAGCCTGGGATGTGTCCGATTGGCCCCCAGTGCCTCAGCCTAATAGAGACCCATTAGGTAAGGTAGCTTGCAGCTTCCAGAGCTTCCTGAAAGATATAAAAATCTAGTGAGGCGGAAGAAAACTGCTCATCTCCAAAAGCCACACTTTCCCTGCATCTGGGAGGACTCTCTGATGAAAGGCCCCATCGTCTGGAAGTTGCAGACATGGGGGTCGTTACCGCTAATAGCCGAAAGCAGCATCGGCCTTGAGAGAAGCTGCGCAAGCAAAGTTTGCTGCTGCCCAGGTAACGCCAGCAATCGTTTCCCAGGCACCAGGAGCAATTGGGTGATTGCTCCCGACGTGTGTGCCAGCAGAGTCGCCCCGGGGGCCCGGAGACTTAACAGGCAGACAGGCACAGACTTTAACAGACTTAACAGGCAGAGTGAAAAACTGGCCGAAACTGGGGAGTTTGCGGGAAAATGGTTGCCTGGCATGACCTGGGAAAAAGGAAACGGATTTAAGGCGGAGAGGGAGGGTGTTTACCGAGTGTGAAGCAGCCGATTTTAAGGGTTTCCGAGAGCAAGAAGGAGGGAGTAAGAGCCGCTCGCAGGCGTTAGCTACGTGCATCAACCCAGGAGGAAACCAAAGGCAAGGGCACGGTGCGGAGGAGCACCCGCCCCGCACGTCCCCGGCTCGTAGGGCCGGCCGGGGCTGGCTCCGTGCGGAGCAGAGGCTGCAGCCCCGCTGAGCCGTCACCTCATCTCTGTCAAATAAGTGACCCCCCCACTAGCCGCATCCCCAAAATGAGGGGGTTGTGAAAGGGAAATCCTGTAGCCCGGCACGGGGAAGCAGCGGCAGGACCCGCAGGAAAATCCAGGTCAGCAGAGACCTCCGGAGAAAAACAACATGCTTGCAACATCCGCGAGTGTTTTTAGGGACGGGGATTTGGGAGAAGAGCTCCGTTAAATTTTGACCACCAGCCTTGGAGGATGTCACGTAAATATTCATTGTAGTGACAATGCCACCCGGACTACAGACGGGTGTCTCTGCGCCTGCAGAAATAGGATATACAGGCAGTTCAACACTGGGTGGGGAGGGATACGCTGAGCGCAAACACTGTAAACAGATTGTTTCTGGCAGGGCACGGTGATCTGGAGAATCAGAGAAAGATCTTCTCTATCACAGCCAGAGAGCCCGACAGACCCACATTCCTGCTGATCATGGGGCTGCAAGCCCAGCAGAGCTGCCAGGCTCTTGCCCGAGGAGCAGGAGGGAGCCATCACCATCATCAATGTGAAGTAAACCCCTGGGACCCCCCCTGAATGTGGGAGGATTTGGGATGTGGTCAGCTCCTGAGAAAAGCCAGCAATAGGTGTTTGGACCCTCAGAGCTACCCAGCCAGCCCCCCCTCCCTCCCCATCCAAGGACTCAGAGACACTTCCCCCCCAAAAAAAAAAAAAAAAAAAAAAAGTTGTTTTTATCGTGCAGGACTGAGCTGGACTCAGGGCTGAGGGGGGAATGAGGGAAAGGGTGCTGCTGTGGGGTGGATGCCCCATCTCAAAGAGCTGTGCTGTGATAGGAGCGTTCCAGCACCTCATGTTGTGTGCTGAGGAGTGCTGCCAGAGTGGGTTTTGCTGCTTGCAAATCAGCAGCTAACGCCTGACATCATCAGCTAGGAAGAGCTGAAGGCAAAGGAAGGCTGTCAGGAAGAGCTTCCAGCATGGGCTGCGACACTGTCCCCTGCTTGGAAGCAGAGGAGAGTCAGAGCTCCTGCCACCATCCCTGGTGGTATGTGGGGCATGTGCATTCCCCCACACCTCCCACCATTCCTGAGGATACACCAGAGAAATCTGCTTCCTTCTGAAACTTCAGCTGCTGAAGCTGGTTCTGTTCCAGGCGGGGCTAGAGCCAGGGAAGAGTCTCCCCTTGCCTTTGTCTCTGTCACAGAAATGTCTTTGACCACCAGCATCCTGCTCGGAAGTTCTGAGTTTTATGAGACCCATTGTCTAGGACTGGGATATGGGACACCTGGACTGCAATTAGGGATCCCTGGGGTCAGGTGCTGGGCTAATGTGCAATAAGATGTTACTCCTCTCCTCACATTATCATAGACTCAATGGATTAGGGAAACCAAAGCAGATCTTGGGCTGCTGGTGTTGGAAAACTAAAGCAGGGGAAAGTTAAATGCACTGGGGGTGGCACAGAGATGAGGTGGCTGAACCTAGAGCAGCCACCATCCACCCTATTTCCAGCCCAGTGTTCACAAGGGTTTTATTCTCCTGCCTGTGCTTGATGCTCTAGCTGTAAAACGGTTGTAAAAGAACAACTGTGCCTCATAATGGCCTATAGAGAACACAGAAGCATATGTGCTTTACCATTATCATCATAACTGCAAACATTCAAAAGTTGAGATTTGCAAGCTTCCAACTTCCCAAAGGCAGCTGGATTTGAATCCAAATGACATCCGGAGGAATGAGGAGAAAATCAGCTCAAAGCAAGGGCTTATTTTTAATTTAAGTTGCAGTATGGGCAAGCAGGATCTGGGCTGGAAGCTGGCTCCCTCAGCTGCCACTGTTAGAGGCCAGCCATGCCTCCACATACAGTACAAAGGTCCATAAGCATCAGCTGTGACCCCCAGGCTGTCTGCATATGGGCTTTGCATTTAGGATTAGACTTGGAGACAGTGCTGGTAAATGCTCTCCCTTTGTAGGCACTTGATACCCATCAGCTCCCTAGCTCAAGGGTTTTGCTGGTGCAGTGTAGAGGTTTGTGTTGGGGATGGCTGAAGAGTCTTTACAGCCCCCTTTACACTCATATGAGCTTCAGGGCAGTCAGTGGGATGTTGGACCCAAAACTGTCCCCTCACTGGTGTCTGCAGGCTGAGCAGGAGCACCCCAGCCTCAAACCTCCTACTATGCTGGGCTTGTGTGGCAGGTCCCTGCTGCTGTCCTGGGTGGACCCTGGGTATTCTCTCCTTTCCTATTTATAGTAAGTTTCTGCCAGTTTTTCAAGCATTAAAAAGCCATGTAAACACCTAGAAGGAGCAATGAACAGCCCAGCTTACTCAGCAGTGCAGTGGCCTCTCTGGCTACACTCCTTCTCTCCACCCCCTCTGCTCTCACCCCTAACCACCCCATTGCTACGCGCTGATTCAAACCACAGTCTTTTAGGCCATAAGGCACCTAAAGAGAGAAAGGATGAGAGCAACCATTGCAATGCAGGGCATCCTTAAGGATCAGCATAACAGCTGTGTGTGAAGGGAGGGCTGCTTCAGGAAGAATGGGAGGCAGCAGGGCCAGCCCCAGGCTGCTTTAGCCTGTGGAGCAATAAAAACCAGACCGTGGCAGCAAAACGGACCGAGTGCTTCCCCTCCGGTGCTTGAGGAGCTGAGATGGTGGTGGTGGCAGCGAGCTGTTGGGGTTTGCTGGGATGGGGGATTTAGGGCGCCCGTTCCGGCGGCCGAGGCAGGGTCTGCAGGAGGAGGCCATATGGCCGGGAGCAGCGTGCTGCCTGCTGTCCCGGCGTCAGACCGGCAGCAGCGGCAGAGCCTCTCCTCGGGAACGGCGGCCGTGCCAAGCACAGGCTCTGGCACAGGTGCTGGCCGGCGGCCAGGTACTCTCAGGTGCTGCGGGCGGCTCGGAGCCTGCAGGGCAGCATGGCTTGGCCAGCAGGGCAGGATGCCTCCATGCAAACCAGCTGTCCCTCCTCATCTCCTCATCCCCTGGAACCAAGAGACATGTAGGGGCTCATGACCCACACATAGCACAAGTCTGGGCCAGGCAGATGTAACTGTGCATGTGGTCGTAGCAGAGTATGATTGTTGTTGAAATCTTTGCTTCTACAAGACCAGCATTTAGACATGGAAACAGAGGATGACTGGTGGAACACTGGCAGCAGGAGCACATCCAACTCCCCCTCTGCCAGCTCTTCCCTGTGCCAGGGGACAGGCTCTTCCAGCAGAGACTTGAAGCGGCTCAGCACACTCCTCCTGTTACAATAACCCTTTTCCAGCAAGGCTGGCTCCACTGGAACCCGGTCCACTGGGCTCCTACCCTTTCTTGAGATGCCAAGGGGTGAAAAAACCCAGGGATATGTCCTGAGAAAGAGGAGCTTCAGGCAGATACCAGGTAAGACTTGTGAGCAGAACAGGACCGGAAAGATCCTTAATTAAAACCAGGGAAGGGCAGGGGATCAGTTTTGCTTTTCCAGTGGAAGAGAACAAGGGTGAGAAGGTAAAGAAAACACAGAGGTGTGGATGTGCAATGCCCATGCACCACCTCTGCACAGAGCGATGTGCTGCCTTTGGGATTATCATTTTCCTCTGCCTGCCCTTCCACAGGCACTGATATGTGCCAAGCTGCCTCTTCCCCTCTGTAGCAGCAAACTGCAGGCTCTCTGTGCCCTTGGCTTCCCAAGAATGTCCCAGGATGGATGTACTTGTCCATTGATGTCTCTTTTCACTGGATTACAGAGGAAGGAGAGGGCTTTGCTATCAGAGAGCTGTCTGTGAGCAGAGCTCCCTTGCCCACTGGGAGCCTATGGGCTTTCAAGCCAACTTCCTTTTGGCATGATCTGCCTTTGCGAGTGAGACCTGCTTAAGATGGCCCAATCCTATTAGTGGCAGGGATTTGCTTCAGTTGTCCTGCCATTACCCTGGTGACATTTCATCATGCAATAAGCCTCTGTCTTTTGGGAGACTAAAATTCGAGGATGCCACTTTCCACAAAGGAACTGTCCCTGTGCCACGCTGGCAGCAGCCTCGCTGCGGCAGTCAGGAGTCACCTTGGTACTCCTACCAGATATGTCATATTCCTTCTGCCTCCCACATCCTAACCCAAGGACAGGACAGATCCCATCAGCAGCAAGCTTTAGGTGAAACAAGTCCTGTGTTTTCCACACAGGAAGAGCAAATTCATGAGTAGCTTTGAGACTTAATACAAGGACAGCTTGTGGGTGCACCACTGAATGGGAACAAGGGACCAGGGCACACTGAAAACTCCTATTACCAGGGATGCAGGAAGATCCATGGCAAATGTTGGGGAAAAAAACAGAAAAGGAAAAAGGCAATATATTGGCTCCCAATAAATAATTTCTGTAGGTCTGTGTGAGGTATGCAAAGTTCTGAGGATGGATGAGGGGCTCAGTAACTGCAGTACCTGCAGAACAAGAGAAAAACTGAAAATCCAGACAGAGAGTTGTATGTGGCTATAGATAGATCTCAGACTGGACCATTAAAAACATGCCAAAAGCAGCAGAGAGGGATCAGGATGGGGGATGTGACAGGTCTGCTTTCAATTCTGCAGCTGTTTGAGTGTGGTGGGGTGCAGGTGGAGGGGGCTGTGTAAACTCCTGAGAACTGGCTGATACCGTGTGACTGAGTGAGGAGAGCTGTGTTCAAGCTGCCCAGGTGCTAATCCTCACTCATCACTCTTCTTGGAGGACCAGTTCACAGTCTCAGAGTTTTTACAGAGGCAAGTGTCCCTGATGTCCTTTGAATGGGACTCTCACTGCTGGACATTCATCTTATCACAAGAGCCCTTGGACACGCTATGCAGTTGCCCTCTGGTGCTGCTCTTGGCCTCATCATTTGCTTTCTGCCCCTCATGCTCTGTTTCAGGATGTACCATTAGCCTTTTGGAGGCAGAAAATGATTTCTGCCCTGGCTGGAGATGGGTTGTGGCTGCTGGAGCAAGGTGGATAAATACAGGGATATGGCTGCCCTGATAATTTTTAAATCTTGCCAGTAGTTGTAACAACCAGTGGAGGTAATAGCAAATATGAAGAGAAAAATAAACTCTTGGCATCCACCAGCAGTGGATTTCTCCTCTACCACTGGAAAAGGGAAGCCATGTGCCGAGCTGTGAGCTGGGAGAAGAGCTTGACTAGAGCTCTTCCCCAGGGTCCTGCCTGGGGCATGGGAAGAGGGAACCACACCCTGGGCAGAAACCAGGCTGGCTCAGGAACCTGCTTCCCAGCCTGCCTCAGAGATTCCACGTTAGCACAGATGTGTCACTGAGCACAGCATGGCCAGAAGCATCTCCTGATTTCTGCTCCCTTGGCATCTAGGAGACTGAGACCAGACCCTGGGCCTATGATTTTGGGAGGCATGGAGGATGCAGAGTGATAAAGATTTGCAAACGTGGGAGGTCTCTTGCCTCCGTTTGTCCCTCTTGAGCGAAGGCTGGAGCCCCTGTTTCATGGGGAAGACTGACAACTCAAGGCTGCTCTAGGTGAACTACTTCCAACACTTCAGGAGAAGGAGAAGAGCCCAGACACTTGCATCATCCTGCAGTATGAAAGTGGTACATGCATCAGAGATACCAAATGGCTTTTTGGAGGGGCAGGGGATGTTTTAGTATTGATCTCATATTTAGATGTTTAGCTCACATTTCCAGATTGTCCTTCAGCTCTGAATAGGAGGCTTGCTGGCTGCCTGGTGACACTGGCCACCATCAGCCTGCCTTTATCAGGCAGCAGGAGAAGGGGTGGCCAGGTTGGTGGTGGAAGAGAAAGGTCATGCCTTGCTGAGCAACAGAATTGCTAAGACAAAAAAAGCTCCATCTTGAAAATTAGCAACACCTGAGTGGCCCTTCTGCCATCTTCCACTTATCACCAGAGACATTTCCCCATTGCACCAGCTTTACCTCAGGGGATGGATGCCACTGCAAGCCATGCTGCCCTCACTGCCACTCTCGTGCCACTTTCCCCTCCCTGCCTGCCAGGCAGGCTCTGTGGCTTTAGAAATCAAAGGAGTCGGAGCTCCAAAGGCCCTGCCAGGTTCTCCACCCACAAAAGCGCCCGTGGGGCTCTGCCTTCATCAGCAAGGTGTGGGTTTCTAGTCATCCTTCTCACAAAGACTTGAAAAGGTAAAATGAATGTAGTCTAGAGGTTCAGGAGCCAGAGATGAAATAAGAAAAGTTCCAAAACTTCACTTCTTTCCTTCTTTCTGTTCTATTCTCACAATCTTTATGCCAGGTTTTTGCTTTCCACAGTCCTGGCTCCTGCCCTGAGGTGCCTGAGGGTAACACTGTGCCAAGGCCTCCTGAGAGAGCTGCTGGAAGGGCTTTGCAGTCTCCTCCTGCAGCAAGGATGCTTTCCCCCCAGAGTGGGAGAGGTGGGCTACTGGCACCCACCCCACTCTCCTTGCATGTGGTGGGGGTCCCAGACAGGCTGCCAGCCCTTCACTCTCCATCTGGCTCACATCAGAGTGTGGAATCTCTTCTGCACAGTGTGCCTGGAGCTGTGGCTCCTCTCTGGGACATCTCCCAGTGAGCAGGTTCCCCTCCCTTTGCCTCTTCCCCAGGGCAGCCAAGCTGCATGGCTCTGTGCAAGCACAGCAGGAGGACAGATCTGAGGAGACAGGAGGAAAATGAACTCCCTTAAGTGTGATGGAGGTGACTGCCTGGTTCTGTCAGCCATTGCCCCCTCTGCCCCCCTCCTCCCTGCATCCAGCTTATCTTCTGCTGTTTTTCTCTCTCTCTGGGTATAAGATGTCACAAGGATTAGGCCCAAATCTCCCTGGGTGCTGCACTTGCCCCATGCTCATCTCTTGAGGTCACCTTGGAGTCCAGCGCTGTTACCTCTAAGCCAGGAGTTGGCCACAAAGGCAACTGCAGTGGAAATCCCACCCTTGAAATGCTGGGCAGGAACAGATATGAAGCTCTGTTGTCATCCTTTAGGAACAAACCATTTAAAATGGTTTAAATGGTGACCAGCTAGCACTGCTGCTGAGAGAATCACTGCTCACAGAATCAACTGGGCTGCAACAGCACAGTGGGGCTGGGGCCAGGGGGGTGCTCAGGCAGAGCCCTGGTTCTAAACCCTTCATGTTTTGCTACAGTTTGCAGGATGGTCATCAAATGTGAGTTTGTGAACCATGGTGCTGCCACAATGGTCACAAGGTGCACAGATGTGTGAGGCAGCAAGCACTGGGAATCATGGCAGTGACTGGCAGTGTCCAGGCAGATCACCATGGTTTTGGAGTCATTGCTGTGAAATGATGTCATCATGTATTACACTTGCTCCATGACCTTGCTGGCAGCAGATGCAAACCTTATGGACTCTCCTAGTGAACCTCATCTCCTTCCCAAAATGGCTCAGAGGGGCCATGCCTGCCCTCAGTGCCCTAAAGCCATCCCTGCCACCCTGTACCCATGCATCTGGAGTGTGTGAGATGGATGCAGTTTTTCTGCTACCCCCTTTCCCCTGTGCATCCATCCACCCCAACACATTGCGTCTGCCCCCATCAGGGCAGCCACCTTCCTCTCCACTATCTCGGGAGACAGCTCTTGTCCTGGTACACAGCAACTCTGCAGTGGGGCTGCCTCACCACCGGCCTTTAGTGAGGAGTTGATTGCAGCTGACTGCTGCCTGGGCCGGGGAATTCTGTCCTGGATCTCAGATAGCACTTGGCCAGGATGGAGTGCAAGAGGAGGAAGAGTCAGTGCTGCCGGTAAATGTGCTCCAAGATAGACAGCAAGGGAGCAAGGGCTGCTGCATCTTTATTCCCTGTTGACCCATTTAAAGCAAGTACCGGTGACTAAGGGAGCTGGCAGGAGGATAAAAATACCTCCCACATGTTCACTTGGAGGTCAGGGACAGAAATAGGGGTGCCATCAGCTCTCTGGTGAGTGGTTGGGGTCACACAGTGTTTTGCAATCCCAAAAGTGGAGTCTCCAATGTCTCTCACAGCAAACACAACCACAGTGGGGTCTCCTCTGCTCAGAGCTTCCTGTCATACTATCCCAAGAGTCAGCTCCCTTGCAACCTCCCTTTCCTTCCTTGGGGCTGAAGCAATGAGAAAACAAACAAACAAAAAAACCAAACCCAAAAAACCAAAACAAAACCAAAACCACAAAACCAAAAAAACCCACCAACCAAAAAAAACCCAAAAGCAGAGGTTCTCCCTTACTTCCAGCAAAAGGAGGAAAACATAACACAAGGAAATCTTCCCTGCAGACCTCAGCCAGGCAGTTCACTGCACTGCTGCGGAAAGATCTGTGTCACTGCACACTCTGTTGGGGTCACATCCCTGTGGAGTTATATCCCACTGCAGCCAGAGAGGACAGATCCTGGAATCTTCCTCACCTCCCTGGCATAAGCTGCTCTAGACACTGCATTGCCACCTCATGGGAAAACACAGACAATTTTCTGGGTTGGCAGCAGGAATCCAGTGCTGCCTTCCTGGCCCCTCCACACTGGCACACCTGGGAGCTTTTACACTTCGAGGCGGGTCAGTACACAGTTTCTTTGTTAGTGACATGCAGGAGACCAGAAACCACATCTGTTACCTGGTATTTTATTTGGTCTTCTTCAGGTCACACAGTTGCCTGCTGCTTTATTAAACCTTGAAGGACATCTTTTCCAGGCAGAAAAATATCAAACAAACCTGGTTTATTAGCAAACCAAAATGTCTTAAACCAAGCAAGTGACCTATAGCTGATATTCCATCCACTCAACTGCATTTAACAGTTCAGCAAGGAAGAAGAGCCCATGCAGCAGAATGCTGTGCCCAGGCTCACAGAGGGCACCAGGTCTCCTCACATGGGATAGCACAGAGAGGTGTTTCAGGGAGGTATCAGCCACTTTCCTACCTGGTGGGAACAAAGCCCACCAGCCAGGCATGGAACAGGGGCTCATATGGGCCAGTCATGGTTACTGCCATCTGTGGGTTCAGACTTGTGGGTTTGATAATAATTTGTTCATAAAATATGGAGGCTTGGGATGAGTTACAGCAAGGAGCTGGCAAGCTCCAGGTCTCTCCTTCTTAATTAATTCCAAACTCCCTGTCAGGGACAGAGAAGGCTTGCAAAGCAGCAAGCAAACAAGTTTCTCTTGCCTATGGCATTAATGGACAAATAGATCCCCAAAATCTGGGTGAGCATTAGCAGGAGACTGAATGTTGAGGCAGAGGTTTGCAGGCACCAGCCAATTGCACAGCATGATGAGTGGGCAACATCAAAACCCAAACACTGCTGCCCTGAAGGACTAGCTTGCTGAATATATCCACCTAGATATATAAGTAGACTGTGTAGGGCAATGCCTTAGTGCTAGTGAAGGTGTAAATTGGTTCCATGTAGAGTTAGAGTCATTGAGAGAAGCAGTATATGCTGAAATAGGCAGTCCTGCTTACTAAATCTGTAATTGTAGCTCTGGCTATATTTTCATCTTTCTAATAATATGTGCAAATATAGTAAGGATGAATCACAGGCTGCAGGCTTCAGGGTTTTTTTTCCCCATCCTTTCTCTGCAAATCCATCATGTGGGGGAGAGGGGCTGAAGGAGAAGAGGAGCTCAGACCCAGGGGAGATCCTGTCCCAATCAAGCTTAAATCCCATCCCCTTCCACCTCTGTGTGCTGTCAATCCCAGCAAGCAGTACCTCCCACTCTGATTGCCTCCACCATTTCATCTCTGCAGTGTAACATTCCTGCCCAGGAACATTTCTTTCCCAGGACACTTGTGTATCATTCCCAAACCAGTGGACCTGTCCATCGCCGTCTGCATCCCAGGACTTTTACATCCCCACATCTGGATTTGCCTGCTGGGAATTTCTTGCTTTGTTGCAAGGACCTTTTGCAAATGTTAATGCTTTCCTTGCGCTGGAGAGCTCTTCGGCTGATCTGCCAGAACACATTTCACACGCTTCTCCTAAAATTATGCCCTTTGCTTTTCCCAGCATTCAAGCTGAAGCAGAGCCCAGTGTGCCAGCGGCATGGAAGGAGAGCAGAGAGTCGCTGTGCTGGGCTGCAGGGGCAGCGGAGCGAGGGGTTAAGCACTGCCCAAGTGAGCACTTGCTTCATGCTGGCTCCTGGGCAGAGGGGGGACAACAGGGATCCACATGGACCCACCCTGTTGCTTGGGCTTTGTGAGTAGAAGCTGGATCACAGGATCCCTTGAAGCGAGACAGGCTTCAACATTGCCCCTGTGACAGTGCACATAAACCTGAGTTCAAAGCATGTCACAATTTAGGCATAAACATTTTAGCTGCAGAGTGCTCTGGACTTGGGCTGAGAGCAAGGGATGAGCTAAGGATAAACTCCTATTAACACCTCCAAGGCCAGTGGTTCCAGCACAGTTTCTTTCTACTGGAGCCCATGCTGGGCTGTACATACTCCCTGCACAGCATTTAGCCATCTCCTGCATTGCCACTGCTGCTCTCTGGGCCAGGAGCAGGAAAACTGGATGTGCCCCAGCAGGTCCCTGCAGTTGAGGGAGCAGAGGGGACAGGCTGTGAGAGTCAGCAGGTGGAGAAGTCAAGGAGATCTCTCCTGAGCATGGGGTCAGTGCTTGACTGGCTGCAGTGGACACTCACTGTCACAGGGAGGTGGTATTTACGGGGGCTCTTTCACTGCTGCTCCTGTGGCCATTTGGCATCAGAGCTGGAATGGGGCTCAGGTGGGCAGGAGAGTGCTGGGGCATAGGGTTCCCAACAGCACTCTGGCACAACCTGCCCATGCAGATGGACATCCCTCTACACCCCCTGCGTCCTCCCAATCCCCTCTATCTTCTTCATCCCTGCATCTGTTGTATTCCTCTGTATGCTCTGCATCCCTCACCTCTGACCACATTCCTCACCTTCTACCACATGCCCCACATTGCTCTGCATCCCTCAAATGCACCTGCATTCTTTCATCCTCTGCATCCCACCACAGTTCCCATAACTTCCCACATCCCCTGCATCACCTCATTCCACCACCCCAGAACATATGAGGCTTACAGGGAGCTTGCAATTACCTTAAACTATAAATGAGGACATTTAGTGTTTACCGTCCACCAGTAAGGTTTCCCCAAAACACCCCTGTTGGAGGGGATCCGGATTCTGTCCTGCCCCTGGCCCTCCCTGGCCAATGCCGGCTGTAAAGAGTCATGACTATCATCTCTGTGGTTGGAACTGCTTAAGTGGCTCTTAAATGACTCACTGGGGAATTTTTATTATATTTTTAATAACTCATGGTGTCACTACAGGGCATGAAGTTTGCTTCACTGAGTTTGTTTTCCTGTTCCCTTGCAGAGATAAATAATTGAGGAGTTGGAGAGCAAACCAGAAACCCAGAGAGACCACTCCTGGGAATACACTGGGAAATGTGTCACCCCAGAAGCATTTATAGATTTAATTTTGATATTAATGGTGAGGGACAGAAAGAAAGACAAAAGGGAATTTGTCAGGAGTGTATAAAGAGAGTAGGAGAGGCTGGGGCTGTGGCTCTGAAAAGGGTTTGGGAGAGAGATGACAGGTCTCTTCTTCCCCCTCATCCCAATCCACTGCTCCAGTTCTTTCTGGCTGTCCATGATAGGATTGTCTAGTGCCAAAATGATGCTCTCTCTAATTTGCATTCACACTGCAAATAAGCTAGGACCACCCTCAAGGGAAGGCAGTGGTGGCCATGAGGGACCAGCAAGGGTGACTAGCTGCAGCTGTCTGTCATGTGCTCATTCTTCTCCAGGGAAGGAGACTGGATCCTTTCTGTGAGGGTTGGGGTCCTTGTCACAGAATCACTGAATCAATTAGATTGGAAAAGACCTCTGAGATAGATGAGTCCAACCTGTGACCAAACACCATCATGTGAACCAGACCATGGCACTGAATGTCATGTCCAGTCTTTCCTTAAAGACCCCTAGGGACACTGACTCCACCACCTCCCTGGGCAACCCATTCCAATGCCCAACTACCCTTTTTTCTGAAGAAGTTCCTCCTAATGTCCAACCTAAACCTCCTCTGGTGAAGCTTAAGATTGTGTCCTCCTTTTTCTGTTGCTGGCTGCCTGGGAGAAGACACCAACTGTCTTGGTTTGGGAAGACAGGTATCTGCCATGGAAAGCTGAAGTTTCCCTTGGACTGGAAAATGTAAACCGCCCCCCCACCCCCCCTTCTAAATTATTATAATTTTGCAATTAAGGACTTTCAGGCAAAGATTTGGGAATAGGAATAGCAGTTCTTTACTAGGCATATTAAGAATATAAATGCAGTAGTACAAAAAAACCCTAAGCAAATAAACAAACAAAAAAAATCCTAGAAACCCTGACAGAGTCAGAAACATGACCTGACACCCTGTTGGTCAGGGTGTTGGAAGCAGTTCAGAGTAAGTCTTCCTGGAGTGGCAGGTGTGGTTGTGTTGGAGTAGAGATGATCTTGTAGAAAGAGTCCAGTAATGGCAAAATGGGTTTAGTCTTCCTCTGGGAATCCAGTGGAAAACCAGATCCCTGGTGTTCCTGGGTCTCACTTTTTATCTAGGTAGAAACAGTTGGCTCCCCCCACTGGGTGGCGCATCTCACAATGGGATGATGTAATGTTTTCAGTCATGTGGTGAGCCTTAATGGCCCATTAACAGAAGATATCCCCTGGAGGGAAGATGGGTTTGTGGGAGAGGTAAGGAACATTGCTCCACCTGGTTTTAACAGCTGGCTTATTAGCAGAAGGCCCCCGCCCCCTCTCTCCTGGAGTTATGAGGAATGGGTTATACAAGAGGTAAAGAAAACATCTCCCCAACCGGTTTCCCCAACAGATGGAATAGAATAAACCTTTTTGGTTACATATTGCAACCTAAGACACCAACCCTCACCTGGCCACAGCCTTCTCTCAGGTATTTGTAGAGAGTGATCAGGTCACCCCTGAGCATCCTCCTCTTCAGGCTAAACAACCCCAGCTTCCTCAGCTGCTCTTCATAGGACTTGTGCTCCAGCCCCTTCTCTCCAGCTTCATTGCCTTTCTCTGGACATGCTCCAGCATCTCAGTATCCTTTTTAAATTAAAGGGCCCAGAAGTGGACACAGGACTCAAGTTATGGCCTAACCAGTGCCAAGTACAGGGGAAGAATCATTTCCCTAGTCCTGCTGGCCACACTATTGCTGATGCAGACCAGGATGCTGGCTCATATTCAACCAGATGTCAAAGGGACCTCCAGGTCCCTTTCTGCCTGACTGCTGTCCAGCCACTCTGTCCCCAACCTGTAGCTTCTCAGGGGGTTGTTGTGGCCTAAGTTCAGGACCCAGCACTTGGTCTTTTTAAACCCCATATTGTTGGATTCAGCCTCTCGATCCAGCTTGTCAAGTCCCTCTGTAGAGTCTTCCTACACTCCAGCAGATCAAAACTCCCCTCCAACTTGGTATCATCTGCAAATTTGTTTATGGGAAACTACTGGACATCACTGGAAATGCTAATGGAGAAGGCAAACCTTTTAGTTAAGGAAAACAGCTTTTTTTTTTTTTTTTTTTAATTATAAAAAAAACTTCTGCAGTGCTGCATTTAAATCACCAGCTTTAAAATTATCCTCACTTCACAAGAATTAACAGCCTTACCAAATATTATTATTGTCATAAAATATAATGGCAATTATTTTTGGTGGAGGAGGAAGATGATCTTTTGTGTATCACTCCCACTGTAAACTGCTATTTAAATTGCCATCCTGAGCTCAGTCTTGGCCACAGTTTTTGGCTGCAGGTGCCTTCATCCTGGAGTTTTACCATTCCACAAAATGCCAGCACTTCTGGGTAGTGGAACCCATTTAGACTGCAACCCCTGTAGGGAAGGAAATGAGAAAGACATCTGCATCATTGCAACCTTACAGGACAGCAGGCATAGGGGGGAAAGATGGGGGAATCTCCTGAGAAATCCCACCTGCTCTTCCCTGCCTGCAGCCCTCCTCCCAGCATGCCTCCTATGACTGTCACCCAAACCCTCACACTTTCCCATTGATCCAGGCTCAGAATAGCTCCTGTCAGCAGCCAGGGAGCTGTGGCCAGCTGACACTGGAGACAGCAGATGAAGGACATGGAGCTCTGTCACCGTGCTGGCAACCTCCTCCCTCTGCATCCCTGTGGCTGCACCCTGGGCTCTCATCACAAACCCCTGCTCAGAAAAAGAGGGAAAAAAAGAAGAAATAACGTAAGGCAGGACAGGGAAGGGAGGATGCAATGCAGCTTGGAGCAGGGCAGGCTGCACCATGTGCTCTAGCTCTGGCACCAGCCATCTTGCTGCCCAGGTGACCCTTTTTGAGGGGCAGGGGTCCAAAACTGGATCCATACTTTTGGGGATTTTCCACATCCTGTGTCCACTTCCACAGCCCTTTGGGAATGCCAGCTGCCCAGCAGGAGGAGAGCCCTGCATTCCTTGGAAGTGTGTCTGGGAGTGAGGGGGATCAGTCCCTATCACAGCGGCACTTTGAAAGGAGTGCAGAGGCTCTCCCCGCACAATCTGCCTGTCATCACTGATCACTTCAGGTGTCACATGAGGTTTGTATCACTCAGAAAGGTTCTACTCACCTTGCTAGCTGTGACCAGGATGAAGAATGGGTTTTAAATTACCCCACTTGATGTGGGAGAGGAGGAAGTTACCCCCCAAAGCCCAGGGGATGTGCAGGTTTGCCCTATGCCTGCCTTGGGCTTTTGATTGGAGCATCCCCTGAACAGGGCCAGCGTCATGCCATAATGCAGGGCTGAGAATGCTCCTCCATGAGGCTGACCATCCCCCCAGCCTAGCATAACCCTGTCCCTGCATCCCCAGGGTACTCTGGGAGACAATGGCCTGGCCATCCTGAGAGCGTTTGGGACAGCTGCTAAGGGGCAGGAAGGGGGTTTCCCTCACACTCCAGTATCATCTCTCTGCCCAGGTACACCTGCAGTCTGGCAGGTAGCTCTGGAGGCAGGTGACATCACCCCAGGGCTCAGATGGAAGGGACTGTGTCAAGGGTTTGGAGGGGGTTTTCCACAGGTGGAGTTTCTCCAGGCAGGTAAAGCTGAGTGCATTGCAGTCCCTGTCCAACTGATCTGGTTGCCAAGATCTAGTTTTGGGTGGAAAACCCAGTGTGGTGTCTTCACTCCACAGTGATGGGGAGAATGTGGGGTTGTCCTGTGACCAGCTCTTTCTGCCAGGAGAGCTTCTGTCTGCTCACCACAGCTGCTCAGGTGGTTTTGGGCTGTTCCCTCACCTTATACCCCTGGGAAACTGCTCACTGATCACAGCCAGCAAAACCAGGAGCTGTGGGGGCGGCCCCAGGGGAGAGCATCAGCCCACAAAGGCAGTGAGGAAACCCCCTCCGTGCCAGATACCCAGGCAGGCTCTGTACCCCCTCCCACAGCGCCCTCAGCACTCTAAAATTCCGGCAATTCTGTGGGGTGTGTGTGTGTGTGTGTGTGTGTGTGTGTGTGTGTGTGTGTGTGTGTGTGTGTTTGAAAATGAATCAGTGCAACATCTTAGCCTCTCCCTGGTGTGCTTGTGGACCGAAGTGATCCTGACACTAAGCAAAGGAAAAGGAGGCTGATTGAAGCTGAGAGGTGGAAGGGTTTTTTCTGTTGATTTTTTTATATTATTATTTGGTTTTTTTATTGTTGTTGTTTGGGAGTTTTGTGGGGTTTTTTTGGTTTTGTTGTTTTCGGGGGTTTTTTTAATCTTTCTTTAAGTACGAACACCATCTGTCTTCCCCAACTCCATCAGTGCTTCCAGTCCCCAGGCAGCTTCGTTCTTCCTAATTACTATCATTAGGCACTGGGTAGCAATTAGGGAGGGATGCTGATGAGCAGCATCAGGAAGGCTGTGGTCCCCTGACAGCATGGCACAGGGAGGCAGCCAGCCCCATCTCTCCAGCCCATGGCTTTTCCACCAAGGGAGCTTGTTAGGGTAGCATAGTATTTTCCTTTTTGGCAGAAGCTGATAGGGAGGAGATGGAGAAGGGAGGTGCTGGCTGGCAGGTCCATGTCCTGGAGAATGCTCAGAGAGGCCTGACACCACTGGGAATGGCCTGCTCGGGGGAACAGGACAATTGTCGAGGTGTTCAGTGCTGTTGGATGGAGCAGCAGCTCTCTTTGCCTCTGGTTACCCCACAGGTGTGCAGCCACCAGCGACCATTTCTCCTGGGCAGCCCAGGGGCCATGGTGATGGGCTGTGTGGTCGGACAGCGTCAGGCGCAGCTGTCACCCTCCGGTCTGGCCCAAGTGGGGCTGGCTACAAGCCTGCCTGGCTCTCCCCGGTTCCCGTGGCTGCCCTGGGGCGCTGCAGCCGCACGGGGTGTCAGTGCCACCTTGTGGCGGGCGCCCTGGGACTGCTGACCTCTCTTCTCCCGCAGCCTCTCACGGATGTTCCCCGAGGGCTGCAGGGGCACCCGCGTGTCGCCGTGCCATCGCTGGCACTGGGAAGTGAGCGATGGGAAAGGTTCCCGTGGGATGGGATGAGATGATGGGATGGCCGCACAGCTCCTTCCTTGCGGCCAGTGGGGGGATCAGAGGCTGCGCCCAGAGACAGACGGACCCTGTTGGACGTTTGCCGTCGGGGCATTACTTCTTGTGTGGGATGAAATGGTGCCCTCTTGCCCTGCCTGCCGTCAAGGCCCTGCCCATGGAGGGGCAAGCTGGGTCTGCAGAGGCCTGTTAGGGGTGTTTAGGCTGGAGTAGTTGGGCCTGTGGGCAAACTCTCAGGAGATTAAACTGGTGGGTGAACCAGTAATGGGAGTGGAGAAGAGAAAGTGAGGGAGAAAAGCCTCACTTTGGAGTCTGGCAAGCCTATGGGATTGAGAAGGGTTTGGCAGACATGACTGGTGGCTGCAGCAGACCCTTGGCTGGGTGTTCCCTCTCCTCACACTGTCGTGCACTGTTGGCCAGCTGGGTTCTGCCTCTAGGACCACAGATTAAAAAAACCCCCCATGTTCATAGGTACACCAAGGCTTCTTTCCTTTACCACCAGCATTTTTGATGAGACTTGCAGGAGCTCAAATATGCTCATGACCTCTTCCAAAACAGGGTCAGTGGACCTGAAATGTCTAGGGAGATACTGAAGTGATTTTGCAATGAGGAGGGTTTTAGCCTCGATTGCTTTTTTTTGCCCAGGGGTTTCCTCAGACTTTCCCCTGGCTCTCTCTGAAACCCCATGCCCCTGCAGCCAGGTGAAGCCTGGCTTCACCAGCCTTTCTAGGCAGTTGTGCAGGCAGTGACGTGGGTGCCAGGCTGAGAAGGAAGCACAGCTCCTGCCTCACAGAGGGAAGTGAGAAATTGCTGTGGGAAGTCAAAGATAGGCAACATCCCCACCCCACCCCCAAAATAAAAGACTTTCCCCAGTACTTGTCCTAATGGCCAGCTCCTGGCATGGCTGTGGGGAGACACAGGTGGCCAGGCTTGGCTGGTTCCCAGCTGTGCAGGTGGTCATGTATAGGGAATGTGTTGATAAAGCCACTGCCAGGGGAGTCTCTCTGGCTCAAAGCCCTGCTGTACCCAAGATAATACATGTACCCCAAGATACAACATGTACCCCAAGGACCATCATGCTGGAGACCCCTAAAGCTAGGATAGGGACCCCATTCAGACCTCTGAGCATGCACTAACAATGGGTTCACTTTATTCTTTAATTTTTACTGCAGTATTTTTCATTTCTATTCCCTTGGCTCTCCATGCAGACAAGACCCTTTGCCCTGTACATAAGGATGGAGAAGCGCACAGAGCAGGTTACAAATCCCTTCCAGGCAGATTGGGCAGAAGGGAAGCATTTCCCCACCACAGCTGGCAGCCAGGCAGACACAATGCAGGGAAGACACTCCACATGCCATAACAGAAAGGAGATCCAAGAGGCACTCACTGGTTGAGGAATACAGTGTTGATCCAATTGCCACTCTGTGCACTGCAAATGCCAGTGGCATCCCATATAGGGAGATGCCTGGCTTAAGCTCCAGCAGAAATGAGAGCAGGCAGAGGTCCTTACCTGAGCAGAAAGAGGGGAATTTTCAACAGGATTTGTATGGGTGTTTCTTTTTCAAATTCCCAGATCCTCTGGAGTGGGCAGTGCATCCACAGGGCTGGGCTGCCACTGTCACTGGGAGGAAAGTGGAGGTGGATCCTGGCAGTTCTGCTCCATTTCTGTATCGCCCCCATCTCCCCTGAAGCAGTTGTTCTGTCTCCCAGAAGCAGTACTTCTAGTGACAAAACATCCCCCGACCTGGTTTTGGCTCTTTTCTCCACTCCAGATACACAAAGGTTGTTTGAAGTTACTTCACAGGATTGGGTGTGAAGCATGAGGATGAGATTTCTGATTCATGCCATGGCAATACCCTCTCTGCAAAGGGCAGCATGGCTGTTGTGGGTAACTGGGACACCAGCCCTTGAGCCTCCACAGTTTCTGCCACAGGTGTCTGGAGCCCCAGGAGACAGTCACTGGGCATGTGGACCACCTCTTCCACCATCCTCAGCCTCAAGGCTGAGATGGAGATCCATCCCATCCTGAATCATGCGGAGCCTCACTCAGATGAGAGTTCACCTCTGTTAGTGTGTTAAGGTCTGGGAGAGGAATTGAGGTGAGGAATTTTGGCCTTGGCACCTGTGGCAGCACCTGTGATTGACTTTATGAGACATGCCATGAGTCTGGCTGTAGTGCTACAGACAGGAGAGAAGAGAGGTGGTCACCTTTCAACAGTAGCATCTGTCCTGCAGCCCCAGAGAGAACTCAGGCTTGGGCAGGGAGTCACCTTCCCATCATCAGAGGGACATCCCTTCCACACAGTGCCTCCAGCTGGGAGTGCCTCCTACTGGGAAAATGGCATTTGGTGGCCCATTAGTGCCTGGTGTCAGTGCCCCCACACCTTGCTTGGTGGGCTCTGTTCAGTGTCCAAAGCCTCGTGGATGAGGAAGCCACCCATCTAAGGGCAGACCCAGAGATGGTGCTTCATGTAAATAACCCCTCAAAGCACTTCTAAGTGACCAGTCACCTTCTTCCAGGGGCTTGTCACCCAACCCAGAGTCTCTGTTCAGTCAGGGGGCATCAGCTGCTGTCATTACTCAGAATCAGCAATCCCACACTAACGAGTTCATTTCCCAAACAGCCCTTCCTGTGCTTTAAAGCCACTTACAGGCAGGTGAAGAAACCCATCTACGGGGAAATGCCTGGGGTCAGCAATGCCAGCCAGCTCTGGCACACAGGCAAAGCCTTGATGACACTCTCATAAATTAAGTCCTGTCTACACTCACATCACTCCCTGACTGCTTTTGTGCAGTGTGGAAGCATCCATCCCAAATGACACACAGTATTTCTGCAGATACAGTAAACTGAAGTGACAGTTGTCTGGGGCTGTAATGACAAGTTCAGGGAGCTCCTCTGGACGAGCTGTCTCCACTGCCTGCCTCTGGTCCTCCCTAACTTCAGGGACTGTGGGTCAGAGCAAGGGTAGATTTTTTCCCCTCTTCACTGCTTGCTTGAGAAGATGAACTTTCTTCCTATCCCCAGGGTACCCGGCTGTGGAGGGGGTTCCTATGAGTGCCGGTGGATGCCTGCCACTCTATGAGAGAGCCCTGAGGGTGGAAAGACCTGGGTATCACAGAGTGCAGAAGACAGGGTGGCAGGACTGTAAATGGAGTAGATGCTGGGTGTGCCTTGCTCCATATGGCCTCAAGTCTCCTTTTATTGAGGTCAGTAGCAAAAATCGAGCTACTGCTGTGTGGGATTTAGTCCTAAAGTAACTCCTTGCTTCATTTCCCCCTGCAGTTTCTGGTGTTCCAGCCCTGTGTTCCCAGCAATTGCCCATCCAGTAGGAGACCTGTCCAGGCGCAACGGCTGCCTTGCAAATGGGACAGCAGCTCTGCCACACTCCTCATCAGTTGTGTCTCCTCTGCCTCTTCCCAATGGTTTAGCTGTGGCAGCTGTCAACAGTTCATTGTAACTCAGCATGATCCACTTTGGCTTCCTCCAGCATTTACAGGTGTAACTTGAGACTCAGCACAAAAAGGACAGTAATCTTAAAAGGCTGATCTTGCTAAAGGCAAAACTTGGTTCTCACAGAGCTCATACCCATGGAAGGCTTTGCTTGTCCCAGGAACAGGCTGTTAGTGTCTGCAGGGACTGGCCAGAGCACTCCAGCCCCATTCCCCTTGCCCTCAGACTCTTTCCTCTCTGGCACAGTTCTGGGTGGTTTTGGTGGTGACCAGTGCTGTGGCCCCCAGCTCAGTGGCAGGCAGTGGGAAGCTGTGATTGCATTCCTCAGGCCGGGGGTACACAGTGGAGAGCAGAACAATGTCACCATCAGCACTGCCCTGGCAGAATGGCCTCTGCTTTGCCCTGGCTTTCCTGAGTGGTCCCGGCATCTTCAGGCTCCCATCAAGATGCAGGAATGGGGCTGGGTTCAGGGCATCATTTCCCTCTTGCATGGCAGGGTCCAGGCTGGGCAGGGAGGTGGCAATGTCTATGTTTTCTGGGAAGGGACAAGAAAAGGGGGTTACTGGGCTCATGGAGTGGAGTCAGGCAGGTCCCAGGGAGTCCTGTCCCTAGGGAGAAGATGGATCTGGAACAGGAGGAGTCTGAAAGGTCCCCACACCTCTCCTGCTGCACAATTGCTCCTGCTTGCAACTGATGGGCTTTCCCCCCTCCCCCTAAAAGACAAGAGAGAAAGACTGAAACTTGCACTTCCACTTTGAGTCCTTTTGCTCAACCCTGCTGGCAGCAGAAGAGCCCAGCCCGTGGCAGCTTGCCCTCCCCGACTGCCTCTCACTTAAAAATAGACTTGTTTACACACTTCGAACACAGCCGTGTGCCTCCAGCCCCAAGCCTCCTGCCACATTCCACATATCCAGTGCTGCAGCACTGGGCTTGCTGTGGTGCAGCCTTGGGGGACAAGGGGGATGTGGACCAGGGCATGCAACAGGAGACTGAGTAGTGCCTCCAACACTGGTCAATAATGACCAGATCTCTCTCACCACTGGATTTCTCCCTTCTTTTTCACTTTTAGTATTTTTCCTAGGCATGTGCGTCACGGGCTGTCACAGAGCAGAAAGGCCCCGGGTAATGTCCCCCCAGTCTGAGTCACCATCCAGCACTGCCAGAAGTGTGCAAGCAAGCCAGGGCACAAGGACCAGCTGCCCCACTGTGGACACTCACTCGTGAGGCAGTGGTGAGTGCCAGCATCCCTACGTGGCAGCCCCTCTTGGGGGTCCTGGGGAGCCATACCCCCTACCTGGGAATGAGGAGTAATGAAGCCAGGCTAGACCACTTCTGAGAAGATTGTTCAAGGCTGAATCAGTGCCATTGCAGGGGCCCCCATGGGAGGAAAGAGCCACCACAACAAAATGGGCCATCATGGAGCACTGTGGCCTTACTCTCCTGGAAGTACCGTGCTAGGAGAGGCTCAGCCCCATCCCTTGAACCCCACGTAATTTTGATGCACCAGGTAACCCTGTGCAGTGCTGCAGTGTACTGTCAATGAGGCTGGCCCTGACATCCCACTGGGGTCTTTGGGATGCATGTTGGAGGATGCTGGGCATCCCAAGCATGAGAAGCAAGCTGGGTGGTCCACATAGGATCCCCGCTACAGCGCCACAGAGAGAGGCTGCCTCTGGAACCATCCCCAGGTCTCCACCACTGCTCCCACTACTCCCACTCCATCCTCTGGCTACCGGGGGAGAGGTCTCCCATAAACCAGTGAGCTCACAAAGCTACGCACCAATGCTCTGTACGTGTCCCCTCTGGAGAGGGGATGGTGTCAGGACATGGTTTAAATAAACAAGGCACAGGGAGACCTGGCAAAGGGAGGGACGGCTCAGCAGAGTTGCACTGGCAGTCAGGTACAGGCATAGGTTCCCAGAGAATGCAGCACACTGCCACTCAGGCAGTGATTCAGATGCCCCAAAATGCCATGGGATGCCTGCAGAGCTGATGTTGAGGTGGAGGAGCTAGCCTGGACAGGGATGTGCCTCAGGGGAGCCAGCAGTAAGTGATCTCATCTACCCCAGGGTCCTCAGGGTGTTAGAGGGAGAGGGAGAGGGAGAGAGAGAGGTCTCCTACCTTTGTCCTCTTCATCTGCTGCCTTCCTCTTTCTCTTTCTCCTCCACTTTCCCACCTTACAGGCCAGGAAGCCACAGAGGGTACCCAGAACCAGGATAAACCCCACCACCACTGGGACTCCGAAGATCAGGAAGGTGCTGGTCAGGGTGGTTGCCAGGGTAGGCTCTGCTGTGGGACGAGACGCTGGTAGTGTCAGGAGGGGGAGAGCTGAAGGAGGAAGGAGGGAAGCAGCATTTTTCACCTGGCTTGCCTGGGGGCTGCGGTGGCAGGGAGGAAGTGTGGCACTTAACTGTGACCCACCTGCCACCAGCTTGATGATTATCCCCCTGCTTGATGAGACCCTTATCCCACTCCCTGTCCCTAGGTGGTAGATGAGAGCTTCCTGCTCTTCCCACAGTCACCCCTAGGGTAGGTTGATCCACCCTAGGGTGGATCATCTGACTTCTCCTACACCATGTTCCTCTCACTGGAACTGGCTGCTCTCTTCCCCCCTGCTTTAGGTGAAGGCAGTGCACCATCCTCCATTGCCAGCTCCACAGCCATCCTCAGGAGATGGTGCCTTCCACCTGCCCACCCCTGGGGTGCCCCCAGCCTCCTTGGCCCACCACCACCCACCCCTGGGGAGCTCAGACTGCAGCTGCCCTTGTCCCCTTACTTGTGTTGTCCTCGAACAGGTCAGAGCACTTGATGCATGACTTGGTCAGGATGTCGAAGCACTCGAAGGAGAGGCAGGAGGGGGAAATGGCAGCTTTTCCTGATGAGGACATGGCAGAGTGGGAGTGAGAGCCCAGCTCTTGCATGGCATAGCAGTGATGGGGCCACTGGAGTGTAAAATCGCAGCTCCCCAGGCCCCGTGGCAGAGGGAGATACAGTCTGTCAATTTGCGTTGTCTCCCTTGGGGCTCACAATTGCCGTGCTTGGCCTGGGGCGGATCTTCAGCAGGGAGGAGGAGAGCAAGCGACCAAGCCCTACCCCTGCCTGCTTTTGCAACGTGCCCTCAAACTACCCCTGTCCTTCAAAGTATGCTTTTGAAATCCCCGCAGTCCCTTGTGTGCCTCAGCCACACAGCACCCCGTACCCTGTGGTATTGTGTCCCAGTCTGACCTCCTTGATCCTCACTCCTCCCCTGTCCACCTGCATGTTGCCCACAGCCCAGGCACGCCCCTAGCCTGCACCTTCTTTTGCTTATACTGAAAAACCCCCTCCGCCTCCTCCAGTGTCTACAGGAGACTTTCCTGTGCACAGATCTTTACAAGACTCCATCGCAGCAGCACAGATCAGGCTTGGATTGAAAACACAAAGGACCAGAGGAGAAGAGAGTGAAAGGGCACTGATGTTTCCCCTTTTAAAAACTCCCAGTGCCCCAAGGACACATCCTGCCAGTGATTGCTCTGCAGGCAGGCCAACTGTTTTATTTTCTCCACCCCTACTGATGGTGCTCTCCATCACCTTGCTCTCTCTGTTGTCTCCAACATAGACTTAGACCTGTGGCTCCTCAGCACCATGTCTCATTCTCCACGGTTCAGATCTGGTTCTGCTCAGTAAATGTGTAGAGCATGGGCAAAACAGGTCACACCAAGCAAGCCTGGTCCTCAAACCATTGGAAGGGACTAAAAAGACCCTTTAATAGTCGTAGGCATTTGTGATCAGGAGCAGGAGAAATGTTCTGCCACCAATACCTGTACATCAAAGCCTGATGTTTGAGGCCTGAACAGATGAATTTTAGTGCTGTAGGTGGATCTCTTCCATTCCTACTAAACAAAAGTCACATGCTCTTTTTCTTCACTCCCTAGGAAAGAAAGGGGTCAGCCACAGTTGTTGGCTGGCTCTCAGCTGAGGGAATGCCCCCAAATGCCCCCACTGTACTTCCCCCATGTCGATAATCTCATAGGGACCCCCAACCCAAATTTCTGTGGGTCCCACCACAGGACTGTCACCCTGCCCCTCTTCCTCCTGTCTCTCCTCCCTGCTTGGCCTAAAGTGCAGAATGGGAAATGTTTCCCAGCATCTACTGTACCACACTTACAGATTAACTCTGTGAGCCCTCCAGTCAACTATGCATACTGGGGAAAGCCCAAACCAAGGAGCCTGCACAGTGCTTTCAGCATGGAGGGCGAGATTTATAGGAAAGCTCAGGAGCCAACAGATCCCATTTCAGTACGTGGAAAGAACACTTGAAGTTTCAAATATGTGGTGGGGAACCTGGAGATGGCAGCCATCATGCCCTCCTGTGAATGAAGCACTCCCTGGTCCTGTTACATGGAAGGATGTTGCAGCCTCATTGCAGCCACTGATGTTACCCTACTCCCCTCTGCCCCATTTTCTCATCTCTCTTTATTGTGCTCTACAGGCCTTCCCTGCCCTCGTCCCAGCTTGTCTGCCTCCTCCTGGGCCAAGAAGATATGTTTGAATTTACACATGATAATGCTTACTCAAGGAGAAAACCAGTGCTGACTACCCTAGAAGCACTTACATGTGGACCTGCTCATGAGCATGGTCCAGGTTCTGGGCATCAGCTGTCCTCCTTTTTGTCTCCCCCATCTTTGCCTCCCCTACCCTTCATAACTGTGATCATTTTTGGAATAGCAAAAGTTAAAGCTTGGTGAGCAGTTCGAGCTGTTTGCATCTCAGAGCTGGATGTGCTTGATAATAGCACAAATGCATAATTAAAGAGCAGAAAAAATGACTCATTGGATAAGGAAATGCGCTTTTCTTATCTCCTCTGCAGAGAAATGAAAACCCCAGGAGCCTGGGTCTCCAGCTAAGTCCTTTTATAAAACAAATAAACCAGAAAAGGTATCAAATGAGAAATTTAAGTATTATGTCTTCATCTCAGAGTCAGACAGCTCGATTTCCAGCGTCATTTGCTCCCATCCTGCACTTAGAGGGCTGCCTTTGGCTGAGCTCAACTCGGATCAGCTGAGATCCCTGGGATCCCTGTGCTGGATAGGGCAGTGCTGGTGCTCCAGGCACATGGAGGGTTGGCAGTGGCCTGCAGGGGTTTGTGCACACATGAGTGACTGGACTCGTGTGAGCGGTTCCTCTGGTGTCAGGAGTAGGTGAAGTGACTCTCGTACGCACTTGCAAAACCGCATGTAGCAGAAAATATCCCCCGAAAGTTCACCTTGTGCTCCTGCACACCGGAAACCCAAAGGCTTGTCGACCAGAGAAGCTGTGAGGTGTTTACTGAGCAGACCCAGTTACCTCAGGATAAACCTCTGACAGGATTCACCCGATGCTTCAGAAACATCTCGGCACAGCCTGACACCTGCCCTGCATTCAGATGGTCCAGTAAAATGCCTTGGCTGGAGACAACCCCCAAAGCTCATTCAGCACTTCATCCCAGCACCCTTTCCCAATACCTTTGTGCTGGCTGGTGGAACCATTCCTTCCCAGAAAGTACCACTATGGCTATTAGGAGCAGATTTCTCACAGCTCCAGCATAAACATTCTCCTTGGGATCCACTAGGATCCTTCCTAAAGCCAGGTGGGCTTAGGGACAAAATCTGGGAAGATTTTAGGAATAATATGGGAAACCAAATGTTTCAATAGATTCACAGTCACTCTAAACCCCAGATCCCTCTGTAGGTTTTCTGCTTCCTATCAAGGGGGTTTGTGACACTGCTCAACCATCTGCATGGGGTGTTTGGTGTGGGGCAGTGCCCCACTCTGTTGAATGGAATTTGTCTCCCTGCTCCTTGTTTATGTCCCTGGAGCTCTGCTTGTCCGCAAGGCTGAAGAAAAAAAGGCAGGTATCCTTGCCTCCCTCTGCAAGGGGCCTTGGACTCCTGCAGGGATAATGCTCAACACCCAAACGAGGCTTCTCAGTGGGCTGCTTGTTGAAGAACCTTCTGGGGTTCAAAAAGGGTGGGTCAACGCTTCCTGAGCTCAAACTCCCTCTGCCCGTTCTCCCTCCCTGATCCATAGAGCCCAAGAAGTTCACAGCAGCACAGAGGACATGGGAAAAACCTCCCTTGTCTGATCCAGGCCTGGAGAGGCTGAGCCCTTGATATCGTCTGGTGGGGAGGAGGGAGAGGTGTTTCCAGTCGGTGTGCTGGCTGCTCCTGCTGCTCTGCAGTGTGTGGCGGGGACTCAGCAAGACTGGGGTCCCTGGCACTGTGACGGCTCTTGCAAATCCCCCCACACCATGAGCAACACAACATTAGCTGAGCCTGGCTTTTCTGCCTGAATGTGAACAAACAGTACTTAAACTCCCTGCCCAGTCTGCCTTGCAGCAGGGATGCTGCCCCCACTCCCATCCTGAAGAGAAGTGTCATCTTGTCCTGTCTCCCTTGGGCAACTGGGAGGGGGTGGCAAGTGCCCCCCGTTTGGCCCATGGCTGATCATAGGGAGTGTTTATGTGCCAGGACAGGGCCAGGCAGCACCTCCAGCACCGAAACAGAAACCGGTGGCTGAGGGTGATGTGCTGCCACAGGAAAAACCTCTGAACAGGTGGGTTCAGCCAGATCAGGCATCCTTTGTGCTGGGGCAGAAATCTTCCCAGTACTCACAGTGGGAAACCCCACCACTGCACTCTCAAGGCATGAATCTCCAGCAGATGACTCCAGAGCCAAAAATCAAAGCCACACTTGCCCCAGTACCTCTACAACATCCTCTGGCTTCCCACAGACCTTTAGGTCCAGCCTGGAGTAAAAAGGACAGAATGATTTTATTTGCACAGGCTTGAGTACATAGTAATATTATGAATTTCCATGAGTGTATTAAGGATGCGATGTTAGAAGAAAATTGACAGGTGGATTTGCCCTGTGCACTTCCTCTCCTGGCTGGCATGTGGGTACAATGCCTTGGACATTCTGCCTAAGCCCAGAGAAGAAACAGGAGTACATCACACAGAGTAGGGAAGGAGATAAAGGGGAGGATAAGGAGCTGCTGCAGCTGCAGGGCTGAGGAGGTGGAGAGTGATTGCCAGCAGCCCTGTTCCATATTCACCACCCCTGAGGATGAACTCCAAGGAACCTGTGGGTAATGTCCATTGATTCCCTTTTAAAGGGTAGAGCCCTGCTCACAGCTCACAGGCATTCCCTCTATAACAGCCACACGAACTTCTGAGCCTTTGGGGCCTCAAAGGCTCC
Organism: Zosterops lateralis; assembly: GCF_965231275.1. Classification (NCBI taxonomy): domain Eukaryota; kingdom Metazoa; phylum Chordata; class Aves; order Passeriformes; family Zosteropidae; genus Zosterops; species Zosterops lateralis. Next base: position 25,064,654 of record NC_139765.1, read on the forward strand.
AGCTGGAAGAAGGATGAGTTGCTTTGGCACAGGCTGTCACAAGAAGAGAGGTGCTGGGGAGCGGATGGTTCTGCCAGTGCAGGAGGATATAATCTCCTGTCCCGAGATTCCCTCCTCATTTCCTATTGTAGTGTAAGCTCCTATATGGGAGTTGTTGCCCTTTGCCACAGTCCCCAGGGAAGGCTGCCTGTCCGTCCCCCTGGAAGATCTCCTGGCCAGCATAGGTCCCTTTCCCTTCCACACTGCACCCACAGCCTTGCAGAGGGCTGGACCACCAGAGGATGCAAGCAGGCTTCCAAGGGGCTGTGCAGAAACATAGCATTTCCCATCACCCAACCTAAAAATGCACATTAGAGGCTTAGGGCAGGAACAGCTTTATACCCCCTAATAATCTTGTCTCTAAGCTAGATAACTAGGACTGCAAATCCCTGGTGATAATCACAGCCACTATGCCTGCAAGCTGTCCCCCAAACCATTCATCTAGCTTTATGATGCTTTAAAGAGACATCTAATGAGAATAATCTGATTCAAATCCCCTCCTGCTTTTGGGCAGCAGAGCAATTCAGGCCCCCTCAAACTCCTTCCTCCATGACTGTCTTTATTTCCCCTTCTTATATTAATCACCGGGGTTTCCTTTGTTTTTCACATTACTATTTTAAATCTTTGATATGACCACTGCAATCAAGATTCAGTCCCTTTAGAACCTAATAAATATGAAATCAGACTCAGTGTTACTCATAGCCTTATAATGGGATGCTGGCCGCTGCTTCAGCTCACTTTGGGTGCAGGGAACATTGCAGCCTGCCTAAAAAAAATCCCTCTTTACCTGATTCAATCAGAACCACTTACAGGAGATACACACACATTTCAAGTTTGGCAAGAGAGTCAAGCTTTGGGAAGCAGGGAAGATCTCAATCACACTCAGCTTTCAGTGCAGAGCAGATGGCGAACATTCCAACTATATAATTTATAGGACATCATCACTATGTATTAGTCCCACACAGTGTCTGAGCTGAGGCAAACCACAGCTCATGCACACTCAGGGGTACTCTCACAGGTGATGCCCCACACACAACCTGGGTAAGACCCAGGTTTTGAAGAAAGCACACGCTTCATGTTTCATCTCCTTTATAACACAGAGCAGAAGATGCAGTGCAGCAGCCCTTGTCCCAGAGGGTCTTCCTCTTCCCCTTAAACTGGGCAAATGCTTCCCAGCCTGCAAACTTGCGTTTGAACTAGGTCTGTATTATACAATACCTGTGTGTAAGCAACTCCCCATCCCTTCCCTGCAAGCAGCTCATGCAGCAGCATGATGGATGCCAGGGCAGCCCAAGGCCAGGTGTTCTTCAGGGCTGCCATGCCATGCCGGCACAGCCTGGCCTGCAGCATGCTGGGGGTCACAATGCCCAAGAAGGATGTGCATCACCATCTTAGCTCAATTTCAGCAGTGCCTAAGCCTCCCTGCCCTGCCTTTCACCCAGACACATACACAATGGGTGCAGTGAAGGACCTGTACATCAGGAGGGAGAATTGCTCAGGGTGGCCAAGTTTGGTTGTCATGAAGAGAAAAGGTAAAAAGGCAAGATCAGGTAGTGAAAACACTCCCTCCAGAGCAAGGTAATGGCAATTCCAGCCTTGTCTCCAAGGTTGCAGAGTTTTCAATCTCCTGCATGGCTAAAAAAATCCTGGAGATAAATGCGCAAGATTGAGCATTTACAAGTGTTTGGTGTGCAGGCACAGAGTGACACGGTGCTATCCCAGGGCTTTCCCAGCTCCAATGCCTTTAATCCTCTGCTGTTCAGGATAACAGCAAGAGGCACTGAGTCACCCCTCAGTCCCACAGGGGAATGAGGATTAATTAGTTGATTCTGGCACGTGTCTTTAAAGAGAGATATTCCACTGCCACACAAGCCACAGGCTGTTACTGAGCTGTGGCAAATGCAGCCCTGGCTTCACGTCTGTGATCTCTGGAAGAGCAAGAAAAAGAAACAGCAATGGGGGAAAAAAATTGAATGTTCAAATTGGGGCAATGCCAATGCTGCTGTCAAAACTAGGAGAGTGGCCAGCACAAATGTTCAGGAGAGCTTTGAGCTGACCAGTGCAGACAATAGTGCCTCAAGGACTGTCAGTCCTCAACAAATATCTAAGGTGTTCCAACAATCTGAGCACAGGGCAGGAGCAAGGCAGGCCCAGTCACAGCACGGAACTGTCACCTTGTCACTGCGTGGTGAGCACGTAGCAGGACTGGAGAGCTTTCATGGGAAGATAGAAAAGCAATACTCCATACTGACAGAAAATGGGAAATCCTCCTGCACTTCTTTAATGCTGGCTGGGTATTTTAGTTTTTTCCAGCATGCCTGTGCACAGGTGCTTCAGTTGGCCCTGGCACAGCTTGTTGTAGTGCCAACAGGGTGTCGGGATCTAGAGGCTAGAGCAGACCGTGCACCCCAGGGCCGTGTTTCCCAAGGGGAGGTGTTCTCTCTCGTTGTTTTTGTCCTTGCCCCACCTCGGTACTCCTTCCTGTGACACACAGAGCCCGCAGCTGCACCTGGACCGGCGACAAGGAGGCTGCCTGCACGTATGTAAAACACGGGCTCTCTTTCACACACTGCTGACTTCCCTCAGCAAAGGAGGCAGCGGGGTGGGCCACGCGGGCATGGTGCCTTTCCTGGCTTCTCTCAAAATGCTCCAGCACACACACAGTAAGCTCCAGGGGGACGAGGGATGTGACATTGCAGCACGTGGCAGCTCTTGCAGAAGAAGCCTGTGGCAAAGGAAACGTGGCCCAGCACGGGCTGGGAGCCCCTGCTACTCAGCTGCCAAGGAGTCTGAGCAAGTCATGTCACTCCAGAGTCCCTTGTGCCCAACCTCTCTTGAACACCAGTTCTTCACAGCCAAGACAGTCCCTCCTGCACAGAGCTGACCCAAGGGGATGCCTTTCTGCCTAGTATCACCATGCTGTATTAATATTTAATGGTCAGGAACAGATCCATAGACTTTGATTTCCCCACTGGCCAATTCAAGGATAATTGAACTCTGCAGGGAATTTCAGAGGGTGGTTTCATTCCAGTTCACACCAAAACCTAACCATGCTGCATTGCCTTATGAGAAGGATTGCAGCCAGTTTCAGGCTGCTCCCATGCAGGGGTCAGGCATGTAAGCAGCACAAAAACGATCTGATCTCCTGATCTCAGGAGGTGCCCAGCCACCAGGCCCCACCAAACCCTCCTCCACAAAACTTAGGTAAAGAGGAAAAAAATGTTTTTTCCTGAATGTTTCCACTCAGTTCTAACCCCATCAACTGCAATCCCAAAGTAATGTCAATTTGCCCTTGTTACACACCCCAGTGGAGGTAGATCCTGCTGTAGGGGGAGATCCTGCTGTAGAAGTAGAACAAGCGAGGCACAGTGATTTTTCGCATGTGTGCCTAGGGTCATACAAGAAATAAGCCACAGAAGTGAAACAAATCCAGTGTTTTTGGCTCCTGCCTCTGGGCTGTACTAGCTATTGCTTTCTCTTGCATATACATCACTTTTCCCCATCAGTGAAGGACAGCTGGCCACTGAATGGAAAGTGGCAGTTGTTCAGCAGCCCACAACAACACTGCACACCAGCTCAGGGTGGGGAGTGGAGAACTGAGTGCAGAGGAGACTGCCAGGGGATCTGGGCCAGCTGAATGGAAACAGAGCAGCTGGAAAACAGCCAGTGCTCCTGCAAAATCAAGACAAGTTAAAAACCCCTCAGGAGGAAGCCTCTTCCTTGCTTTTGGCAGCAGAGCAGAGCTGACCTCCACCAGTTCTGTCACTCAGCTCCAGGCAGCAGAGCACGAGCCCCTTCTTGTCCACCACTGCTGTGAACAGTGGTCATGATGAGGGCAACCAAGGAGCTCTTACAGATTGACCACAGCTGCTAAACACCACTGATGTAAGCCAGCCACTCCATTCAAACTACAGGTCTTGGCAAGCAAAGATGTCCAGTTTTAACCAGTCCCCAAAGAAAATATCAGAGGTGGCCTTGAATCTAAAACTACCAACCAGTTTCAAGGTTTGGAAGGGGCAGATATATCCCCAGGGTTGGATTTATCTGATCTTTGTTCCAGGAACAGAGAGATCTTTTACTATGGATGCCATTTCAGTACGCAGACTTTCTCTCCCATTGGTATGGACTGAGCATATCATGTTTTATCATGCTTAAAAGTTGGTCTGATTTAACTGCTGGTGCAGCAGAGACAGTCTTAGAAAACCTGGCACAGTGGAGAGCTGTAATCCCACCAGGTAATGCCAAGCAAGCTGATTTGTGCCAAAATCTCTCACAGATCACTGTGAGCTGTTCAGCTAGCAGGCTGAGGATACAAAATCTTCTTCAAGGGACTGGATTGAAAATTAAATCCTGTGGGTCAACCTGCTGAGAAGACCATATTACAACCTCATTTAGTTCCGTCCCCCCAAAAAAGCACTGAGACCAAAGCTTTCACCAGTGTAACTGGTATGAGCTCTTCTATTCTAATTAAACCACTTTTATTCTAATTTTGCTGACATAACTGACAAACAGATATACATCCACAAACTGAAACAGTCAAACCAACAACACTGATGGGTACTTTCACCACAGAGAGGGGGATTCCTCTTTGAAAATCTCCACAGGGATAGGGAAGTGAGGCAAGAGAGAAGAGAAAGTAACTTCAAAATGTTTCTGTTAGTTTAGATTTCAGTCATCTTGGCAAGCTCTTTCATGAGGTTTGAATACAACATAACCTGAGTAACTAGCCTTAATTCAGCTTCAGACCTTCCATGCCTCTGATCCAAATCCAAATACTACTTTCACAAGACCTTCATCAAACATTAGCCCTGGCTACTCCATCCAGATGAAAAATATCCTCAGCTACCTTGTCTCCTCTGGTAGCAAGGGCAGTGTTATGGCCTGCCTAAACTAATAGCTGACAGCTCCTAGAGATATTTACATAGTTGAAGATGTAGCTTTAGATGTGTCCCAACTACTCTGGGTTGTAAAACATGATGGACCTGAGACACAGTGTCATATTCTTAGGTACGCTCCACTTCCCCTGCCAGTTCTAGTAAATACTTTCTCCTAAGAGTAAGAAAAATATTTGCCCCAAGGTGAAGCAAGATGCTCCTCTTAAGGAACTACATTTTATTATGTACCAGCTGAGATTCAGCCACCTGTGGAAGTAAAACCAGCATCTTTCTTCTTTGAAAGCAGTAGAAGGGAAGAAATACCACATCTGAAACATAACAGTGGAAAAAAAAAAAAAACCAACCCTGCTTGAAGATGCAGAAATGGACAGTAACACATGTGAGTTACTCCAAAGCATTCTGGGTGGACCAAAAAAAGTTTCATTTTCACTAGTTAAAAAAACCACAGTGAAATAACTCTTGAGGCCAAATGGATTAAACCTGAGTCCATCAGTTATTAGAGTCAACTAATAAGGAGAGCAACCTCAGAGATGGAAAAGTCTCTTTGCCTTATAGGAGTTGCAGAGGACACAAGAGTGGCTCATTTTATGCCGCTTCCCTTCCTTTCCTCCCACAGACTGCACCTGCACATCAAGAACAAATCAAAACCAGCCTATTCTAAGCCATGGTCTCCTTTATTTTGATGGGCTCAAAGCAAGAGCAAGGCTGAGACAGCATAAACAACACAGAAACTTGTTTCTCAGCATGATTTTCCCTTCTCTGGTGGCCAAGTCCTGGTTAGTACCTTCAGGATGGCAAAGCTAGCTGAAAGTAGGGCATGCCCATTAAGCTTCCAATCTTCCTTACACAGCCACGACAGTTTGCACATGTCTTTCTCCTTTGGGTTTTAGCCAGAGTCCAGCCCTTTTGGGCATCATAACACAGCTGAATGGTTTAGCTCCTTTTGTTTCAGCTGACAAACACCCTAGCCCTCCCCCACCAGCAACAATACAACTGGAGCTGGGATTTGTGTGTCCTCTGAGCAAGGATACAGGCTTTGTGCCTTGCTGAGCTGTCTTTGCAAGGACTGCCAACACTCACAGCTGATTAAGCCTGCAGTGCTGCTTTCTGCTTTTCCTGCTCACAGACAGATGTCAGAAATAAGCTAACTGAAAAAGTGCACACAGCTAGAGCTCTGCACCTAGGAACATTAAAGCAGACTATTAGAGATTAAATAAATTAAACCAGAGGGGATCTTAACACATTCTCTCCAGGCTTCATTTCTACCTGGCATGCAATTCTGGGTAAGAAACATTCCAGCATTTCAAAAAAACTGTATTCTGGCAAGTGGCTCAACTCAATGAACGGGCTGTATTTGAAAAGCTTTTGCCACCACCACATGGTTGAAGCCACGAGTGCAGCAAAACAACTAACTGGGAGTTCAATCTTCCAGCAAGGACCAGTGTGCCAGGGTCAACTGGGGCAAGTGTTTGCAGGTTTTAGAGCCCGTGGCACACCGCTAAGGAAGAGCATATAACTATGTAAGTAGTTACAAAGTAAGTTACATATTATTTATTATATTAAATTAGAACTCTCTTAGTGACTTGCAGTAAGCACAAGGCACAACTTACTGCTGGTCGGAACCTGTTAGTAAAGGGATTATACACAGCATATGCCAGTTTTCTGTGTGCTGCTGTGATCTGGTCTGGGTTTCACCTCTGGTCAGCCCCAGAGGCTGCATTACTGGGGCTGTCTTGGGCTTGACAAGTGGAGTCTTTTTCTTCAAGGATCTAAAAGAAAGCTAAAGTGTTAGATTCATTATCTTCTTTAGCCCCTTCCTTCCCAATTAGGTACCAGGCATGGAAATAGTGAGTCCTTTGCTGGGCAGATGCTCACACAGCTGGATCATTAACTGCCAAGTGCAGTCTATCTAGAAGCTGCAGAACAGCCTTCCTTCCCCATTCTTCTCTTGGTGGACAGACAACCTGGCAGCAAGGTTTCACATTAGACTAAGGTGCTGCATCTCAACTGAAAGACAGCAGGAGCCTGCTGCTTCTTCACTGGTACTTTGGATACAGTAGCCTGTTCTTGTAATATTCTCTCAGAAAAACATGTAGTTCCTGGCCACTGGAAAAAAACTCAGACTTGATCATGAAATAGGATTCAGATATAATAATGGATAGGAATCCCCAATTCAAACTGCCCTCCCCATCTGTTATCCACTGAATAGAAATCAAACTTTTCTTGAGAGGTAAGCAACTAGGAACAGTTCTGGATGAGTGATCATGACAAATCACGCAAAAAACGCTTCCCAATGTGATTCCAAATGCAGCAGCTTGAGTGCCTGATGTGAAAAAAAAAAAAAAAAACAAACGATGAATGTGTCTGAAGTATCACAATGAGAAGCTAATCATCATCAGAGTTCCTCATCAGCGAGACAAAGGACAAGGGAGAAACTCCTGGTATATGACCAGCACAGATCTGTAACATTCGCAGAAGTCGTTGAGCAGTAGCAACTCGAATCCCTTCCAACTGGAAACAAAATGGAGAAATTATTTAAACATTTGAAAAGAAGAAAAGCAACAGTAAGTTTTGATAGAAGAAAGAACCAGAGCAGGCATCAAGTGGCTAGCTACAGAAGATCTCAAACAGGCCCATTTACCTTCCTAATGTTAAGAAGGTACAGCATTGCCAACTGGAAGTGCTGAAGGGCTTGCCAAAGGCATGGATTCTACCTGCTGGTAGGGAAGCAGTCTCTGAGGATGCAGTGACAAGTACACAGAAAAGTGAAGTGTGCTGATGCTAAATGCCAAACTCTCCCTCCAGCTTTTCAGACCAGGCAGGTAATTGGAAACAGTGGCATATCAGGTGTTAAAATGGTCAGTGAAGCCACAAAGTTTGGCTGACACAAAACATCACATGGGCAAGGGAGTCACATGGCAAGGGCTCAAGGGCTCCCAGGAAGAGAAAATGCAGCAAGGAACAAGCGTACCAAGGCTTTGCATATCAGAGATGTTTTTTGTTAGCTTAGGCTTGGCTTCATGAGGTTTTGAAGTAGTACAGGAAGGACAGATTACTAGAAAACTCATTTCAAGGACACCCAGACTCCTGTACCTACACTGTTCCTGTAGACAGAGTCTGGTTTCTGACTCTTACTAAAGCCAGTAGCATATGTATTTATTGTTACATGTATTTATTGCTAATATAACAATGTTTCTAATAATCCCAAAGCAGTGAAATTCAGCAATCCCTTGAGATGTTAAATAAGCACCTTACCTCCAGCTCACAGAATAGCACAGGACTGCAGTAGGCTTCTGCTAATTTAGAGATGGCATTTGTCTCAATGCTGCAAGCATTCACCCTGCCAACTAAAAAAAACATTTTCCCACATTACAAGCCTCATAATCAGCAGTGAAGAAAAGTTTTAGGAAATTCCACATCCACAGAACAATCCAGAGCTAATTTTGAGAGCATACTAGAAGGTAAGGTAACAGTGAGCAATGCAAACAGAATGATACACATTTCAAAATGGAATTAGCACAGAAGTCTTTCGTAATATTAACAGCAGGAACAGTACCACATCACTCTTCATGTAACATTAACATTCTGCTTAAGGGATCAGCACACTTTCAGTGGGACAGAGTCTTCCACTCACTTACCAAAAGTCCTCCTGGCTCATATGGTATCACAGTGGTCTGGTCTCCAAGGAATTCACTTCACCAAGAGAGCCATAACACAGGACAATGCTAAGACTCCTTCTCTACCTCAGAATTAGGCCTCCTGACCCCAAAATTCCAGGGACAGCACCTATGTTCCAACACAGAGCAGTACAGTCTGGCCCCTCCAGTTGCTCAGAGCTGAAGCAGGGAGGGTACACAGGAAAACAGCAGGAGACAGAAGGATTAGAGGGATAACAGGGCCAGGCAGTACACAGCAGAGATACCGGTTTTGTATTAAAACTATACTTCATAGTTTTGTAGCTCATCCATTTAGATTCACTTTATTACCACAGTATCATATACTTCTCACTGCTCATTAAGATTATCATTAAGACAGATCTGCAAGAGCAGATAGAACAGACTTCTAGAGTGCCACACACACAAAAAAATAATAACACAAATCCTATTCAGGGATTAGGGACAGAGAAGAGAGGTCTGACTGGCAAAAACAAAAAGGAGAGAGCAAGTGATCACGAGAGAATCCTGTTTTATCTAGGAAAACAATAAAGGCAGAGGAGTTCAGAAATAATTTAAACAAAGTTTCAACAAAGCCACTGGTTTCCTTTAGTTTGTTTCAAATGAAGTCATTGCCCTGTTTTAAGAAAACCAACAATGAGTTGTACAGCTGGAAGAGGAGGAAGAGGTGCCATACATACCCCCAGTCACAAGAAAGCACACTTTCCCCAGGAAGAAGCTGGCATCCACATGAGCTAGGGAAGTTTCAACATTCTTCAAGCTGTCAGAAAAGTAAGTACAGTCAATCCAGTTGGACAGGGAAGTTAAACCAGTGCAGCATAAGGACAACAGGAATAATTTTCAGAAGCACAATTAGAAATCCGATGATGTTAACATCTGCTGATTTGTGAGCTTGAAAAGTTCTGCTTTATGCTAAAAGCATGACATCAGAGACCTCTGTTATACCCACAGCTGTTTAATAACCCATAACATATCCTTTCTACACAAGACTCAACAGTTAGAGTTAGTTTGAACAGTGTCCTCCATGATTTACAGACACTAAGCATCTGAATTCATTAATATCCAATGAAACTTCAGCACCACTTTGGCTCTTTCAGGAAGCGCTTGCCCACACATTTCTGCAGCACCATCTGTGCTGTAAGTATGCAGCTGGGCCTGTCATTTTTGGTAAATGAGAGCCCAGGATCATCAGTCACAAGTTAAGTAAGTAATAAAATGCTGACTTCTGTGCCTTAGCAAGTCTTACTTCTGGCCTGGGGAAACAAGTATCATCTCTACAAAGGCAAGCACAAGATGATAGAAAAGGGATCAATCCCTGCAGACCTTTCTCTTTTACCTAGTGACATCTGTAGTGCTGATCACACTTGACCAGGAGTATCAATGAACTGAGGACTCAGTCACAGCCACTTGCTGGTTATTATTGGGCAGCGCTGCCCAGGCCACATCAGACTTCTGCATATTATAGAACTTCACAGCACCACCAGCACTTCCATCTAATTCTACAGACAGCATCTTTCCACAGTTTAGTTTGTATTGTCACACATCCTGACCCAGAAATAAATTCTGCCTTCTCTGCTATGGCAACTTAGTGCACAACAGGCATGTTATTGAACAGAGTAGTTCAGTCTTAATCCACTGCTAGAGGCCAGAAAGCCACTGTATATATTACTGAGTTCCTCCACCATAGCAAGTCTTGGGTTTGAAACCCACGATTCAGCAATTCCAACACAGTAAAAACGTAGATTTAGCCATCAAACGAAGAAAGAATATTAGTCCACCCTCTCATCTTTTTACCCTGTTTTTACCTGTACTTGCTCTTGATGTCAATCATAAACACAACCAGATCTATCCTGGGTCGGAGATGATCCCTCTCTGAAGGTAAGGGGAGGGATGCAGCAATGTGACTGAAAGATAACAAATTTGCAATTTTAACCAAATAGCTTGGCAAGACAGTATCCACTTATCCATAATCTCACAACTGCAGTTCACCCTGTAGCATGTTACCAGGAAGCCTGCTAATTACTAAACATGTGGGCATTGAAGAGACACTGTGATTGTTTAAGTGGTACTCTCATATCTTAGGCCTGCTCATAGTTGCTGACAGGCACAGTGGTAATTGCTAGACAAGGCTGGTTATAATGGGACGCTTATTAGAGCATAACAAGACTCACAGAAACATTTTCTCTGTGCCGATCTCTACGGCAGCTAATTGTTACAAAGAGTCCTTTCTAACAAAGTGAACCCAAATTCTTCACTGGAATATTTTGCTGCCAAGTTTCAGTTAAAATGCATCAGTGCTTTTCTGTCACATTCGAGACATATTGCTCATATGCTCACACAGGAGAGGTGACCTTTCCAGGTACAGAAGAACTTTAAACCACAAATTTGTCACTATTACAGCTTTATAGATGAAGTTATAATTCAAAAAGGGCTTCTATTATATCATTATGCCCCCTATAACCTTTTTACCATATCAGGAGCTACTAGGTTAGTTAAGGCATCCTTCTATACGGTACCACCACTGCTAACTAGAGCTGTAGGAAGAACTAGAGGGTGGGGGTTTTTGTGTCTCTTCCCACTAAAAAAATGCCAAACAACTAACAACAAAAAACAAGCAAATCAACCAACCAAAAATCAACCAAAAAAGGTTTCAGCAGTACATAACTGGATCTTCCACAGGGAAGAACGTTATCAGCACCACATTTTTGGAAGATCACCTTAATTTAAACCGGACAAACAAACATCCCAGTTCAGTCACTTTCACAGTCCACTTCCTCTCTGGAAGCCAAGGAAGAAACCCTCATTCTGGTCTTCTTGGGAAATATTATTTCTAGCAATTCAGTCTCAAAGACTTAACAGCTTTCTCCAGCAGCCACAGACCATGGTACACATTCCCTTCTATTAATCCTATGAAGTTTGTAGTTTTGTTTGCTAGTCTCCAAATTAAGGTGTTTTGTTTCTTCCATTTATGGAAGATATGATTTAACAAAAATATTCTGAAACTAACACAAGAGATGAGCAAAGTGAGCTTGAAAGATACACTGCAACACAAACTGGCTTATTAATTTAAGGTGAAATTTAGGGAGACTCTTTGATGAAAGTACCAGATCTCACTGTCTGAGGGGAAGAAAAATGCGACCCAGAGAAGCACTGCATTATTTGAAATTTTGCTATATTTAAACCAACATGACTAGATGATGTCAGCAGTCTCCAGATATGAGCTGCAGAAGCCTCCCCCCACCCTAGCAATAAGAGACACAAAAAACCCAAACCCTGTAATCTTTCTCCCAATAGCTGTACCTGACAGGTAGACCTGTCAGATTAGATACCATATTTGTTTGTAAGGTGTATAATCCCAAAGTAACACAGTGGAGGGAAAAAAACCCACAGACTTTGCTTTCCTAGCAATATTTACACAGGGATGTATCTTGCTCTGTAGCATGAGCACACAGTTCTGTGCCTTTGGGGAGTTATCCAGCTGCAGTACCAGCAGCCATCTAGTTATGGCACTCCACACCCAGCAGAGGCTGCAGGTTTCATAGAAAATGGGGCAATTAATTTACTATTAGCTAGCACAGACATCCAAGATGTCACAATCAGAGTGCTACAGTCACTCTAATTAGCCAGCAGAGCATTAGCTCAGGTGGCTTTTACTGCATAGCCATGGATTACAGCAGCAAAATAACACAAACACCTTCTGAAGAGCTGACTAAACTTATATATTCTTGGCAAGAGAGCTGTCAAGGACATTTAATCATTAAAAGTTAGTTAATCAAGCTTTTAAGACAGGACATGTCAAGTGGCTGTTCCGAATGAGGGGTGATGATTGGCTTATGCAAATGAGAAAGGGTTGTTGAGTGTGGTGGGGAGGAGTTTTGTTGGGGTTTACAGTTCTCGATGTACAGTTTTGATGCCCCTTGTACAAGGCGGCAGGGAGTGAGGGGGTATACTTGTTGCTAGGAGACCTGACAGTAACATCACACTGCCGATCAAGAAACGAGAAGGGCTCCAGCAATGAGGACATATAAGGACTACTTATGAATATTAATGAGGCTCAGGGTACAAAAGGCAGAGACGCCATTTTGTGAGTCGAGCCTCTGGTGGGCAGGAGTCCCGTCAAACTTTCACCTGCTCTCCCCTTTGCTTTGTAACTTTTCGTGGGTTCAAATTAAATGTTATTTACTCATTCCCGCCCGGGTTTTGAGTCGTTTATGATATGGCTAAAGCTGAAATTCCAAGTGCATCTTAATAGCTTGAGGAGGAAAAACACGTAGGTGCATACAAACCAGAAAACAGCTACAAAGAGCATCCAAAGCAATAGACATCTTTCAGAAACAGTTGTTCACCTGCAAGTACTTGCAAGCATTGTACCTGTCCTATTTTGTCCCAGGATGTTTCATTTCTGTCTCTCAGGCGTGGGAAAAAATGTATTGCTCTCACACCTTTCCAATTTAGTAATCAAACATCTGTGCAACATGCAAAAGGCAAGGGTATGTGCACGGTGAACACGAACGTGGGAAATGCTTCTGCCCCCTATCCTGTTTCCAAGCGTGCCCAAGCTGCCTGCCCTAGGGACAGATGCGCTCACATCTGGGCAGTGGCGCTCTCTAGCGTTCGCAAGAGCGAAGTGTCTCTGAATCACGCGCTCTACACCTCCGACTCCTGCCATGGGGACGAAACCTGCGTTTTTAACCAATTTCGGTGCATTAGGAACCTGAAGTGGAAGCGTCCCGTGAATTCGCGCCACAGTCGCTGTTTTACACCTCTTGGACCAGGCGGCAGCGGGCCCGCAGTGGCCCGGGTCCGCGGGCGGTGCATCCCGCCGCCCGCCACTCACATGCTGATGTGGAAGTCCCTCTTCTCCAGGAGGATCGCTTCCGCCAGCTTCTGCTGCAGCGCCTCGTCCGAGCCCACGAGCTGCAGGGAGAGCCGAGGGCGCGGTCAGCCACAGCCCCGGCCCGGCCCGGCCGCATCCCGCACATCGCCGCGGACAGCCAGGCCCCGCACGGCGGAGGGCACGGGACAGGGGGCGCCCCCAGCGGGGCCGGGCCGGGGAAATGGAGGGAGAAAGGACGGCGGGGCCGGGCTGCGGAGCGGCGCCGCCACCGGACCTACCAAGAGGACGACGGAGTTGAGCTTCGGGAGCTTGTCGAAGGGCCGCAGCACCGCCATCCCCGCGGGAGACGCGCCGCCCGCCCGCCGGCCCGCCGGAATTCAAACGGCAGCCGCGCTCCGCCTCGCCCTGACGTCACGGCGGGGCCTGAGGGGCCTGCGGGGCGGGGCCTGCGGGGCGGGGCGGGGCCTGCGGGGCGGGGCCTGCGGGGCGGGGCCTGAGGGGCCTGCGGGGCGGGGCCTGCGGGGCGGGGCCTGAGAGGCCTGCGGGGCGGGGCCTGCGGGGCGGGGCCTGCGGGACGGGGCCTGCGGAACGGGGCCTGCGGGGCGGGGCCCGCGGGGCGGGGCCTGAGGGGCGGGGCCTGAGGGGCCGGCGGGGCGGGGCCTGAGGGACGGTGGCTCGGGGTATCGGGGGCGGCAGGGGGCGCTGCCGGGCAGGCGGCGATCCCCTCACGGGATGTCCCCGCGATCGTCGCGTCCAGCTCCCGGCCTTGCGCAGGAGTCCCACCACGGGGCCCCGGAGCCCCAAGGGTCACACCGTGTGCCTGACAGCGTAACACCAAATGCTTTGTGAGCTCTGTCAGGCTTGGTGCTGTGACCACTTCCCTGGGGAGCTGGTTGCTGTGACTCACCACCACCTGGGTGAAGAAACTTTCTAATATCCAACCTAAATCTCCCCTGACACTGCTTCAGGCCATTATCCTGAGTCTTTTTGCTAGTTGCCAGAGATAGCAGTGCCTGCCCCTGCGCTTTCTCTCCCGAGGAGGTTGTGGCCTGCAGTGATGCAGGGGTACAGTGTGGGCCCCTCTGAGCACACAGGCACCGCACGGTGTGACAGACCACCAAGGACAGCACATCACCATAGAACCCCGCAAAGCTGCACTATTCCTGTGGCATCCAGATATCCCAGGGATCACTTGGGCCTGAGGCACCCACAGGCAATACTGGAGGGATGCTAAAGGTAGGACACGGGCCTTGTCTTGGCTGTGCAGGGGATCATGAACAGCCCTTACCTTTGAGAAGCAGAGCCCTTCTTTCCAGGGCTGGGCAGCTCCCTGGCCCTTGCCATGAGCTGTTGCCAGTTTGTTTACTCAAGATTGAATAATAGCAAAGGCTTCAGTAAAATCCACTGTCTCATTATATTGCAGTTTATAATGCGAACTAATACACAGAATGATGGAATCATTAGATTGAAAAGACCTCTAAGATCATTAAGTCCAACCATTAACCCAACATTACCATGTTCAAAACGACCATGTCCCCACATGTCCCACCTTTTCAAACACTTCAGAGATGGTAACTCCAACACATGCTTGGTAGCCTGTTCCACTTCGCAACCACCCTCGCAGTGAAGAAATGTTTCCTAATATCTGGTGGAAACCATCCCTGGAGCAACTTGAGGCTGTTTCCTCTTATCCTACTGCTTGTTACCTGGGAACAGAGACCAATCCCCACCTGGCTACAGCCTCACTTCAAGGAGCTGTAGAGAGCGATAAGGTCTCCTCTGAGCTTTACTTTTTCCAGGCTAAACAAGCCCAGCTCCCCCAGCTGTTCCTCATAACACTTGTGCTCTGGACACTTCATCAGCTCCTTCTCTGCCCATCTATGGACATGTTCCAGCACCTCAATGTCTTTCAGTTCCCAAAACTGAATACAGGATTTGAGCTGTGGCCTCACCAGTACCAAGTAGGAGAAAAAAATGTTAACATAGTTAATATACTTTCACATTATAAAGACTGCTTGATAACATAGCTAGGGAAAGGAAATTCCCTATCACTGTGTGGCAGTAGCAACTGGCTTTGCACACTGAATTATTCTGTGTGAGGTTTTGCAGCTGCTCCGGCAGACTTGACCTCCATCCTGCCTCTTCCTGGGTGCCTTCCCCCTCTGATCAGCCTCTGACCCCCCAGTCTGATCAGCCTCTCCCTGGCCCAGTGCTCTCCTGCTCGTAATACAGGCAGGAAGGGGCCTGGGCAGAAGCACTGCAGTAACACAGGCTCAGTTTTTCTCATTCTGAGGTCAGAGCAGGAGGATGACATGCAGTTATGTAAAACCTCAGATACATAAACTCAGTTATGTAAAACCTCACTGGCCTGTAGTCCACCTTGCTGCATCTCCTGATCTTTGCCTCAACCCTGAGTTTGGCTCCACCTTCCTGTGGAAGGGGGTCCAGAACCCATTCTGCTGCCTGCTGGTGCTGGCTCTCCCTGCCCTTTCAACCAGGGCACCTCCAAATGGCAGGAGATGTGCCAGGGGAGAAAGAAGGCTGCAGGAGAATGAAGACACATCTGCTCCTCTGCAACAATCTGGAGAGGGAAGGCAAAGGGGAGAGAGAGACAGGGTTAATGAAAGCTGACATCACATGGCCACTGTGGCATTTTTGATCTTGACAAAGGCAGACGGTTTCCCTCGTTGCCAGCATGAGACAAATTACAGGTGAGGCAGAAGAGATTACAAGATATTTCTGGCTGGTTTTGAGTTTGGTGGGGGGAAGGGAGGATGATTTCAGGGCAGTCGTGTCCTAAAGATGGGAGACAAGCAAATGCAACAAATAACAAGAGCCAGCTCCCAGGCTGGGGGGATGTAGAGAGCAAATAGAACAATGTTCCTTTTGGCCTGCTGAAGGTGTGGAAATATGTTAAAAGCTCTGGCAGCCACCTAAAAGGTGTTTGTCCTCTTCCTGCCCCCACTGAAGGACCTGGGTGGCTTTGGTGTCTGGTCAGGACATGTTTGCTGTGCCCTGCTGCTGCAGGCTTCTGTCTTCTCGCCATGCTGGTGTCTATTGACATTCAGTGGATCCAGATGAGCTACCACTCATCCCACAGTTAGAAAATAATTTTTCATGGTAGAGGACATTGTAAGGAAGTGGAGACTCAGATTGGCAATGTGCTTGCAGCTCTTGCCTAGATTTGTAGGTTGGCAAGGGAAGGAGGGGAGAGGGATGAGATGTGGTTGGTGTTGGAGGTGAGAGTGTATTTTACATAAACCTGTGTGACTGTGTCATGCTGTTTCACCTCTTGCTGCCCCGTTTCCAGTTTGCAAAGTGGGAGTAATGGGTTGATCTCTGCTTCTGAATGGTGCAGGAGATCTGAGATGGGTGTCAGTGCACTGGCCGAGAGTGTAAGCAGAAGGGACAAGAGCAGGGCATGATATGGAAGGAGAGAGCTCCTGATTTTACTCTGTGAAGTTCTGATTGCTCTGGTAGCACAAACCATTCTACAAATGGGTAGAAGTTTATTGCAGCCAACATGAAGATGTTCTGATGCTGCCAAAAAACCAAAATTGACATCAGCAAGACTTGGCCTGGCCATCACCAATGCTCCCTTGGAATGGGCCAGCTGATCCTGCAGCAGGACTGACCAGCCAGTAAAAAAATGTTAAAAAGCACACCTGGTCCTCATGTATCCATGGCCAATTTGTTGTATGATTCATCCAGTGGCTGCATCTCAAGATATGTTCTATCTGGTTTCTCTCTTGGTTCTCCCTGAGCAGCCAGAGGAGCAAAGGAGACAGGCTTTGGAGATGGTCTAGAGAGGAGCGCTGACCCCAGCATGGTCCCAGTTGTCTCAGCAACTGCTCCCAGCTCCTGGCAGCCCCAGTCAGTACGAGTTCAATGAGATGTCACCTGCTCATGCATTACTGGCTCCAGGCTGACCTCTCGCCATCCCGCCCAGGAAGACTACGAGATAGAACTCCTGTGTATTTGATTGCACTTGTTCTCTTACTAATAGACAAAAATTATATCATTTGCAGCAAGTGCAAATTATTAGAGAAATTAATGACATTTTCACATATGTTGCTGGCAACTTCTCCTTCCTTTGGCAAAGGCTCTTCACAGATACTTTTAGATCCAAAGTAAGTCAGCTTTTTTCATTCTGCTCTTTAATTTAACTCACTATACACATTTCCTTAGTTTTTAATCAACTTGCAAGGCTTCTCTAATGGGTTTTCTTTTTTGAAGCTGCAGTAGCACCCAGAAGGTGGGTTAGTCTGCTTTCCCATCAGACTATCCTCAACTGATGCCCTGACATGCATCCTGTGTGCCTTCTGCATCCTACAGCAGCTCCCTCACCTCCAGCAGCTGAGCAGAGAAGCATTTCTGCGACCTTTTGTCTTGGTTTAGCAAGACAGATGTCTTCCAGAGAAAGCTGGAGTTTCTCTTGGAAATGACAGTGTAACCCCTCCCCTTCCAAATTATTAAAATTTGGCAATTAAAGGCTTTTCAGGCAAAGATTTGGGAATAGGAATAATGGTTCTTTACTAGAAATATTAAGAATATAAATGTAGTAGTACAAAAAAACAAGCAAACAAAACAAACAGAAAATCCTAGAAACCCTGACAGAGTCAGAAATACAACCTGATGCCCTGTTGGTCAGGGTGTTGGAAGCAGTCCAAAATAAGCCCTCCTGGAGTGGCAGGTGTAGTTCTGTTGGAGTAAAGATGGTCCTGTAGAAAAGGGTCCAGTAATGGTGAGATGGGCCCAGTCTTCCTTTGGGAATCCAGTGGAAAACCAGTGTCTGGTGTCCCTACATCTCAGTGTTTATCTGGGTAGGAATGGTTTGGCTCCCTCTACTGTGTGGAACATCTCACAATGGGATGATGTAATGTGTCATGTCATTGGTGAGCCCTAATGGCCCATTACCAGAAGGTATCCCCCAGAGGGTGGAAAGAGATAAGGAACAATCCCCCACCCAGTTTTAACAGCTGGCCCATTATCAGAAGGCAGCTGCCCCCCTCCCCCCTGGAGTTACAGGAGATGAGGAAAACACCTCCCCAGCTGGTTTCAAGAGATGGAATAGAATAAACATTTTTTTGCTTGATAACCCAAAACACCCTTGCTGAAGTTTTGTCCTCTACTGCAGACCTTGGGGAAGGTAAGTTTGATAAACTCCATCTTCTCCCATGCCTCTGCCTACATTGGGACAGTAATACTGGGAGATTGGTGTTGCTTGAAAGACAGGCATTGACCTGGGTGTGATCATCTCAGAAGATGCTGATAAAAGGTTAAAGGACACTAAAGAATAGTGGAAAAACTTGTTAAGAAAGACTTGAATAACACTTAACCGGCCTTGGGATTAAGCTGAGCTCCGTACTTTGTTTATGCTGTGATTTACAGATATGCTACAAGCAGGAACTATGTTTCCTGACCATCTCCTTTTTTTTTTCCAGCCAAGGCTTTTGTCTTTTGTTTTGAAAAAGGCTTCATGATTTCTGCTCTGGCTGTGTGGCCCTCTCACATCAAACCTGACCCCATGTTTGCCTTCATCACAGAGTTGAATTTGTTGCCCAGAGATATGGAGAGAGTCAGAGGTTTGGTGATGGGCAGGTGTCCTGGGATGAGCAGCTTTGAGGGTCTCAGTGTGTGCACAGACATTCAGAGGCTTCCTCCAAGCCAGGTGAAGGGGGTTGGAAGCCCCAAGGCACCAGGCAGAATGATATGCACAAGCTTATGCCTGGAAGACCGAAGTGGCCCACAGCAGCCTCATCTAGGTGAAAGCTGAACTGCAGCTGAAGTGTTTCCATGCAAATTGAGCTGTACTGGCACATCAGTCCCTGGAGCTGTCTCTCATCTTCAGCTCTTATTGGAAACCAAAGGAAGTGACAGCACATGAGAGCCCTGTCACAGGCAGCAAGCACCTGCAACAGAGACATGGAGTCTTCAAACATATCCCAGCTCCAGCACCACAAAGCCTCGTGCCTTTTTCTTGCTGTGTCCAAGGGTGCTTCAGACTCATCTGGGGGGATTCTTGCTTGAAGCAAGAGAAGGTGCCATGTTGTAACCTTGCCTAGTCCTGTGGTGGTGCCTTACAGAAAGACATGATCACCATTCCTTGTCACATCCTCCCAGTGTTTGCTTGGCAGGTGTTATAAATGCAATGGCAAATATCGGATTAATAAAGAAACAATTTATTAATAACATGATATCGATCACCAACAAAAAGAGAAAACCACAAAATAGGAAATTAGCAGCACCGCGCCGGGTGGATAGGGGTCTGCACGCCAGGGTACAGGACGCCCAAATCCACTCCGAACGGCCCTCAGTCCACCACTTTATAGGATTTTTCTGCCCTGAGGCAGTCCAGGTGTCCAGGGTGGGCCAAATAGTCTGAATTTCTTTTCGATGGCCTTCCCGGATCTTGTCAAGTCCCGTTGATCCATTCCGGGAAGGTCTTTTCTTATGCCAATTGTACCAGTCAGTCTTATGTTGATTTCAGTGTGCACATCGTGCCAGGGCGTTGATGAAATTTGCATCGTCGTCAAGAAGGAATTCTCCTTGCATTGGAAAGGATGGTCTTTGTCCAGTCTGATGGTCCTTGCCCTGTTTCGCAACTGAAGCCGTGCAGGCTGGGGATACAGATTGCTACCTACTAGACTTTACATTTTATTAACATCATTCTTATTATACATTGGATTATTATTTTATACACGAATTTTTACACCAAATTTATCACAGCAGGGAAGTGAGCCAGAGGAAAAAATGACCTTGTGAGTCAAAAACTATTGCTGTTCTGGGGTTTTGGCTGCATGAGCAGCATGCTGGCATTAAGCCCAAGCTTAAACCTGGGAAAAAGTTGAAGACTGGCAAACACACACTGGCTTTGATGTGCCCCCTGAAGTGATCTAGAAGAGAGAGTTGGGACAGTTGGCTAGGGACAATGGGAAGAGCTTACGCTTTGTGGCATGAGGATGCCTGGTTTGTCAGGCTCCACTGAGTACCTGCAGCTTCACCACCGACCAGTCATCTGGATAAATGAATAGTCTTCTACCTTGTGCCAGCAATCACTGATCTCCCTCTCATTTTCTTTGTACACCTGGAAAGGGATTTTCCTTTTGCCCTCTCAAATGGACTGGCTTTGCCTGCTCTTAAGGCTTGCTCTGAGAATGCAATAAACAATATCCTTCCAAAGTTATTTTTAAAAATATTTTTCTCCAAGCTACAGGTTTCTCTCCCATTATGGTCAAAACCGTGGGGCTTGTGTTTTCCACTCCCTGCAGTGGGATTAGTGAAGTAGTTATTGGGCTGATTGTCAAGGTGTCATGCCTGAACTTGACTGAGGTTAAAATTAAGGCACAATTGTAGGCTTCACTCTGGCAACCATCTGGAGTGCCCATCTTACCGGGGCAAACCAAGAAGCAGTTAGCTAAACCTAATGGATATGATCCTCCATGCAGGTATCCTACTAGGTATGGAGGGCTTGCAAGGCCTATACTCAATGCTTCTAAGCTGTTATGAAGTTACATCAAGAAGAAGCGAGGCTAAGGAGGACCAAAAGAGGATGAAGAGGAAATCACAGAGCATACCAGTTAGCTCTGACAGCTCCATCATAGCCTTGTCTCTGCAGTGGTGGATGAAACCCTGGCAGAGACCAGGTGACAGACCCTTACGTGCATTGCCCTTGGAACTGACAAGCACACACAGGCTCTGTCACCATCCACAGGTTGGCTTGGAGAGAGGATGAACTAATTTGTGCCTGAAACACAACCTACTGTGAAGTAAGACCTCAAATCTCACAGCTCCTGGAGTGTAGCAGACACAAATTTGGGCCACTATATTTCAGTGGATACTATTAACCTGAAAACCTTTACAATAACCCACTGTGGCACATCTGCAGGGCTGTAAGTGTCAAAAACTAAGTGGGTAGAACTGGACAGCACAAGCAGGAGAGTAGGCAGTTCTTTGGGCTGGAGACAGTTGTTTGATTTTGCTAAAACTTTTTTGTGTTAAACCATTTTTGGACTATGGTGAAAATTTCCCTTTGTAAAAAAAACCCCAACAAACCAAACAACAAAACCTCTCCAATATGAAAAAACCCCAAACTAGTTTGCATGTCCCAATTTTTGTGCTGCTGTAAAGCTGAAAATGTTTTAATAAAACATCTCTTGTCAGCAGTAGCAATGACAGAACTAGGCATGAATTCAGGAAAAAGGTATTTCATTGAAAGCAAGAATAGTACTTCAGACAGCATTGTTTTTCTGTTTCCGTTCTGTTTCTGTTTCCTCCCTATGGAAGATTCTTTTAGTGAAAGTGTTGATTGTTTTAATTTTACATAAAAGCCCCGAAGAGAGTACTAACCCCCTTGCCTCTTCCACTCTCCTCTCTCTCTCTGCCTCCCACCCTCTGATGAAAAACCACTAGCCCCCAGTCCCTGGGCTGCGCACGCCAGTAAATCTGTGGAGCCTGAACATTCTGTCTATTTCCATCAGCTCGAGCTCACACACGTCTGCCCCAGCATTTCTGCTCCTCCGGGCTGCAGCCGGCTGCGGATGATGCGGGAGGAGGGAGAGCATCCCGCGGCCAGCTCCCCCCGGCTCTGACCCGGGTACCATGTGCGGGTGAGCTGGGGAGGCTCGTTGCCATAGCGACCGCTGCTAAAAAAATGCCCCCTCCTCCCCGCGCCAGGATGCAGTCGGTTGCAGACAGTCGTCATTGCGTGTGTGAGGGAAGGTCGGCGGTGGGGTCCCCCGGGGAGGCTGCAGCGGGGCTGATACTGTCAGGGAGGCGGTGGGGGAAGCCCCCGGGAATCCCGCTGCTGGCTGCCTGTCCTTCCCCCGCTCGCCGCGGCTGCTCCTGCCATCTCTCCCACCCTGCCTGCCTCCCGCCCCTGTCGCCTCCTGCCGTCGCCCAGCTCTCCTGGCGCGAGGTCCCTTCTCCCCGGCCGGGAAAGGAGCCTGACTCATTCCGGCTAGGACCTGGCAGGTGCCGGAGGGAGCAGTCTCATCCCGTAGCCCTGCACCCGTGGAAGAAGGTAGGTGGCAGGCGTCAGTCAGGGCAGGTAGCGGTGCTTGTTGGGGATGCTGTGCATGGGAGCGAGGTCATGTCTGGGTCCCCAGTCATCAGCAGCTCCGTGCCCCAAGCTGCAGCCTGCCCCAGGGTGCCCAGGTCTGGGGGAAACTCCTACGGTCCCTCGAGGTGAACCCACGGCTTGTAACGCCACAACCCAGTTTGTGCTCCTGGCCATGCACACAGGAGGGTTCTGTACCCAAATTCTCCTGTGTTCAGGCATGCTGCTCCCAGCCTCCCCCAGGCAGTTTCTGCCCTGCCACTTGCGACGTGCCCCCTGGGGCTCCTGTCACAAGTGTACCCACGGCACCTGGGGGGCAGTGGGATGTGGCATAAGGGATCCATGGTAATATTGAAGGCAAGAGGCTGGAGTGAGGTGTAGCATGGGTTTAAAAGGGGTCAAACAGCTTATCTATATGAGACACACTTTTGGATGGAAGACCAAGGACTCTTTGTGTCTTTGGGGGGACATGGATGTCCCACTGCAAAATGAGGTGCTGAATATCAACTGGTCCAGCAAGGTTAAGGCACATTTAATATCTGCAGAACTGCTCCAGAAAGGTGACATCTTTAAATGAAACTCCCTTTTTTCAGTATTTGCAGCCAAAATCTGCTCACTTGCCTGACAAAAGCAAGTTGCTTCTCCAGGCCAGCTCTGCAGAGGCTGGAGGGGGGGCTCTGACTCTTCACCCAGCACTTGGCTTGGCCATGATGAGGACCCTTCGTTGAGGGGGTGGGGATGGGTGAGCACCACGGGGACACAGCACGGGGATAGGGCTGCATAGCAAGTAGACTGAAGAATAGGTTGCTGATGAGAAGCTAGGAAATGCTGGTTCTACTAGTGATGGAGGAGGGATGAATTGGGAAGTATATAAGGCTGCTTTTTATTGCAGTGCTTTTTTGGATGGCAGTTTTACTCACACAAATTGGAAAGCCAAAGGTTATTGGCTTTCCTCCCGTCGGCCCAGGAGGTCCAAGCTGAACTCACCTTCACAGTGTCCCAAACCCTGCCCATTGCTGTTGCCAGCCAGGGACAGATACCAGCTGCTGAGACACCTCTGAAAAAGGGCTTTGCAGCAGCCTGAGCTCCCTAGGATGTCTGCAGCTGCAGCTGGGGGGTGCAGGGGGTGCAAAAAGAGCAACTTTTGCAGAGCAGGTAGGAAAGCTGTGCTGAGGGGTTTCTGGGCCAGAGTTCAGACACAACTCCTGTTGTGGAAGGGGTTCATGCCTAATTCCTTACATGATCCCTTAAGGTGCATTAAGAGAAGCTCCACAGCTCCTCACAACACCTCCATGATGTTGATCCAAGTTATGGTGGGAGCTTTCCTCAGCAGGAAAGCTGACCTGACCTTTGCTCACCTGAGGAAGGCACAGGCAGCCACAAAGAGGCACCAACAGTGCCTAGATCAGATCCATGCCAATAAGTAGGAGGAAATCAGACATTTTCTGCAGTTTCTTGCTTATGGTAATAAGAATTGCAGCTTGTTTCAGATCTTACCCTGTGACAAAAAACTTACAGGCCCTCTGTAAGAGGATGGAAATGCTCAGAGCTCTCCCCAGCCTCCTCTTAACCCATTCTGTGCAAGGGATTTGGGAATATATGGTTATTGCAGAGGGATGGCTTGGGTGACACTCAGACACAACAGCTTTCATCTGTCTGGAAAAGCAGGAGTTTGATGTGGATGCAGGTCTCCCCTCACTCTGTCCCTAGTGAAGTCAATGGGCATTTCATCAATCCTACCAAGGGGTTACAGAGAGCCTCCTTTC